>NC_060149.1:184200290-184825290 GCF_021461385.2 Schistocerca piceifrons
CACTGGAGCACTCTCACCACCGAAGCACAAAATGTAATCTGACGACATCAGTAAACACTATAACAAACGGTTCAAATGGCTCTGAGCACAAAGGGACTTAACATCTACAGTCATCAGTCCCCTAGAACTTAGAACTACTTAAACCTAACTAACCTAAGAACAACACACACATCCATGCCCGAGGCAGGATTCGAACCTGCGACCGTAGCAGTCGCGCGGCTCCGGACTGAGCGCCTAGAACCGCGAGACCACCGCGGCCGGCAAACACTATAACAACCTACTTCCAAATTATATCTGTGTATGCATAATTAGAGACGAGTTACATAAAAGTTTAAAGCCAGTGCTATAAATCCTCCACATTAACACAAAATATTAAAGCAGCCCGTGTTCCCACAGATCCGTGTGTGTTTGTGTGTGTAATTAGTTTCAGATTCGAATGATAATCGTTATTTAAGTTTTTAACTCCGATTCGGTAGTGTTCGACATCACATCGTGTACAGGGTGTTCATAAATTTGTCATACGGCACACATCAAGTCTATAGCCGAAGCGCTGGATAGGCCGCAAGGGGGCCCAATGACAGGGCCTCCACGTTCACCCGACCTAACGCCATGCGAATTTTTTCCTTTGTGGGTTCATCAAGGATCGTGTGTACGTGCCTCCGCTACTAGCAGACATCCCTGAATTAAGAAACCTGATTGAAGCAGCTGTTGTTACAATCACTGAAGACACAATTATCAACGTTTGGGAAGAACTTGGC
Source organism: Schistocerca piceifrons (assembly GCF_021461385.2). NCBI lineage: Eukaryota > Metazoa > Arthropoda > Insecta > Orthoptera > Acrididae > Schistocerca > Schistocerca piceifrons. The sequence continues at coordinate 184,201,049 of NC_060149.1, forward strand.
TATAGATTTTGTGTGCGCCGTGTGACAAATGGTGCTCACATTGAACATTTATAAGGTTCTTGGTAAAACTGTTTGAGTTGCTCTTTCATTTGACATATCATTTATAACTGCAAGTTTAATGTAATAAATATAATAAAGCGTTTAAACCCCGATATTCATTTATAAGCACCCTGTATTTAGGGGCGAATGGCAGCGTGTGCGTGATCTTTAGTTCGTGTGTCTTTGATCGGAGGTATTTTGTTGGTGTCAATGTGCATCAGTCGGTCACTGGTGAGTTTGTTCAGGAGACTGTGTGGCCGGGCAGCCGTGAAAGGAAACATTTTAGCTGACTTGGAATAATTTTGTGAGTGTGAGTTCCAGACTTAGTTTCACTGGACTTTGAGTATTTGACCATTTTCTCAGTGGCTCATTCTGCATGACTGTATGAACTTCCATTTTGTTTACAGGACTGGAGGCAACTGTGAACTGAATTACTTTCTGCTGTTGAGAATTGTATTCGTGTGTGACAGGTTGTCGCGCGATTTTTAACTGTGGTTTCTCAGAATACCAAACTTTAGTTTACGTTACGGTTGATACATGGAAACTGCACTTTCTGACTTTTGATTGTTTACTGTTGACTTTGCTTAACCGATGTGTTGTTTAACGAACTTTTCTCGTATATATTTCCGCATTTGATGCTCTGCTAGAGCTACATACATTAAATGTTGTTTGACTACTTTTCATTTTGAACCGCCGGCCGCTGTGGCTGAGCGGTTCTAGGCGTTTCAGTCCGGAACCGCGTTGCTGCTACGGTTGCAGGTTCGAATCCTGCCTCGGGCTTGGGTGTGTGTGATGTACTTAGGTTAGTTAGATTTAAGTAGTTTTAAGTCTAGGGGACTGATGACCTCCTATGTTAGGTCCCATAGTGCTTAGAGCCATTTTGAACCCACAATAGATATGGAGCACGATACATATCTGTGTGAACAGTATTTAATACAAATGTGTTTGGTTTCATCTACGACAATACGTTTTTTTCAACATAAGTAATTGTACAAGATTTATTCAATCATTTTCCTCAATTATTTACAGTATTCGCTACTTACTGAAAATGTGTGATGGTTAATTCACTATTACATTTACGGGCTTTAAAATGACGTTGCACGATCCACCCCCGTGATATCAAATGTTATTTCCTTGAAGATGATACAGAATTTCAGGGATGGTGGAGAAGAGAAGGTGTATTATTTTGAGATCACCAACTCTCATCCGGAAAGGATTAAGTCGAAGGTTAAAAAGCAAAATAAAAAAAAAAAATTCAAATTCAAGTGTAGTCAGCTGACGATGACAGAAATCCGAGTGGACACATTTTTTTGATGATTTCATTTATCTGCAAGAGGTACTAAACAGCGAGGTTCTACACAGCAGTTCCTCAAAGTAGCATCCACCAACACCTGTGAAGGCATTACATGGATGCACAAAGTTCTGTCGTACCCCTACGAACAACCTCTACCAGTTTCACAGCCAGCGAAGATTCTAGCAGACCAACCTCTTCAAGACGTTTCCCATGACTCACCAAGAAGATATCTGTAGTGCATTTGTGGATATTTCTATCTCTATCCTTCATTAGCTTCTCCTACATGAAAGTCAGTTTTGCTTACTCAGTCTGATAGCGATAATAAGTCACTTAATCATATCGTACAAAGAACGGTTAGTAGGTTCTCTTTAATCTGTAAGCAAAGTTTTGTCACAGAAAGGTTTGACTTCATTATTTGCGACTCAGACGTTTCCACACCAGCGTATCATATCAAACCAACAAGTCTGCTGTTGTACGCCGTTCCTAGGAGTTTTATCATCATGACGGAAATACACCGCATGTGCTTGTTACCGGCAACAGAAAGCCAAGTCTTGACCTGCTCGCTTAATTTTGCTAACGCATATTCCGCTTACTGATGGGCTTATGGTAAGGGACTAAGTGAGGCGAGCTTACAGATTCTGCAGCAAGGCGACAACCCACGCAGGCGTACTGTGCCGACTTCATTGTACGTTGTTCGTCATCTTGCTGTGGCAAGGGAGGCAGAAACATTACAAGAACATATCACATCACGTAGTTTCTCGGAAACAGGAAGTGAGTTCAACACCAGAAGTAAATTTATGTGCAGCGCGCGGGAGCTCATATTCTGCTAGGAAAGACGTCTTCGCCGACGCTGGTGGTTTTGTAGCAGCAGTGGCGATATGAAACGACCCGCCGTAAGCTACCGTCCTTAGCCTGCAGTGTTGCAGCTACCCGAAGCTAACGTGGCAGCGAGCTTCTTACGTCGAAACGGTTGAGCATTAGGCTGCGGTACCATCATTACGTAGCGCAGTCATTCGTGAATTAGAGATGTGTATGCTATTCCGGGAATCGAGGGAGTTACTCCGCTAAAAGCGACCTGACATTTGGAACAAATTTCTTTCGTTCACTTTCTAATAACTCCATAACCTGAAAATGACCCAATACCGGCCCAAACAGACGGAAAAATTGCAGTGCAACAGCAACTTTACTGTAAAAAATCGATAGTGGATTAAGTATGGTAAAATAGGATACCTTCCAATCTAGATTTCTCTGAGAGGAAATATTGAAAAATTTTTGTAACGTAGCACACAGTTCCGACATCAACACTAGGCTTCTAACAGTTTCACAAGTCTATAGATACTAGGCACCTAAATTATATTTACGCACACAGTCGTAAACAAGCAAACACGTTCCTGTACCTGATGTCAGTTATTTGATTTTATCTACAAGGTGTACAACTTTGCTTCCGCCGTTTTTCCTTTTGAAACAAATTGGTTACACATGTATCATTCAAACTATTATCCATCGCTGGCCACTACTTTCTCCCATCTTTCGGGCAGTGTACGAATCCCGCGTCGAAAAAATTGTTCATCTTTCGAAGCGATCCACGAAACGATCCAATTTGTGACTTCCTCACGAGATCGGAAGTGTTGGTCAGCCAGGCCATGCCCCATCAATCTAAACAGGTGACTGTCTGAGGGAGCAATGTCTGGAGAATACGGCGGGTGGGGTAGGACTTCCCATTTTAACGTTTCCAAGTACTTTTTGACCTCTTTTGCAACGTGGGATCGAGCGCTGTCGTGCTGCAAAATCACTTTATCGTGCCTTTCGCTGTATTGCGGCCGTTTGTCTCTTAATTCTCCGCTTGAACGCTTTAATTGCGTTCGGTAACGAGAACCTGTGATTGTTTCACTTGATTTTAACACCTTATAGTACACGACGCCGAGCTGGTCCCACCAAATGCAGAGCATGATCTTGGAGACGTGAATATTCGGTCTGGCCGTCGACGTGGAAGCATAGCCGGGATATCCCCATCATTTTTTGCGTTTAGGGTTATCGTAATGAACCCATTTTTCGTCCCAGGTCACAATGCGATGCAGAAATCCCTTCCGTTTTTGCCTCTGAAGCAACTGTTCACAAACACACAAACGCCGTTCAACGTCTCTTGGTTTCAGCTCACACGGGACTCAGGTTCCTTCTTTCTGAATCATGTCCGTAGCCTTGGCTCGCTGTGTCACTCCCACTAATCGTGCCAATTCTTCTTGAGTTTGACGCGAATCTTCACTCAGCAATGTCTCCAATTCTGCATCTTCGAAAACATTCTCTCTTCCACCACTATGTCGGTCTACAACGTTAAAATCACTGTTCTTGAAGCGTTGAAAACACTCACGACACGTTCTTTCACTAATAGTGTCCTTACCATACGTACTTGAGAGAATTCGATAAGACTCAGCCCCTGTTTTCTTCATATTGAAACAAAACAGTAACACCTCCCGTAAATGACGAGAATTAGGCTCGTAAACTGACATTTTCAATCAAGAACAACTTTATGATTCAGACACAAATCGACTGATGTTTGAATGAGGTTATGTTGAACAAGGTCCAAGCTAACTGCCTGACGCCTGCGATCTTTTTATTTCGACAGCTACTTACCGTTGTCACCACCTATCGGTAAACGGCGGAAGCAAAGTTATGCACTTTGTAACTTTCCAACCACCACTGTGTTGCGGAGTAAATTAGAACAGAGTAAGATATTACGTTTTATAGGGCATAACTTACATAATCTGTTTATATCAGATATATTGTCCACAACAGAGATGTCATTACGTAACTTACAGGGTGGCGCACGAAATGTGTTACCAATTGTTTCTTTCACAATTTACGACGCACATTAGATATCCCGGTGGGATTTCTACAGCAGTATCAGCAGAGCTTGGAAAATAAATGAGTTACGAAATGACGTCTAATTCACGATACTGCCGCTAGGAAACTAGTAAGCAGCAATGGCTGACAATGGAAGACTGACGACACAGCAACGATCGGCAATTGTGTTACTTTTTCATGAGAAGAAAAGCCTTGTTGTGACTCAGAGGCGTTTTCGACAACAGTTTAACACACGATGGGTCCCTTGCAAGAAGACCATCCACAGGTTGCACGATAAATTTGTACAGGAAGGAACAGTATTGGAAGCGAAGCGACCGCGGCCCAAGCCTGTTTGTTCGCCGGAGAATGTTGAAGCGGTAGGAGTTGCTGTACAGAGAAGTCCCGGGAAACCGTGTAGAAAGGCAGCAGTGCAACTGGGAATATCCAGACGCTCTGTTCAACGCATTCTTAAAAGTGACCTCCAAATGTACACATACAAGATGACCTGTGTACAGAAACTCACTGAAGAACACAAGCAGCAGAGACTACTGTTTGCTCAGTGGGCGGATGATAGGGAAGAAACTCTCAACAAGGTTTGGTTTTCAGACGAGGTGCATTTTCATTTAGACGGTGTCGTTAACAAACAAAATGTACGCTTTTGGGCCACTGAAGACCCACAAGTGCTTCATGAACGACAACATTATGCTCTGAGGATTACAGAGTGGGCAGAAATTGCCAGGCACTGACTTATTGGACCCTTTTTCTTTGAAGAAACTGTGAACAGCGAGCGTTATTTGAGCATGCTTCGTAATGGCTTTGTTCCATAGCTTCGTACTACTGCCTTGTCTTTCAACACGCACTGGTTCATGCAAGGTGGAGCAAGGCCACGTACTGCAAACACTGTGTTGGAGGTTTTACACGAGCATTTCGACATGCGGATCATTTCACTCAGGTTTCCAGGTCGCTTCAATGACGCACAAAATTGGCCCCCCCAATAGTCCAGACCGCAATCCATGTGACTTTTTTCTTTGGGGGTACCTAAAGGAAAAAAAATTCCTGAAACGTCCACGTGATTTAATGGAGCTCAGAAGACTCATTCTTCAAGCTTGCAGTGAAATTACGGAAGACATGTGCTGTAGGGTAATCACTAACTTCAGGGTTCGTTGAAAGGAAGTTAGGAAACGAAATGGTGGACATATTGGGCATGTGCTGAGGCAGAACAAATCTCCATGGACGGCTCTTCATTGTAGTATATGTTCGTTTCAGATTGTATTGACAAAAACAAAATGGTAACACATTTCGTGCGCCACCCTGTATCACTTTCCTGAAGCTGTTGGTTTAAATGATACACCTAGATCAGTCTGTTCAGGACTTCAAAATAGCTCGGGAAACGTATTTACGTTCTGAAAGCGCCCGACGTCCATATGTTAGCGTGAAACCATCGGAAAATATATCAGTATCTATCGCGCCCACTCTGAAATTTGATATTTTGACGGTAAGCACTAGTACTGCTCGATGTCATCTCAATATTCAAATGTTCAACAGTCTAGACGGTTTCACTCTATTATATGGAGGTTGGGAGCTCTCCGAACGTAAGTTATGTGACACCAGGCTTTATTAAGTTTTACTTCCGTTGCTGGTTGTGTTTGTAGTGCTCCTCATTGCACCTAGGAACACGCATTAAGGCACTTAGATAATATGTGACAATAGACCTTAAATACATCAGAGGATGTACCTTTATGGTACGAAACTGATTGCACCAGTTTCTGAGCGCCTACAGTAAAACAGCTTACGCGGTAAATTGGACTCTCAAGCAGTTCTACCTGCATTTTAATTTGAGTGTTCCTTTGAGTACCTATATTTACTACTAACTATCAAACAGGCGAAAGCAGAAACTTGAATTAATATTTAGTCAGACGGAGATCACGATATCTACGAGTAATTACAGATGCATGTTACGCAAATAAAAATAACGTCATTGATAAAGGAAAGGCTGCCATCAACCAGAAGGTTGAATCGAACATCACTGTGATTTACAAAGCATCGTCCTACTGTAGTTCGCTCGCCCTTGCGTACCTCCGTACTTAGAACTTACCTACCAAGCCAGTTACTGATGGATCCACATGTGTCATATGTGATCGAGTAGAGACGGATCTGTTGACTGAGCAGGCCAAGGCAACATGTCGAGACTCTGCAGAGCATATTGGGTTACAACTACGGTGTGTGGGAGAGCTTTATCATGTTGAAAACACCTCGTGGAATGCTATTCACGAATTGGCACAACCGGTTGAATCACCAGATTGAGGTACAAATTTGCAATCGGGTAGCGTGGGTAACCACGAGAGAGTTCCTGCTATCATACGCAATCCCATCCCAGACCGTAACTCGCGGTGTTGGTCCAGTATGTCCTGCACGCAGACAGGTTGGTTCCAGGCCCTCAACTGCCCTCCTTCTAACCAACACACGGCTATCATTGGCACCGAGGCAGAATCAGCTTTCGTCCGAAAACGCGACAGGCCTCCACCTTGACCTCCAACGAGCTCTCGCAAGACACCACTGGAGTTGCAAATGGCGGTCGTTCAAAGTCAGGGGAATGCACGCTGCTGCGCGTCTGGCTCACAGCTGTCCTTAAAGTAACCGATTTGTAACAGTTCGTTGTGCCTTTGTGGTGCCGACTGCTGCTGAGATTGCTGCTGCCGATACAACACGATGTGCTAGAGCACCAACCTAAACCTATGGTCTTCACTCCCTGTAGTGCTACGTGGCCATCCTGCGCCCAGTCTTCTTGAGACCGTACTTTCTCGTGAACACTGCTGCCAGCAGTCATATACAGTGACTACTTTCCTGTCAAGTCTTTCTGCACTATCGCCGAAGGAGCATCCAACTTCGCGTAGTGTTATTACACGACCTCCTTCAAACTCAGTCATACGTGGTAGCAGCGCGGTCTCAGGCTCCTTACACGGTTGCCCCCCTCCCCCCCCCCCCCCCATCACCACCATCGGAGGTTCGACCCCTTCCTCGGGCATGGGTGTGTGTGTGTGTGTGTGTTGTCGTTACCGCAAGTTAGTTTAAGTAGTGTGTAAGCCTAGGGACCGATGACCTCAGCAGTTTAGTCCCATAGGACCCTAGTACAAATTTCCAGTTTTCAAACTCAGTGAGGTGTCGATAATGATGTCTTTGTCACCTTAATAGTATTTTTGACTAACATCAGCCCACCACGTCCAGTCTGAAAGGTAACAAATGCTGACGACCGTTGTAGCGTGCATTTAAAGCAAACCTGATTTGTATCCTCGCTACTAGCGCCACTCTTATGCGACTGGCGCGAAATTCGAGCAGCCATCATCTTTCAGATGTAGATACACGCCTGCCGACTTTCGTATATGTAGCACAACTCCTTCTTGGTGCTGAGATTTTTTATTTCCGTTAATGTATTTGACTTGGCCATCCGCCTGTTCTGCAGACGGTATAAACGAAGATTGTATTAGAAGCTGTGCTCTGGCGCGATATTGCTTTGCACAATTCTTTACAACTAAACGTCTAGCTGTAGTGGAGATCAATCTCAGTGGGGACCAGGAAGTTGGCACTGTGAGCAAGAGGCGTGTGGAATAACTTGTGACAGTTTGGCTTCGTGATGTTTACATCAGCAAAAAAAAAAAAAAAAAAAAAAACTCTAAGCACTATGGGACTTAACATCTGAGGTCATCAGTCCCCTAGACTTAGAACTGCTTAAACCTAACTAACCTAAGGACATCACAAACATCCATGCCCGAGGCAGGATTGGAACCTGCGACCGCAGCAGCAGCGCGGATCTGGACTGAAGCGCCTAGAACCGCTTGGCCACAGTGGCCGGCTTACATTAGCAAATGTTTACCTTGCAGCAATGATACCGTATAATTACAAGGTGCTGCTAAGAAATGATTGTAGAGCAATAGAAATAGGGTATTTAATTGATATTTTATATCAAATCATATTCTCCTCTTCTAGCAAAATCAAAAGTTAGACTTAGAGAGAGTAGAGTCCATAATCGGAATCTCTGGATACCTAGGACTGTAGCAAATAAAAATAAAAGATTAATTTTCACATTCACACAAGTGATGAAGAGTTAAACGTAAGTGGACAATAAACAACACTTTAGGTTCGACTTAAGTTTATTTGTAAAATTGAATAGCAGGTATTAGTGGTCACTCAGAAACAAAATCATTACTAATTTCTCCGATGCTAATGTAGCCATTTGTTCAGTAATTTTTTGTGTGATACTAGGCTTTCCTGGCAAGGAGGCTCTTTTTGTTGCTCTCGCATGCTCATCCAGGTGCTGTAATTTGTGTAACACCATATGTCGACAGCGTACATTGCCTTTATATTCAGGCGATACCTGCAGAACGAGCATCTCCGCTACATTGCGCATCCTTGATACTCTTATCGCTTCTCACCCCTTTCCCCAGTACCCGTTCGCACACCACGTTGGGTGGAGTGGCGAGTGGACGTAATTGACGAATTCCAGGCGCGAACTCGGGTCCCGCAGTGCTTCTGCCTTCTCTGGATAGCGTTGAACTCGCTCTCGTCCAACGTTGTGGCATCAGTTGGCTGACCGCTGGGCCCCAAGCTTTACTGAGAGTAAAGCCATTGTCCCTACTGACCAGGCCATCGGCCACTCCTCTTTCCACAGTTTCCTTTAGAACACAGTCACAAAACGACAAGGTCTATTCTAGCATCTCCGTTTGTTCGTATTTCATTTAGACTCCTGAAAATTTGTAGATTTAGAGAAACCTCTTAATTATTTTGACAGAAATACTTAGCTTCGAAATTCTGGAGGTAGCAGGGCTAAAACACAGGGAGTGAAAGACTATTTAAATCTTGTGCAGAAACGAGGCCACAGTTGGAAGAGTTGGGGGGGGGGGGGGGGCATGAAAGGGAAGTAGTGCTTGGGAAGGGAGTGAGACAGCGTTGTAGACTATCCCCGATGTTGTTCAATCTGTAAGCTGAGCAAACAGCACAGGGAACAAAAGAATCTGAACTCAGAATTACATCATAGGACGTAGAAGAGCAGTTGAAGGGAACGGAGAGTGCCTTGAAACATAAATATGAGGTGAACATTAATAAAAGCAAAACAAGTAGAGGGTGTCTATAAATGAATATCGGGTTTTAACGCTTTATAATATTTATTATATTAAACTTAAAGTTATAAATGATATGTAAAATGAAAGAGCAACTCAGTTTTACCAAGAACCTTATAAATGTTCAATGGGAGCACCATTTGTCACGCGGCACACATCAAGTCTATAGCCGAGCTCTTCCCAAACGTTGATAAGTGTGTCTTCAGTGACTGTAGCAACAGCTGCTTCAATCCGGTTTCTTAATTCAGGGAGGTCTGCTCGTATCGGAGGCACGTACACACGATCCTTGATGAACCCCCAAAGAAAAAAATCACATGGCGTTAGGTCGGGTGAACGTGGAGGCCATGCAGAGCAAGCCCTGTCATTGGGCCCCTTGCCGCCTATCCAGTGCTTGGGTACAGTGAAGTTCAACCAATCACGTACTTCACTATGCCAGTGAGGTGGCACCCCATCTTTCTGGAAACTGAAGTTATCTGGTTCATCTTCTTCCAGCTGACGGAAGAGCCATTGCTCTAGTGTATCAAGGTAAGAAGTGCCAGTTACAGCAGGTTCACAAAACAAGAAAGGCCCATATACTTTACACTGCGATAGGGTACAAAAAACAGTCACTTTAGGGGAATGTCGTTCCACTTCTACCATCTCGTGAGGATTTTCTGAGCCTCAGATGCGCACATTGTGAGTGTTAACATGTCCACTAAGGTGTAACGTCGATTTATCACTGAAGACAACATGATCCAGAAAATCTTCATCGTCATGAAACAACATTTCGTTTTCGAAGTTCGCATGTAATCCATGATCTGCCGGCTTTTGAGTCTGTAATAGCTATAAATGGTAAGGACATAGTTGTACGTGTTTTCTTAAAACTTTCCAAAGAGTCGACACGGGAACTTTAAACTCACGACTAGCCTTCAGGACTGATTTCTTTGGGCTACGAGTGAACGACTCTCTCACTCTCTCAACAGTCTCTTCACTAACTCTTGGTCATCCTGTGCTCTTCCCTTTACAAAGGCAGCTGGTATCTTTAATTTGATGATACCATCTACGAATGTTATCACTGTGAGGATCGCAGCCAAACTTCAGCTGGAACGGACGTTGCACAGAAACTACATATTCAGTCTAAGCAAACTGCAAATCACAAAACGCTTTCTGTTCACTAGTCGCTATCTTCGCTACACGCAGTGGTTAGCACACTGGACTCGCATTCGGGAGGACGACGGTTCAATCCCGTCTCCGGCCATCCTGATTTAGGTTTTCCGTGATTTCCCTAAATCGTTTCAGGCAAATGCCGGGATGGTTCCTTTGAAAGGGCACGGCCGATTTCCTTCCCAATCCTTCCCTAACCCGAGCTTGCGCTCCGTCTCTAATGACCTCGTTGTCGACGGGACGTTAAACACTACTACTACCGCTGTCTAGCGGACTGCAGCGGAAACATTGCGCGCTGCGCATGCGTACTGGTGCCCGACACAACTGTTTAAGTTGCTCTTTCATTTGACATACCATTTATAACTGTAATTTTAATGTAATAAATATTATAAAGCGTTCATTTATAAACAACCTGAATAATGGAATGGAGTCGAACTCAATCAGGTGATGACGAGGGAGTTACATTAGGTAACGAGACACTAAAAGTAGTAGATAAGCTCTGCTACTTGGGCATTAATGTAACTGATACGGCCGAAGTAGAGAGGATATATAACGTAGAGTGGCAATGGCAAGAAGAGCGTTTCTGAAGAAGAGAAATTTGTTAACATCGAATATAGATTTGAGTGTTAGGAAGTCAAAAGAAGGTATTTGTCTGGAATGTAGCCATTTATGGAGGTGAAACTGTTTAGACAAAGATGCAATAGAGGCTTTTGGAATATGATGCTACAGAAGACTGCTGAAGATTACCTGGGCAGATCGCGTAATTAATGAGCAGGTCTGAGTGGAATTGGGTGGAGACAACAAATATGGGGCTCAATTCGACTAAAAGAAGCGATAGGTTCATAGGACACATTCTGAGACATTAAGAGACCACCAGCTTAGCATTTCAGGGAAATGTGGGTGATCTTGTGCTGCGCCGAAGTCCAGTAGTAAGAAAGGGAAGAATTAAAAAGTTCGCTCCTCAGTATGAGTGCCTTTTCAGAGGAACCATCCCCGCATCTGCCTGAAGCGTTTAAGGGAAACCACCAAAAACCTAAATCAGGATGACCGAACGTGGGTTTCAACCGTCGTCCTCCCGAATACGAGTCCAGTGTGCTGACCACTGCAACACCTCGCTCGGTTTTGTGTGAAGCAGTCGAGGAAAAATTGTGAAGGTACTATTAGGCCTATGAGAACATTAACTATCATGTCAAACGAATAGTAACTTTTAAGCTATGAATGACCTAGATCGTATGTGACAAAGCTCTGTACTAACGAAGGTAGGTTTTTACAAGTTTTACTGCTTTTCTGCCGTTTAGTCTAAATGATTTTAAACTGAACACAATACAATTTTGTGGCGAAAAATGTTAGACCGAATTGATGAATATAACAAAACAGATTAGTAGCTCAAATATTACGGTGTGCCTCTCATATATTTACCAGTAATCAATTTCGCAAGACCACAGAAGCAATACACGAGTTTCACTGAAGTGTCTGTGTACACGCGAAGTATATGAATTATTTTCTAGTCGAAAGGCTACAGATTTTATCTTTTCACCCAATTCCCAGTGACACTCAACAAATTTATTGGAATGAGTTGGTTGAATGAGACTCATCCGTGAAGGTAGAGTGCTGAACTTTCACATTGGTTCTGCTGACATATAGCAAGCTTTATACTGTACTACCACACAGTTAACATTTTATTTTCAGTCAGTCAACTGTACAGCTAAGCAATGACTTACCTGACACACTAGAACATCGAGAAAATAAGATTACGTTGTCGAGTTGGTATGATTCATTCACTAAATAAGCAAACATTCACATCTAAATAGCAAAGGTTAATTGAAGTACAGTCACACTTAACTGAAGCAACTAATACTTCGTAAAGTAATTGCATTTGTTGAAATTATTTAGGAAACTGATTTTAGGTTGCTGGCATAAATGTCAACCATTTAACACTCCTTTAATGACTTGTTTTGCAGCGAATTGTCTTGACCAAATTTTCCACGCTCAGTAATCCATGTCTTTGCATTAACAGGAACCTGTTACGGAACTAAGGAGTCAATCAAGGCTGTTTATTTTTGCCAGTGCCGAGAGATTAGTACAGTACCACAAGGAATTTTACGGGAAACGTGTTTTCGCACTACGCAGCCATGGATTAACTTGAGATCGTCATAACGTTATCTCGTTAGGACACAAATACCTAGTTATAAGATGAGAATACCAATATTTTTCATGAGGGACGCCATACGGATACGTCATACCGAGCTTGTGTGGGTTCTCCGCTTCTCCATCGCATGGCGGCCGTAGTGTAGAGTGTAAACTTCACACGGAACATAGCCAATCTCGGCATAATGCTTCTTTGTTCGGTGACTCCCTAAGCCCGCACAAGTTTGATTACGAGGAAACAAACTGTCCCACAATCTCCAGCTCACCTGTCTCCCATTCGTAATATTATCAGCCGCTAGGAAAACAACGATTTAGATCCCATTACAGTTACATCTTAAATAATGGAAAAGAAACAGTAAAATGCAAAGATTTAATCATGAACTAATTGCTGGTCCACAGATAGGCATCAGAGTAATACCTTGTGCCACTGTCGCACAAATGATTCATGATTCATTTCCTGGATTGTTAAGTAATCTTTCGAGACTTTCCTGTAAGCCTTTTGCACAGTAATCTCCATTAACCACGGCTCTTTGAAAAAATCTTATTGAGTTCCACAAGTAATTTGATTTCACCATTTAATTCCCGGGAACTAATACTGTGGTCAAGTTAGTTGTCGGCTGCACATAATTTAGTCCAACCTGCTAAGACACCTGATTACTACCCCTTCAGTTCGCTTAGATTGTCTTAGCTATCATCGTGGCGTAGGTGATTAATGGAGGTCCAGATGGGAGCAAGGGCCCTCTTAGTATGTGCATCTTTGTGTTTCGCCCGCTACGAGGAAGATAAGAAAATACCCGAACGATGTGTGTAGTAGTTGACCCTTAACAGCCGGCCGAGGCGGCCGAGCGATTCTAGGGGCTACAGTCTGGAACCGCGCGACCGCTACGGTCGCAGGTTCGAATCCTGTCTCGTTCATGGATGTGTGAGATGTCCTTAGGTTAGTTAGGTTTAAGTAGTTCTAAGTTCTAGGGGACTGATGACCTGAGAAATTAAGTCCTATAGTGCTCAGAGCCATTTGATCCACTTTTTTTTACCCTTAACAGCACTGCAATGATAAAATCTTATTCAATCTGCAGTCCAGACATTACTTATCCCCTGCTACTGCCTCTAATTTAGCTGTGAGTCCAAGGTGAAACAGGTTGTTTGTTTATTACATCCATACTAAAACTCTGAACTTGCAGAAGTTATCTTGTGTCTTCGGCCTAAGATGCCACTAAAGCTATCGATTTTCAACTTCGAAATTACTGATTATTGATTGCATATCTTTCTATTTTAGCATAAACAAGAATCCCATATATGCTGCCTGCGCATAACGCGAGTCAGTGTAGGTGTTGATGCCTCATAACAAAATGGAATATTGTCGCCTACTAATGAATATTCTTCGTAACAGCTGCTGTGGGGTCTAAGCGATGCACCTCCACAAGACTGGTGCGCAATTCGACCATTAGCGATCAAACGCAGTACCAAAGCTGTTAAAAATTCTTGATAATTAGTTGTAGCTCACCTCACTGGAGATACTCTTTGCATTTGTATATTCTGCTCTATTACATAGTAACTACTGCAAACACTGAGGATGGATCACATGTTGCAGCACTACGCGTAAACCCAATAATGAAAAACTGATTGTTATATTATTATACCATAATACACTATACGCTTGAACACGAACCATGTATTCATTAGCCAAGTTATTTCGATTCATTTGCTTTGAGGAAGACACAACTTACATATTTCTCAACAAGCCGGACCAGCACTACTTTAAGAAGCGACACTGCATATTGCGGTTATTTCTGAGCTCCCATCATTCTTAACATCGGTATGAAAACCGCACCGGAAATGACCGCGGAGAAGCCCTCGGACGTTGGCGCGCCAGGTACATATAGTCTGCGCCCGCGAGCTCGGCTCCAGTTCACCACCGACAATGGAGGGTGAAGCTTTGACAATGCAAGCCACTCGTGCTGGCGAAACGTCAGAAAAATCATTAGATGAACGTCGGCCGAAGAACCCAAGACAGAAGCCAATAGGCAGTTTGTCAACAAGTGGCCACGAAAGCCTCAACAATTTTGTATCGGTATGAAACTTCCGATCTACACAGGTAAGTTCGTCACCAAAGGACTGTCGACACTGCCTGCTAGAGTCGTAGATCCATTTGGTATAGTCGCAGGGAAATTGAGCACAAGTGATTGAAGTGTGAAAGCACACGAGGATTCACATCCGAAACAGAGGCACTCAGACTCACTGAGGACGATAGGAGGTTGTACAAGGAAGCGTATAAGAGAGCCAGTAACAGTTTAAACGGGTACAAGGAAACAGTTTTTCTTCACTAACAAGACTCAAGAAGCAATGATAAAGATGTCAATCAGTACCCTAATCGGACGCAGACATTTTCAAAATACCTTCACAAGTCAGAGAGTTTGAGAAATAAAAAAAAAGAGGAAATTACATCAGAATTACTAATGGAAGAGTTGACTATGTCCACTGTTGCTTCAGCTGCTTATAATGATTATTGTGTTTAGCATAAGGTTATAGAACTCCGCATTGCTGTTTTTAAATTTGTTTATACCAGATTTTATAATTTTGTTACGTAAAGAGTGACAGTTTTCCCCTCCCCCTGAGCCTGGGCATAGGCTTAAGTGACTTTTGTGTCGGGTGTATACTGACAATTAGTCAAAGGAACTGTCTTAATGCAGATAGGTGTTGCTCAATACGAGCGAACTTGTTTTGATAAAAGTAGGTAATGTGCTTCAAGACTTATTTGTTCACATATAAATAACACTATTAGGGAGATCTTCCCTACAACTTTGTCAGTTCCACTGCTGTGACTAAGTCAATGATTTACCAATTCTCCTTGTGGATGCGCACACCTTAACTAATGGATGGAATGAAATGCTTGTACTTACGTCTTCCGAAGGCTAATCAGAGCATAACTTAATCATAGCTAACACTTGGTTCAAGAATCATAAAAGAAGGTTGTATACATGGAAGAATCCTGGAGCTGGCCGGTGTGGCCAAGCGGTTCTAGGCGCTTCAGTCTGGAACCGCGCGACCGCTACGGTCGCAGGTTCGAATCCTGCCTCTGGCATGGATGTGTGTCATGTCCTTAGGTTAGTTAGATTTAAGTAGTTCTAAGTTCTGGGGAACTGATGACCTCAGATGTTATGTCCCATAGTGCTCAGAGCCATTTGAACAATTTTTTTATTTTATTTATTTATATATTTTCTTGAAGAATCCTGGAGATACTAGAAGGTATATAATGGTAAGATTATATAATGGTAAGACAGAGATTTAGGAACCAGGTTTTAAATTGTAAGACATTTCCAGGCGCAGATGTGGACTCTGACCGCAATCTATTGGTTATGAACTGTAGATTAAAACTGAAGAAACGGCAAAAAGGTGGTAATTTAAGGAGATGGGACCTGGATAAACTGACTAAACCAGGGGTTGTACAGAGTTTCAGGGAGAGCATTAGGGAAAGTTTGGCAAAAATAGGGGTAAGATATACAGTAGGTGAAGAATGGGTAGCTTTGAGAGATGAAATAGTAAAGGCAACAGACGTTCAACTAGCGAAAAAGACGAGGGCTAATAGAAATCCTTGGGTAACAGAAGAGATATTGATTTTAATCTATGAAAGGAGAAAATACAAAAATATAGTAAATGAATCAGGCAAAAAGGAATACAAACGTTTCAAAAATGAGTTCGACAGGAAGTGCAAAATGGCTAAGCAGCGATGGCTAGACGACAAATGTAAGGATGTTGTGGCTTATCTCACTAGTGGCAAGATAGATACTGCCTACAGGAAAATTAGAGAGACCTTTGGAGAAAAGAGAGCCACTTGTATGAATATCAAGAGCTCTGATGGAAATCCAGTTCTAAGCAAGGAAGGGAAAGCAGAAAGGTGGAAGCGGTATATAGAGGGTCTATACAAGGGCGATGTTCTTGAGCGCAGTATTGTGGAAATAGAAGGGGATGTAGATGAAGATGAAATTGGAGATAACACCTACGCAACCCCAGTACATGCTACTACATTGCATGCTATTTTTCAGCTAGGTTTGCTACAAAACTTAGCCCTAACTAATTATCCGCTGAGCTATTCTTGCAAACGCTTGCTAACATTTATTTTTACTTATTGTCGCCAGTGCTCATTTACCCTACTTCCTCAACGCTAGTCTTAGCCTTTTTGCCTGAAGTATCTACTGTGTTACCACATATAGACAGCTTGCCAGAGTTACCTGACAATTAGGCTCAGTTAACAGCTTATTAGCTAAAGAACCAACACACAGTTGCGGATATAATTGATTGGAAAGACCAAGATCACGTGCACCGAGTGCTACGACTGTCCCTCTAGCTCTAACACCTGTTTGCCTTGATGTATGGACCTTGTATACCAGTAGTTACTATGAATAGTAGCTACCAGTAGCTACTATTTTAAGCCACGACCTCAATCAATACTCGAGCAGCCGCCATCGGGCGAATATAGTGGTTAATACCTAGGCACACTTAAGGCATGGCCCTTCTTTATGTTAAGATGTAGAGAATAGTGGTTTGTATTATTGCACTGATGTTCTTTTTAAATGATCATATTTTGAGTCTTGGCATGGGGTCATGCAGAGTCACTATAGTAGGTAATTGTGTATCGAAGAATTTTGTATCTTAATATTAAGGGGGGACGTCGATGAACTAACACACTATTTCAAAAATGCGCCAAATCCACAGTTTTGGAGATATGGCAATGAAATTTTGTACCACGCTTTACATGAAAGTAACACATTTACATATAAAATTCTTTGATCATGTATATTAAGCTATTTTTGAGTGAAATACGAAGTTTTTTGTCAAAAAATAATGTATGTTCCTTTTTCTCAGAAAGTTTTCAAGACATTGCTACAAAAATTTCTCTGTTTCATCTCTTTATATGTTGTAAGCTTCTCGCATGAGGTTTTTGGGATAGGTCAAATAGGATAATTTTCATAGTTTTTTAATTATAATTCCACAAGTACTATTTTAATTTCATGCAAAATTTGAAGCACTTGCAATCAGAATTTGCTCTTCAGAGAACGTTTATTAGGTTTACAGAAATATGTGTACAAAATTTCATAATTCTGGCATTCATAGAATCTGAGGAAAAGGTATATAAGCTCTAAAAAACAAACTTTTCAGAAAACGCAATTTAAAGTTCAACTTAACTTTTTTCCTTATGTTACATCTTCAGAAGGCACCACATTTGTACTCTGGGTCATTTTTCCCTTCAAGGCTTCTCTCCTGGTCTCTTGTTGTCTGTCTTCTTTGCTTTACCAGGTGTTCAACTGACTTTTCAGCTGCAGAGACGCGCTGTAAATCTATTTTTTCTCAGGAAGTCTTGAGTAAAATTTCCTATCTTGAAGCCCATTCCTTTTAATACAATGACTGCATCATAAGTTGCAATTCTGACAACTGTAGCAGATTCAGATGTGTTTTTAGGTTATCGTTTCCATATGTGTGAATGCAGAGACTCATTTGGATTTTGGGTTTTGCCATGAACACAGTTCTTCAGACGTGCAGGATCGGCGAAAGACTATCTATAAAACCAGAGAGTATGTATCACTGCCTTCTGGATGCCTCCCGCACACGTTTGGTTGAAAGTAATACACAGAATCGTTGTTCACTGAGCTGGTATTGAAGTGATGCTTCAAAACGTGGGCTCTCCTGCGAACCTTGCAGAACTAGCACTCCTGAAAGAAAGGATATTGCGGAGACATGGCTTAGCCACAGCCTGGGGGATGTTTTCAGAATGAGATTTTCACTCTGCAGCGGAGTGTGCGCTGATATGAAACTTCCTGGCAGATTAAAACTGTGTGCCGGACCGAGACTGCAAGGTTCGCAAGAGAGCTTCTGTTAAGTTTGGAAGGTAGGAGACGAGGTACTGGCAGTAGTAAATCTGTGAGGACGGGGCGTGAGTCGTGCTTGGGTAGCTCAGTTGGTAGAGCACTTGCCCGCGAAAGGCAAAGGTCCCGAGTTCGAGTCTCGGTCCGGCACACAGTTTTAATCTGCCAGGAAGTTTCATATCAGCGCACACTCCGCTGCAGAGTGAAAATCTCATTCTGTCCTACTGTTACTTTTTAAACGAACCCACCCCCTGAATTTTTCCTTGGGCCATCCTCAGAGGCGAGCCGCGTCTTTAAGTGTTACAGTCACCTGTAATCCGCGAGACCTACTCACCGAGCGTGCCGACCCCGTATGGCAGCAACAGCCGGTGTCGACCGCAGCCATGCACCGCGGCGCCCGAGTAGCTGTCCGCGGTTGGAGGCTCGACGACCGCCGCTCCCTGCCACCATCACCAAGCATTCCACCGCCCTAGACAGCAGTCGCCCTCCTCACTCCGACGGCATCGCATGAGCAAAGCCCACATCAAGACCAAGTTACAAGTCCACTTCTCTGTAATTTCTGTAATTTTGTTCAATTTCGTAACAGGTTGTAGGTGGTCATTAGCAACAAGTACAGGGTGTTTCAAAAATGACCGGTATATTTGAAACGGCAATAAAAACTAAATGAGCAGCGATAGAAATACACCGTTTGTTGCAATATGCTTGGGACAACAGTACATTTTCAGGCAGACAAACTTTCGAAATTACAGTAGTTACAATTTTCAACAACAGATGGCGCTGCGGTCTGGGAAACTCTATAGTACGATATTTTCCACATATCCACCATGCGTAGCAATAATATGGCGTAGTCTCTGAATGAAATTACCCGAAACCTTTGACAACGTGTCTGGCGGAATGGCTTCACATGCAGATGAGATGTACTGCTTCAGCTGTTCAATTGTTTCTGGATTCTGGCGGTACACCTGGTCTTTCAAGTGTCCCCACAGAAAGACGTCACAGGGGTTCATGTCTGGCGAATAGGGAGGCCAATCCACGCCGCCTCCTGTATGTTTCGGATAGCCCAAAGCAATCACACGATCATCGAAGTATTCATTCAGGAAATTAAAGACGTCGGCCGTGCGATGTGGCCGGGCAGCATCTTGCATAAACCACGAGGTTTTCGCAGTGTCGTCTAAGGCAGTTTGTACCGCCACAAATTCACGAAGAATGTCCACATAGCGTGATGCAGTAATCGTTTCGGATCTGAAAAATGGGCCAATGATTCCTTTGGAAGAAATGGCGGCCCAGACCAGTACTTTTTGAGGATGCAGGGACGATGGGACTGCAACATATGCACCAGTTCTGTTTATTGACGAAGCCGTCCAGGTAAAAATAAGCTTCGTCAGTAAACCAAATGCTGCCCACATGCATATCGCCGTCATCAATCCTGTGCACTATATCGTTACCGAATGTCTCTCGTGCAGCAATGGTAGCGGCGCTGAGGGGTTGCCGCGTTTGAATTTTGTAAGGATTGAGGTGTAAACTCTGGCGCATGAGACGATACGTGGACGTTGGCGTCATTTGGACCGCAGCTGCAACACGGCGAACGGAAACCCGAGGCCGCTGTTGGATCACCTTCTGCACTAGCTGCGCTTTGCCCTCTGTGGTTGCCGTACGCGGTCGCCCTACCTTTCCAGCACGTTCATCCGTCACGTTCCCAGTCCGTTGAAATTTTTCAAACAGATTCTTCATTGTATCGCTTTTCGGTCCTTCGGTTACATTAAACCTCCGTTGAAAACTTCGTCTTGTTGCAACAACACTGTGTTCTAGGCGGTGGAATTTCAACACAAGAAAAATCCTCTGTTCTAAGGAATAAACCATGTTGTCTACAGCACACTTGCACGTTGTGAACAGCACACGCTTACAGCAGAAAGACGACGTACAGAATGGCGCACCCACAGACTGCGTTGTCTTCTATATCTTTCACATCACTTGCAGCGCCATCTGTTGTTGAAAATTGTAACTACTGTAATTTCGAAAGTTTGTCCGCCTGAAAATGTACTGTTGTCCCAAGCATATTGCAACGAACGGTGTATTTCTATCGCTGCTCGTTTAGTTTTTATCGCCGTTTCAAATATACCGGTCATTTTTGAAACACCCTGTATATAAACATGTTTATATCCATTTGTAATTTTGTTATTTTATTCTTTAGTAAAATTCTCGAAAAAAATTACTAGTAATGAAACTGAATTTGGATACAGAATTTGTATAATATAACATGTAAAATCACACAATGTACGACCAGCTATATAACAACAGGTAACAGTTCCGTGAGAAATAAATAAAACTTATTCCGGCCTGAAGCAAGTAATCTTGCTCAATAAATGCTTACTAACAAAATTCGCTTTTTCCAATGCAGGTATGAGGAAAAGCCTACAGAACTTAAGTACTTTCCCACAGTATTACAACGAATCGATCACCTTAATGCGTAAATGAATAATGTTTAAGCTAACGAGAATGTACGAATGGCTAAGAAACATCACGAGTGTAAGTACAAGGTACAGGCTGCCCGCCATAGTCGCTAGTCGCCGATAGGGTGCCTTCCGATCTCTTTCTGTCGAAGTTCATGCTCTCAAGAAATTGTTAGTTCTTAGTTAATCGTAAGTAACTGTGTCGATATTACCAGTTTATGGTGTTCAGTAAATAAATACAACATAATGGCATTAATTCTGAACGTTTTAACGGATAGTATATCTTCCCGCTTTATCACTTAGAATCACAGGAAGTGAAATTGCACTTTGCAGAGAAGCCGTCGGAGCTGGAACTGCTTCCTCAAGAGGCATAAACATTGAGAGCTTTTCCGCAAAACAGGTAGAAAGAATGCTACGGGACCACGGACTAAGATAGTCGAAGGGAGGGTTGCCTTAATCTATGCAAAAATTCGGATGGAAAATCACGTCCAGTCGTATGACTCCTCTTTTACCATCTTTCACGAACTCACTGGGTAAACTGAGACATTTCTGGAAGTTTTGTACAATGGAAGGCTTCTTGCAAATTCTGAGTCCCGAGAAGTCGCTTAGGAGACATTTTAGTCAGATGAACGTAAGGAACCTTGCCACATAAATCCCAAAACGAATAGGAGAAGAAACAGCAGCCATGTCACCGTCCCAGTGGTAGCAGTTGTAAAACTACTGGATTTTGAGACTACAAATAGCGTATGTTTTTAAAAAAGTAGTTTTATAAACAATAATTGCGTGTCTTGCTTCTACTAGCCAATTCCAACCCATCACGTTGGTGGACCACTTGCCACTGGAGCTTGTACTAGAGTTAGTCTCAGTATCCTGTAGTACGTGTTCCCCCAGATGCGGTGTATGCGCAGTCCGCCGCCTTCCTGTACTTTCGTCTGTCAGAAAGGACTCTTGATCACAGAAACACTGGAAAGGGGCTTCAAAAGTTGTGTGATGTGGTTGGTGTCTGTGAGGCTGCTTCTTTTGATATAGCCGTGCTGCCTCTCGAATGTTTCCATCTGCTTGGCCGTACACAAACACTATGGCGGCTTTTTCCCGACATGAATACCGGACCATTCCGCTGCTTACAGTATGCTGAGTGAATTACAGTCTGCAGAGCGCAAGGGATATACGGCAGATGGTCAGAGGAACTTACATTCGTCAGCATCACCTACCATGGCATCAATGTATTACGGGAAACATGTTCACAGAACCTTTCTTCCTCCATTTCCTGTCAGGAATCGGCCCCTGGAGTTTGTCGGTTTTGTTAATTTCATCCTGTATATGATCAGAAGAAAGTGTATAATATTTCTTCCTTACAGGGTGCATAGTTATGATTAGTTGATTTAGATGCAGTGTCTCTTCATAAATTATGTGATATAATGTTGTAAAGTTTTCATAAACGCTCAATGTCGAGAGGGTTTTGGATAGTCACCTTTCTACAGCATGTGATTCTTATAGTAAGAAGAATGTCGCCTTCCACATTGTCTCTTCGCAGAATAGATCCTGTATTGTTATTAAATTTGCACAGACAGCCACGTTGCTTGTTTTGGGGGTACATGTTTTTTTAAAGAGCACGAGTGTCACAATAGGGAAGAACACCCATGATAATGCCTGTAAGTAAAATTGGCGATTTAATTTGATACATTTCAGTACGACAGTATGTTTGTAACTGTAAGTCTGAAAAAGAAGTTCAGATTTGCAGAATTTGGTTTTCCAAATCTTCGTTAATTTTTCTTGAAAAGGAGCTAAAAATGGCTTTACTGTGGGACAAAAAATAATTCTAGTAAAAGCCTATAAATACCTTGATGTTAGAATACTGATATAACACTGTTAAAATATAATCTTTCATAAATATATCATTCATTGACAATCATTTTGGTAATGATAATTGATTAAGAATGCATGATTAATTTATTTTGTGTTTAGTTCAAAATGTCTCCCACAATAATGATGCTGTTAGATGAACCTCAGATGCACTTTAAAGTAATTATAGGCTCATAGTTGGTGAGTAACGTAACAGATAATTTAAAGTTATCGTTCCTTGCAACAAGGTACGTGAACTTAGAATGTGATTCGTTCTGTATCCAGGAGGGAGGGTCGGGTTTCTTGCTCTCATTTCCACACAGCTGACGCGGAGCGCTTGGTGAGTGATCCTGCCTCGGTGCCTATTCTGTATCTTTCCTCCATTGTGCCCATCGTTTCGGTACTCAAGGGCTCCGAACGGTTTAGTACTCGAATTAGAGCCCCTGCATTATTCAGTATGCATTTCGGTAGCGATACCATTCGGGTCTGGAGAACTGAAGCGCTGTTGGCGGTTCGCGTCGCGCAAGCCAAACAAAAGCTAGTAGCCGCAGATCTGCGCATGCGCACAGCAGCGCGCACAGCGCCACGAACACTAAGCGGCTAGCAGACGACACAGGCGCGCTATTTTTCCAAGTACCGAAAATTGCATTTACGTTGCCATAACGCATGACGTCGCATTCCATCGACCTGACGTGCCCGCCTTCATCGCTCTTGCCTCCTCCTTAACAGTATCAGGTGCAGAATATCCATCTCTATGATTCTCCGCTGAAATTCATAGAAATTTTTACAGTTTCCCTGACAGCATGTTTCCATGCATGCATAATAACGATAGCGTATTTGACTGTATTCTGCAGATTGTCGTAAATGCCGCATTATGTCATATTATTCTCATTCACACTGACATCGTGTTTTGGATTTTAAGTTTCAGAAAATGAGTTAGGAATAGTGTGTAGTACCACATTGTACTAATAAATCTATAAAAACACCTGAAAAATTTATTCTGAGAGTTTCAAAGAATAAGAAGATACCGCTACGGTCGCAGGTTCGAATCCTGCCTGGGGCATGGATGTGTGTGATATCCTTAGGTTAGTTATGTTTAAGTAGTTCTAAGTTCTAGGGGACTGATGACCTCAGAAGTTAAGTCCCGTAGTGCTCAGAGCCAGCCAATAAGAAGATAAACAGAATGTGGTTATAACTCGCTCCTAGAGATCCAAATGATTAAGTAGCCCACTTCCCTATCTGATACGTCAACCATTTGGGTCTTAAAAACAAAACTGAAGAAACGCATTTTCGAGAGCTCCTGCAGTTCGTCGAAGTTTATAATATGTATCTCACGAATGAAAATATTTCGTATATGGTGCTACAGTCTAAAAATATTGCGGGGGAGATCTTTCATCTCTGTCTACTGTTGTTGAGGACTCGATCACACATAAACAGTTGTGACAAGCAACAGTATGAAGATGACGGCTGCTAGTTACATTCCAAGTAATTTTTAGTGCTCTTCGATTCCTGTCTAACCATAACTCGGAAATCGCTACATATTCGGAATAAAGGTGAATTATTTCTGACAAGAAAAAAATATAAAGGTCACTGTCGGTTGTTTCACTCACGGCAATTTCATCTCCAGAAGTTTCATATTTCGTTTTTTAAACACACAAAAATCACGAAATTTTTATTGGGGAAGTACGCTCTTACATGTAAGTAATAACGAATATTGCAGAAAAATCTTAACTTACACGAATAATAATGTCTCAGAACGTGTTGTGTATAGGAAGAGGAAAAGAAACTTTTTCATCCACCCGTGCACGAACGCGTCTCTTTTTGGATGGCATTCCCGCGCGCTATCCACTTAGCCACGCCAAGCAACAGATACATAGAACTCAATTCTCTTCCCATTGTGTAGAGGAACGTAGGCTGACTTCGTTGCCAAACGGTGCTCCGTAAGTCATAAATGCGTGATAGTTTGGAAGATTTCCAATATCAGGCTTCAAATAATTGCTTTCCATTGTTACTTGAAAGTTGTGAACACGTTTCATTAATTACTAACTAAACCATTTGTGGGAAAAAGTACACAAAGTCACTAGTAACGTCAGTTCAAATGGCTCTGAGCACTGTGGGACTTAACTTCTGAGGTAATCAGTCCCCCAGAACTTAAAACTACTTAAACCTAACTAACCTAAGGACAGCACACACATCCATGCCCGAGGCAGGATTTGAACCTGTGACCGTAGTGGTCTCGCGGTTCCAGACTGCAGCGCCCAGAACCGCACGGCCACCCCGGCCGGCTAACGTCAGTTGACACTCGTGTAATATACATGAGCAGAGCCGATGTCTTGATATTTAATGATCTTTAAACTCTTATTTGCATAAAAATAACACGTATTTTGAGAGAATATTGATCGAAAACTTTTTTTTATGTAATCATTCACAGTGACAACCTAACCTAACCACATATCTAAAATAGGAAAATAGTCTATTATGAACTCACTTACCAACCAGATGCGTCATCTGGTTATTATTTAGTAACACAATCAATAAATCCAATGCTAAAACCGCTAAATATGTTTAAAATAACAAATTATATGTGTACGTAAACCAGAGCTCACCGATCGACAGGGCCACACCGAAATCCTAAACATTTCGGTACAATTGTTGTAAAATCGGTGGGAGGACCGTTCGGTAACAGGTCTCAGAAGCTTACTGATTAGGATATTTCGATAAAGAACCGAAAATGACGTCACTACCGAGACAAAACTACTACACCGATCGGCATGAACGATACAGAATAGGGCGCCAGGCGTTTGATCGAAATGTATACTCACAATCTCTGCGAATCTGAAGAGATATCATCAAATTTTATTCGATACTTTTTGTACTCCATATACGAGCTTGTGTTGCTACTACGACTGTTCTTTTAAACCCTCCCTTCTTACATGCAGTACTTTCGGAGACATAAAAGCCTACTAAAATAAATGTCGTGTGACTAGGGCCTCCCGTCGGGTAGGCCGTTCGCCGTGAGCAAGTCTTTCGATTTGACGCCACTTCGGCGACTTGCGCCTCGATGGGAATGAAAATGATGATAGTTAGGACAACACAACACCAAGTCCCTGAGTGGAGAAAATCTCTGACCCATCCGTTAATTGAACCCGAGCCCTTAGGATTTACATTCTGTCGCGCTGACCACTCAGCAGTCCTTCCTGTAACGATACTTCAGTATAACTGGGAACTGAAGGTAGACGCAGACCGTTAACGAGCCAAAAGTGCGTTTTTCCGGTAGTTTAGGAACACAACTGATAAACATAAAAGATAAATTATTCAGCTTTCATCAATTATATTCAATTTCTTCTGTGCTAATCAAGGATTTCTATTAGGCCTTGTCTTTTTACCTATCTGATCCTGTGGTGCCTTCACTATTTCATCTCTCAAGGTTACCTATTCATCTTCTACTGCACTGCTTTTCCCTTTTCTAGTTAATCGTTGCCTAAAGATCCCTCTGAAACTCTCATCCACCTATGGTTCTTTTAACCTATCCAGATACCATCTCCTTAGTTTTCTCCCTTTTTGCAATTTCTTTAGTTTTGATCTATAGCTCATAACCACTAAAATATGGTCTCGGCCGACATCTGCCCCTGGAAACGTCTTCCAACTTAAAATGTGTTTCCGAAATCTCTGTCTTACCATTACATAATGAGACTGAAACCGTCCGGTGTCTACAGGTCTTTTCCACGTATACAACCTTCTTTCATGAGTATTCAGACACGTGTTAGCGATGATTACATTATGTTCTGTGCAAACTTTTTCCAGGCGGCTTCCTCATTAATTCTTTTCCCCCATCCTCCATTCCCCCCCCTCCCCCTCCACACTCCCACACCCCACACACACTCCTTATTCACCTATAATTTTTAGTTGACACATAGAATTCTTGTCTCCCACCACAATTAAACTTTCTTCTCCCTTAACTATCTGAATAATTTCCTATATCTCATCACACATTTTTCATCTCTTCGTCATGTGCGGACCTAGTTGACATGTAAACTTGTCATATAGTGATGGGTGTTGGGTTTGTGTCTATGTTCGTTACAATAATGCGTTCACTATGGTGTTGACATTACCTTAACCGTACTTCTATTGTCTTATTAATTACTAAACCCACTCCTGCATTATCCCTAATTGACTTTGCATTTACAACTTGATATTCACCTGACCAGAATTCGTGTTCCTTCTGATAACAAACTTCACTAATTCCAACTATATGCAAATTCAACATATCCACTTGCCTTTTTAAATTTTCTAATCTATCTGCGTGATTTTGGGACCTAACATTCCACCCTCCGATCCGTAGAACGCCACTTTTGTTTTTTCTGGTGACGACATCCTTCTGGGTAGCCTCCGCCCGGAGACCCAAATGGAAGACTATTTTGCCTCCGGAATATTTTACGCAAAAGGATGCGATTAGCATTTAACCATACAATAGAGCTGTATGCCCTCGATGAAAATTTTAGCTGTAGTTTCCCCTTGCTACCAGCCATTCGTATTACCAGCACAGCAAGGCCGTTTTGGTTTATGTTACAAGGCCAGATCAGCGAATCGTCCTGATTGTTGCCCCTGTAACTACTGAAAAGGCTGTTACCGCTCTTCAGGAACCACACATTTGTCTGGCCTCTCAACATACACTCCTCCGTTGTGGTTCCACCTGCGGCACGGCTGTATTTATCGCTGCGGTACGCAAGCCACTCCAACTGTAAGATCTGGTTCAAATGGCTCTGAGCACTATGGGACTTAACATCTGAGGTCATCAGTCCCCTAGAACTTAGAACTACTTAAACCTAGCTAAACTAAGGACATCACACACATCCATGCCCGAGGCAGGATTCGAACCTGCGACGTAACAGTCACGCGGTTCCTGACTGAAGCGCCTAGAACCGCTCGGCCACCACGGCTGGCGCAAGGTCTGTGGTTCATGAGAGTATCATATCAGAATTACGGTAACACATCAAATCTCCGACATCACTGCGGCCGGAAAAAAGTCCTGCAAGAACGAGTCCAAAGACTACTGAACAGAATCGTTCAACATGACAAAAGAGCAACCCTTCCACTAATTGCTGGAGATTTCAATGCCTGACCATCAACAAGTGTCAGCGTGCGACTCATTCAACGAAACAACATCGATATGGGCATTCGGAGCAAAAAGTCCACTCGTGTACCATTGATGACTTGTTATTATTATGTATATCCTCCTACTGCATTGTTATTGTAGTTGTAATTGCACTCTTCAATTTCAGCAGTGAATGTGATATCAATTTATGTTAACCGCTGAGAGTTTTACTGGACTACCAGGAGATGTGTGCCAGCTTTGAGTAATAGAACTTTAAATTCAGAAGAAGAGTTCACTTCTGTACAGGCTGCAATATTTGACTCAAGCATCTACCATGTTAAGTATATAGTTGTACATTCAGTAAAACTGGGAGAAATAAATAAATAAAAAGTATAGCAATACATATACAGACATATTCATATTTGCACGATACAAAAAAATTTACTTCTGCCCAGTTGAAAAACCCAACTGTGACCATTCCTTGCATTTCACCGCACCCGCGCTTTAGGAACTGTAAGTCCTCTGCACTCATATCAGATGGTAGAAACATCTTTTCGAGCCACAGAGGAATTCGATACATGAGAATTGCAGTAAGAACGTTGAATGGCAGCAGACGTCGATGAAGAGACTGTGGGATGTCCACAGACTATCTCTTTGGAGGCACTCCTTTCACGTAGCTGTCAGCTCGCCTTTTTCACAATAAGTCTACATTAGGTTGTGGTGTCGTCTGATGATTTTTGCTGACGGCCATTACCATATGGAGGGAGTGAAATATGGGCAGACCTTCTCTTCTAGACTGAGTATATCACACGTCGGCAAGAGACTACTTACCCATAGGATTTCTTCGGCGTCTTTAATCACTGCCGTTTATTGCGCTGATATGACTGAGGTAAGTGCTCAAAGAGCACTCTTTAACGCAATGCCAGCTGAGAAGACGTCATGCTGATGGAGGTTTCTTGTCAATCAAGCAGCTGATATTATAGTCATTTCATGATATGGTGTTGTGCAGTTAATCATGTAGCATCCGGAGGTGACTACACTTCTATCACACAACACACTATAGGCAATCTCTCTGACCACAAAGACACTGCTGTGATCGTAAAGCTACTTTACCGTATGCGTACATTGCTGTGCACGTCATTGCTA
Source organism: Schistocerca piceifrons (assembly GCF_021461385.2). Lineage (NCBI taxonomy): Eukaryota > Metazoa > Arthropoda > Insecta > Orthoptera > Acrididae > Schistocerca > Schistocerca piceifrons. The sequence goes on from NC_060149.1 coordinate 184,230,022, forward strand.
ACACCAAGTGTTTAGTAAACTGAAAGCGACTGGCGGAATTGAGGTACAAATACGATTTAAGTAATGTGAAATCAAGAATTACCGCGAGTCATCCTTTCCTTTTTTCAGGCGTCGTTAAGGTAGTAACAGCTCCGGTGACGTTCCGTCTACGGCAGTGTCATTTGAGACTTACACAGATCGGTTACTATTCGACTGACAGGGACACATTGCATCACATACGTGTTTATTAGTACGACCTACAGAAAAATGTACCATCCACATTATTGAACGACTACCGAATATTGATGTAATAATCTTCCGAATATTACCTTTGCCATCTTTAATTCGGTCCTGCTGACTGACCAGATAGTTTTATTTTAGGTCCCTATGACTAACTCGTGATTGCGAAGAACCATGGGGAGTTACTCGAACAACACATCTTCAGAAATAATAAAGCAATTTAGCACTACAATATTGAGCGATTCCTCATAAAAATGTATAATGAACAACGAGCTGCAGTACCACGTACCAGAGCAGATAAGGGCGCCCATACCTGCGGGAAAGGGGTTGACAATCCACCTACCTCTTGCAGAAAGGAAAAATTGCAGTCACTTGGTTTTCTTCCAAGAAAATGATTTTAAAGTCGGTATCACGTAGGTTTTTAACGAGGTCAGAACTAGAACATTTTTATGGCTTCTTATGAGTTGCTATCCGCCTTCCACAATACTAAAAATACTGCATACCCCCAGGACGTGCCCCCCACCACCACCACCCCTACCTCCTCCTGAAAACTATCGTACGGGCTCGCTTCAAAGTAATAGATTGTAACAATTACTCTGACAGATGGGTTATGCTACAGCATCGCCTCAAATAAACATGCTACACAGTCTTTGTTAAACGTGTAACGTACCAGGTCCAGTCCCAAATAAGTTGGGCAACAATAATGTTCATCTGTACCTTTCTCGTATTTTAACAACACAGAATACAGTTCAAATAGAGATGTCAAAGATTTGTGTGTATTGAATAAAGTGGATCGAGAAGAGCGCAAACAGTTCATAGAACACGTGGAGAGGAGTTGATATTTGTTGCATATTTCAGTAGTGATTGCTGAAGTTACTCTCACAGTAGGGGGCATTCGGAGGAATTTCGTTATCATACAGGGAAGCGTTGTGTGCCCGTGACATCATGCATAAAAGAGTGACACCATTTGCAGTCGGTGACAAAAGTCTCGAGCCACCTCGCATTATCGGTATGCCGGACTGCATAGCTTTACTGTCTGTGATACAGCATAACGTTCAAGAAGATGAAGGGCTACCAGTACGTTGTCTATAGCTGTGAAATCGAAGAACTATATGAGAATTGTTATACTGTGTTAGATAACGTGGGAGACTCTATTGCTGCTGAATAATTTATCTTTTATGTTTATCAGTTGTGTTCCTAAACTACCGGAAAAACGCACTTTTGGCTTGTTAACGGTCTGCGTCTACCTTCAGTTCCCAGTTATACTGAAGTATCGTTACAGGAAGCACTGCAACGAAAATATGCGAACGTAACAATAGGAGTAGATATGTAAATCCAGTTAACAACTCATTCAGTGCCACAATTAAGTCAATACGATTATTAGAATTACAACAAAGCAAGCATTAACGACTGTGCAATTTTGCACATTCTTCACCTTTAGATGTACATGGCACTGAATCAAGGTAATGAAAAACCTTATGGACAAAAAGTCGTGTTACAATTATTCTATTGATTTTCGATCTACCTGCAAGTTATTTATTCACAGAAGTCTTAAAAATCTTTCTCCACGAAGATTTTAACCTAAAGTTATTCCCGTCTTCCCCGGGAAGAGCGAACAGTTGATCACCAAACTAACATACGACTGTAGCAGCACCGGCCGAAGTGGCCGTGCGGTTATAGGCGCTGCAGTCTAGTACCGCGAGACCGCTACGGTCGCAGGTTCGAATCCTGCCTCGGGCATGGATGTGTGTGATGTCCTTAGGTTAGTTAGGTTTAACTAGTTCTAAGTTCTAGGGGACTAATGACCTCCGAAGTAGAGTCCCATAGTGCTCAGAGCCATTTGAACCATTTGACTGTAGCAGTCATCGCTTACACCTACATGGATACATCCACATGGATACTCAGCAAATCACATTTAAGTGCCTAACAGGGAGTTCATCGAACCACCTTCACAATAATTCTTTGTTATTTCAATCTCGTACAGCGCGCAAGGGAAACGAACACCTACATCTTTCTGTACGAGCTCTGATTTCCCTTATTCTATTCTAATGATCGTTTCTCCCTATGTAGGTCAGAATCAACAAAATGTTTTCACATTCGGAGGAGAAAGTTGGTGACTGAAATTTAGTGAGAAGATTGCGCCGCAGTAAAAAACATCTTTGTTTTAATGATGTTCACCCCAAATCCTGTATCATTTCAGTGACACTCTCTCCCCTACTTCGCGATAGTACTAAACCGGCCTTTCTTTGAACTTTCTCGATGTACGCCGTCAGTCTTATCTCGTAAGGATCCAACACCGCACAGCAGTATTCTAAAAGAGGATGGTCGAACGTAGTGTAGGCAGTCTCTTTCGTAGATCTGTTACATTTTCTAAGTGTTACACCAATAAAACCTAGTCTTTGGTTTGCTTTCCCCACATATTTTCCGTGTGTTCCTTGCAATTTAAGTTGTTCGTAACAGTAATTCCTAGGTATTTATCTGAGCTTACGGCCTTGAGATTTGACTGATTTATCGTGTAATCGAAGTTTAACGGATTCCTTTTAGCACGCATGTGAATGACCTCACAGTTTTAATTATTTAGTGTCAGTTGCCTGTTTTTGTACCATACAGATATATTTTCTATATCGTTTTCTGTTTTCTTTTAATCTTATGATTACTTTATTAGTCGATAAGCGACAGCATCATCTGCCAACTTCCTATGACGGCTGCTCAGAGATTGTCTCCTAAATCGTTTATATAGCACTACCTAGACAGAGGAACGCCAGAAATCACTTCTGTTTTACTCGAAGACTTTCCGTCAATAACTACGAACTGTGGCCTCTCTGACAGGAGCTCACGCATCCAGTCACATAACTAAGACGATATTCCATAAGCACGCAATTTCACTACAAGCCGGTTGTGTGGTACAGTGTCAAAAGTCTTCTGGAAATCTAGAAACATGGAATCAATTTGAAATCCGTTGTCAATAGCACTCAGCACTTCGCGTGAGTTGAAAGCTAGTTGTGTTTCACAAGAACGATTTTTTCTAAATCCATGTTGACTGTGTGTCAATAGACCGTTGACATCGAGGTAATGCATATTCGAATACAATATATGTTCGAAAATCTTGCTGCCCATCGACGTTAATGATATAGGCCTATAATTTAGTGGATTACTCCTACTACCTTTCTCGAATATTAGTGTGACCTGCGCAACTTTCCAGTCATTGGGTACAGATCTTTCGTCGAGCGAACGGCTATATATCACTGTTAAGTACAAGGCTACTGTATCAGCATACTGTGAAAGGAACGTAACTGGTATACAGTCAGGACTGGAAGACTTGCTTTTGTTAAGTGATTTGCGTTGCTTCACTACTCCGACGATATCTATTTCTACGTTACTCATGTTTCCAGCTGTTCTTGATTCGAGTTTTGGAATATTTACCTCGTCTTCGTTGGTGAAGGTATTTCGAAAGGCTTACTTGTTATCCCAGTGATGGCTAAGACGGAGAGTTCGCAACGTATACGGTGATACGGCGAAGTAAGCTGCAGTTTCTCTTGGATCAAGCTTCCAGGACCTAAAATCTTTAATTTGCTACCTCTGTGTCATACCTTATCTCCTTGAGTACCAGTAGTCTCTGCCTAAAACCACCATTTTATACACCATTTTTTTAAGTACCAGTGTCTCATGTATGAAACCACCGATGCTACTCTAGGACAGCATGGAGATAGTGCCACGTTATTGTAGGAGATGATGACATGTATTTTTTATAGTAACCGTGTTGGAGATATCTTTGAAGTTGGTAATTAGTATATTTAGAAATCTGTAACTTATATTTGAGTTTGTACTACTGCATTTCCGAGTGGTTTCGAAAGGAAACCACTGGAGCCGTATGTACTTTTGAAATAAATGTGTTAAACTTCAGGCTGCCATTTGCTTGTTATTTAGAACTATAACTTTTCTAGGCATTATGAGTTCATGGAAGGTTTCAGATGCAGGATTTTGTCCACGATATTTTGAAATTGCTTTCAAATATATCTCATGAAATGATGGGTGGTTGACAACAGCATGTCCCAATGGTTCAAAAGTGAAACCACCACTTTAAAACAATTTATTCTCAACTTTTTGTGAATTTATTCTTAGATTTGTTGCTTACTATGATAATAAAAGTTAATTTTGTGACAAATTTTAAAATTATATTCCAAAGAGAAAAAAACCTCCGCAAAATAACTGATTGTTTTCTTTGGGCAATTTCTTCTTGTATACGTTACTAGCTATGATTAAGGTCAATATTGTGAAAAATTTTAAAATTAATTTTTTTAAATATTGTTGGTATCCAAAGGATTAAGTGAGAATCATCCACAATATTTATTGTAAATGATAAGAAATTAACTTGTGAATTTACTAGCGTAATTCTAAACTACTCCAGGAAGCAAATGGATAGTCACGAAAGTACGAAACCTATTCTACGGTGTTGAAAGTACTCCACTAGATCAGTGGTAAGTACACTGCGTTAGTTCAGCCCATGCGTTTCCTGAACCGGCTAGCCCTGTGGAGGCTGCCACTGTGATGACTGTGAGCAAAAATATCTATTATAGGCCATTTGTTAGCAGTTTTGTAAATATCATTTGTTTCTTAAGCGTAGTTGTGAATAATATCCAGATGCACCTACTGAAACGGAACATCATAAATAAAGATCAGGGGAAATTATTTGGTCTCCTCTCCTCTTCCGTAACTGTCTGTTTCTCTATCTTAAGCGAATTGCAAACTAAGAAACTCATCCTCCGGAAGCCGTTCGCTTTTTTGTTATCATCATATACTATTATCATCATAAGTAAATAACATTCCTTTTAATGTAATATACCTGAGAACAGTTTTCCTTATGAACGCTTGCATTGGCGCAACCTCTAACTCCAAAAACAGAAATGAAAAGACAACACAGCACTGCTTGTGGATGTTCGAGCTTTATAATCAAATTTCATATGCTGCGAAAAGTATGTACTCGTAATCTCGTATCACAAAAGCTAACTGTGAAAGGAAATTTTCGCAGTGACCGAAAAATAGGACGCAAATGCCACGAAGATAATTAAATAGGTGAATCATTGCAGTGCAGTGGCGGCTCCAAATTCAGATAATATGAAAGGAGAAGCAGTTGTGATGAGAATGTGAGACAAGGAACAAAAAGTGTCGACAGTAATGTGTGAGGTATGTTATTCTTAACCAGAAGTATCATTCATTCCATAAAAACCAAAGAGAGGATAATTAGCGTCTACTCCTAATGATTACAATATAACTGCTGGTGATCCTTTATCAATAATAGCAGAAAGACCTGATGAATGAGTTTTTCAGGCTTTCTGGGAGCTTAGACAGGGAGGAAACAAAGTAATAAGAAGAGGTTACCACAGGCGAGCGTGGGAGAAATTTCTGCATGATACCTCGTAGTTGGCGCATTCTGTTCTTAGTTTATTTTCTCGTTCAATAATTCTAACGATGCCTCGGTCACAACATTCATATGACAGCTATCGAAGTGTAACTTTTAAAATAGACTGCTATGTTAAATCCGAATCTGACTCAGTGGTCAACGCTAACAGTAATTTCATTTCATTTTAGAGACTATTAGAAAGGCTTATTAACGCTTTACTTTTAAGATTGATCCTGCACACATCACATCAAGCTGTCTCCTGATACAATTGCTCATCCTCTCTAGCTTACCTAAAATTTGAGGGTACATAAGTAGGTTAAAAATCAAAGGGGAAAATAGACATGGAGACTAGACGCCACCCTTTTTACATCCTAGTGGAATAATGTGAAAAAGTTGAACATTGCTAAGGCAACGAATTCAGATGAAGTGATGTTGATGAAATAAATTAAACATTTTGCGATCAAACCTAAATCATTGATACAGTAAGTATTCCCGTTTCTATATCGCCGCTACGTAGCTAATTAACGCCAAATACTGGTCACTGAAGATCTCTTGGGGTCGTTTTAGACACGTAACATAAATAACTGGAGGTTGCCGGGGGGGGGCGTGTCAGCCACTTCATACAGTCGTCTTCGCCGTCCAGGGTCGGTGCAGCTTGTGATCTCAATACGTTACACAGTTACACCTTTATTCGAAAACTTTGCAGTCGGACCAGGATGAAAGCCCTTCTCCTTGATACTTGTGCTTTACGTAAGGCTCACCTGTCACACTCTGATCCGTGACGTGAGGATAAACAAGTCATCCAGTTCTATACCACCATCATATCTGTTGTAGTCGGCTTACCTTCACACAAGACCCAAATTCGTACTATTGAACCATAAACATGAACCGCTTCCAGTCTCATAACGCCCAACTAGTACATCTACATCCACACTCCGCAAACCATCTGACGGTGTGTGGTGGAGGATACTTTGAGTACCTCTATCGGTTCTCCCTTCTATTCCAGTCTCGTATTGTTCGTGAAAAGAAAGATTGTCGGTATGCCTCTGTGTGGGATCTAACCTCTCTGATTTTATCCTCATGGTCTCTTCGCGAGATATACATGGGAGTGAGCAATATACTGCTTGGCTCCTCGGTGAAGATATGTTCTCGAAACTTCAAGAAAGGCCCGTACCGTGCTACTGAACGTCTCTCTTGCAGAGTCTTCCACTGGAGTTTATCTATCATCTCCGTAATGCTTTCGCGATTACTAAATGATCCTGTAACGAAGAGCGCTGCTCTCCGTTGGATCTTCTCTATCTCTTCTATCAACCCTGGTGAGCAGTATTCAAGCACTGGGTGAACAAGTGTACTGTAACCTACTTCCTTTGTTTTTGGATTGCATTTCCTTAGGATTCTTCCAATGAATCTGTCTGGCATCTGCTTTACTGACGATTAATTTTATATGGTCATTCCATTTAAAATCACTCCTAATGCCTACTCCCAGATAGCTTATGGAATTACCTGCTTCCAGTTGCTGACCTGCTATATTGAAGCTAAATGATAAAGGGTCTTTCTTTCTATGCATTCGCAGCACATTACACTTGTCTACATTGAGATTCAGTTGCCATTCCCTGCACCATGCGTCAATATGTTGCAGATACTCCTGCATTTCAGTACAATTTTCCAGTGTTACAACCTCTCGATATACTACAGCATCATCCGCAATAAGCCTCAGTGAACTTCCGATGTTATCCACAAGGTCATTTATATATATATTGTGAATAGCAACAGTCCTACGACACTCCCCTGCGGCACACCTGAAATCACTCTTACTTCGGAAGACTTCTCGCCATTGAGAATGACATGCTGCGTTCTGTTATCTAGGAATTCTTCAATCCAATCACACAATTGGTCTGATAGTCCATATGCTCTTACTTTGTTCATTAAACGACTGCGGGGAACTGAATCAAACACCTTGCGGAAGTCAAGAAACACGGCATCTACCCTGAAACTTCATCGGAATGCGCGCCTATCTAGGAAAAATTGCCAATGGTCGCTCTCTGACACAGTCGAAACTTCGCCTGGTGAAAGAAAAGTGAAAATAAAGGGACACCTATTTTGTCTTAGATGCCGACACACAATATTTTGCGATAAAATGACAGTCAAAGTTTTGATGCTACTTTATCAGTTCACGCACGCTCCATTAAACCAAGCGAGTCGGTAACAGCCGTTACGAGCACAATAACGAATTTTTGCTCTCCGTTTTCGATTCCAATCGTATGTTGTTTTTTTCTTTTGTTATCGCTGCAGTATCAAAAATCAATGACATCTACATTTTTATGACATCGAGAAATACAACCGGATTATTATTAAAAGAAATAACCATTTTAAATCTTATTAAAATATATTTTAATGTCATTAACCTTACGTGACGCTATGTAACTAATAGCAAATGAAAAACAAATTCTAGTATTTCATTGATTGCTTTGATCTTTTAGTTCTATACTTCAAGAGAACGAACTAATTTCCCAGGGCGACATATATTGTAAAATCATTTAAAGCATGAAATTTCACAGGACCACGACCACGGTGTCAAGACACTTATGCCACAGTCACATATTTAGTGTGAATATCACTAAGAAAAACAACCTCGATAACGTTGCTAAATTCCTCTCGCGCTGGCGATAATTTCGCGAGAAACCAAGCATATGAAATGCTTCTTCCGAGAGTTGGCACCTTCAACTGATTACTGGTACGGGCGTGCATTTTATTAATTGCATTGCTTCCACTTGTGAATTCCATTTGCTGTTCAATGAGCATAGGGCACTGATGTATTGGGCGACTGTAATTCTTCACCTGTCAGTAAAAGTGTACGTCTTAGAGTGGACAGAACGGGATACACTTTGGCGGAATTACTTTTATTGAACACTTCCATATTCCGATTTCATTGGCAACGAGGCTATCTTATAAGGACGCATAGCTTTTCTTATCTCACGAATCAGTAATGTACACAAACGGTTCCTTTTTTATGTCGGAAAACTCGGGGAAGCGTCTGGTGGTTGCAATTAGCCTTTTGTAAACTGCCTAGTTCTCCCATGTTTTATTCTGCTTAAATAGGTTACATGCTTGATTACTTTTCTCTACCGGTCGCGAGTATTTCTGATTAGACCAATATTCTTCTCTGAAACAGAATGTGGTACTGCTGCCTTGGTAACGTCTGTAACGAAAAAAAAATATGTAGTGTGCGAGGACTGCGTGATAGGAACTAAATAAAGACCGTCCACCTTTATAATTTTCTTAAGTAGATTATAGACTATTATGGAGTACTGAGTGACTTGAAATAATAATTACGTAATCGTCAGACAATATAGGGTAAAGAATAATTTTTTATTCAAAAAGTGAGAAGCTATTTGCCGAACACAGGGTCAAATCTTTCGCTGACGCTTGCAAACCTGATTTTGGATATGATTTTTTGGTTCCATAGTTTATTACGATAACTTTAAACTGATTGATAATATGGAGAATCTTGTTCCCAATTATATCATTTCAGCCCAAGCTATTATGATGTACAAGCAATTCCCTGAATAATACGAATGTGTTCTTCAGCTGTCGTTCAATAGCGCACCACTCTTGCAAATGTACATTCGATTTTGGTCTACAGTATATAGCTACAGTGGCCATTCTGTCGATTTAGATGATAGCCATACTGCTATCGCTTGTAATGTTTTGATACTGTCGTGGTTTAACGTTATTTTGGTATAGATCTTACAGCCAAACACTTTACGACTGCATGCCTGCCTGCGCTGTTTCCATCAGCCGAACCAAGCTGCGGCGCATACATCCGCCTCCTGCGAGGTCATTAGAGAGGAATCTCAAGCTCGGATTAGGAAGAAAAACGGCCTGCCCTGTTCAAACGAACATTTCCGGCATTCGCCTTAAGCGGTTTAGAGAGATCACAGATTACTTAAATCTAGATGGGCAGACGGGAGTTAGATTCGCGCTCCTTCCGAATGGAACCCAGAAGTTTCAACGGCAGCACAACATCGCTCTTGAGAATTTACGAAGTTACAGAATACTTCATGGCAGCTTCAGTTGTACCACCTACATTTTTCCCATTGCAATTTCTGAAGTTCATATGCGCAATAAAGTACGTCACGATATTTAGTGTATGTCTTTGCTTGTAGCACCCTGCAACTAAACTATCACTGTAATAACAGACGTTGATTCCGCTACCATCCTGGCACATTTACACGCAAAACTATTTGATATAACAACTATGTAGTCAGCTATGCCTATAAATGCATGTGAAACATTTTAATGATGTGATTTGTTTATATGTAGTTTTTATTTTCAGTGTAAAAAAAATTATTACTTGTACTACTATTTTTGGAATGGACACCAACGATCTCGATGTGTACTTTCCAAAATCAAAATGATCCCAATAAATTAGGAAAGAATGGAGTTGTTAAAAAAATCCAAGTCCATAGACTGAACATATTTTATTAACATATATCCGATAGGTTACGCCACAGGGATACTAATCAATACTCTTTCGAGCCATATCGTTAAAGGAGAGAACACGGGGGTTCTTAATAAATGCGTGGAAAATTTGTTTATCGAGAATAAATGATAAACAAATTTTATTAACAATCAGTGCTTACAAATTGATCATAACGTCACACGCCTAACACTGCGCTGACAGCGTCATTTACCGGCACTGATGTCGAAAACTTTGCATAGAAAGTGTTTTCTATTTAGATGCTATGTTAGTGGCTAAATTTAAAAAAAAGGGAGAAAATCTCTATTGTCTATGACGTTTCTCATCTTCTTATCACCCCAGAAACCAAATTCTCCTTGAGGAACTTGCGGAGAATCTAGCTACATGATAGATGAAGTATGAAACAATGGTAACTTCGGACAAGGTAACACCATAAATTTAATCGTACGTTTTGTCGGTAGCTATGATTGGTTGTTAGTTCATCAGCTGAATGATTATATGCACAAGGCTTTTCACAGTGATATCAGTATAGGTTTAGGTAGTAAATTTTTGTTGGAATCATTTTTGATAACTGTTCCCCAGAAGCAACAGATTGTAAGGAATTTAGTGTATAGCGTCCCACCATTGTTTCAAGGAGAAGGTAGATGTAAATTTCTGAAACATGGTGCACACTGAATGAACAAACGAGTACACTGGAAAAGTGATCGTTGTTGGCGCTATGAAATTAAACAATGGGCTGGAAACGCCAGCTTGTCGCCAGAATCTCGTCTACCCGCGGCCTTTGTTCGCTAGCTGTCCACTGCGGCTGCTGTAACGAACCACAAAAGAGCTTCTGCTTGTGTGTAACCAGAGTTTAGTATATGGATGAACCTTTTCCCTTCAAACTGGTGTGGTCTGCCTGGTCGTTCGTCATTTACGAGAGCGTGCTGACGTTACTGGGAAAATTGACTTTAACAGCGCGACCCTCGCGTCAGGTATTTGAGCTGCAAAAGTGTTAACATTAACCACTGACTACTTTAGGAACGTGATAGACGAACGATTCCTCACTCACAAACTTTACAATGCATATCATTTCAAAAAGTTCCCTAATGAAGGCTGTACACAATGGAAGGCGAACTGCTGATAGTTTTATTGTATATGATGCTGTCACAGACTGAGACATAATTTCGTGACTGATTACCGTTTACTGAAGGAAAGACGGTCACGACCCCAAGGAACAGACTCTTCGATCCTAAGCAAAAGTGATATTACGTAACCTACGTTTTTCTTGTGCGATCATCGAATGTTGAAACGAGTGAAATTCATCACCCTATATTTTGCTATCATGAATTAAGTACGTCTAACAGCTAAAAGTCATAATAGGATAGTAGATACACATTCATTTGATTAATTACAATTGTGTTATGTCTTTACAAAGAAGTCTGTGGTGCAATATTAAATATCAATTAAACGCCTGTTTTCAAAAGTAACGTTATTCCACGATGCAGTCTGTACAAGAAAACAGCAAAATAAGAATATATTCCTAGTTATATGTTCTTCTCAAGTTTGACCGGGAAAAATTACGGTTTGAAGAAAAGCCCAGCAATTGTAAGTGGATGGTGCATTTGGATTCAATTTTAACTGTAGCAGCAGACCGTCAGGAGATATCCCACAGAAATAAGTGGACAGCCGACTTGGATTTGTTGTTAGTTACACTAACAGATCACCGCAGTCCAAATCTGTATGGTTCAACAAGCTCACAAGGTAAGCAGTGTGTTCATTTTGTAAAACTCAGTGATCTGTTTCTTAAAGTTTATTGTTACTGGGGATTTCATGTATTTGTGCATGATAGCTGACATGGAGGTGAAGAGGTAACCAGAAACTAACTGCCAGGAAGGAGAACAAAGCAATATGTCGGATTTTAATTATGACTTTCGATTAGATCAAAGGAATATTTTTGTTACAATTAAACATTTAATGAATGTTACAGGGCAAAGGAAGCTAAATGTAATTAAAGTGCACTCAAGTATGGACTCAATGAAAGAGAGTGTTGGCATTATTATTGAATCATCGTAGAATTATCCAAGACAACTGAAGTTGTCGAAAAGAATTACCCAAGTAGGAGAGGGATTGAGAAAGGTGAGAACGAGAAAAAGTTCAAAGACGTAAATGAACGGATATTTGCTGGAAAAGAGTAGTAGAAACATAAAATGCAGATATGAATGAAGTGTTTTAAACACAAATAGTATGACTCAGTAACAGTACGCCGACCCTGATAGGTGTGATATACAACACACTAGATAACCTTAACGAAACTCTCAATGACTACATACGTTACATAGTAAAGATCTTGTACATGTTAAGACGAAACTTAACATGCAGCGTTCAAGTCACTTAAATAGTTGTGGTAAAAACAGTTTGTGGACTAACGTACATGTAATGCGTTTCCCAGGAGGTGAAAAGTATTTTCCTGCACCTTTCATTCAGTACTGCAGGGGCAAATTTGCACGTGGCGTGTCTGAGGCTGAGAAAATCTTATACCTATTATAAATGCAAAAGTTTTTGTGTGCGTTAGTATTTCTCTTATTCCTTCAGTTTGGATGAAATTTGCAATGGAGATAGCTGATACCCTGACATATCATACAGGTTGCCTGAGTCAGGAGGAAAGGTACGTGTTTTGACGGGTGATAGCATTGCAGATTGTGAATAAAAAATTTGATGTGGACATATGCCCTATTCCGCCCCAAGGGGGCGGGGGCTGGGGGTCACATGTAGTAACATTTGATGTCCCCCTTTGAGCTTACGAACTTGTCTAGGTAATCTCATCCGAAACTTCAGATGGACCACCTCGCATATATATCCGCCGCATCGTGCTCGAAGTTTAAATTCATTACTTCTCTACTACTGACCCCATTCGCAGCACATTTCACAAACAGTATCCACATATGTCGGTGAATGTACCGAGAAAAATATGTAATTGTAACATACATAGTTCAGCAGATATGACGTCGTATACAGTGAGCTGGGTGAAAAACTGTCGCATCATGCAGGACTTTTCATTTATTACTTCTTTACTACTACATCTATTGACAACAAATTTCACACAATGTAGAGAAATACCGGGTGATCAAAAAGTCAGCAGAAATTTGAAAACTTAATAAACCGCGGAATAATGTAGATAGATAGGTAAAAATTGAGGCAGATGCTTGGAATAACATGAGGTTTTATTAGAACAAAAAAAAAACGTATTTCTAGGCGCGTGAAAGATCTCTTGCGCGCGTCGTTTGGTGATGATCTCGTGCTCAGCCGCCACTTTCGTCATGCTTGGCCTCCCGGGTCCCCAGACCTCAGTCCGTGCGATTATTGGCTTTGGGGTTACCTGAAGTCGCAAGTGTATCGTGATCGACCGACATCTCTAGGGATGCTGAAATACAACATCCGACGCCAATGCTTCACCGTAACTCCAGACATGCTTTACAGTGCTGTTCACAACATTATTCCTCGACTACAGCTATTGTTGAGAAATGATGGTGGAAATATTGAGCATTTCCTGTAAAGAACATCATCTTTGCTTTGTCTTACTTTGTTATGCTAATTATTGCTATTCTGATCAGATGAAGCGCCATCTGTTTGACATTTTTTCAACGATTGTATTTTTTTGGTTCTAATAAAACCCCATGTCATTCCAAGCATGTGTGTCAATTTGCACCTCTCTATCTACATTATTCCGTGATTTATTCAGTTTTCTAATTCATACTGACTTTTTGATCACCTGGTATAACATATGATGTACCTGCTCAATTATATCACTGTACATAAAGAAACAGCAGCCTCCTATTGGGATGGTGGTAATAGCTTGTCGAGAGGGATGGGGTAGAAGGGGATGGACAGAAAGAGAAGGGGATTGAGGATTTGAATGCAGATAGTGACGAGTAGGTGGACCGAGAGAGAGAGGATTACGGAGTATGGAAGACTGGGTTTAGCGTCCAGTCGACATCGAGGAGGGGGAAGGAGGAGATCGACTAGTAGAACACAGGAATAAATACATACCCGGGGAATTCCAGGGACTCAAATATCTCTACATATATGCAGAAATCATCAGATATCCGATCGTTATTTACAGAGGCGTAATGGCATACATTTCTTGCTCAGTATACACAGTGAGACAGCTACGATCTTTACCCTGCGAGACAAATGAGAAACAGTTGTGAAATTATTTATTCCCTTTCTGACACATTTTGTAATTCGTTACTCGGTCGCTGTGAAAGCTTTTCTAGAAAGTAAATGAGTGGATGGTTGAGTCACATAAGCTTTGTCAGTTTTCCTCATCCTCTCAAAATTTGATGTTTTTTTTTATGAATGTCGTTCAGTTTGCTGGACCGCAAGCGGCTCATGCCGCAAGACTTCAAAGAGATAACTTTTCCGTTGGTGCATACACGGGGATAATTAATTTTCCCATAATTTTTTATTTATAAATTACTGTTTAATCACGGATAATACTCGTGCATCGGGGTGCAGCTAGTTAAGTTCAACAAACGAATCTATTACGTGGGGAACCACAATGGTTTCAAGGACATAACATAATCTGAAACTGAAAAGTGTTGTCTCTGCAAGTTCCGATTCCACGCTAGACAAGCAATAGTTCAAAATGAGTTCTTAAATAGAGCTCGCTACAAAGAAAACAGGGGGACCATGAATGAATTCTGTAATAATCAGTGGAGAAAATTCGTCCACTGAGAACTACCGTTGGGTGTTCTAACAGATATTTCCAACCTTAGGATGTGATTACCTAAAAGCTTGCAATGGTGATTGGTGAATGTTCCTACTCAGTCAATAAACTGGTCTTTCAATTACTGGGTAGGACTAGATATATCTTTAGAACACAAAAACGGGCAGAGTCAAAATCTAAGCAACATACTCCATGTGGAGTGGAAGCAGGGTAGGAATCCATCAGAACATGAAAAGTATGATACTGGTATCAGAATCAATAATACTGGAAGACGGAAACAGATAAATTACAGAGAAAATGGTAACGGACTGCAGGTAACAGAGACTGGGGAGACGAAAATGGGAGTAATCACAGGAACAACTAAAAACTAATAACGACCGATTTGAACCTGAGAATAATTGGGTGGGTAACTAGTTGTCACTTAGAGGAGGGCAGTCCACTATTCTGAAGCGAGGAAAGAGAATGGAAATTCGACCACAGTGAAAAGACAGTTTAACAGTCAAGATAACTCAAGTATAGCGAAAAGGCATCACATTCAGCACTATATACAATAGATTACATATGATTAGAGAGAAAAATCCTGGGAATGCATTTATGGGAATAAATTAGTGAACTTAAATATTCAGAATTTATATGAAGTAAACATTTTGAATGAAGTCACCTTAGCTGAATGTTTCAACTGGGCTGATAGCAGTGGCTACAGAGCACTGTGGAAACTACTGAATCCACTAATAATGTTCTAGGAATTTATCTTCTGATACAGCGCAGTAGTGAACAAAAGCAACCTGATCAGTTTGAACTAAGTGGTAGTATGGCTGATGTTAGTAATATTGAGGACCTATGCAGTAGTGAAGAATGTCATGCAGTCTTAAATGGTGCTACCCGTTTAGTGAAGGGGGGGTGTGGAAAATGGAGAATGTATGTGGAGGATGAACCCTCACAATTATTTTAATAGGTCAATAACGATACAGATGTAACAGTATCAAGTAGTAAAAACGTACAACCTAACAGATATATTGGGGCAAGCAATATTAATAAATTTAAAGAAAGTAACTCTAGATGCAAAGAAAGACAGATCTCTCACAGGAAACTGTCAAAGAAATAGTGGAAAGATGCTTTTCAAAATATGGATGTGTGTGATAGGTCAATTTGGTACAATGAAAATTGGAAGAAGTTAAAGAAATCTTGAAAATGTAATTGCCAAACTTAGTGGGACCAAAATTAATGGTACATCGCCAAATGTTTGAAATATGAGAGAAAAAGTGATGTAAACTGCTTAGAAATTAAAACCCTCTGATTAAAGCTACGTGAATCATCGGTAAGGTTAAATGTAATGAAAAAAGAAGAGTACTCACTAGGCACCATCACACACACATATATATATATATATATATATATATATATATATATATATATATACACTCCGCTAGCCACCAAGCGGTGTGTGGCGGAGGGCACTATTCGCGCCAAGTTTATACTTCCCCCTCTCTGTTCCATTCGCGGATCGCTAGAGGGAAAAACGATTGTCTGAACGCCTCAGTACGAGCTCTTATTTCCCTTATCTTTGAATGTTGATCATTGCACGATTTGAAAGGTGGTGGTAATAGGCCTAATATATGCTCTACATCCTCCGCGAAGATCGGATTTTGGAATTTAGTGAACAGCCCCTTTCGTTTAGTTGGAATTACACTTCTCCGCTTGGAACGCCATTTTGAAGGCTACATAAATCCGGCCACCTACCTGCACTCCATGAAAATAATGGGGCTGAAGTGGGAATATTCCACGATGTCCCATAACAAATTCCAAACTTTTTAAACTTAAATTGGCTGAGAGAAAAAAGTGCATTACGTATTGCACGCCCCCCCCCCCCCCCCTAGAATCAAATGCGAAATGCGTCTGTTCTTCAGACAGGCACACTTAATAATTTCCGATTACCGAGCTATCTGCCACCGTCAGGAAACAATGGTTTGAGTAAACCGTACATATTTTCTGTCGTGAAATCGGAATGCGCACTAAAATGGGGGTGGGGGTTGGAGGGGCGATCCCATTTGAAAATACATCCACGAATGGTGGTTAGTAGGTGGCCAGTTGTAGTACGGACAGATGTCCCCTTTACTAATATTACCTTTTCACCTAGAACATTTTTTTCGTCATATTCAAGACATTTACTTGTGTCAAGCAGAAACAAACACTCTGTATGCATGTTATAACTTTCTTAATGAACGCAATCGTGATCGTATTTAAGTTGACTTTTTTAGATCACCGGTTCACGTCTTCTAAGAGATCATCATTAGATCTACATTCTTTGACGATAGTAAGAATCTCTCCCATGGAGCATGCTACAGCTGTTTGAAAACATGTTTCCAAGATAGGTAAACAACAGGACAGTCATGGTGGTGGGAGGCGGGTGGTTACGCCGGATCGGCTGATATCATTCGACATCTATCGTACATCTAGGATCTGGTTCCAGCCTCATTCACATGCCTGTGAGTGCTGAAGCAACATGGATGAGTACACGTTTGCAGGATACTCTGACATGATCCTTCTGAATGGCGAAGCTCACGGTAATGGAAGAACTGCTCAGCGCCCTTGTCAAAAGCATTCTCCACAACGTCGACTCCATCGCACCCCGTATTAGGCACAATTACGCAACAGCTTCGAGAAAAGATACCTTCGCCTTCATCAGGCGTGACTGTGGTGCTCCCGGGAGACGCCGAGCACCAGAACTGGAAGAGGTCGAACTGCATCACGTTAAAGAGAAACCGTCAACTAGTGCACGAACAATTTCTTTGGCTAATAATGCGTGAGACTGTAAAACAAATGATGTACTGGATCACGCCAAATAAATTACTTGTAAAAGTTTTCGCGTTACCAACATGCCATCGTAGATCTTCATAAGTGCTTGCAGAATGTCTACGGAGACTGAGAGTCTTCGGTCATCATCGCGACACATTTCACAGGAACGTGCCCGATCTCACGTCTGCCGGGTGGCTGCACACAACTGTCACTCCATCAGTGCTGGAACACGAGGACACTTCCATTCAGAATAAAGTACGTCCCTGCAGTACTGGACGCCTCTGTTGATAGTGATGACACAGTCGTTCACCAGGTGCGGTACTGAAAGATGTCTGACTGGTGGGTTCCTCGCCGCGTAACAGGAGACCATAAATAGCAACGAAAAATCGTCTGTGCGGAAACGCTTGCGTGTTATGAGGCCGATTGTTCAAATTTTTTGTCGGACATTGTCACAGGCGATGTAACATGGATTCATCACTTCGAATGGGAAACAGAAACGTCAATCCACGGAGTAGTGCTGCATCACCTCTCCTCCGAAGAAAAAGTTCAAAGCTTCACTTTCAGCCGTAGCAGTCTTCTGGTACTCTGAAGGAGCTATTCTGTTTGATGTCCTCCCTCATTGTGCAACGACCAACTGTGAAGTGTATTGTGCAACCCTTAGGAAATTGAATAAACTACTTCGGCGTGTTCGACGTCACAAAAATATAGATATCTCCATGACAACCCTAGGCCTCACAAAGTCTGTGCACCCAAAAGGAGGTCCCAATACTTCGTTAGACTATTCTTCTTCATCCATCCTACACTCGAGATCTCGCACTTTCCGACCGTTATATGCAAGGTCCAATGAAGGATGCACGCCACGGGAAACAGTGCGTGGATGGTGGGGAGGTTAGTATGCAGCAAGATGTTGGCTCCGACGTCGACCTGTGGAGTGGTACCATGCGGGCACACAGGCGCTACAAATAAGGTGGCGTAAGGCCGCGGTACTGAATGGAGATTATGTTGAAAAATAGGGTTTTGTAGCCAAACGAGTGGAGAATCATATGGTGTATTGGAATTCTGAAGAAAACCAACCTGCTTTCAGAAGAAAATATGGGATAATTTCATCTTCATTTATAATGTAAATGCAAAGCTTTGTAATCTACCGGTTGATATTTATGTTCAAAATATACTTAACAGATTGAAATTTCACTGTGCAGTATAATGTGGTTAGCCATTTCAGTGTCTGGCTAGAACAACGATGTGGATGTAATAGTGTTCTGTCCCATCGGGATGTTTGCAGTCTGTGAGTCCCATTACCTATCAACATGATTGTAAATCACAGTGCTTTTACGTTGTGTACCTGTAATTCGCGCTCGAATTTATAAAGGTATCGAAATGGCAAGTCATCAGTTTGAGCATTCATTTTGAATTGTAATTATGGTGAGAGGCAAGGGGACTCAACGAAAGCAAGAGCCCCTACGGTGATCAGTATGAACAAGCAGGATGAGAGTCACTGAGGTTCTGGAAGGTACTACCAGGTATACAGAGGCACGTCGACGCCAGTGCTGTGGCCAGCTGTGGTAGGATCCATGGCACGAAATGTTGATTCGAGTTACATTAATACGTCCACAGTACGTGGGATGCTCATCAGGTGGGAATGAAGGATGACATCGAAAAAGTTCAAAGAAGGCCAGCTCGTTTTGTACTACAACGAAATAGGGGAGGTAGTGCCACAGTCATGATACGTGAATTGGAGGGGCAATCATTAATACAAAGGCGTTTTTCGTTACGACGGGATCTTCTCATGAAATTTTAATCACCAGTTTTCTCCTCCGATTGCGAAAATATTCTGTTGGCAACCACCTCCACAGGGAGAAATGATCATCACAATAAAATTAGAGCCGCGTGGGATTAGCCAAGCGGTCTGAGGCGGTGCAGTCATGGACTGTGCGGCTGGTCCCGGCGGAGGTACGAGTCCTCCCTCGGGCATGGGTGTGTGTGTTTGTCCTTAGGATAATTTAGGTTAAGTAGTGAGTAAGCTTAGGGACTGATGACCTTAGCAGTTAAGTCCCAAAAGACCTCACGCACATTTGAACATTTTGATGAAATAAGAAAAATCAGGACTCGCGCAGAAAAATTTAAGTGCTCGTTTTTCCCGCATTCCGTTCGAGAGTGGAACGGTAGAGACACAGCTTGAAGGTGCCTCTGCAAGGCACTTTATTGTGAATAGCAGAGGAATGTAGATGTACCAGTGTCCACTGCCTCACTTAGCTTTTAACAATGTGTCAACATCATGGGTGATATATACTGAAATTTAGGCGGCTGAGAGTGCATCCGAAACCATCTTCAGTTTCATAACAGGATGGGTGAAGCCTTGCATATTGACCATACAACAGTCCATATACGTTTTTGTCCTAGTCAAGCTGTAAGTTATCGTGTGGGAATAACCGGGAGTTTAGATAAACTCTGGCGTTGGTTAGAGTAAAGTTATCAAATACACTCAAATGTTTTTTTCAGATTCCTCTCCCTTATTGATCGCAGCTCTAGAATAACAAAGCAAGGCGTTTCTAGCTAAATAGAAGTCTTAATCACCGACTCCTGGCGAGATGACTGTGGAAGGATTAGATATTCAAACATGTCACATGAACAGAAAGTTAATGGCAGCTGACCTCAATAATTTAGTACACTTAAAAATTTCAGATTCTCTTTGCATTATTTTCCATATCTATTTCTGCTACACATTTTTATGTTCTCCATTTTCTAGAAATAGGAGTTATTATCACCAGCACTTCGAAATAGAATCAGCTCCTGTTTAGCGATCAAAATAACACGTTTATTGTCTTCAAAGAAGTCCATTAATATTTTAAGCGGGATACACAAGCTAAAAGATTTACCTATCAATCCATTTACGAAAGATCCAGCGTTTTTACGGCATTCAGAGCCGATGCTGATGCAGAAAATATATTTTGAGAGTCGATGTGGCTCCAACATTTTTGATGCGGCAGATTTGAACGCCATTAATTTTGTATCTCACTTCTTGAAACAGAAAGGCGAATACATTAAGTGTAAGGTGCAATGTCACAGCTGCTGCTGCTGATGGAGTCTTCTCTTCTCTTTATACCCCTTCCACATAGAGGAAGCTCTTTCTTGGATTTATTAAGCCATTGTGATGTTGAATAATAATTTGTATCTCGTCATTATTGTTAATGATTTCTGACACAAAAGATTTTTAGGAAAAATATTCATGACTAATAATATGCTCATCATAATGAAGAGGGGTTGTTATACCGTGCGACATCATTGTCAGGTTTCAACACTATTGGTTTGTGAAACTGGCAATACTCGCATGTTATCATGTTCTACTTCCACGGCAAACTGATCTTCTGATGGTTCTGTGAGCTGTATTTATACTTTATACTCATAATGCTGCTTCAGATGATGACTTACAATAATTTCCTCACCGCTAAAATAGACTAGATTCGCATTCCGATCTATCATATTTGTGACAGCTCTGCTGGTGGCCACTTTCGCATAGTCACAGCGCCAGCAGGCCAGATCGCATCGTATCGGTGTGGTGACGAGTCTGTTGTTTTCCTCTCTGACCCGTGACAGCGAGTACCCGGAATGGAGTCTGCGTTGATACGGCATCGTATGTTGCCGTAGCTGGAGCAGCCTTGTCGGGTTCGAGTCCTGGTCGGGCCACACATTTGCCGGCACGGTAGCTCAGCGTGTTCGGTCAGAGGGCTGCTCGCCCTCTGTAATAAAAAACTGAGTAAAGGAATCAACTTGGACGGATGTCTTGTGACGTCCGCGCAGATCAAACGCAACGAACAATGCCGGAAAAAAAACGTGGTCAGCGTGACAGAATGTCAATCCTAAGGGCGCAGGTTCGATTCCCGGCTGCTTCGAAGATTTTCTCTCCTCAGGGACTGGGTGTTGTGTTGTCATAGTCATCATCATCATTTCATCCCCATCGACGCGCATGCAGCCGAAGTGGCGTCAAATCGAAAGACTTGCACCTGGCGAAAGGTCTACCCGACGGGAGGCCCTAGTCACATGACATTTAGGTCTACATCTTACCGACTCTCTTCTTGGATTCTCATCATTCTCTAAGCTCACCGACTCGTTGAATTTTCCCTCCTCTTGTGTGGGCTGGTGTGTATCTCGCCAGTTGGTGCCTTTCTCACGTTTTCACTGTCAAGGCTGTTCCCAAAGTTGGTCGCACGTTGTCCCGATGTTTTTTTGCGTTCCTTACTTGCCGTGAAAGTAGCCGAAACACACCTCCTTGTAAAGAGTGTTTCTGCGTGAGGAATGGACCGTCTCATGTTCTTGCATCGTCTAAGAATATGCTGGCGTTCGTGTTTACAAGCAAACATTAATGTTACCCAGCAAACACTTATTTAAGCAGGCTGACTTCTTACACAGTTCTGTAGTTTCATACATCTCCCTGTCCGAATTCTTGGTGTTTTGTGTCTGCGCTCTGTCCCAGTGCTTACAGGCGTCCCTCACTCACCTTCACATTTCACATTATCCGCCAAGCTCTTGGCAAGCTGTTTTTTCTTAAGCGAGGCTGGCGCATCCGTTGGGCTACCACCTGCATGTTTGAAGACCGCGTGTCTGCAACTAGCTCTAAGGGGTCTGACGTTTTCCTCGCTATGAGTTAAGTACTTTTTCGACTTCATTCCACAACCACAAATGTTGTATCCAGACATATGAAGTTCAACTGGTAGGTTATCGTGAATGTCCCTCCCCCTCCTCCCCTCACCTCCCAACTCTTCTGATGTATTTCCCAGCACTCACTTTCCGCTACTGTGTGGTTTGTTATTTGAGTTTCCTATTGTATAGCAAATTGCGAGTGTTCACCTAACTGTTGTGCTTCGATGTGAAGGCAATCCATGTCACTAATGCCTTGATCCCTCGACGGGTTATGATCTCCTTTGTGAGGATCTGTCTCGTTCAGAGCATTTATGTAATTCCTCTGCATGAAAAGTCACTGTTCTTTAAGATGTACGCTCTCAGACTTGTGTGCTGCTTTTTGGAAACTGCCAGTATCCCAATAATCACATTTCTGTATGCACAACTTCTCAAACACAGGTTTTTATATTTCGAAATACATACCAAAACACTTACATTGAACTTTAGCTTGTGTGGATCCATCATGTCATTACGATTGCGTACTGTATTTAGAAGCTCATTATCATGGAGGTCTCATCTTAAATGTATGATGAATACCCTGATTTACCCCGATTAAACTCATCAATGATTTGTCGTAGAATGTGAAGTCATTTGTAAGACCCTCGAAGATTAAAATGCTTCCACATCTGGTTTTTGAGCGTCCTGTTCAACCGTTCAACAATACTATCTTTCAAATGTAAAGAATGTCGGGTAGAGATCGTTTAATTTCCACTCTGAAATAATCGTTGTAAAATTTTTCTCCATGGCCGATTTTAAGTTTGCGAGGACATCGATTCGTTACAGTCTGGAGCAATTTTTCAAACACCTTCACAGCCTTTAACTTCACAGCTAGAGCCCAAGCGAATCTAGAATACTCATCTATGACCATCAGGCTGTCTTTGGAAGTTTTATTCAGCCGTGAATATTCTGGAGAAGTTACAAGAGCAATCTGCCATAAATCATCCAATCCACGTATTATCACATTCCTGTATAGGAATGTTTTGTGTGCTGCCCTACCGAGCTCATGAAGAACCATCTCCACAATTACTCGATGATACATCTTTCTCGAACTTCTAAAACGATTACTTTGATACCGTTCATGTAATCGTAACCATTCTACGATTTCATTCGAATAATCGTAATATGTATACATATATACTTCTGAGGTGAACTGTTCAGCCTTTTGTGCTGAACTTCAACTCATTTGCCTGTGCTCTGTGCAGCTGCTAACGCTGGTTCAATTATGTTCTTGTATTTGTTGCCCTTTGATGCTTTCGTTTGTCCTTTTGAGTTGTTGCCCTTCCTATGCACATAAGTGGTTCAAATGGTTGAAATGGCTCTGAGCACTATGGGACTCAACTGCTGTGGTCATAAGTCCCCTAGAACTTAGAACTACTTAAACCTAACTAACCTAAGGACATCACACGCACATAAGTGGTGGTAAGTTCCTCTGGGACCAAACTGCTGCGGTCATCGGTCACTAGGCTTACACACTACTTAATCTAACTTTAACTGACTTACGCTAAGGACACCACACACACCCATGCCCTAGGGAGGACTCGAACCTTCGACGGGGGGAGGCGCGCGAACCGTTGCCAGGCGCCTAAGACCCCGCGGCTACCCCGCGCGGCCTTATGTACGTAAGTCATGTACAGTATTTCACCATACACTTTCTCTCGCTCTGGAAATACTTTTTGACGTTTGTAATTTATAAGACTGTCAGTTATAATAAGCCAGAAGTTCTTTTCAATTCCTTATCCCCAATTCATTTTGACTTTCAATTAAAAATGTTGGGTGATTACCTAATACATATGATTTCTTCCTGTTGGCTGTTCTAGCTAACTCAGCAGTATTGTGGTTGTTACTGAAGGCAGTTATAGTGTATAGATCCGTCTTCTGCTCCTTCCTCTTTTTGTTCTCTTCTGCCACCATCTATAGTGTGTGACAGCCTTCTCAGACTATCAGTTACTGATTTAATCGTTTCTGAGAGAGACTAATCTTGTTACAACTCTCCAAATTATACCAGTCATAATTTCCGTCGAAGAGCCTTCCACACTTCAATAGATTTATGCATTTTCGACGTTATGCTGCTGTATACTAACCCATTTTTGAGGTAGCGTAGAGGAAAGGTGCCTATTGTGCGATAGTTTCCTAATATGAGACACCCCAAATGTGCTCATGTTAGGGGTTGCACTCTCGTGGAGAGTTTCTTAAACACGTCTATTGCGTGCCAGACGACGACATAGAGAGTAGGACGCCATAGTTGACCCGGATACAGTACGTAGAGGTTGATACAAAATTTCTTGCGTTTGGAGTTATTGCGACATCGGTGTTAAGACTACATTTCAGAATAAATGTGGGATCCCCCCAAGACCCACGGACCTTGCCGTCGGTGGGGAGGTTTGCGTGCCTCAGCGATACAGATAGCCGTACCGTAGATGCAACCACAACGGTAAGGTATGTGTTGAGAGGCCAGACAAACTTGTGGTTCCTGAAGTGGGGCAGCAGCCTTTTCAGTAGTTGCAGGGGCAACAGTCTGGACCATTGACTGATCTGGCCTTGTAACACTAACCAAAACAGCCTTGCTGTGCTGGTACTGCGAACGGCTGAAAGCAAGGGGAAACTACGGCCGTAATTTTTCCAGAGGGCATGCAGCTTTACTGTATGATTAAATGATGATGGCGTCCTCTTGGGTAAAATATTTCGGAGTTAAAATAGTCCCCCATTCGGATCTCCGGGCGGGGACTACTCAAGAGGACGTCGTTATCAGGAGAACGAGAGAACTGGCGTTCTACGGATCGGAGCGTGGAATGTCAGATCCCTTAATCGGGCAGGTAGGTTAGAAAATTTAAAATGGGAAATGGGTAGGTTAAAGTTAGATATAGTGGGAATTAGTGAAGTTCAGTGGCAGCAGGAACAAGACTTTGCCGGCCGCGGTGGTCTCGCGGTTGAGGCGCTCAGTCCGGAACCGCGTGACTGCTACGGTCGCAGGTTAGAATCCTGCCTCGGGCCTGGATGTGTGCGATGTCCTTAGGTTAGTTAGGTTTAAGTAGTTCTAAGTTCTAGGGGACTGATGACCACAGAAGTTAAGTCCCATAGTGCTCAGAGCCATTTGAACAATTTTTTGAACAAGACTTTTGGTCAGGTGAATACAGGGTTATAAATACAAAATCAAATAGGGGTAATGCAGGAGTAGGATTAATAATGAATAAAAAAATAGGAGTGAGGGTAAGCTACTACAAACACAATAGTGAGCGCATTATTGTGGCCAAGATAGAGACGAAGCGCACGCCTACTACAGTAGTACAAGTTTATATGCCAACTAGCTCTGCAGATGACGAAGAAATTGAAGAAATGTATGATGAAATAAAAGAAATTATTCAGATGGTGAAGGGAGACGAAAATTTAATAGTCATTGGTGACTGGAATTCGGTAGTAGGAAAAGGGAGAGAAGGGAACGTAGTAGGTGAATATGGATTGGGGCTAAGAAATGAAAGAGGAAGCCGCCTGATAGAATTCTGCACAGAGCACAACATAATCATAGCTGACACTTGGTTCAAGAATCATAAAAGAAGGTTGTATACATGGAAGAAGCCTGGAGATACTGACAGGTTTCAGATAGATTACATAATGGTAAGACAGAGATTTAGGAACCAGGTTTTAAACTGTAAAACATTTCCAGGGGCAGATGTAGACTCTGATCACAATCTATTGGTTATGAACTGTGGATTAAAACTGAAGAAACTGCAAAAAGGTGGGAATTTAAGGAGATGGGACCTGCATAAACTGAAAGAACCAGAGGTTGTACAGAGTTTCAGGGAGAGCATAAGGGAACAATTGACAGGAATGGGGGAAAGAAATACGGTAGAAGAAGAATGGGTAGCTTTGAGAGATGAAGTAGTGAAGGCAGCAGAGGACCTAGTAGGTAAAATGACGAGGGCTAGTAGAAATCCTTGGGTAACAGAAGAAATACTGAATTTAATTGACGAAAGGAGAAAATATAAAAATGCGGTAAATGAAGCGGGAGAAAGGAATACAAACGTCTCAAAAACGAGATCGACTGGAAGTGCAAAATGGCTAAGCAGGGATGGCTAGAGGACAAATGTAAGGATGTACAGGCTTATCTCACTAGGGTTAAGATAGATACTGCCTACAGGAAAATTAAAGAGACCTTTGGAGAAAAGAGAACCACTTGTATGAATATCAAGAGCTCAGATTGACACCCAGTTGTAAGCAAAGAAGGGAAAGCAGAAAGGTGGAGGGAGTATATAGAGGGCCTATACAAGGGCAATGTACTTGAGGACAATATTATGGAAACGGAAGAAGATGTAGATGAAGATCAAATGGGAGAAAAGGCACTGCGTGAAGAGTTTGACAGAGCACTGAAAGACCTGAGACGAAACAAGGCCCCGGGAGTTGACAACATTCCATTAGAACTACTGACGGCCTTGGGAGAGCCAGTCCTGACAAACTCTACCAACTGGTGAGCTAGATGTATGAGACAGGCGAAAAACCCTCAGACTTCAAAAAGAATATAATAATTCCGATCCCAAAGAAAGCAGGTGCTGACAGATGTGAAAATTACCGAACAATCAGTTTAATAAGTCACGGATGCAAAATACTAACGCATATTCTCTACAGACGAATGGAAAAACTGGTAGAAGCTGACCTCGGGGAAGATCAGTTTGGATTCCGTAGAAATATTGGAACACGCGAGGCAATACTGACCCTACGACTTATCTTAGAAGCTAGATTAAGGATAGACAAACCTACGTTTCTAGCATTTGTAGACTTAGAGAAAGCTTTTGACAATGTTTACTGGAATACTCTCATTCAAATTCTGAAGGTGGCAGGGGTAAAATACAGGGAACAAAAGGCTATTTACAATTTGTACAGAAACCAGGTAGCAATTATAAGAGTCGAGGGGCACGAAAGGGAAGCAGTGGTTGGGAAGGGAGTGAGATAGGATTGAAGCCTATCCCCGATGTTATTCAATCTGTATATTGAGCAAGCAGTAAAGGAAACAAAAGAAAAATTCGGAGTATGTATTAAAATCCATGGAGAAGAAATACAAACTTTGAGGCTCGCCGATGACATTGTAATTCTGTCAGAGACAGCAAAGGACTTGGAAGAGCAGTTGATCGGAATGGACAGTGTCATGGAAGGAGGATATAAGATGAACATCAACAAAAGCAAAATGAGGATAATGGAATGTAGTCGAATTAAGTCGGGTGATGCTGAGGGAATTAGATTACGAAATGAGACACTTAAAGTAGTAAAGGAGTTTTGCTATTTGGGGAACAAAATAACTGATGATGGTCGAAGTAGAGAGGATATAAAATGTAGACTGGCAATGTCAAGGAAAGCGTTTCTGAAGAAGAGAAATTTGTTAACATCCAGTATAGATTTAAGCGTCAGGAAGCCGTTTCTGAAAGTATTTGTATGGAGTGTAGTCATGTAAGGAAGTGAAACATGGACGATAAATAGTTTGGAGAAGAAGAGAATAGAAGCTTTCGAAATGTGGTGCTACAGAAGAATGCTGAAGATTAGATGGGTAGATCATATAACTAATGTGGAGGTATTGAATAGGATTGGTGAGAAGAGACGTTTGTGGCACAACTTGACTAGAAGAAGGGATCGGTTGGTAGGACATGTTCTGAGGCATCAAGGGATCACCAATTTAGTATTGGAGAGCAGCGTGGAGGGTAAAAATAGTAGAGGGAGACCAAGAGATGAATACACTAAGCAGATTAGAAGGATGTAGGTTGCAGTAGGTACTGGGAGATGAAAAAGCTTGCACAGGATAGAGTAGCATGGAGAGCTGCATCAAACCAGTCTCAGGACTGAAGACCACAACAACAACAACAACAACAACTGTGGGTGGATATTACT
The DNA here is from genome assembly GCF_021461385.2 of Schistocerca piceifrons. Classification (NCBI taxonomy): domain Eukaryota; kingdom Metazoa; phylum Arthropoda; class Insecta; order Orthoptera; family Acrididae; genus Schistocerca; species Schistocerca piceifrons. The sequence goes on from NC_060149.1 coordinate 184,258,174, forward strand.
GCACCCTTTTATTGCTGTTATTTGTAACGGTATTACCTATAATTATTGACGATTAGGTTCATTTTCCAGCGAACGTTCTTAGCAAGTGCGTGATTCTTTATGTAAGATGGCGGAATTCCTAATATGCTATAGTATGGGGATCCAAATACGCGACGGTGTCGTATATTATGATACCTATCGCATATTGGGGGAACTCGTTCTCTCACGATTTGTTATACGTAATTTACGCAATACTATCATGAAATAACAATATTTCATCATTTAATGTAGTAAAATTTTGGCCACTGCGTTTAGTTTAATTCGATTAAATTATCATAAACAGGGATTACTTTGATTAGTCTTATGATCACAAATTGTAATGTTTTCTGGAACTTTCTTTCAAGGCAGTATTTTGCTCAGAAGTTGATCAATATTACTCCAGATTCAAAGTACTCTGTTCACAGTACACATAAAAAGTAATCTAACAAATAAAATCATAGAAGCTGAAGTCCTTTAAGAAGTATATCTGATTATTGTATTTATTCTTTGTAGATGGAGTTGGCACCTAAAAGGAAAACTTGGGATAAAGACGCTATGGTTCGTGCGATTACATGTGTGAGAAATGGCGAAACGGGGTACTTAAAAGCCTCAAAAATTTTTGCTGTACCAAAGCGTAGTTTTGAAACGTATGTGAGGGATAAAACTCGTACACCCGAGAAGCTGGCTGGTGTTAATCTTGGAAGAAGGCTTGTTCTTTCATCTCAACTGGAAGATGAACTAGTGAAATACTGCCTTGCAATGGAAGAGCGATTGTATGCTCTTAAATGTAAGGACATACGAAGCATAGCCCTCCAGTTAGCTGTCAGGAATAGGATGAAGAATCCTTCAGTTCAGAAAAGGCTTCAGCAGGAAAGAAATAGCTCTGAGCTTTCCTTAAGAGACATCCAGTTTTATCAATGAGAACTCATCAAGGGCTTGCAGCAGCACGAGTGAAAGCTTTCACTCCAGAAAGTGTGGAGAGATTTTTTGATATTTACGAATCTGTGCCATCTAAAGTCAACCATAACCCGCATCGAGTCTTCAATGTTGACGAAACTGGGGTGACGTCTGTGCAGCACAAACACAGTAAGGTTATTGCTATGAAAGGGAAGAGACAAGTTGCTGCCTTGACTTCAGCAAACAGGGGAAAACTCATCACAGTTGCAACGTGTATGAACGCAGCGGGCACTTACGTTCCACCACTAATCGTCTTCCCAAGGAAGAATATGAAGCAGCAATTGATGGACGTTGCACCTGCGGGATCAATATCAGCTTGTCATCCAAGTGGCTGGATACAAACTCACATTTTCACTCAGTGGTTTCATCATTTTGTGAGTCATGTAAGCCGGCCGGTGTGGCCGAGCGGTTCTAGGCGCTACAGTCTGGAACCGCGCGACCGCTACGGTCGCAGGTTCGAATCCTACCTTGGTCATGGATGTGTGTGATGTCCTTAGGTTAGTTAGGTTTAAGTAGTTCTAAGTTCTAGAGGACTGATGACCTCAGCTGTTAAGTCTCATAGTGCTTAGAGCCATTTGAACCAATTTTTTGAGTCATGTAAAGCCATCTTCAAATGACCCTGTGATTTTCATTCTTGATGGGCATTGTTCCCACACAAAGAATCTCAACGTGTTAGATAAAGGACGTTAAAACAATGTTCATATTGTATGTTTGCCACCTCAATCAACGCATAAAATGCAGCCACTTGACGTCGCATTTATGAGGTCTTTGGAAACCTGCTATGCCCAAGAAACAGAAACGTGGTTGGCAAGTAACCCAGGTCGTATTATCACCCCATTATTAATAGTCAGGTTATTTGGGGCAGTTTACAACCGAGCAGCAACAATAGAAGCACCTGTGAATGCCTTCAGAAAAACAGGCCTCATCCCATGCAACAGAAACATCTTTAGGTAACACGAATTTTCAATTCATCACCATGCTGACGCTCTTCAAGAAAGAGATCCAAAAACGGAAGTGAAACTACTGATGGCGATGGTCAAGCTGTCAGCCCGCCAGACATCAGACCTCTCCCACACATAGTAAAACCACCTGGAGATAGTCGAATAGGTCAAACATCGCGTTCGTGCTCTGCTGCGTTACTAAGTTCAACTCCTTATGTGAAGCAGTTGCAAGAATCTGAACAGAAGAAATCAGAGGCTGAAGCTAAGAAAGCAGCCAGAAAATTATTTGGGGAGAAGAGTGGAAAACCTTCAAATCGTAGACCTAAAGCAGAAGAATCGTCTGGTGACTCGGCATCCGATGTCCATCTTAATGACAATGGAGATTCAGACAGCAGTGATGACTATGACACAGTGTGTCTGTTCTGTACTTGGCGCTTTTCTGAAGACAAACTCTGGGAGAAATGGGCACAGTGCACGAAATGTTATCGCTGGGTTCATGAAGATTGCGGTGTCACAGAAGACAATTTTGTTTGCCCCGGATATCGTAAATATAAACCTAAGTAGTCTGAAATGAGTGAAGGATAACAGAAATGAATGAACACGTAAAAAATGTATATTCATATGTCATTATTCTGTAATAAAATAATTAAAGGAAAATATTATTACTGTCTCACATTAGGAAACCTTGATCTCGTTTCTACGAAATGCCTTGTTTGTGAAGATTTAGTAACTACTCTGAAAGATTGTTTATTATTGCGAATACGATAATTGTATGATAAAATTAAATAATGCAAGATATTATTACCATCATAAAAAATACAATTGCACTTACTTTTAGGTGTTTTAAATGGGTTTACAAAAGTGTGTTTTATATTAGGCACCTTTCTTCTACTAGTTATATATACTCTGAGACCACTGTTGACGATGGGAGTCAGGTACCCTAGCTGTAGCTGTATCCACAGGTATTCGATAGATGTGTTTTCATTTCTTCAATTTTCTCTTCCACATACAGTTCACATTGCTGTCCTCTATCATTTCAACACCTCTCAAGATTCTCAAGTTACGTTAATTCATCACTAATTGCATCGGTTTTTCTCTCAATACGTAGATGCATGTGCTTTGCACCCCCTCCCCGTTCCACCGCCCCCCACCCCTCCTCCCCCCAAAGCGTGTGTGCAACACATGTGCTAGTTTTTACATAGTTGCCAGTATACTGATATTGTTGCGTTTTGGTACACTGCCTTTTATGCAGGATCTCATCGAGGTTTCGTGTATAACGGCTCTCATTCAATTTCCTAGTTTTATTGATAACCATAAAGTCATACTACCAGTCATTGCAGCAATCCCTGCGTACAGTAACGAATTCTTTGAACGACATGTCAGTTCCTAAACAATGGTTGGTAAACATGCTATAAATTCAGTTTGTCTTTTTTTTTTTTGGCGCAGTAATAAGGTTCGCATAATCCTGGGTCATCTGCTCAATCCTTGAGTTTATCTGGATCAAATAAAATATATTGACTTGCACATGGCAGACATATTTCCTGACCTGTCTTCATTTCTACTGCAAAGTCATGAAATACGAATACACTGTTTGCCTTTACATTTTCAAGCAACGCAACATAGCTGCTTTCGTTGAATATCTGGCACGTTTTTCCCTCAATGCCGTGTTAAGTCTCTCGTAATATCTGATATTTTGGTCCAAACAGGATTTTTGAAAATATAGGTACATACCCGAAGTGAGCCAACTCAGGATGTGTTACAGTGTTAGAACAATATTAGTCTTCTCACAATCTGAAACCAGAATAATTAAAGCGCTTATATTATGAGGAAGTAATGATGCATTTTTTCTTCTTCAGATTTCTGCCAACATCATCGCTCTGGTGAGGTTGTTTCATCCACTTAGTCATGGTGGTAACTGTTCATTTACAGTAGGATGCAGAAGATTTTTATGGAAACTGGTAATACACGTATGGCTCTTAAACTTTTATTTTAATTAATTAACACTTACATAAGCTGGGGATATGAACACACTCAAATAAAATCTTAATTCTGTGCCCACATTTGGCAAAGTTAAATTATGCATTTACATCTATTTCGATGTACAGCATGCACGGCAGAGTTGGGCTATAGTTTCGTTTGATGGGCTAACAATTTGGCGAGATAACTCCAGCAAATTACTCCTCAATGTCTCCTGGAATCGGTAGGCATGTGGCTGCAACCTTAGTTGACATTCTAGCTCATACTGTATTGCATGGCTGGTATGCATTAAATTCTTAAAAGTCTTCTCCACTATATATAAGCAATCACTGTTATTAAATATTTTAACCATTCCAGGGGAATCCCCTGCAGAAATTGTACGATCATTCAGTATCACTGACGGAGAGGGAACGTTTCTGTAGAACAAGACCGAAATCTGTACTGACATCCCGACGGTCGACGTCATTCATCCCTGGATAGTATTACTTTGATGTCACTAAACAGGGGGTTTTCTAATACTACCACTGGGTAGAGCTCCTGATTGGATATCATATTAGCAATGACACACTTACAGCCAACAGTGCTTAAAAAGCAGGTGTGATCGAACAGCATTACTTGCACGTCAGGCGACTGATGCTGCAATGTCTTCAGCTTGCTCGCAAGGAAAAGGAATTATTAGAAAGTAGAGGACGTGGGGGGTGGGGACCGGGTAGGGGGTATGGTCAGGATATTAAGAGAGTGCTGATGTTGATGTCAGGATTCCCGAAATCGCTGTACCACTCGTGGTCAAATGCAACGGTAAAAATGAGCTGTCGGATGGTAGGTCAGTGAATCCTGGCAGAACTGGCAGTGATCCGCCACAATTGTTGTCATACTTTTTACAAAAATATGGCTTTGAGCACTATGGGACTTAACATCTATGGTCATGAGTCCCCTAGAACTTAGAACTACTTAAACCTAACTAAGCTAAGGACATCACACAACACCCAGTCATCACGAGGCAGAGAAAATCCCTGACCCCGCCGGGAATCGAACCCGGGCGCAGGAAACGAGAACGCTACCGCACGACCACGAGCTGCGGACTACTTTTTGCATCAGCCTTGCTTTTCTGTTATCGTGTTATTTAGACTACAAAACTACAATACATTTAGAAGTACATCTGTACTCTGCAATTGATTGTACAGTGACAGATAACACGAAGGAATAAGCATTAAGAATTAACTTTCGTCGACGAGGATATCAGAGCAAAAGTTGGCGCTAAGACAATGTGTAACGTCGGAAATGCATATCCTCCTATTTCCATCTATTATACTATAATTTTTTTCCTTATTTTGTTACCTAAAGATATGACATTTCTGTGTCTTTATATACTGATATTGTTTTACTATTTGCATTTATGTCGATGTATAATTGGTTTGTTTTTTAAAAATTATTTGTATTTTTACGTTGGGACTGGCCTAGGGAAAACTATGCTATCGAACGATTACATCGATAGGTCGTGTGGAGAACCAAAGTGTTTAGGATCTTTGGTAGTGTTAACTCTGCCGCATGGAGCGCGGGCAGAGGGAGAGTCTGGCTGGAGTAGGGCAGTGGAGCGGATGTGTTGTGTGACGCTCCCGCGAGTTGCCGCGCTTTCAGGGTTTGGCAGCATGTAATTGCGCTCGACTTGCTATGATAGTTTCTGACACGGTGTCGCGGACGGGAAGCATTAGCTGGCGCACATCAAGACCCCGATTCGCCTGGTGACAGTGTCGAGAAGAAGCCGCGCCAACATCCAGCTTCAGCAACAGCGACGGCCGACAATGAGTGACTGTCACCACCTCCTCGACCGACGACTTCAAACCTTCAGTCAACCAACAAGGAAGACTGGAAGCACCTGAAGTTTCAGAACTGTATGGCAGACCTCAGCTTTTAAAATTGTCCCATTTGCCTCGCAAAAATACAGCAACTTAGCATGAACCTTTGCTGCCCATTGTCCCAATTGCATTACCAAGCAGGGTCCCTTTCTTTTCTGGAATTAACCCGAGTGTCGTTGAAATTCATACGCCAGCATTAAAGTAATATCATTCCATTTCACTGCTTTAATTTCAAAGTTCAGTTAAAGTATTCATAGCTGGCTACAATATTTAGATTACACAAGAAGAAATTAAGAGTGCGAGTTTTGTTACCATATTTTAGCTTACCTGTGACTGCAGCTCAGCTTGGTACGTACTAAATTTTACTATTGTTAATTGTTCAGAATCATTTAATTCAAGTTCAAAGCGAAATCTGTTATTTCTAAATTGCGTAGAGTCAAGTAGCTTTTGAAATGATTGTTGAGGTAGCCCAAGACTAACCTTATTTTATTGAATTTCGTAGTGTTTCAGAAACAAAGTTCACTATTATTTTCAGTCACTAAATTAACTTTCAATTTTCCCGTTTTATTAATTCTTTTGCTAAATTAAGTCAGAGTGTAGCGTAATTTATTACTTCTGACAAACATTCAGTTTTTCACACTACACGTGTAAACCTTCAGTTGCCACGCTTTTAGTGCTAATTATATGTGCATTAATCTTTCATTTTCAGTTATTATAGTAGTTGTCCATAGGACTGGCGACCGTAATTTTCCCCAAATCTCAAATATTTAATTAACGCCAATTAATTGTTAACGTAACGACCGCACATTTACTTTCTTTATTAACTTTACCCCTTTTCAAAATTAATTTCCACCAATTTCATTTGTGTTTTTCCTTTCGTTTAGATGAAACCCTTTCCTCCCTCTTTACCGACAGATTAACTTTGGTGACGGTTGCTTTTCCCAAATTTCCATTATGTACACGTGGTTTAATTTTTCACTGTCATTAAGGTCGATAAGTGAGTGGGAGGTTACAAATGGACGAGAGAGGGGTTGGAAATGATCCACACCACTTTCAGCGGAGCTATAATGAGAGACAACGATCTTAGGGAACCACTGAAAATCTGTTTCCGGATTGTAGGATAGGAATCTGAACAACATTTTGTCCTAGATCGAATTACGTGCCTCAAGAACAGGACAAACTATTTCAGTAAATGAAAAGGTGGATAATGTCCTACAAGGGTAAAATTTGTGAAGTATTTCAAGATTATACCCCGATTGTCACGCACATACCGGCCGTTGTAGCGAGCGGTTCTAGGCGGTTCAGTCCGGAACCACGCAACTGCTACGGTCGCAGGTTCGAATCCCGCCTCGGGCATGTATGTGTGTGATGTCCTTAGGTTAGTTGGGTTTAAGTAGTTCTAAGTTCTAGGGGACTGATGACCTCAGATGTTAAGTCCCATAGTGTTCAGTTTTTTGTCACGCACAAACGTCTATTGCACAGAGATGAGTACTAACCGTGAGTTATAATCAGGAATGTTTTTGGCTCGTACCTTAAATTTATGTAGATTTGCTAGGATACAACTAAAAAGCTCCGGCAATAACATAATTTTGGTTGTAATTTTGAGAGTTATGTCATACAAGACATAGTAACTTCGTTTACACCTACGGATGTAAGTGATTCAATGTAATATACACTTTCATTTCTATGATTTATGTTAACACCAAGTACTGCAAAATGATTACATTCTTAAGAGGTATGAAGACGCACAATTCATGACGGCAGTAGATATCGTGAAGCTGCAACATCTTAACTCGTTTCCGGTGATTTTCATACACTGAATTGCATCAGCCTGATTATTTCACATATCACAGCAATTGCGTTACTGCAAATGGCGTGAGTGACAGTCTACCTCTCAAAATACTGTCTGATACCATTGAAAGGCTAGATTTCTATTCATAATTAATTAATTAAAATAGCCGCATTAAAACATTAACTGCATCATACACATTCATAAGACAACATTTGAACACCAGAAACAACTTTCGATTTCATCATGCATACACCTGCTACGGTGCAACGCAATCCTTATTACAAGGGAATGTGGATACACTGTCAGCTCTTGATAGCTCACAATCACAATCTGTGTTTGGTAGTCGTAGACTGTAGAACTTACCTAAATGCTGATTCAGAGAATCCAGGTATAGTCAAATCCGTCAATAATCTGTAGAACAACAATCCGAAAAATAGTCCAGTTTAAATCCATTAAACAGACAGGGCACTAAAGTATGGTTAAAAGCGAGGTAGAAAGTTCTCTGCAGCATGATTCAGTGCCATGCAAACACCCGGAGGCCAGGTTCTATCCCTGGCTTGACATGAACAGTCAAATGGCTATGAGCACTATGGGACTTAACTTCTAAGGTCATCAGTCCCCTAGAACTTAGAACTACTTAAACCTAAATAACCTAAGGACATCACACACAGCCATGCCCGAGGCAGGATTCCAACCTGAGACCGTAGTGGTCGCGCGGTTGCAGACTGTAGCGCCTAGAACCGCTCGGCCACCACGGGCGGCTATGAACAGTCAGGCTCATACGCCGGCCCACTAGCATCTCTTATCATTCGCTGGATGAGTCGCTGGTAGCAGATATCACAAGGTACCTACATCACTGTCCGATGGGTGTGATATAGCATAGCCCCAAATTTAGCTGACGATAGTGGCTATGTTTTGGTGGGCATGGCAGGTAATGGTTCGCTGTCCATCATGACGTCTGATGTCACTTTCTCCTCTGATTGTAGCAGAGATGCAGTTCTGGTTACAGGAGTTGCCTGGAGCAGGTGTTTTTGTCTCCGGGTCTGTAGTGGAAGGTTGTTGTGCTGCAGATGGAAAAGGGTCCCATGCAGTTCTGGGCTCGCTTCAACGGCACTGAACCTGTGAATGTGGACCTACGTGGTGTCAAAATTTCTATTGATCTGGCTCTGGGAGCGTAGGTAGTTTCCTCGAAGTGGAAGCCTCATATTGTGGGTGCAGCTGGTTGGTATATCGTGTGAGTATGGAGCCATTGGCATCCACTGTGTACGTCTGTCGTCCACAGCGGCATTGATGACACTTGATATATATTCTGGGAACCTTCCGAACGTGCGAGCTCGAACATTTGTTGTCAGCCAGGGACGGAGGCGACATTTGCACTGGAGTAGGGGTGTTGTAGACCACAGGAAGTCCCAAAGGGTCCCGTGTCGGAAGCCATGCAACATTTGATCTGGAGTGTGCCTCTGCATCGGCGTGGTCCATTAGAGGTCCAGAAACTGGGTCAAGATCTCGGCTTTGGGTGCGGCTGAAAACTTCTTCCACAACGCATTTTATAGCTGAGGACGAACTGATTACTTGATTATTGGAGGCTGGGTGGAACAGAACTGTTATCCAGTGCGTTATGCCGTTGCGAAAGAAGAAATCGTGAAGCATATGAAATTAAAACTGAGGGCCATTGAACGGCGCGATAGTTTCTGGGGCCCTTTCAGTCGTGTGATATTTTACATTCGAACATAAGGCAACTTGGAAAATGAGTCTATCACGATGAGCCACGCCGCTTTCAGGAAGGAGCCAGCTAAGTCTGCATGGACGCGTTCCCAACAGCTCTGCGTGGTTGGCTAGGCGTGAAACAGTTTCGAGGGTGCTGATTGCGTTGACGAGCAAGTCCCACAGGCGTGGGCTGATCTCCCGACATCAAGCGTGATGCCGAGGCAGTGGAGGTGCCGCCTTGCCAGCGCCCTTATGCGTGTCATCCCCAGTGGTCAAGTTGCTGAAGGTTTGTGACTCACTGACACAGTGGTGGTATAATCACCTGGCATTCATCGTCGTCCTATGTCAGCGTCAGTATTTCCTGTACCATCTGGTTCGTGTTTTTACTGCATGAGAGGGGTCCAGGTGTTCCGCACAGTCTTGGCGAATGTATTTCGTAGCTTGTTTGAGGGTAAGGCCCACAGCTGTATCCGTCTACGTTAAGGGTGCAGTGACAGTAAACTCTTGTATATGGTTTTGTAAGGTGTGTATATGGAATCAGAGTGTTTCCTGACAGTCAAATGATCTGGTCCCTTACGTAGACATGACAGGGCATTAGAGTTAGCATGTTATACTCTCTGCCGCTACAGAAGTGAATTATTGTAATTGTTGAGGAAGAGGGTCCATCGTTATAGACATTGTACCACTTTTTGAGGAAGGTGGTTCTTAGGACCGAACAACGAAATTTCTGATTTATGTACCGTTATGAGCTGAAGCTACGAGCCATAAAAATGTATGGAGTTTTTGGATGTCACGTATGACATCTCTCTGATTTCTAAACAACTGGTCTGGGGAAAGTGAGGGTTTCTTCTCTGATTTCTAAATAACTGATCTGGGAGAAAGTGAGCGTTTTAGACGCGTATGTGATGAGCTGTTTATACCCATCATCGCTTTTTCGAGAAAGAACTGCCTCGATGGCATGCAGAGATGCGTCGTAGGGCAGGATAAAGCGTTTTGATGACCCACGGGGCGCCAGCAGAGAAGTGACATTTCGATAATGTTTTAGCCTGTGAAAAGGCTCCTGACTTTGCCGTGACCATTAATATTTTGCAACTTACTTGTTGAAGTTATTAACAGATATAGCGATCTGAGCAGCATTTGATGTAAATTTTGCATAGTAATTTATTTTCATAAAAATGACTCAGAGTCTTTTAAATTAGTATGCACTTACTTTTTCTACCGCATACATATGTTGCTGAGTGTGTGTGTGTGAGAGAGAGAGAATTTATAAAGTACTAAATTGCAGAGGTCATCGGTCGGTAGACTTACGCACTACTTACAATAACTTATGCTAAGAACAACACACACACACATACCCAGGGGAGGACTCGAAACTCTGGCGGGAGGGACTGCTGAGTGGGTTGAAGTTCTGCGTAACTCAATATGTGACCCAAGTACTGCTCTTGTTCTTGAAAGAATTCACACATTTTTAAGTTTCACATTAGTCCATTTTGATTTAATGTTTAGAACCGTAGAAGTAAGTTCGCAAGATATTGCTCTCTTCTAGCACAACGTACTAACACAATGAGGAGTCGTCTGGGAGCCCAACTGATATGGTCACAAGCCCACGAGAGGCTCTGCTGGTGATATCGTGATGTAAGCAAAGGCACTAGTGTCTGTCGTCTGCTGTCATAGCTAATTAACGCCATATTCCACAGCACTGTCCCAACGAATACGTTCGTCGCACGTCTCACAACGATTTCTGCCGTTATTTCACGCAGTGTTGTTTTTCTGTTAGTACTGAAGACTCTAAGCAAACGCCGCTGCTTTCAGTCGTTAAGTAAAGCCCGAAGGCCACTGCATTGTCCGTGATGGAAGGTACCAGCTGAAATTTGGTTTTCTTGGCACACACTTGACACTGTTGGCCTCTGAATATTGATTCTCTAACGATTTCAGAAATGAAGTGTCCTATGTTCCTGGCTCCAGCTACCAGTACATGTTCAAAGTCTTTTAATTCCGGTCGTGCGGCCATAACCACGGTTGGTTGATTGGTTGGAGGGATGGGACCAAACGGCGAGGTCATCGGTCCCATTGGATTAGGAGAGAATGGGAAGGAAGTCGTGCATGTCCTTTCGAAGGAACCTTCCCGGCATTTGCCTGAAGCGATTTAGGGAAATCACTGAAAACGTAAATCATGATGGCCGGACGCGGGTTTGAACCGTCGTCCTTCCGAATGCGAGTCCAGTGCTTTAACCACTGCGCCACCTCACTCGGTACATAATGACGTCGGACACCTTTCCATAAGGATCACGTATGCAGAAATGACAGTTCAGCGATACTACCGCTACATGTATATGTACATATCACTATCCAATTATCTTTGTGACCTCAGCGCGTATCACCGAGCTAACTGATTATTTTCGGTATTTTTTTAATCGGATGCTCCAAAACACATTGGAGACCTACTCTTACACTAGCAATTCTGGAAGACAACCTTTTGTTTCTGTGCAGTCTAAATGGAGTGCTGATGAGCAAGTATTGATGAGACTCTTTTTCCATCGGTAATTGTAAATAAGTTTCAGATAGACAGAGTTTGAAGAAATGCTATCTACCTGATGATCTCCACATGAGCCCTTCTGGACTTTGAATTGGACAGACGTCAATGTCTAATTGCGCATTTATATATCGTCTCACAAAAAATGTTAAGCACACAGAGCAGGCTGAGAAATCGAAATGAAATTTGACGATATGAGAGGGTATGTGATGATATTGCTGTGATTATAAAATCGAGTCAAATTTACATTCAGCTTTGCAGTACGAGCCCATTTATCAGTATGACACTGCAATCCCTCCCTCGCCCCCCCCCCCCCCCCCCCCACCTCCCCACACACCCTACCCATTGCACCTGTGTGCGTGCACTAATTCGTTTGGGAAGGGTGTCATGAACGTTTTGTCATTTCCTGAGGTAAGCTGGTGCACGAATTTTGTGCTGGACCATGATATTCTGGTTCTGGCACTCGGACGGATTTAACGTCTAAGGGACTGCTTTCAGGAATTTTCTGAGCAAAGAATACCTCAACATTATGCACACAGTTCATAGAGACACTTGCAATGTGTGGACTTACATTGCCTGCCACAAAGATATTGTCGCATGGGAGGTAACACAGAGGACGAAGGGGGTCAGTGAAGTACTGTCACGTTAGAGTTCCCTCAGTCATTGCCAGACGCCCGCTGAAGTGATAGTCATAACTGATGGCTCCCCACAGCATGACTTCAGAGGTAACAGCACTGGGCCTCTCCAAGTCAATGGAATTATGAAACTTCCAAGTACATTGCCGCCATACTCGCCAAAGATGTTCATCCAGATTAGTTCCGAACTGTGATTCATCCTCCAACACAATGTGACGCCATTCATCAGCTTCCCATGCTTCCGAACCACGGCAACTCTCCAAATGCAGCCATCTGTGTTGCGTTGTTAATGGCAGCCTACACATGGGACCATAAATACCTAGTGCAGCGACTGCTACTCTCAAGCCAGTTGTACGGGACGACGCAGAATGTCTCGGACGGCAGGCGCACATGTGGACGGGCTACGTTGTGCTAGGTGCACAATATGGCATCTCCCCTTGTGGTGTTCCGACGAGGTCGACTGGAAGCTGAGCTAAAGGCGTGACTGCCAACAAATTCCAGTGCAGTCCAACATCAAACCTGTGTCACATCCTGAGCCGTAAAAAGCATCGGAAAGAATTATCAGCGACAAAATGGATAGTGAATCAGTTAACTTCTTCAAATGGTTCTCCTGTGAATAATAACAACAGTAAATTCGGAAAATAGTTAATTTCTTCACACAATAAACTTAATAATTTCAACAAAACAGAATGAAACAGAATATGAATATAAAGCGTAATCGATTATTTAAAACTCACAGTGAACAATCGTAAGGTTAATTTTATAAGTGACAACTTTGTGTAAATAATGTAATCCACAGAAAATAAACACGTTTTCAAACTCTTTGTGAAGCCATACTGTCTTAATATCTTTGTACTGTATTTTGATTTCACAGACTAACAGTGTGAATGATGGTATGCGTCCTGTAACAAAACAGTCTATCGTAATGGCAAGGGACACACTGTTCAATCACAAACATGCGATTGCGGATGCGCAGATGGTGTATAAGATCGGGCCATATACGTGCTGACATCTGAAATCAGCTTGACATGAGCAGATGAAGGGTCAGGTTCACGCTATGCTCCACAGATGGGGTTGTTCTGGACTTCCAGCGACCGCCAAGGTGACCGCGTGATCGGGACAACCCTTACATTGGGCAGCACAATGGCTGCTCGTTTCTCATTGCCACTTTTCGGGTCCAGTGCAAACTTAAAGCTTATCCAAAAATTAATAAATATTGAACCATATGTGTCACTGTAGGGCCAGTAGGCTCATTCGATGCGGAAAAGATGAATACGCGAATAAAGAGGTGCATTCGATATCCACATAAGCTTATAAGTTATTGTAGGTTAAAAATGGCTCTGAGCACTATGGGACTTAACATCTGAGGTCATCAGTCCCCTAGAACTTAGAACTACTTAAACCTAAGTAACCTAAAGACATCACACACATTCATGCCGGGGCAGGATTCGAACCTGCGACCGGAGCGGTCGATAGGTTCCAGACTGAAGTGCATAGAACCGGTCGGCCACGCCGGCCGGCTTGTAAGTTAAATGCTATATATAATTACTGAAGTGCACAAGTGAATATCTCGGCAATGCATTATCTGACTGCAACAAACGAGGTGTCTACGTATACACCTAGTAGAATTCTATCGTACTGTGATAGTAGATTTATTGAAATTATTCCCATATTTAAATGAGAGGCTGAAAAGTGGATTTCGCACAATTAAAAACAGCTTTCCCTACTAAATATATAGAAAAACATTAAAAGAAGCGGCAGTACTGTAAGCTTTATATGTATAGGAGATTATTTAATGTATAATTTAATATGTTTGTTAATTTTATAACTTGTAAGTCCTAAAACGGAGGAAAACAATGGTAATAATAGTTTATAAATAAACTATGGCTGATAAAAGAAAACTAATAACAGCACAATATTTCTCTGAAAATTTCTGTGTGATCTGACGTATCATATGTGTATAACAGTTTAAAATTAAGTATTTCAGCAATCATTACGCTCAGTAGTTTAACTGAATTCAGCGGTGCTTGACCGAGGTTTTCTGGGTAAACAGCGGCAGTTTAGAAGGAGTCTGTGTTCCGACGCTGTTAGAGCTGTGAGACGGTGTTAGCCTGTGTTACGAAAAAGTTTTATCTCATCAGCGGTGAAATAGCTGCTGGTTTGAATGAAGATATGCCTTCGATATCCACATTAGCGTATAAGTTATCGTAAGTTAAATGCTACAAATAATTCATGAAGTATAAAAGTGAATACCTCGGCAATGGATTATCCGATTGCAATAAACGAGGTTCGTGTTTTCGGACACAGATATTATTCGGCATCTGATGAACTTGTTACTTTTCTGGTTGCATGTGATACAAGACGTACTTATAAGGTTTCAGTGTGTAGCTATAGAGGAATTTATACTTTGATATACCGTGGAACTTCAACAGTTTCTAAAGATAACTCAATCAATCGCGGTTCATTCAGCCGCCTCCAAGATCTTACGAAACTTGGTCAGGCTGTAAAATTAGTTCATCGTTAGCTGTGACTCTCGATATTTCTATGTACTTATCGGAAATAACCTCGAATATGTGGAACTTTAAAAAATACGTGTGTATACGTGATTTTTGCATAGCACATCCTGCTTGAATTTATATTAAATACGAGTACTTCTGTGGAACATTGGGTACATTGATACCAATGTGAACTCTCGTCCCACTGACGAAACGTAGCCAAACTTGTAAGCCCAACCACATTTACGGGGGCCCATTGAAGTGTTTAGGCTATGTAATGTGTGGATAAATGTTTTCGTGTAGTAGCACTTGGGGGCTCCTAGCTGGTATAGAATTTGTGAACAGTTCTAGAACTCTACTTTTCGGAGAGTTGATGAGAGAAATTGTATTTTATTTCGTCACCCACATTTCATGCATATTCGCATACAACCCGTACGGTCGCAGTGGGTATGGATTCCTGCTTAACGGAGGAGTCGCAGTATCTGCAAAGATATGGGTAAAAATGTACAGGGCTATTACAAATGATTGAAGCGATTTCATAAACTCACTGTAGCTCCATACATTGACATATGGTCACGACACACAACAGATACGTAGAAAAACTCATAAAGTTTTGTTCGGCTGAAGCCGCACTTCAGGTTTCTGCCGCCAGAGCGCTCGAGAGCGCAGTGAGACAAAATGACTACAGAAGCCGAGAAAGCGTATGTTGTGCTTGAAATGCACTCACATCAGTCAGTCATAACAGTGCAACGACACTTCAGGACGAAGTTCAACAAAGATCCACCAACTGCTAACTCCATTCGGCGATGGTATGCGCAGTTTAAAGCTTCTGGATGCCTCTGTAAGGGGAAATCAACGGGTCGGCCTGCAGTGAGCGAAGAAACGGTTGAACGCGTGCGGGCATGTTTCACGCGTAGCCCGCGGAAGTCGACGAATAAAGCAAGCAGGGAGCTAAACGTACCACAGCCGACGGTTTGGAAAATCTTACGGAAAAGGCTAAAGCAGAAGCCTTACCATTTACAATTGCTACAAGCCCTGACACCCGATGACAAAGTCAATCGCTTTGAATTTTCGGCGCGGTTGCAACAGCTCATGGAAGAGGATGCGTTCAGTGCGAAACTTGTTTTCAGTGATGAAGCAACATTTTTTCTTAATGGTGAAGTGAACAGACACAATGTGCGAATCTGGGCGGTAGAGAATCCTCACGCATTCGTGCAGCAAATTTGCAATTGACCAAAAGTTAACGTGTTTTGTGCAATCTCACGGCTTAAAGTTTACGGCCCCTTTTTCTTCTGCGAAAGAAACGTTACAGGGCACGTGTATCTGGACATGCTGGAAAATTGGCTCATGCCACAACTGGAGACCGACAGCGCCGACTTCGTCTTTCAACAGGATGGTGCTCCACCGCACTTCCATCATGATGTTCGGCATTTCTTAAACAGGAGATTGGAAAACCGATGGATCGGTCGTGGAGGAGATCATGATCAGCAATTCATGTCATGGCCTCCACGCTCTCCCGACTTAACCCCATGCGATTTCTTTCTGCGGGGTAATGTGAAAGATTCAGTGTTTAAACCTCCTCTACCAAGAAAGGTGCCAGAATTGCGAGCTCGCATCGATGATGCTTTCGAACTCATTGATGGGGACATGCTGCGCCGAGTGTGGGAGGAACTTGATTATCGGCTTGATGTCTGCCGAATCACTAAAGGGGCACATATCGAACATTTGTGAATGCCTAAAAAAACTTTTTGATTTTTTGTATGTGTGTGCAAAGCATTGTGAAAATATCTCAAATAATAAAGTTATTGTAGAGCTGTGAAATCGCTTCAATCATTTGTAATAACCCTGTACTATTTTCTAAAATTACAACTTAAGAAATCTCCGGATTAATTTTTTTCCGATTTTCCGAATTCAGTATAACGATGGATGACGAATTCAGTGCAATAACAGCCGCACAGTATACATATAAACATCACACAAAATAATTATTTTTCGAAACGCGTCGTGCTAAGCATGAGACAATACGTAACTTGTGCCGCAGTTCATTATTGAAATCATAGTGGACTGAAAAACATTTAACAGCTTTCGGGCTGCGTGTGCGGAATTTCATGGTATTTTAAACGATTGCTCCAGCTAACAATCCCTCTTACTATAAACCGTCACAACACTAGGGTGAAGATTTCAAGAGTAAGTGGCAGGTGCTACTTTAATACTGTTATGAAAATTTGGTTCCTCCCGAAGAGTAATGGAGAGACTGCCCAGAGCACGAAGGTGCATATCGCTTGAATCACGATCACTACCACGAAGGATCGAGCTTTTCACGATCGATTATTCACAGGCGTTTCTAACATCACCTGCATTAATAACGAAGAATAACGTATATTCTGCCTGGTCGCCGCTATGTGTCTTGATACCAGGTCATAACAATGTCGACCTCAAGTACACCCTAAGGAAATCCTCCTAGAAATTTTAACTAAAAATGAATGACAGTATATATTTTCGACTCCTAGAAGGAATCCATCTCATTTCCTCTTTTTGAGTGTGGATCATTGATACAGTGGGTGACAGACCATCAACTGAAAAGCCTGGGGTTAAATAGGCGGCGGGTATCAGGAACTTTTATGCCACATTCCATTTCCTCTGTCTATGATTTGGTTGTGTGAACAACGCAATGTTTCACCGTCGTTCTAAGTCCACCGTAGGTCACAGTGTACCTAGCTGGGTAAAGTAAAGTCAGAATTTGAGGCAAGGCAAGAGCATACCACATCCAATACCCCGATACCTAGTGAAGTACGTTGGTATTAATACAGACCTTCAGGTTGAGGAAAGCGTGAGCGTAAAGAAAAACCCCAAATATCTTCTGAAATATTGACGTGAAAGGGGAGGCCGATTTCCCACCCAGGCCGTCTCCATTCTTTCTCAATCCGTTCTTGTGCTCCGTCTCTAATGAACCCGTCCTCTATGAGACGTTAGGTCCTAGGCTTCCTCTGTTTTTTCATTTTGTGAGAAGGAAATATTTTTAAGTGGGCAATCTATTCCGAATCTTGGAGCTCAGACAGCTCGTAAGTCGTTCTCAATGTGGGTGCAGAACAAAGAATGCCACGACTGACAACTTGACATATGAGGAAGCCTACGAAGCTAGTTACAGTCATGGAATCCTCAGGCAGCTGTTCCAACAGCTCTGCCTGGGACGCCTTCCAGTTTCCTTTTACGGCATTTTCTCTCCCTACATCATTGTAAATACTGTGTTGGTTACTTTCAGTTCGACTCTTCCCTCTCAAGCCAGTGCTGTAGACATGATCATGGTGTTAACGTCATTTACAATAAAGGGTAGTATTGAGTACTCTTTATTCGAGAAAGGCTATTTAATCTTGGTTAGCCTTCCAACTTTGCAGTATGTACACGCCACATGACAACTGGGATGCTGCGGACACTGAATTCAATTTTTAACCTTTCGACGGAAGTAAAGTATGTGAATAGATTTTTATACTTCCCACCCAGATTTTGTTTTCCTTAATTTAGAATGAGGGAGAAAATTTTAAGTTTTATTATTTGGCAGCATTTAATCAGAAGCTGTAAAGATTTCGCCGGCCGTGGTGGTCTCGCGGTTCTAGGCGCGCAGTCCGGAACCGCGTGACTGCTACGGTCGCAGGTTCGAATCCTGCCTCGGACATGGATGTGTGTGATGTCCTTAGGTTAGTTAGGTTTAAGTAGTTCTAAGTTCTAGGGGACTGATGACCACAGCTGTTAAGTCCCATACTGCCCAGAGCCGTTTTTTTGTAAAGATTTCTTGAAATTAATGTAACCAGTGGCCTGCAGTTTAGAAGTTGTAAGTCGATACGTGAACCAGTAGAGACGTAGGTTTCCAAAAATACTCAGTTGCACTCAATTGGCGGTCGTGAGTGGAGCTGTAAACAACAGAGCTTGAGCAGTTAAGACTATTTTCCGTGTTTCTGCTCGTTTATAGATTCCTTCCCCTTCGCCCTCCTCCACTACAAACGAATAGAGGACAAGTGACGACGGGCGGAATCTCGAAACGCAGTGTGTTATTGTGACTCAGGAAATCGGGATGAGGGGTACACTTAGTATGGAAGGTCAAGGCCCTTGTCACTACTTAAACACAACTACTACCAAAACAATAAATTAACAGTTTATTCAAGACAATATTTATAAAACAGCTAAGAAACAATCAACAAGTGGCCATCTTTAAGACAATAGCAAAATGTCACATACCTTGCATCTCAAGCAAGGCAGCGAATTATAATTACCAAGCCTAACTTAAAGAGATGAGCCACAAAGATTTCAGTAGTTAAAGGGAGAATAAATTACAATCTGGAGATGATTTAAAAGATACCAAGCAATTTAAAAAATCCTTACTTTCTTTTTTTTTTTAAATACATGAAACACTTTAAGGTTTACTAAACGGATAGTGACTCAAGGCTGCACTGGGCAAAGGGTGACTTAACTTAAAATGCCTATAGGAGCAGACCAGACGTCCAAAAACAACACCTAAACGCCGGGGCCCAACCGGGAGTCACTTCCCATTAGACGTTACGTCACAGCTTCTGTGCACCGAAGCGAAACGTGGCGCCGCTCCCGCACACCCCAACTCGCAGAAAACTGGAACACAAACAGACCGCAGAAGACACGGCAAACACCAACCAAACATCAATTAATATAAGTTAAGAGATTAATAAATAGCAATATAAATGAAGAAGCAATTGCTCTAATACTGAGTGAATGGCTTCAAATAAATGCACGTATATAAAGGAACTACGTACAAATGACTAGCTTCACAAAATACGAGTTTTTACTACTAACTGAGTGAGTGCTTTCAAATAAATGCGCGTATGTAAGTGACTCTAATTTTACAGCACTATACAGGGCAATCAAAATACACAGAAAATCTCATACAGACAATACATAAACATTCGGATACTACCCCAAAAAGCAAAAAATATAACACACACACCTTCGCGCTAATCAGCTTCCTAATAGTAATGCAAGCAGTAGATTTGTAAAAGGAATTAGTAACTGCTTGTCTCCATGCCGTCACACTCTTTGCCGACTGCTCTTACTTCAACAACGCGTACATTAGGGCAACCAAGCAACAAGTACACTCGATGGAAAGCAAATGGTTCAACGAAAGGATGGCACCAAAATCACTTACACCTTCGATGGAGAGCGTTGTTCGAGATGGTCTCCAGGGATGGGTCTCTCCGAGAAAACAGGCGCCAAGGCAGTAAGACGAACAGCCCCCGGAGTTGACATCAGGCATGTCCACCACAAACTAGCGGCCTTCTTACAAGGTAGGCCCGGCGTGCCGCTGCTGGCCGAGCACGCGTGTTTTCCTCTTTCGTCGACGCAAGCACATCCTTGCGCCCCGTAGCGGGTCCAATACCAACCGCCGCAAGCGCGAAACACCCGCGAGATCACAACAGGGCAAAGACCTAGTTGTGCCAAAGAGCTGGTGTCCAGAAAAGGCGCACCCCGGCTCAGTTATGTTGGCTCCACTAGCGTCTGAGTGAATGATATACAGGGCTATTACAAATGATTGAAGCGATTTCATAAATTCATTCGTTGACATATGGTCGCGACACACAACAGATAGGTAGAAAAACTCATAAAGTTTTGTTCGGCTGAAGCCGCACTTCAGGTTTCTGCCGTCAGAGCGCTCGAGAGCGCAGTGATACAAAATGGCGACAGGAGCCGAGAAAGCGTATGTCGTGCTTGAAATGCACTCACATCAGTCAGTCATAACAGTGCAACGACACTTCAGGACGAAGTTCAACAAAGATCCACCAACTGCTAACTCCATTCGGCGATGGTATGCGCAGTTTAAAGCTTCTGGATGCCTCTGTACGGGGAAATCAACGGGTCGGCCTGCAGTGAGCGAAGAAACGGTTGAACGCGTGCAGGCAAGTTTCACGCATAGTGATGTGAAAGATTCAGTGTTTAAACCTCCTCTACCAAGAAACGTGCCAGAACTGCGAGCTCGCATCAACAATGCTTTCGAGCTCATTGATGGGGACATGCTGTGCCGAGTGTGGGAGGAACTTGATTATCGACTTGATGTCTGCCGAATCACTAAAGGGGCACATATCGAACATTTGTGAATGCCTAAAAAAACTTTTTGAGTTTTTGTATGTATGTGCAAAGCATTTTGAAAATATCTCAAATAATAAAGTTATTGTAGAGCTGTGAAATCGCTTCAATCATTTGTAATAACCCTGCATTTATGGTTCAGTGTCAGATAGGCTCCCAATAACTTAATAACTGCACGAACATGTAATGTGACAAGCTGGTTAACATAAATTTGCATCAGAACAGATGCAGACCCGTCCCAAAAACTGCATCAACTCGATCTGGTGCAGTGCAACAAATTCACAGAATGCAATAGCCACAAAAGCCGCGAAGTCTTGCTCTCGAGCTGCTACCATACCTTCATGTAGAACTTCAGTCCACGCTGTGCAGCAGGAGCAGCGACGACACGCAGCAGTGTGTCATCTTCACTTCCGGCAGCAGCATTCTATGCAGGCAACAGCTCCGAAGCGCGACAGATGATAGCGATATGCAAGACATTGTGTATAAATGTCAGTCACGTAGCACTAGTTATAGTCCTGGCATCCCAGATCTAGCAAGTTGTTCTTTGCACCTCAAAAGTACCAGAGATGATCACATTGGTTGCAGGTCTGTGCTTGTAGATAATATTATTATGGGAGCAATTACACTCAAATTAACAACATGGGTGACAGTTCTAACAGTAACAACTCGGAAAGTACAGGCCAGGAGTGCAATCATCGTAGCAACTATTCAAACACACCCAGGATGGATAGGGGATGGGTGCTACTTAACCTTGGATCTGGCTTGCTTGGACGACGTGCTCCATCAGTTCTCCTCAAAATTTATTTTAACATCAAAGCAAAAAGTGCATACATCGGCACTAGCACAATGCAGGAAAAGACATACAAAATTTAAAAAATTTCCTACCTAAAAAGAAAACAAAATAACATAAGACTATTAACTCCAGAACACAGAGTCAATTAAAACTCTTGTCCTACGAAATACAATCAGTCTAAATTACATCTGTACTTACATTAAATTTCTTGTCTAAGGGAAATTCAGAACAGTTATTCTTTTCTTAAAAGGATTTAAGTCCATGATTCCACAAAGCCATCTCAATTACATCTCCACAGAGATATTCCAAATTATTTTCCTTAACTTTATTGTTTATCACAAACGGCCATAGATGACTACCAGTAAAATGAGAAACATAATTTTAAAATAGTTATAATTAGCCAAGATGGTCATGGCCGACTCAAACCAAGTTGAGCAAATTTAGTTCGTTGCAAAACACCAAAACTTTACTCATCCTAATCAGATCAACAGCTGAAAGCGATAATAACACCAATTTATTCAGAAAATGGTAGTGATCTAAAATGTTAAACAGACCAATAATTTCAGCGGAATACCAGGTGTAATTTTACTGAGTGACTGGCAGTGACTAATAGTCAGTATTAGTATATGAATATGCAAATTTATACTGAACAAGGACGGTCTTGACTGACCACTAAAACAAATAAATAACTTGAATAGTTAAAAGGAAGTAACATAGTATTAATCACCGGCCTTCGCTGACCAACAGCTAAGTAAATAAAACTTATTAGGTAAAATGGCTCTACGTTCAGTGCCTTAAATACAACACTTTAAGGGCATTAAGACTGGAATTTACTTTAAGCAATAACGTTCAGGACAAGTAGTCAGACAAATCAGGAAGTGTGAGGTAAACCTTACTGGATGAGTAAACGGCCACGATAACCAAAGGAGGAATAGTCACTATTACAGTTAAATAAAGAACATTTTACTATCTCTTTAGCGAAAACGGCCCTAGTAACTCAAGAAAGTCCTGAAACATTTGAGACTCATATTTCGAACTCGACTGTGAATATCCAAGAGAAAGCCAACAGTAGCACAACTAAGCACAAGGATTTTAATTCTCTTTAAGCAAAGAACAACATACTTAATAATACAGAACAACCTCAAATTAAGGCATATGAGCATTTCTTACAATATCTCAGCAGTGCGCATATATGGCACGACAAACTTTCAGTCAGCTTATGCACATTTAAGGGCACTGTTTTAACTTAAATTTTTGCAGCTGGCAGTGCCTAAGCGCATTGTACAAGGCAATTTCAGGAGATGGCCAAATCGTAGAGAACACTACACGAATTACGTCGCACCATTGCTACAAGGTGACCTTAAAGAATGACGCTCTGAATACAAATACGTCTAACATAGAAACTCCCAGTCAGATCAGTATCTTTCACTATTTCAACAGTTAACTCAAGCGTGGGAAAATAGTGCACACTGTCGACTTCACGCTCGCCACCACAGCCAAAAGCAGACCTTTAAGTCTCAAACACACAGCAAGATTGCGGTGAGCTGGGTGAAAATTAAGGAACTTATTTATGATGTTCGGCAATACTCACCGTAGTTCGAAAGGCAGGTCACAGACCCTATCACGACGCGGCACCAAACCCAGTGTCATGGCCACAAGCCCGGTGCCAACAGACAAGCGCTCTGCGCATCTCCTTCGCATGACGGCGGCTACCCACCTGTGCTCGCGCTGTGTTGCCGCTATGGGCGTGTCCACAACACGTGATTCCAATACTCCCCCTTCGTAGTGTGTGCTCCTTTGACATAGCCGGCCACCTCTCTCCATAAATCGGGTGTGGTCCCTCGTCAAAATCTCTACTAGCCAACGCCATTCGCACCGTCTGCGCCTCTGCCACACGTCAATATCATTGCATGTCCGAAAGGACGGCTGAGCAAAATCGATTGGTAGGCATCGACCTCCACTCCCCCCCCCAAATCCCTTCCCCCCAGAGTGATGTTCCCGGAGTGGGAGGGGAGAGAATGGTGGAAGGGGGGCACCACAGCTTCCCCTCAACAGCCTGCTGTGCTATGCCTCCCCGCCGCTCTCTTTGAGTTGGTTTAGATTGTTGCGGATTCTCCTGCAGGTATACAAATCGGCCTGCACGAAGCTCACTGGAGAGAAAACTCTAACAACCTCGTAAGGACCCACACAACTCGGCCCCATTTTCCCAGTTATACCACTCCCTCCCTAACTCTATCACCGCAGACATTCTTGACATGCAATCTACCTCCTAACACAACTGCTAACACACATTTCTCATGGTTGTAGACGCTCAAATACCATAGGCTGCTCAATAGAGAATTCACCTCATAGGAGAACATCAGACAACGGAAGCACTTTGGTGGGGTTCGTTGCGGGTGGTGCTGAACGCCAGGCTGAATCATCCCAGTGATGTCTCACCATTTTTGCGATCTTCAGTGATAAATGATGACAGCCAATTTAAAGTTCCGTTGATTCGTTCGAAAAACGACTGATGGGGGTAAGAGGACGAGGCTGTATTGTGCCCGACCATGTGACTGAAGCAAAATCCCCAGAACTCACAGAAAGTAAAGGACAGAGCGTTGTCAGTTACTAGCATCCTCGGTGGCCCAAAGCTCGCAGAGATAGAGGACAGATGTCGAATGGTGATATCTCTAGTAGTGCCATGACTCGGGACTAACCAAGCAAACCATGTAAACGCGTCCACAACAACAAATACGAACCAGTTCGGGCCTTTGATACGCGAGAGCTGCCCCAGATAATCAATAAAAACCTAATATAACGGATAAAATTCACATGTGGACTGTTGAAGACTGTGTTTATTGTTCCTGTCAGGTCTACCCATCTTACACTCCTCGCTTCACCCTGCCAAATCGCAAATGTCGCCCTTCATTCCCCTCCACATCACCTGCTCACCCACCTTCATGTACATCTTATGAATACAAAGATAGCTGCCACACAAGGACCGATGTAAGTATGAGAACACGACCAGCACCAAGCTACAGGTCAGGCAGATCTTTTTGTTGACATCAGGCTTATTTTGATAACGGAGTACCCATTTCTCTAACGAATATCCATTGACGGGATGCCCCTGTTTTATTTCCTCAAGAGTCTCATGCAGCTCATTTTTCTTCTCGTGTTCTTGCTCAGAATTACAGAACAGCGCTCGGATCTTGGTCAACACAGCAGCTACTACATTGTGAGCAGAAACTTCTACAGTATCAGCAGATGACGATGCTCCTGCCTCCCTCATCCCCCCACCCACCCCATTTCCTCCTCTCATCCCGAACATTCTACTCAGTGCATCAGCTACTTGGTTCTTCGCTCTCCTGAAGTGCACCATATGGAATTGAAATACCGAAATTCGCACGGCTCACTGTGCAATTCGGTCTGTTTTACATGGACAGGCAAACACCCAACTCAGCGCTTGATTATGCATTTATAAATGTAACCTCCTATGTTCGAGGAAAAATGTGAACCTTTCCATTGCGAATAGCACAGCCATAGCATCTTGTTCAGATACTGAGTTGCGTAACTCGGGATTGGCCAGGGCCATTGACACACAACTAAGAGGCCAGCGTTCACCCTCCTTCTCCTGCAACAATACCGTCACGACACCGGGAAACGATGTGTCGGTGTGCAAGATTAAGTGGACGTTGAAGCCAGGTATCTCCAGAACCGGACCATTACAAAGTGCGCTCTTCATGGATCCAAATGCAACTTCCTGCCTCTCACCCTACACGAATTATTCGTCCATCAGCCTCAACTACTGATGCTGCTAGTTCCTTGAAGTTACGCAGAAATTTGCGAAGAATCTTCGCCATATCAATGAAACTGGTGACATTTTTCTTATTTTGTTGGACAGGAAAGATATAAATCGCATCGGTCCATGACTGATCGGTCTGAACTCCAACAGCTGACACAATATGCCCGAGGAATGATATCTCCTGTATGACAAGCGTAACCTTATTTGAGTTAACGGTCAGCCCTGCCCCTCTCAGCTGCACCAAAACTTGTTACATATATCTTAGATGCTTATCAGAGTTGGCACTATATATGACCACATCATTCAAATAGTTCTGAAAACAATAAAACTTCAAATCCCCAAGCATTGTTTAGTAACAGCTACAGCACCGCCATCCCCGTTGCTAAGCCAAGTGGCTCTATGTTGAATTCCTGTCAGTTGTAATCAGTGCAAAAGTCTGTTAGTTGGCTGGTCTCCTCAGTCAGAGGTATCTAATATTAGGCTTGGTTAAAATTCAACATGGTGAAGATTCGTGCGCTCTCAAACCTAGTGAAGCAGTAATTTTAGTCTGGTAATGGAACCAATTCTAATACCACCTTCTGGTTCAGGACTTGGTAATCCATCACTAGACGATACCTAGCTCACTGGGCCTTGCAACTAGGAAGATTGGTAACATAAATGTGGAGGCTGACTGCGTGATGACGCTATCTCTTAGTAATTGATAATTACAGAAGCTAAAGAAATAAATAAAAATCTAGCACACCCAGGACTTGAATCCATGTCTCCTGCGTAGCACGGACTACGCTAGTCCAATGCCCTCACTAAGACGACCTTCAATTCACGCCTTCAGCCTATTTTACCCTTCTTAAATTGTCCATATTTCTGATGCTCTCCAGAATTGGCATAGCACCCTAGCTTTGTACGTAAAGGGGAAATCCTGCCAGTACCTTAGGAATAGGTGATCTATAGATTTTATATAATAAAATTTTCCTTGAGATAGATTGATTTTTCTCCTTCTATCATTATCTTAGATAAAGTTGAGACTCATATGCCTGAAGGAAAATTTAATTATAAAAGATCTTTCATAACTGATTCACGATCTTGTGCAGCATATACACTTTTGGAGGTGACAGTCGGTGGGGCGCCCGCCTCAATGGGTTCTAATCACTCAGCTTGGAATGGTACTCAAGTTTAATAGTTTTCACCAACCTATCAGTTAAAACCTCCAGGAACCTTCACACCAATTCCAACAACTGCTTCCTTTCGTTTCCTACCAAGTGCCCAACCTCGAATTCGGCCGTTTTACCCTGAACGTGACAAACTTCAGCTCCAATTATGTAGTGACAAACCTTAAACTTCTCTTATGGACTATCTGGAAAGTTTTTCTCTGCCTCGTGATGACTGGGTGTTGCGTGATGTCCTTAGGTTAGTTAGGTTTAAGTAGTTCTAAGTTCTAGGGGACTGATGACCATAGATGTTAAGTCCCATAGTGCTCAGAGCCATTTGAACCATTTATCTGGAAAGTATAAGTACTCACGCACACACTGAATGTGCTCAAAAAAACATAACATCCTAATAACACTCTCATAGTTAACAGTTTCACTACCGTAAATCTCATTGGCGTTGCACACCTACTTACCACGAATTGGCACTA
This sequence comes from Schistocerca piceifrons, assembly GCF_021461385.2. Lineage (NCBI taxonomy): Eukaryota > Metazoa > Arthropoda > Insecta > Orthoptera > Acrididae > Schistocerca > Schistocerca piceifrons. The sequence goes on from NC_060149.1 coordinate 184,285,400, forward strand.
CATTTCTTCTACAACTTCTAAGGTGTCGCCAGAATTGGTCCGGCGAACCTTGTTCACAGGTTGTGATACCTCTATAAGAATTAAACGAATTAAAAGCAACTAGGGACATAATGCTACTTGAATCTACTAGTGCACACACCTGCTCCAGTACCCGGACTGGCAAGGAGAGATGGGTACTTTGTGGTATTAACCATACACACCCTGCGGCACCCGCGGGGTGACAAGTGATTTTCGGGCCCCTTAAATTTCTTAAGTAAAACGGCTCTGACAACATGTTAAGTGAACTTAGACTGGAGTATCCTTTAAACAATAACAGCAGGGAGAACCTGTCAAACAAGTCAGGAAATATGAGGTACAATTTACTTCCTGAACAAATGACTATGAGAACCCAAGGAAGAAATATTACTGTTACTGTTAAATAAAAAAGCTCTTACACTTCCTTCAACAGGAACGACCTCAATAAATCAAGGGAGTCCTGAAGCAACTAAGACTCACATTTCTCCTAGAACAAGGCCGTGAATCACCAATGCAAAGTCCGCCCCCAGTAGCTGAGTACTATGCGTGACAGAATGTCAATCCTAAGGGCACGGGTTCGATTCCTGGCTGGGTCGGAAATTTTCTCCGCTCACCGACTGGGTGTTGTGTAGTCCTAATCATCATCATTTCATCCCCATCAACTCGCAAGTCACTGAAGTGGAGTCAAATCCAAAGACTTGCACCCGGTGAACGGTCTACCCAACGGGAGGTCATAGTTACACCAATGAAAAATAAAAAAAAGCAATAAAGCTAAACACAAGGCTCTGAACTCTGTTTAGGCAAGGAACAACAGAATTAATAATTCAGGACAATCTCAAATAAAGACATATGAGCTACTCATAAAATTACACAACGGCACTCATACGGCGCACGCCAAACCTTTAATCAACTTACACAAGTTGAACAGCGCCGTGTTTACGAAACCTATCGCAACTGGCAATGCCTCAGCATACTGTACAAGGTAGTTTCAGGAGGTGGCCAAATCATACAGAACATTGTTGCAGACAGGGAACGTGTCAATGTCGCCGAGAGCGCTAATGCGCTACTCCCTGGACTCTGGTAGGCGCGCTGGCCCCGCATCGAATCCGCCCAGGGGATCACCGACGTAGGCCGGTGTGCAGGCCAGCCTGGGTGTGGTTTCTACGCGGTTTTCCACATCCCACTAGGTGAATACCGGGCTGGTCCCTACTTTCCTCCTCAGTTACACGAGTCGCAGACATCTTAACACGTTCGAACTTTGCCAAGAATTACACTAGACACAGACAGTTGGGGTACACTAATTCCATCGTGGGGTGTATGGGGTGGCGGCAAGAAGGGCATCCGGTCACCCTTTAACATTAACCTTGCCAAATTCGTTCACAACCACGCCGACCCTGTGTAACCGCGGGACAAGGCACAAGCGAAAGAAAGAAAGAAAGAACTGTTGCAGACAGGCAACCTCAATGAAGTGCAGCACAAATTACGTCACACCAGTGCCATCTGACGACCTGACCGAATGACATTCTCCACACAATTGCGTTTAACATAGAAACTCCCAATCACATCAGAATATTTTAATACTTCAGCAGTTAGCTCAAGCGTGGGAAAACAGAACCAGATCAAACCCGGTGCGACAACCACAAGGCCAGTGGCAACAGTCTTCCACGCTCTCCCGTATATGCTTCGGTTGACAGCGGCCACCCGCCTCAGCTCGCGCCGTGCTGCCGCTACAGGCGTGTACACACGTGATCCCGAAACTGCCGCTTCTCAGCACTGCTCCATAACTCGCGAGCGATCTCGCGTCAAAATCCCCTGTAGCCTTTGCGGTCCGCGCCGCCTTAACCTTTGCCACACATCATGTCCGAATGGAACGCTGAGTAGAATCGATGGGCACACATAAATTATGAAGACTCCAGTGAAGAAGCTGCATTACACCAGACGCAGACCCACCACAGCAGCTGCATCAACTCGATGAAATGCAGCACAATAAATTCTGATAATACGGAAATTACCAGTTGTAGTAACATCGTTGTCTCCATTGAAAGTAAATCGCAAATATGGGAACACTTCTCCGTGGGAATACTATTATTTAGAAAACTTTAGTGGCTGGAAAACTAAAATTTGTGATATCAAATAGAGGGAAGGAATAGCATAAGAACTGAACCTACAATCAGTTCCGCTACTGCTTCTAATTCACTTGTGACATCATCACTATAGAGAGATAAAAGTTTTACATATCTACACACGTAATTCGTTGTTAGGGAATTATACGCAACATCGATACGGTTATCAACGACAAGGACGTAGTAAATAATATATAGTCCCCATTTCCGACAGATAAAATTAAAAAAAAAATTTCAAGAAACATCCAGTCAATGACGAGGCCATCTTCCAACTATTTTTCAGTAGTGCAGGTCACATTCTGGTCTCAACGGCTTCCAGTACGTCATGAGATGCCCCTGTACGTCATGAGATGCCACATTGAACTCTACGGACCGCCAGTTAGACAGTGTTGTAACTACGAGGGTAATCCCAAAAGTAAAGTCTCCTATTTTTTATAAGTACAGAACTCTTTTTGTGTGGCAGTTGGTCACACTGTTATGAAGAGTGCTTCACGTGCTCTGTGTAAACATGCGCACGCCGCGCTGAGGCGCTCAGCCTTGGCTTCGCGGCCGTTTAGAATGGAGCTCCCGTTGGAAGTTACCACCAAGTGCGAATGGCGCGCAGTTATTCAGTTTTTGAACGCAAATGGCACTGCGCCGATTGAAATCCATCGCCAATTGACGGAAGTGTATGGTGAGAGGTGCATGGATGTCAAAAATGTTCGTAAGTGGTGTAGAGAGTTTGTAGCTGGTCGGACCGTCAGTTTCTGAGGAGGCAGTGTTGAAGGTTGAGCAAAGCATGCGTGAAGATCGGCGGATCGCCCTGGATGATATCTGCACGTTGGTTCCTGAGGTTTCCCGAAGCACTGCTCACAGAATTTTAACGGAAACATTGAATTACCGGAAGGTGTGCGCAAGATGGGTGCCACGCTTGGTGACTGAGAACCACATGCGGCAACGAGTACTTTTGGTTTTGTAATTTATAGGCGCGGTGTACTCTATGTTTGCTTCTGTGTGTCAGTACTGCTGTGGTAATCACCTGCCTGTGGACCAAAATTTTTCAGTATATCCCAAAATACGACCAAGCATACAGGCATCACCAAATTTAGGTGTCCATACCTCACCAAGATATGATCCATTGTTCCAAGGTTTTGGCTGCCAGATTCCCAGCAACTGACAAGACTATGCCGGGATATCATTACAGATCTGCCACCACAGGTCGTCTGAATAACGAGTCTCAAATTATAATACCTTCGTATCCTAACCATTTTGTCATCTCTGCACCGAGACAACGATTCTTCCCAAATAATCCAGTACTTATACAACATACCCTATGTTATAACTTAACAGACAGTGTTCCGAGTCCTGCAGACGGGCTATATACATCACAGGATGCTGAAACCTAGCAGGTATGCTCACTGATCAATGTGGTCGAGGAATATGTTGAAAAATTAATAGTTATGTTTTCTGCCAATCGGTAAAAGGAGAGTAACGGTCAAACACATGATAACGGTGGTTCTGTCACCTTTTTTTGGAATATAGTCAGAAGTTAGAAAATGTTTTCGGTATGGTCTCCCGACTCATCAACATGCTGCATCCATAACACAGCGTGGTCGACAGTATCTTGCAGTATATCCGGTGCAAGCAAAGCGATATGTTATTGTATGCTTTCCTTCATAACAGGAAGGGTCTAGATACATCCTTATGAACGCGATCTCTCAGATATCCCCACAAACAGAGAATCACTTGGATTTAGGCTGGGGATCTGGAAACTGCGTACAGATGATGCGGTCGTTACCGAAGTTTGCCGAAGCAAATGTTTCACCTGGCAAGCGTCGTACGGTGTTGCATCACCTTGCATGAAAACAGTAGTGTGGACAAAGTTGCGTGGGTTACGCAAAGAGGTCATTATAGCGTACAAATGTCGCAGTACACGTAACAGGTCCGCGAGGTGTTATTTCCTCGATGAAAAACGGTCCGAGAATGAAGGGGCTTGTGAAACCACATGACGCAGTCATATAAACTGAGTTCAATGGATATTACTGCACAACACATGGCGGAGAAGATACCCATACGAAACAGCTCTATTTATTCACTGGACTATGCGCAGTAAAATCCAAAAATATCTCCCTGACCACATGCCATCCATTTCTATGTCTGCCAAAAACCGAAGAGCAAAGACACGCCGTTGTAGTTTAACTTGGGCTTCATTTGGAGCACATTCAGATTCTTGTAGGGATACCAATATAACACGCGTGGCAAAATCTTTTGTTTGTTTCCGTAAGATGAGATTAAACAGCCGTAAAGTATTTTACAAAATGCATTTTAACCATCAGCTGCTTATTGTCCCATTAGTCATCTACTGATTAGTGTTATTCACCATCTTCCAGGATGTAAGGTACAACAGATTAGTTAAAACATTCCATATTCTTTTGAAGCTTGTTCCTCCTGTGATGTCTGTATGTTTGACATAAAATATGACTGTCAGTTTTCTAAAACAAATTGGTTATACAGTTGTGGATAATTTCCATATTTTTGATCTCCAAAAGAATATGGAATGTTTTAACTAATTTGTTGTACCCTACATCCTATAAAAAAATCTTTTTGAACTATTGATTATGGGAGAGGCAGGTCTCATGTCACAGCTTGAGCATTGGCTGCAGAATTTTAGAAATGTGCTGCACGGTCGGCAATAGCAATAACAACTTCATCTACAACTGCCATGGGTATAAGCCATCTCGCTCTCTCCTGCTGCACCACCTAATTCACATGTTTCTTAAAACTACTTGTTCGTATTCTTTAGCCCATTTATTGACGTGGGGCTCCTTTGTAGTTTTCACTGTGTACGATACTCCCACAATGCAGAGTTGCTATTGCTACCGTTTTGAAAAACCATCTCTATCAGCAGGGTGCGGTTTTTCTTCTCAATAACCACTGCATTTAGTATGGTAACCTTCAGCCTTCCTAACCACATACACCAACAGTGAATTCTCAAAAGAAAATTACACGCAATGCCAAGAGACGAACAGCATACTGACGTTAAAACAGGAATCATTTCACATTATGTCTGGCAGGAAGTGGAGCTACTATTTTTTCAGCATATTCCGCGAACGCACCCATTAATGAACATATCTAGAATGTTTCAGTTCCCTCCGATGCATGCTGTCCACACTGCAGCACTCAGGACCCTGTTAGTTTAATTATAATCACTTGGTAATACCACGAAAGGAGCTGATATGCTACACAGACCGACAAATTAGGTAATAGAAGCAATGTTCAATATATTTAAGTCATCCAATGTCTTTTTATTTATCAGTGGAATAATGATCTGTTACTTACAGAGGAACTTGAGTAGATAGATAGTGAGAGTTCTGGTACAGTGTGCAATGTTGCCATATCACTCCCCTACTCCTATACACCATGCACTGGTTCCAGATTTCCCCCTCTCCCCCCCTCCTCTGACACAGACCAACTTCCCTATTTATAAAATGGAGGGGAAATTCAAAAATGGCAGGACATTCAGGATCTAGTAGGAAATTCAAAATAGCCCAGTAGTGTTACAGGGTTTTCTCCAGAATCCCATGATGTTAATATGGAAGCAGGGTTGTTATTCTAAATATAAACTTGCAATAAATCCAAGACAAGCCAGCTGCGGTGGTCTAGCGGTTCTAGGCGCTCAGTCCAGAACCGCGCGACTGCTATGGTCGCAGTTTCGAATCCTGCCTCGGGCATGGATGTGTGTGATGTCCTTAGGTTAGTTAGGTTTAAGTAGTTCTAAGTTCTAGGGGACTGATGACCACAGATGTTAAGTCCCATAGTGCTCAGAGCCAAATCCAAGACAGGGCACTGTCCTGATGGAATTCAAGATGGCTGGCCAGGGATGCTTGCGTGCTCTACATTGTTGCCAGATTCCCTGTGTTTTCCCCTCTCATCACTGATCTGAGAATGAGAATTTTTATTTACTCTCCACTTCCAAACCTGTCTGTTAGGCAAAAGACGTTTTTCCTCTACCAGAAAAAACTTGTGGTTCTTGGACATACCGCACTGCCTCCCAAGGCCACCATCCATGCTCCTGTACCAGTACTAGGACGAAGTACAGTGTCCCACCTGAGATGCTGAGCAAGTGTCAGCTGTTCATAGCCAGGTCGAGAGGTATTTGTTGCACTCACAGGTATAAGCCTGCATGCTAGAAAAAGAATACCAATCTGAGCCTGTTGGCTATGTATATAAATGTATTTCACACAACAGGTAGTTACCACCGTTAACTAGCCTCTTGACATACTCTCAATTCAGATGAATTATATTTCAATATTGTTTCAATTTAAGTTAAATTTTGTTCAGTCCAAACGCAATTCAGATCCATTGAAGTAAAAATAGGAGTCCATTTTCCGTAAAATTAAAAAAAAAAAACGTTGCAAATTCAGCTGTCCAAAGTGTAAACTATTCCTCTCTGACATCAACCAAAGTTGTATCTGTCTACTTGTGCTATGCTGGGAAAAGGTAGGTCTTAATTCTTAAACAAACACACCACCACTGGAAAGGACCCTCTGTACTGCCCCAGTGCTGCCCCCACTGCCCCCTGTCATCCCTGCGTACCCTTGTCAAAACCAACGTCTGTGGTAGGAAACCATGTCCAACGCCACTGTGACACGATACTGGGCCACCACCACTGCAGCACCAGCTGCCCTGTGCAGGCAGCAGCCTTCTAGCCGCCACTGCCAGTTCAGGCACAGAGCTTATGCTCAGTATATCTGATATTTAGGTGTAGGTAGTCATACTTCAACACACTTCTAATGAAGTGTAAATGCATCCATCCTTATAGATACGGTGAATACAATGAATGCACTCGCTTTTTTACAGATGTGTTGATATGCTTACAGTAAAAAAATTCGAGTTTAAATGATTCCTTTCTTATAGAAAAACATGTGCAATGCAGATGTAACTGCACATTGCAAACAATTATGTAAACAGCGTCCTGGAACATTAAAATGGTGTGAAGGATGGAGACTCCAATGCAGGACCTTTGTCTTTCACAGGCAAGCGTTCTACACACACTCCCACCGCACAGTCCGCTGCAAAGCGAATATTTCATTCTGGAATTGTATATGCTTATAACAGGGTGGAATGTAAGATAATTAATTACTTGAGTTTGACAATTAGATTTACTGCTGATCAAAATTGATACTTGATAATATGGTTGCTGACAGAAAATATATCCCACATATTGGACTAATCCTTTTTGACACAATGTTGTAGGCGTCGCCACCTCCTGGACTGGAAACTCCTACTAATTTATGAGGAGATGTGACCTGAGGACTTTTGGGTATCATTTGACGCAAATAAAACAAGGTTACTTGTTACTAATTTTATTGTTCAATATATATTTGGTAGATGTGCCCCCATTGACAGCCAGTTGCTGTGTTGGCCAGAGTGAAATTTGCTGTCATCAATGGCAGACTCATGGCTGCCCAGAGATCGCTGTGTCAGCTTGCAGCACACACCAGTGACTTGTGGTCTGGCGGGCTGCCCACACGCCGAGTGAGACTGGTTCTAACGCTACCCTTAAAGTACTCTGGGCTTCTCCGAGTCGATGATGCCAGATGTCCTGATGTATGCAGATTCTGGCGTAGTGGTTTGGTAGGTCCTCTCATCCATATGATGTCGAAATATCAGAACAGTTTGTGCCATGATCCATAATCAGCCTCAGTCCTGGACGTCGGCGTCGGTTGTCGGTAGTTATGGAACTGCAGTCATTACGCCAGGCGGCGGGACTATGACTGACAAAGTGTGACAATACTAGAAGACAAATACGTCATATATTACAATGCAATAATCAGAGAATCGAATGTGAGCAAAATGGATGCCATCCAGCCTACTGATCGACTGCCCATAGGCTAACTGGTCTGGGTATTTATTCAACTGAGGAGAGACTTTGCTGTGCGATGTAGTTCATAACGACCAAATAAATCCAGCTTATTACGAGAGATCAGTGGTTCCTAGCGTTGCTACATTTGATTAACATGTTTGTTTCAGTGCCATAACTGCTGTGTCAGGTGACGATATGTGATGTTGCGTCCTACTTAGTGGATATCACTTAATACTACGATGGCAACGAGGACTGTTCGCTGCACTCTTGTCTTACACTTTTTCGCTGAGCTCGTTCTCTCTCTCACATTAAAGTGTCGATGTAACTCTCTTGGTGACAGACTAACAGCTTCGAAATTTTTACACCTTGTGGCTCGTTTTTACTGACACGTCCCTGTGCTAAAGCACAGCTGTGCTTTGGGACTTTACTCCTCCAATGTCCCGAATTTTACAATTTTCCTTATCTACTAGTTTAATACCTTTCCTCAGCCTGGTGCAAAGGCTCATAGCGTTTTTGGTTTGCATGTTGATATTCCGGCTGCTATGGGTTTATTTATCGATTGTAATATTTTATTTGTAGTTCACTGTTGCTATTTGAGTTTACATACTGTTATTTTGTAATTTGAAGATAAATGGCTCTGAGCACTATGGGACTTAACTTCTGAGGTCATCAGTCCCCTAGAACTTCGAACTACTTAAACCTAACTAACCTAAGGACATCACACACATCCATGCCCGAAGCATGATTCGAACCTGCGATCGTAGCGGTCGCGCGGTTCCAGACTGTAGTGCCTAGAACCGCTCGGGCACTCCGGCTGGCAATTTGAAGGTAGTGAGCGGAGTTTTGGACACTACAAAATGGAGTGCCAAGTGGAGAAATCGGAACATTTTCGACATATGCTTCTGTTTGAGTTGAATAGAGGGTGGCAGCCAGAAACGTTTGCCCCATGTATGAGGATAAAGCCATTCGACAGAACACGGCAAGAAAATGGAAGCTCGTTTTAAGGAGGATCGTTTTGAAATTATTGATTCTCGAATCTCGACCTTTGGGATTTGATGAAGATCGTTTAAATGCTTTAGTCCACAATGATCCACGCCTGCGTACTCGAGACTGGCAAATCTGATGCTCTGTGATCGTTGCACCATCCTGCACTTGCATTCAATTGGGAAGGTTAAAAGATCAGGCGTTTAACAAACACATGCTCTACACCAAAATAAAAAAAAAATCACTGGAGGTGGTATGTACATCTCAGTTTGCTCGTCACCAGTTGGCTAATGAACAACACCGGCAATTCCTATCCAGTATTGTTACTGGTGATAAGAAATGGTGTCTTCATGGCAACGTAAGGAAAAGAAAGGAATGATTGAGTCTATAGAGAACAACAACTTCCCGTACAAAGATCAGCGTGCATCCAGAAACGATAATGTTATTCGTCTGGTGGAACAGTGACGGTGTGATGGACTACGAATTGCTTTCCCGAGGTATAAACATCATTGCTGACATTTATTGTCAACAAATGAGACGTCATGGAGACAGAGTTCGAGAACAATGACAGGGATGGGATGCTGCTTGACGATAACGCCCGCCCACATTGTGTTAGACTGACAAAAAACACATTACAGGAGCTCAATTGGGAAGGAATTCCGCACCCACCTTTTTCGTTTGAACCTGTGTCCTCATATTTTCACCTTTTCCGCTCTTATCGAACAACAGCCAAGGAACTTCCTTTCCGGATGAAAATGCCCTCCGAAGATGACGTGTTTTGTTCCTCAAAGCCGCACTATTTTGACAGCAGCGGAATCGAAAAGTTACCCAGCGTTGGTAGACTTTTATAAGTAGTGAAGGAGAATATACACTGATGGAAAAATATTACAACGTTCAAAAATATTGAATGTAGAGTAATGACATTTAGGGAACACTTATGTCTACGTAACTATTAAAGTGATTGATATTACAAGATCACAGGCCAATGTGAGCGCGACATAAGCCATTGGGAGTGTGAAATGCTGGTTCATTACTAACAGTTGTGACCGCCAGAATGTTGAATGCGAGTATGCAAATTGTAATGTAATGTGTTGTACAGGTGCAAAATATCAGTTTGTGAGATGGAGTTCCATGCCTGTTGCACTTGGTCGATCAATACAAGGACAGTTAATGTTGTTTATGGATGACGCTGGAGTCGTCGTCCTATGCATCATCGAATAGAGACTGATCTAATGATCGAGCAGGCCAAAGCAACATGTCGATACTCCGTAGAGCATGTAGGATTACAACAGTGGTATGTGGGCGACGGTTATCCTGTTGGAAAACACCCTTGGAATGCTGTTCATGAATGGCAGCACAAGAGGTCTAATCACCAGGCTGACGTACACTTTTACAGTCAGGATGCGTGGGATAACTGTGAGAGAACTGCTGTTGTCATACGAAATCGCTTCCCAGACCATAGCTCCAGGCATATGTTCAGTGTGTATAGTGCAGTGATAAAGTGGTTGCGGGCATAGAAATGATCTCCTTCTAACCAACACAAGGCCGTGACACAGAAGCAGAATCAGCTTTCCTCAGAAAGCACAACGGATCTTCACCCTTGCCGTCCAATTAGTTCTTGCCTGACACTAATGAAGTTGCAAACGGCGGAGGATTGAGGTCAGGGGAATGCGCGCTACAGGGCATCTGGCTCGGAGCTGTCCTTGAAGTTAGCTATTTGTATGACTTCGTTGTTGCAGTGTGGTGCCAGCTGATGGTCAGACTACTGCTGCAGACGCAGTACGATGCACGACAGAACTTACTGAACACAATGGCCCTCACTCTCGGTAGTGTCAAGTGGCCATCCGGATCTCGGTCTTCTAGCGACCGCACGTTCTCGTGACCATCGCTGCCTGCAATCATGTACAGTGGCTACGTTCCTACCAAGTCGTTCTGAAATACCGCAGAAGCAACACTGAACTTCTCTTAGTCCTGCTACACGACCTTGTTCAAACTCAGAGAGGTCTTGTCACCTTAAAGGCATTCTTCACTAACGTCAGCTCACCACGCCGAATCTCAAAGGTAACGACCGTTACAGGGTGTATGTAAAGCAAACCTGATTTGCATCCTCATAGTGGCGCTACTAGCGCTGCTCTTATGCCACTGACGAGAAATCTAATAGATATCATCTTTCAGATGTAAAAACACTTCCCCCAATTTTCGTTTATATTGCACAGCTTCTTGCTGTAGCGATTTCTTTTCGTCAGTGTGTTATTGACACCTAAGGGGACGCTGTCATTTGTATCTGTGGTGTTAATTAAGCTAATAGAAAAACGCTACGAAATTATGCACCAATCAAATATCTACAATTTATTTTACTCCTAATTTCTGACTCCTTAAGTCAACAGTGGAGGTCTTAACTTAGTTAAACACTGTCTTCCTAGTCTGCCTATTGAAAATATTTTCTACAATTTCTTACTTTCTAGTATGAATCCACTGCAGGGGGGTTTCATGAATGATTTTCCTTTTAAACTACAGAAATGAATGCTATTATCATGATAACAGTGGCAGTTAGTACACCGGCCGCAATAATATTCCATCTGTATTTTTGTTAGTATTGCGTACGTGCTGCAGCATTTGATCTACTGAATTTTGTCGCTTTTCCTAAATAATTCATTCATTTAGTGTGATGAGTTCCAAGGTGCTGCTTAGTTTTTGCATCGGTACTACAGTTAGGTATTTCTCTAGCAAATACAACATTGATCAAGTGGCTGTAGTTATAGTGGTTTCTGTAAAAGTAGTGTTAGGCTGAAATTGTGTTCCTACTACGCCGCACTTCGTTCCATTAATCAATAATCCACTCTGTCGTAATTCTAATTTTGTCGTGCCTTAAAATGAGAGTAGGATTAAACTGCTGCTGTTTGTGGCGAGAACGTGGAAGAAATCGAAGGATTACCAATCCGCTGACAGTATGGTAGTCGCACTGATATTCTCTTTCATTCTGGAGCTTATATTTTCTTTACGATTAGCTGGATTTCAGACGATCGCTTCTCAGATCGTACCAATGGAGTTGGTCAAATGGTAACTCCTTGATACAGTCGCCGAGATCTCTGTAGACGTAAAAACGTGAGCATCCCTTTGTTCCCAAACTGATAATACCTCGCAAGTTTGAACCCGTATTCATTTATTTATAAGTTTCAATCAGGCGAGATGTCGTTGAATCGTATAACACTGGTATCAAGCGTCTAACCCTGCTGCTAGAAATTGTATTTCAATGTATATTCTAACCTGATCCGTGTAAATCTCAAATGTGGAGATGTAATACAAAAATGCTATGTTGATTATTGTTAGAGTTAAGACGTGTCGAAACCCTGTTGGAATTTCTGTTTCCACTTGCTGTAATCCTAATGGAAATTGTTATGGAGTTCCCGGTGTTGTACTTAGTTGTCCATGTGTGGCATGGAGAACTGCTTTCTGTATTCTCTGAGTTTCTGTTCTGTGATCTCGTATGCTATTAGCTAGTTCATATAGTAATTTGTCTACTACTAATCTCTCATCTAGATTACTCAAGTGATTTGTGTTGCTTCACATATTTGTTTAGTATATCCGCAGTTACTTTCATATATTGCTGTAATTGAGTTGGAATGCGCGGCTGCCCCCATCGGAGGATCAAGCCCTCCCTCGGGCGTGGGTGTTTGTGTTGTCCTCATCGTAAGTTAGTTTAAGTTAGATTAAGTAGTGTGTAAGCCTATGGACCGATGACCTCAGCAGTCTGATTCAATAGTTCTTACCATAATTTTCATTTTTTTCAGTTGTAATTTTATGCGTTGTTTTAATAACGTTGAATATTCCCTCTCCCATATGCGCAATCTATGTCCCATGGTAACTAACAGTTGTTTCTGTGTTCATGACTATTTCCAGCACCATACTTACTGCGTAATTTAAGTTCGTGATGTCTTCACCATCTACTCTTACAAATACTGTTTTCAGCTGCGTTACACCAGCGTCTAGAATATCTCCTTTCTTTTGCACTACTCAATCCGGAATTACTCTTGTCAGCTACTGTAACTTCAATTCCGGGTATTCACTCCATATGTTCGCTAGAATTTCTCCTTTGGTTGCCTCAGTAGGTAAGTTTACAAACTTGCACTTTGTAATTGTAGCACTTAATTTCTCATCTCCTTGATGCTACGTGTGGGCTTCAGTAACCACTTGTGGCTTGCGAAAAGTATGTCTTGTTGCAATGGCAACAGGATTCCAGTTTCCAAAGGCTGGTTCTTTATAACGTTTGTCTTACTTATACGTAAGAACACTATGCTCATGATAACATGTTTGAACGTCATCGTCAACACCACCTTGGAGAGAGCAAATATCATGCATCCTCTCCGTCTTTAGACTAAAAATTTGTCTCAAATGAGAATGACACACATTACAGCAAACCAAAAGATTACGTTGCCCTAGTTCTCCTAACACAAAATAAAACACACATAACCCGATGGTCTGTTACTTATTCCCAGACCTAAGTTCATATGTTATATTATATGCTTGGTACATCGTGGACAGTACCTTCTCTTTCTGCAGTAACGGCGAAAGTACTTGCGATAGTGCATCACTGATACCATTAAATCTTTTTGTCCCACTAACATGAACTACTGGCGTTTGGGCTTTTAACTGCAACTTGACGTTTTCTGGTGAAGTCATCTCCACTACCTGATATCGTCCTTGAAACTCTGTCGGTAATTTCTTAGCTTTATTATTTAGGATTTAAGTGTTCCCTAGTAAGACTCACTGTCTTTCTACGTACTGAGGTAACTTACTCTTACCTTGTCCAGAGTGTTATTGATGCTCCATATTAGCATGGTCGATTATCGACCATTTTTCAGAGTTTGTGGCAACGATAGTATTCCCAGCCAACAGACAAGTACTGTAACAAAGGTGTTAGGTAACCGTTTGACATCGAAGTTTAGGGCACATTATAGCTTAGTTACAGATCAAGGTATGAAATTCGTTTCAGAACTTATGAATCACCTATTCCATGTGTTACGCTTTCAGAAGTTACGAATGAGCCAATTGCACCCTCAGACCAATGGTAGAATGGAGTAAGTCCGAAACATCTTTTCGAAACTGCTAAGTTTCAATATGAATGCTTCACACGACACATATCTTCCATATGTGGTTTGTACATAGAACTCAAAGGCTCCTACGGGAACATCCATTTCCCCATTTCAGATGGTGTACAGGTATGAAATTCGTTTCAGAACTTATGAATCACCTATTCCATGTGTTACGCTTTCAGAAGTTACGAATGAGCCAATTGCACCCTCAGACCAATGGTAGAATGGAGTAAGTCCGAAACATCTTTTCGAAACTGCTAAGTTTCAATATGAATGCTTCACACGACACATATCTTCCATATGTGGTTTGTACATAGAACTCAAAGGCTCCTACGGGAACATCCATTTCCCCATTTCAGATGGTGTACAGGAGTAAGATGCCGCCCCCTTTGATGTTTTAAGTCCTAAGTTGGGACCAGGTTGCGAATCGGTAGCGAAGTTTGTGATAAGAGTGCGGGAAGTTTGAAAAACCGTGCAAAAAGCGAACACAAAGGGCCCGGAACGCCAGGAACAGCTGAACAGGTGCATGGTCAAACAACTGCTATATCGTGTAGGACAGTGGGTATTGTTAACTAATCCCTACATACGGAGGGCAGAGAAGGAGAAATTTTTGACCAACGATCACGGACTGTATCAGGTCGTGGAGACAACCTAAGCAGTTAATGTAAAATTAGTTTCCTGCCAAAACAGATATCGCTCACCTCAGTCGCGCAAAGCCATTTTAAGTTAATGGCGGAAGCGGTGCCATCAGGAAGGAAGAACTTTTAGCAGTTAGATGACACAAGACACGTGACATGTCTTATGTTTTAAGGTCACGTAATTAATTATAGCGTTATATTATGTGGAATGTTTTGTGTGGTGCTAGATTTATTCTTAATATTGGCCTTATATGAGTATATTTTATTATGTGTAGTGTTCGGATGTATTTAGTGTCATTTTGTTATATCACTGCCATACGTATTTTTCTTTTAATAATGTAGGGGTATTGTTAGGTGCTTTTGTTGTTATGTCTTGTTTTCTACTTGTCTATAATTACTCGTTTCGAAGGGAGGGAGGGGATGACGGCCTATACCTTTCTACGTGGCTATTTTGTGGGAAGATCCTCGTTGATGTCAGGATTACGCCTTGTGGAGAAACAGTTCCTGGCAGAACTGAGATATACATCGGAAGTAACAGACAATAATTTGGCATTGTTTTTCCACGTAGTTAGGATAAAACTAAGAGCAGGTGGATCACGGATGTACATATAAGATCACTTATCTGTAACAGGTGTTAGCGCGAAATTTCAGTGTTACACCATTCAGCACAATACGGGGAAATGGGGGCCACAGGGGAAGTGATACGTGTTAGGACGAAGGAGTTATTGCTGATTTCGAAGTATAAAGAAGGTCTTGTAGTTATATCGTTGGAGAAACGTACTCAGGGAAGTATTGTTGTCTGTCCAGACAGACCGGTAGAGACTGACAAGCGAATGTTTTTGGGGAAACCGAATGACGCAAGTTGCGAAAAGGAAATCTTGCACACGCTGTCTTAATTCCAAAAGGTGGAGATGAATTGGCTGCACTCGGTTCTCTCGCCAGAATCTGTGTCGTCAAATCGCTATATAAAAGGGAAACCTGAGAATTTGAGAAGGTTAGAGGCACACGGCAGTATTGTTATCACTAACGGTACGGCCTGTGAGATAACTGGGACGAATTTCCGCCTTCCGCCTGCGTTCACTGTTACTACCGTCCTGGCATTGGCGCGAAATACATTGGATTGGCCAAAATGGTCTCTACGGGTACTACCTACCCAAAATTTAAATTACATGAATACCATCCTCAACCTTCAATGAATTCAAATACTCCAGCACTGTGGCCTTGCTGCAGCAATCTTAGTGATTCATTTTCAGTAACAGAAACAGTCTAAGTCGCAATAACAAGAGAGCTTTATTGATATGTTTCGCGTTTTTGGGGCACTTTCAGAATTTATAACTGGGAAAATACATGGAAAAAGATTAGAGCTACTGTCCCATCCACCATGAGAAGAGGGTAAAAAATTTAAAACCATAAAAAACAGGGTGAAGGGGTACTTACGTTTATGAGCTGCGGAGAAGGTATTAGTCATAAACCAAAATTTTTTGTATGCACCGATTGTTCAACAATAGGAGATTTTTTTAAAAAAACGTTGCCCTAGAGTAGCAACGAAAAGTCAGATACATAGTGGCCTGAATGTATGCAGCTATGCTGGGATAGGGCCATACTTCTAACCTTGAAACATAAATATTGGAATATACACTCCTGGAAATTGAAATAAGAACACCGTGAATTCATTGTCCCAGGAAGGGGAAACTTTATTGACACATTCCTGGGGTCAGATACATCACATGATCTCACTGACAGAACCACAGGCACATAGACACAGGCAACAGAGCATGCACAATGTCGGCACTAGTACAGTGTATATCCACCTTTCGCAGCAATGCAGGCTGCTATTCTCCCATGGAGACGATCGTAGAGATGCTGGATGTAGTCCTGTGGAACGGCTTGCCATGCCATTTCCACCTGGCGCCTCAGTTGGACCAGCGTTCGTGCTGGACGTGCAGACCGCGTGAGACGACGCTTCATCCAGTCCCAAACATGCTCAATGGGGGACAGATCCGGAGATCTTGCTGGCCAGGGTAGTTGACTTACACCTTCTAGAGCACGTTGGGTGGCACGGGATACATGCGGACGTGCATTGTCCTGTTGGAACAGCAAGTTCCCTTGCCGGTCTAGGAATGGTAGAACGATGGGTTCGATGACGGTTTGGATGTACCGTGCACTATTCAGTGTCCCCTCGACGATCACCAGTGGTGTACGGCCAGTGTAGGAGATCGCTCCCCACACCATGATGCCGGGTGTTGGCCCTGTGTGCCTCGGTCGTATGCAGTCCTGATTGTGGCGCTCACCTGCACGGCGCCAAACACGCATACGACCATCATTGGCACCAAGGCAGAAGCGACTCTCATCGCTGAAGACGACTCGTCTCCATCCGTCCCTCCATTCACGCCTGTCGCGACACCACTGGAGGCGGGCTGCACGATGTTGGGGCGTGAGCGGAAGACGGCCTAACGGTGTGCGGGACCGTAGCCCAGCTTCATGGAGACGGTTGCGAATGGTCCTCGCCGATACCCCAGGAGCAACAGTGTCCCTAATTTGCTGGGAAGTGGCGGTGCGGTCCCCTACGGCACTGCGTAGGATCCTACGGTCTTGGCGTGCATCCGTGCGTCGCTGCGGTCCGGTCCCAGGTCGACGGGCACGTGCACCTTCTGCCAACCACTGGCGACAACATCGATGTACTGTGGAGACCTCACGCCCCACGTGTTGAGCAATTCGGCGGTACGTCCACCCGGCCTCCCGCATGCCCACTATACGCCCTCGCTCAAAGTCCGTCAACTGCACATACGGTTCACGTCCACGCTGTCGCGGCATGCTACCAGTGTTAAAGACTGCGATGGAGCTCCATATGCCACGGCAAACTGGCTGACACTGACGGCGGCGGTGCACAAATGCTGCGCAGCTAGCGCCTTTCGACTGCCAACACCGCGGTTCCTGGTGTGTCCGCTGTGCCGTGCGTGTGATCATTGCTTGTACAGCCCTCTCGCAGTGTCCGGAGCAAGTATGGTGGGTCTGACACACCGGTGTCAATGTGTTCTTTTTTCCATTTCCAGGAGTGTATATCGTAGTGGCTGTGAATACATCAAACAACGGCCGTGCATCAGTGGTAACACCGGTTCCCGTCAGGTCACCGAAGTTACGAACTTTCGGGCTGGGCTAGCAATTGAATGAGTGACCATCCGGTCTGCCGAGCGCTGTTGGCAAGCGGGGTACACTCAGCCCTTGTGAGACAACCCTGAGGAGTTACTTGATTGAGAAATAGCGGCTACGGTCTCGTAAACTGATATACGGCCGGGAGAGCGGTGTGCTGACCACATGCCCCTCCATATCCGCATCCAGTGACGCCTGTGGTCTGAGGACGACACGACGGCCGGTCGGTACCGTTGGGCCTTCCAACGCCTGTTCGGATGGAGGAGAGCTTTTAGAGTGAAATACATGACCACGTATATGCACGCTACGTAAGACTGCCTGGCAGGAGGTTGCCGATGCAGCGGATGGAAGTTGTGCTTGGAAGGATGTGCATGTTTGGAAGTACAATAAATAAGAATAAAGTAAAACTTGTACTGGTTATTGAAGCCAATGCAAATGAAAAATGGATTTAAGGCAGTGTGAAAGTAGGCTACTCAAATAAAACGGATGTAAAAGCAATTAAAGAAGGAATAAAATACCTAATATATGGTGCCATCTTTTGGGATCAAGAGTAAAGAAACAGACTGACATACATACGCACATACATACATTAATCCTTGTTCCATAGATCATGAATACGACTTTTCGTAATGATGTGGAACGTGTCACTTAAACGTAAGTTTTCTTTATACAAATAATTAATTTTTTTATTTTTTTTATTTTCAGTTACTACTTTATATCTAAGAATTCATCTATTGAGTAGAATGAGTTGTTATTCAGAAATTCTTTTGATTTGCTTTTAAATGTTGGTTGGCTATCTGTCACACTTTCAATACTATTTGGCAAACGACCAAAGATTTTTGTGGTAGCATAATTCACCCCTTTTTGTGCCAAAGTGAGATTTAAGCCAGAGTAGTGCAGATCACCTTTCTTTTAGTGATGTAGCTACGCACTTCGCTGTTATTTTTGAATTGGGATGGGTTATTAATGCAAATTTCATAACTGAATATATGTATTTCGAAGATACTGCAAACATCCCGAGTTCTTTAAATAAATGTCTGCAAGGTGATCTTTGGTGGGCTCCAGCTATTATCCTGATTACACGCTTTTGTGCAATGGTAACTTTCTCTCTTAGTGAATAACTGCCCCAAAATATGATGCCATATGAAAGCAGTGAATGAAAATAGGCAGGTAGCCTAATTTACTGATATGTTTATCACCAAAATTTGCAATAACCCTAATAGCATAAGTAGCTGAACCGAACCGTTTCAGCGGAACGTCAAGGTGTTTCTTCCACTTCAATTTCTCATCAATGCACACAATCAGAAATTTTAAGTATTATGCCTTAGCATCAGACTTCTGTTCGTAGCCTATATTTATCAATGGTGTTATACGATTTACTGTACAGAATTGTATAAACTGTGTTTCCTCAAAATTTAGTAAGAGTCCATTTGCAGAGAACCACTTAACAATTTTCTGAAAGAAATTGTTTACAAGTTCCTAAGTTGACTCTTGCTTTTTGGGTGTGATTACTATACTTAGGTAATCATCAATAACAACTAGCTTTTTATCTTCATGAATATAGAGTAGCAAGTCATTAATATATATTAAGAAAAATAAGGGGCTCATGACTGAACCCTGTGGGACACCATTCTTGATACCTCCCACGTTACAGGACTCTGCTGATTTTTGCAGACTATCTGTACTGTTAATTTCAACCTTCCGCAGTCTTAGACTTAAGTATGAATTCAATTTCGACCTTCTGCATTCTTCCAGTTAAGTATGAATGGGGAGTCTTTGACAAATTGTCAACCTTGTGAGTTAACGAACATTTCTCTCTGATTTGAGTATGTGGCCGAAAGAGTCAGCCCTCATGAATTGTGAAACCAACCCTGTCGTCCAGGACCGTGTGCCACAAAGAGCGCAGATTCACCATGAGATGGGTAAATTCACAGACGTCTATTGTGATGAATGATGCCTAAGCGCTGTAGTATGCAAGTGAGACAGACGAGAACCTATGTCATTGGGAAACCCCGTAGAAGCTGTTTGTGACCAAGGAGGTGTAGCCGTGTTAAATATGGCGGACCTAAGATTGTCCATAAAGTGAAACATTTAGGAAAACTATTTAATTCTGTAGTGATTCAAGGAATGAAACCACAGTTTTTTAATCTACCATCCTTCATCAATTTTCATGGTAAATAAATGCCATGTGGGTAGGGCCTCCCGTTGGCTAGTCGTTTGCCTGGTGCAAGTCTTTCGAGTTGACACCATTTCGACGACTTGCTTGTCGGTGGGGATGAAATGATGACGATGAGGACAACGCAACACGCACTCCCTGAGCGGAGAAAATCTCCGACCCAGCTAAGAACCGAACCCGGACCGTTAGGTATGACGAGCCGTCGCGCTGACCACTCAGCTACCAGGTGCGGACATTTTGATGGTGATCCCAGTAAAACTTCAATATTGATCATATCTATAATAGTTTAGGATATCCTGTTAAAGTAAAACTAACAAGTTTTGTAACAAAACCTGAATGTTAAAGTCTGAATACTTTGGTCGAAGTTAACGATCGACATTCCATATAGAAGCGCATCATTAAAATGACAAATGTTGTAAATACCAACTCTGTAACTTTATTTGTTTAAACGGTATAGTGAATTTAAATTATCAGTATTTTCAGTTGAGCATCGGATCATCATTTCCTCTACACAAAACACATTGAACAATGACAGCACGACACCTTGTTGAATCATTAGGTAATAGAATATTAGTTGTAAAGTTTAGTGCGTAATAGTTACTTTGTTCTTTATCTATTTACCAGAGAGCACATTGGTGCAAGGCTACTGGCCGTGACATTCACCGTTAAAAAGGAAATTGTATTGGTTTATGTAAAAGAATTTAACGTTTATTATGTAATGGATATCATTGTTACTTTACTTAGAACATGAAAGTGGTCAAGCTTTGATTATTTAAATAGGTTAAATTGTAAGATAATGTGGAATAAGCTGTAGGGAATCAGATGGACGGCTTCAGGAAAGGAAAATGCCATAGTCAGTTGAGCGAGGATATTCGGCGCGCGGGAAACGTGGCCGGGGATGGGCAGAGGGGGATAGTGCTGGTGCAGACGCGAAAGCGGGCAGTTGGGCTGGAGACACTTAAGTGGACAGTGCTGGTTGAGACGCGAAAGCTGACAGTCGGTCTGTAGGTAGCTATTAGGAAGTGAAACCACTTAGAGAATTTAGCGTTGTGTGGTATTGCGGGACTTAGTCTCTGAGCGGTGTGCAGCAGTGCGCCTGGTATGAACTCGAACTTTCCGCGTTAATAACGAGGTGTAGCATTGGACTTGTATTTCGCGATGAGATTGTGAATGATCGAACTGTGTCAAATGGATATGCGCTCGAGTGTAACAGTAACTCTAAATACGACCACTTTCGCTATTAGTTTGCTTTATGAATAAACATTATTCTGATCTAATCGCGACTGTGTGGCCTACATCATTTATGGGTCGGTAATTTAGATCCCAATATTGTTATTACTGTTATATGTTATATTAACTTTGTATTTCGCAAACTTACCATCAGCCATACAATTTAACCAAAGGGTCACAAGTGTCTAATTTAGGGCGTGTAATGCGATACGTGCGGTTCAACCCCCTAGACGAGTTTGAGCCAAGACATTTCGACGAAGAGGAACCGCATGTGAACCCCAACATCTTTACGATGTTAGCTCGCATCCTTGAAACATAAAACTTCTGATTCTTAGTAATCAATTTCTCTGCAAGACTTAAATTTTTAGCCGCATGAGAGTGTTCCACAATCTCCAGTTTCCCTATGAAAGTGCACGATGAAAACTATGGAACGATTCTGATACGCGTTCTATGTGTGTGCTAGCTTTCAAATTCTCAGCGAACGAGAAGTTACGTTCAATTATACGTTCTTTAATGGGCATATGTTCCTGAAATCTCCTTATGAACATACTGCCAGTCTGCCCAACGTAAGACATAGAACACTGTCCGCATGTTTATTTATAAACCCATGGTCAACTTAACATCTGTTGTCTGCAATGCTCACCAGGAAGAGCTCTTAGCCGGCCGAGGTGGCCGAGCCGTTCTAGGCGCTTCTGTCTGGAACCACGCGACCGCTACGGTCACAAGTTCGAATCCTGTCTCGGGCATGAACGTGTCTGATGTCCTTTGGTGAGTTAGGTTTAATTTGTTCTAAGTTCTAGAGGACTTATGACCTCAGATGTTAAGTCCCATAGTGCGCAGAGCCGTTTTTGAAGAGCTCTTGACGAAAGAGCTTAAACATAATCTGCAACTCCGATTAGGCGACACAACGGTTACTAACCTTGTAGCTAACTTGGAAACAGCAGTTGATAACATGGTTGACAGTAGGACGGATAAACTGAAATTTGTTTGTGAAGCTAGTGATTTTATAGAGAATGCATTTCGAACTATGATGCCAAATAGGGATCTGTCTGTCATGAATTCAGTTAATTTATAACTTGGATACAACGAATCTTTGACAGTCAGGGTAGACAAGGCTAGCACCGCAGTTGACATCCATAAAAAAGGTTACGTTGCGTAGATGGACGAGTTTTTTGAAGAGAACATCACACAGATTGATCATGATGCACGTAACGCTTGCAGTAAGGACCTTGAGATGTCCATTCTTAAGTGTAGCAATATTATCAGTCTTGAGAATTTATACAGAATAAAACTAATGAACCCAAGAGCTTCAGCTCTTCGCCCGCAGATTGCTTGATTGTGAATAGACTTGGGAAACCGGGTGAGTCCAAACTTTTTTGCTGAAAATAATACGCAAAGCATTTCTATACGGAAGAAACTTTTCTATTTTGAATGGGAAAGAATTAATTCAAAAACTGTAAGGAAAAGTCTTTACACCAGCCTTTTGTGTCGCTTCCTTCAGATAGACAGAATCTGAACACTAACATTCCTGTTGACAAGGGGATCATAATTATCAGAGGAACTCTGTGTTCAAACGGTCAGTTTAATACTCACAAGATTAGTTAATGTAGCGAATTTCATAAACTGCAACTTGTTATAAATAGTACAGCAAAGAGGGAGATGGGAAACTTTAATTTATTCATACTTATGCAAATAGGCTGTCAGGATCAGGATCAAGGTAACACCCCCTATCCCACCCTCACATTTCCTCCCACGCCCGGTACCCCCTTTTCAGACAATCATGTTTTGACGTCACACAAGATGGTGGCGGAAAAAAGACGATCCATTTTGTCGGATACTTGCACTACACATGTATTTTAGAAAAAAAAAAACTTCCAAGTGTTATGCTGCTGGAAGTGTCTTGGCTCAACTACCGCAAATAGCAAAAATATGAATACAATTGGCAACGGCCTTGCCGCAGGGGCTACACCGGTTCCCGTGAGATCACCGAAGTTAAGCGCTGTCGGGCGTGGTCGGCACTTGGATGGGTGACCATCCAGGCCGCCATGCGCTGTTGCCATTTTTCGGGGTGCACTCAGCCTCGTTATGCCAATTGAGGAACTACTCGACCGAATAGTAGCGGCTTCGGTCAAGAGTACCATCATAACAACCAGGAGAGCGGTGTGCTGACCCCACGCTCCTCCTATCCGCATCCTCCACTGAGGATGACACGGCGGTCGGATGGTCCCGGTTGGCCACTCGTGGCCTGAAGACGGAGTGCTTTTTTTATGAATACGATTACGACACTGACATTAAGACGTGAACATTACACAGAAACGGTGATCCAATGTTAAGACCAAAAAACGCGTAGAAAAACATGAGCTGCTGATACCACGCACACATGAAGGTACAGACAACGCAACAGATTAATTATAATTACCAAATATGGCGCGTTAAAATTTCTCCATTACACTGTGACCCTGATATTTCGAAATGACGATGCGAAATTTACTTCTATACAGGGTGTTACAAAAAGGTACGGCCAAACTTCCAGGAAACATTCCTCACACACAAATAAAGAAAATATGTTATGTGGACACGTGTCCGGACACGCTTAATTTCCATGTTAGAGCTCATTTTAGCTTGTTCTTCCACCTACGCTCAATGGAGCACGTTATCATGATTTCATACGGGATACTCTACCTGTGCTGCTAGAACATGTGCCTTTACATGTACGACACATCATGTGGTTCATGCACGATGGAGCTCCGGCACATTTCAGTCGAAGTGTTCGTACGCTTCTCAACAACAGATTCGGTGACCAATCTATTGGTAGAGGCGGACCAATTCCATGGCGTCCACGCTCTCCTGACCTCAACCCTCTTGACTTTCATTTATGGGGGCATTTGAAAGCTCTTGTCTACGCAACCCCGGTACCAAATGTAGAGACTCTCCGTGCTCGTATTGTGGACGGCTGTGATACAATACGCCATTCTCCAGGCCTGCTTCAGCGCTTCAGGGATTCCATGCGACGAAGGGTGGATGCATGTACCCTCGCTAACGTAGGACATTTTGAACATTTCCTGTAACAAAGTGTTTGAAGTCACGCTGGTACGTTCTGTAGCTGTGTGTTTCCATTCCATGATTAATGTGATTTGAAGAGAAGTAATAAAATAAGCTCTAACATTGAAAGTAAGCGTTTCCGGACACATGTCCACATAACATATTTTCTTTCTTTGTGTGTGAGGAATGTTTCCTGAAAGTTTGGCCGTACCTTTTTGTAACACCCTGTATATTACACTGAAAAGAACTACGGCACATCACAGAAATGATGAAATTTCACGATATTATGAAAGAGAATACAAATTCTGCCATTATATTACGACACTAAAATTACGAAAAACGGTACAAAACACAAAAATATTACGACAGAAAAAGACGGGACAAAAAGTTAAACATATGAATAAAACAGGAGTTGCATTAGAGAAGCATTTATTACATATTGCATAGGCACTGAACGCGTGCTGTGTTTAGGCGGGGAGCGCGGCACAGCCACAGTCGGCCAGCCCACAGCTGCCGCTCAACTCGGCAGCCCGCGGCCGAGTGACGCGGGGGCGGGCCTCGCCCGCCTCACCCCACCACGCCCACCGGCAGAGCAGGTGTTTGAGCCAATTATTTCCTGCCGCGACTCATCGCACCGTCCAGCCTATGCTGCGTTCTGTAATGGAATATTTTGTTCATTACTCGTTATTTCGCATCTGCGGAGCCGGTCCTCAGCAAATTATCATGCAGACTGGTTACATCACACCGCATAACACGTAACGTTTATTTTTCGGCAGATGTGCATATAGTAGACCAAAAATGGTTTGTAGCACAGTAGAAAACTGTGTTTCCAGCTTGGACTTGTCCTGACAGGATTTCACTGCCCCATTACATACCAATAATGGCGGATGTGCATACGGAAGACGATGTTCCAGATCACAGACAGCTGGCTCATTTCCTGCTAAGACATTTCTGCACTTGTCCACTACAGTCAGGGAAAAATACAGACCACTGTTGTTTGTTAGAATTATTGCTTCCTGCTAATGTCATAGTAAGTAGACACAGGCACTAACCACAGATGTCGTCTCAAACTATCTCGCATAATGAGGAGGTATTGAATAGAATTGGGGAGAAGAGGAGTTTGTGGCACAGTTTGACAAGAAGAAGGGATCGGTTGGTAGGACATGTTCTGAGGCATTAAGGGATCACCAATTTAGTACTGAAGGGCAGCGTGGAGGGTAAAAATCGTAGAGGGAGACCAAGAGATGAATACACTAAGCAGATTCAGAAGGCTGTAGGCTGCAGTAGGTACTGGGAGATGAAGAAGCTTGCACAGGATAGAGTAACATGGAGAGCTGCATCAAACCAGTCTCAGGACTAAATACCACAACAACAACAACAACAACAACAACATGGTCCGCCAACTTAGCTGGGTGGTAACGTGCCCGCCTCCCATGCAAGTGTGCCTGGGTACGATTCCCGGTCGAGTTGGAGATTTTCTCCGCTCGAAGACTGAGTGTTGTGTTGTCCTCATCATCATTTCATCCTCATTACCGTCGCGCGAGTCACACTATGTGGCGTCGAATGAAAGAAGACTCGCACTTGGCCGCCGAACTTCCCCGAATAGCGGCCTCCCGGCCAATGATGCCATACGCTCATTTCCATCTGGCATATGGTGCTGACCTCCAACATCTCTCTTCAGTTATCCATCCCATGGGCTGACGAAAGGCATGACTGACCCATAGGTTCCGCATTCTGTTGACTCCGTCGCTTACAATGAACAGATCGTCATAATCCAGTCAGTTAACTGAAAAAGATAGTGATAAGCATCCACGTTTGGTCGAACGAAGCTACAGGTACGAATTACATGGCGTTGATAGCCTGCTTTTAGGAAACAATACAATAGAAATAATAATCGCCATGATAGAGACCAGTCGTTACGAGGATATTGACAGAACAGCACAGGAATTTGAGGTCCCATTTAAGTACCGATTTTGTTCCAACTTTAGTATGTGTTGGCGCGCGCGCGCGCGCGCGTGCGCGCGCGTGTGTGTGTGTGTGTGTGTGTGTGTAGTGGTAATACTATGCAGCTTATTGATGGGGTCTTTGAAATGAGTCAGCCAATACAGATATCTGGGAGTAACACTTATCGCGCTATGCATATATTACAATTAATTCTTCTTTGTCTAGATCAAGTATTATATCACAAATAGCTTCCTTTTTCTACAATATTTTCCGTACAAAAATTTCATGATTTTAGTGACGTACAAATGAAAAAAATAGTTGTTTAATATAGATTTTTACAAATGCTAAGGTTGCGGGATAGCCGTTCGGTCTGAGGCGCATAGTCATGCTTCGTACGGCTACCCTCGTCGGAGGTTCTAGTCCTCCCTCGGGTGTGGGTGTGTGTGTTGTCCTTCGCGTAAGTTAGTTTATGATAGATTAAGTAGTGTGTAAGCCTAGGAACCGATGACCTCAGCAGTTTGGTCCTATACGAACTTACCACAAATTTCCAAAATACAAATCCCATTGTGGGCCTGTGAACTTTCTAGGCTACCGCAGGGTGCAGGAATGTCTCTGCTACCGTGCTATTCATCTCCTGTGCTAGAAAAGTCACCTGCAAGTAACAAGGGTTAATAACTACAGCGCCTAGTTGAAATTAAATTAAACTTGCTAAAACGCTAATTTTATGGACATGTAACATTT
Organism: Schistocerca piceifrons; assembly: GCF_021461385.2. Taxonomy (NCBI): domain Eukaryota; kingdom Metazoa; phylum Arthropoda; class Insecta; order Orthoptera; family Acrididae; genus Schistocerca; species Schistocerca piceifrons. The sequence goes on from NC_060149.1 coordinate 184,312,381, forward strand.
TTGGTCAATGTCGGACGCTGAACTGAAAATTTGCCACATAATTCATCTCTGAACAATGAAAAATTAAGATCTTACGCATTTTAAAATTCCCTTTCAATGCAAATTTACGAGCCCCAAAAATGACGTCATATTCAGATGTAACGTGGTCCCAACATATACGAGGGTGGGAACTTTAATAGTGGCAACTATTTATTTACAGCTCGTACAAAATAGATACGTGTTTCAATGTTTTACTGACCTTCATAGTAGTCACCAGCATTGTGTATAACCCTTTGACAGCGATTTGGACGTCCGCCCCCGGTAGCTGAGTGGTCAGCGCGACGGAATGTCCCAGGTTCGATTCCCGGCTGAGTGGGAGATTTTCTCCGCTCAGGGACTGGGTGTTGTGTTCTCCTAATTATCATCATTTCATCCCCATCGACGCGCAAGTCGCCGAAGTGGCGTCAAATCGAAAGACTTGCACCCGACGAGAGGTTCAAAAATGGTTCAAATGGCTCTGGGCACTATGGGACTTAACTACTCAGGTCATTAGTCCCCCAGAACTTAGAAATACTTAAATCTGCTAAGTGCTATATCACCTACTGCACTCCCATGACTTAAGCCCTGGTAAGCTAAACTCGAACGGGTAAAGGTCCGTTGACAAATGCAGCTGTGGCGAGAATGATTTCTAAGTTCGATGCCACGGGTTGTTAAGACGATAGACCCGGTAGTGGCCGACCGAGCACAAGGTGTAATGCTGCTGAGACAGTTCAGGAAGAAATGGAGACTGTAGCGGGTTCGTCTATGCACGGGGACGTCAGCGCTCGTGCAGTCGCACGTTGCACCGGCATTCCATTCACTACTGTTTGGTTGGCACTTGGGCGTACCCTCCGATGCTATCCGTATAAAATTCATCGGCATCATGAACTGCTGTTACCTGACGATTTAGTGAAGCGGAGGGCATTTGCGGTGTGAACGTTTCGAAAGATGGCGGAAGATGACGATTGGTTGAGTAACGTGTTGTGGACGGACGAAGTTCATCTCACGCTCCGAGGGTCTGTCAACGTCCAAAACTGCAGAATTTGGGCTACCGAAAATCCTAGAACTGCCGTGGAAACTCAATTGCACGACGAGAAAGTCACGGTATGGGTTGGATTTACCACATCTACCGTTATCGGGCATTTTATCTTCGAGGAAATGCATGATTCAGGTTTTGTAACTGCTACCGTGACGGGTGAGAGGTACGCCGATATGTTACAGAATCGCATCATCCCCAGCCTGGCCGATAAACACCTGCTGGGACGTACGATGTTTATGCAGGATGGCGCTCCACACCATATTGCTAGACGCATGAAAGATCTCTTGCGCGCGTCGTTTGGTGATAATCGTGTGCTCAGCCGCCACTTTCGTCATGCTTGGCCTCCCAGGTCCCCAGACCTCAGTCCGTGCGATTATTAGCTTTGGAGTTACCTGAAGTCGCAAGTGTATCGTGATCGCCCGACATTTCTAGGGATGCTGAGAGACAACATCCGACGCCAATGCCTCACCATAACTCCGGACACGCTTTACGGTGCTGTTCACAACATTATTCCTCGACTACAGCTATTGTTGAGGAATGATGGTGGATATATTGAGCATTTCCTGTAAAGAACATCATCTTTGCTTTGTCTTACTTTGTTATGCTAATTATTGCTATTCTGATCATATGAAGCGCCATCTGTCGGACATTTTTTGAACTTTTGTATCTTTTTTTTTTGTTCTAATAAAACCCCATGTCATTCCAAGCATGTGTGTCAACATGTACCTCTCTATCTACATTATTCCGTGATTTATTCAGTTTTCAAATTTACACTGACTTTTTGATCACCCGGTATATATATATATATATATATATATATATATAAAAGAAAACGAACTCTCCGCGTGCGTTAGTTACTTTCAGATACGGTGTCTCGAAAATGATATCACTGTCTCGGTGGAGCAGCACGCCGGAGTGTGTGCGCCGCCCTTGCTTGTGATGAAAGCAGTTGAATTCGTTGTCTGTCGACGTTCTTCACTTATAAATTTAGCGACTGCATCACTCGATAACGCGATGCCTCCATTGATATGAAATAACCAAAAGTCCCTTTCGTGTTCGCGACAGACCCTTAAGTTTACGCGAACTTGCTGACTATATTTCTTATGCCCGGTTTGAGAATGGTTATTCAAACGTTAAAAAATAGTGTTTTGAATCATCATTCCATCACCCAAGCCAAGGCCACATTATGAATTTGACGAGGATATTAAGTTGTTGATTACTATTCCGTCGCTACGTCGCGTGTTCAACAACGTAATTCGAGTGATAACATACCCTTGAGCAATGTTCATAATGCGTCGTAATTTTAGTGTAAGGTTATTACTGTTTACATTTGAGGTGTCACTAAATCACTTAGCACCGTTATGTTATCAGAATAATCAGTTAATTTCGTGAATACACTTTTTGTGTTCCTTAACTGATGTAATCGACACGGAGAATTAAAGTTGAATTACGGTTTATTGTTCTTCGTAATTATTGTCTTTCCGTATGCTGTGCACACACACACCGATATGTCATTCAAGGAATTTCATATGTTGACATCAGTAATTCTGACTTTGACGTTAACTTCTGACAACACGGCGAAATTGTAATTTCTTCGTGATTGCGTTTAGTTGCGGCCTACTCAAGTCTAATAATCGAGTTTATGTCGGCGATCAGTCTGTTTCTGCGTCCTTTGATGTTCGTGACTATTAAGTACCACGAAGGCTAAGTCTCATCACAAATCGGTAATCACACGATTCACTTTTCTGTCACATACGTCAAAATTCCGTTATTTGTCTAACGGTAAAGATGATCCTACGTTAGTCCGACTTCTGACTAATATTTCTAGTCTATATGGTAAAACTTTAAACTTCAAATCAGTTTCCAAACAATATAGCAGCGCTTAACATGCGTACTACTGTTTCCCGCGTACAAGAGGGAAGCAAAGTTAACATCTCCATTGCCGAGTTACATTGTAGTCACAGCGAACTTACAGCTCGATGCGTCTACATCTCTCTTCTAGGACAAATGTTATGTTTGGTCGATTTATGGTCTGGGCTTCAACCTTCGTAAATAATAATTTTTGAATTCTTTCTTTAAATTTTCTGTTTTGAATCTATGTTATTTTTTCATTCAGTTCTTTCTTTATGATGATTATTAGTGTTTATATACCATCCCTATTAATTTGCTATTTCTTTTGCAACAAAAGGGTGGTCATTATGTGTTCTAGATATGGGGTGTTACACATACCCCCCGGACGATGAAGTGGGTAAGTGACTTCCCGCTTCAACGTCCGTAACCAGGTAAGGTCCTTGTTTTATTATTGGCATACGGATATTCGCACACAGACACATACAAAAAAATCGAATCATTGTAGTACTTCTTTTACATCTATATGAACTTAGGGTTCATGTCTCTTATATATTTCATAATTTGATTTCACTGTCACCTTTTGCTTTTCGGCGCAACGCCACACCGTCGCTGCACCTGCACCAGACCATGCAAAGCTGCAAACATGGCCCGGTTCGATGCCAGTGCCTTCTCCTCTGTCGACCATGCTGAAGCTGCAACAGCATCGGATCGTACATGGTAGCGAGTACGATCCGATTACGCGTGCTCCTCTGGTTACTCTCGTTGGCCAGTGGCTGCGCTCCCGGTAGACTGCACTAACACCTCAGCACAATATACCCTAAGATAGTCCGCACCACCACTGTTGAGTATGCTGAAACATTTAGACCAATTCTCTTTTCGGTGCATAACATGAAATTACATATCGTTACTTCAGTTCTGAACGTTAATCGTTGCATATTGTCTCTTCATTTAATTAATAACGTTTGTGATAGGTCTAATTAATCTATATTCACGTTCACACTTGTACTATCAGTTAATAAACACGCATAACATTCCTCACATCGCTACCGTTCTATGGTTCCGATTAGTTAGTTTTTCCCTGGTTTCAAGTCTCATTGGTTCATTCATTTATTTCCTATTCACACTTATTCGTGTCTCATCTACTCCTTCCTCAAAGTAAGTGACTTTGTTCGAATAAATTCCCCTATTCCCGAATGACCACGTTAAGATTTTTCATTGTGCTTGCGTGCTTATTTTTAAACTGATCCCTCGTTTGTCAAACAACATGTAGAGGCATATTACCAAAGAATATTAACACATAAATTATTAACATCATAATGTCCACTTAACTGTTTTTCTTAACAAACATTTCCAATGAACACAAAATAGTTATTGTTACGAACTCGTAGCTCGTAATCTTTCTTAATGACCTAAGTAAACTGAACTTATTTTTTGCAAGAACTCCTTAAAACTTCATTGTCCACTAATTCACCATAGAAAAAAATTTACAAACTTTGTTTCAACATCTTTCTGCTTTATAACTATTCCTAGTTTGTATACTTAAAATTTAAACCTTTAATGAACTAAAGTATTTCCTTAACTCCCCATGAGGGTACACCCCTTTTATCCTCTTGGTTTCTTCATCCTCCAACATGTAGCTTCTTTCATGTAGTATCTTAACAATCCTATTTGGTCCTTTACACAAATTGCTCCATTTTCGATTTAATTTTCTTATCCTTGAAGATTTTGGATGATTCTTCAAGACAACATTGTCACCAACCTTATTATTAACGCTTAAGTGTAGCTGTTTGTCAAATTGACGTTTCTGAATACTTGCTTTATATTGTAAGTTCTAGTATACATTTTTTTTATAATTTCAGCAAGATCTTTTGGTTCACTTTGAATACGTGTTAGGTTACCAAGCCAATTATCACTCTCTTGTTTATTAAATAGAATCTCATTTGGTGAATACCCAGTTGACACACGGGGTAATTCGTTGTATATCTTTTCAAAATCTTCAATTAATTCGATCCACCAATGGTGTTTATTGGGTACATAAGTTCCAAAAAATCTATTTAAATCTCTAAAGACTCTTTCTATTGGATTTCCCGATGGATTAAAGTGGGCATTGAATACATGAGGAATTCCAGATACCTTCATTGTTTCCTTCCACGCTTTACTTCGTAAATACGAGGCGTTATCTGAAATAAGCATTCCAGGTTTACCTACATTCACCAAATAATCATCCGTAATCTTTCTCAGCATGGGTTTTACATTAGTTGTTCGCAAAATTGTAAAGTTTCACATACTTCGTGAATAAATCATGTTGTTGTTGTTGTTGTGGTCTTCAGTCCTGAGACTGGTTTGATGCAGCTCTCCATGCTAATCTATCCTGTGCAAGCTCCTTCATCTCCCAGTACCTACTGCAACCTACATCCTTCTGAATCTGTTTAGTGTATTCATCTTTTCGTTTCCCTCTACGATTTTTACCCTCCACGCTGTCCTCCAATGCTAAATTTGTGATCCCTTGATGCCTCAGCATATGTCCTACCAACCGATCCCTTCTTCTAGTCAAGTTGTGCCACAAACTTCTCTTCTCCCCAATCCTATTCAACACCTCCTCATTAGTTAATAAATCATACATACAAGAATAAATCATACATAGCGAATATATATCTAAAATTTCCCTTAGCTGAGGGAAACGGCTCACACTTATCACATGATACGATGCTCAGTGGTTTCATTGGTATAATGGGATGTAATACACCTTTCATACAATAGTTGACCGGCTTTGCTCTTTGACAAATTTTACATCTATTGAGTATCTCCTGAGTTTTCCTTAATAAATCCGGATAAAACCACAGTTGTTATAATTTCATCACGCAACTAGATTCACTCAACAGAGGAAAGTCCACTGGACCTGACGGGATACGAATTCGATTCTACACAGAGTACGCGAAAGAACTTGGCCCCCTTCTAACAGCCGTGTACCGCAAGTCTCTAGAGGAACGGAAGGTTCCAAATGATTGGAAAAGAGCACAGGTAGTCCCAGTCTTCAAGATGGGTCGTCGAGCAGATGCGCAAAACTATAGACCTTTATCTCCGACGTCGATCTGTTGTAGAATTTTAGAACATGTTTTTTGCTCGAGTATCATGTCGTTTTGGGAAACCCAGAATCTACTCTGTAGGAATCAACATGGATTCCGGAAACAGCGATCGTGTGAGACCCAACTCGCTTTATTTGTTCATGAGACCCAGAAAATATTAGATACAGGCTCCCAAGTAGATGCTATTTCTCTTGATTTCCGGAAGGCGTTCGATACAGTTCCGCACTGTCGCCTGATAAACAAAGTAAGAGCCTATGGATTATCAGACCAGCTGTGTGGCTGGATTGAAGAGTTTTTAGCAAACAGAACACAGCATGTTGTTATCAATGGAGAGACGTCTACAGACGTCAAAGTAACCTCTGGCGTGCCACAGGGGAGTGTTATGGGACCATTGCTTTTCACAATATATATAAATGACCTAGTAGATAGTGTCAGAAGTTCCATGCGGCTTTTCGCGGATGATGCCGTAGTATACAGAGAAGTTGCAGCATTATAAAATTGTAGCGAAATGCAGGAAGATCTGCAGCGGATAGGCACTTGGTGCAGGGAGTGGCAACTGACCCTTAACATAGACAAATGTAATGTATTGCGAATACATAGAAAGAAGGATCCTTTATTGTATGATTATATGATAGCGGAACAAACACTGGTAGCAGTTACTTCTGTAAAATATGTGGGAGTATGCGTGCGGAACGATTTGAAGTGGAATGATCATATAAAATTAATTGCTGGTAAGGCGGGTACCAGGTTGAGAATCATTGGGAGAGTCCTTAGAAAATATAGTTCATCAGCAATGGAGGTGGCTTTCAAAACACTCGTTCGACCTATACTGGAGTATCTCTCATCAGTGTGGGATCCGTACCACATCGGGTTGACGGAGGAGATAGAGAAAATCCAAAGAAGAGCGGCGCGATTCGTCACAGGGTTATTTGGTAACCGTGATAGCGTTACGGAGATGTTTAACAAACTCAAGTGGCAGACTCTGCAAGAGAGGCGCTCTGCATTGCTGTGTAGCTTGCTCGCCAGGTTTCGAGAGGGTGCGTTTCTGGATGAGGTATCGAGTATATTGCTTCCCCCTACTTATACCTCCAGAGGAGATCACGAATGTAAAATTAGAGAGATTAGAGCGCGCACGGAGGGTTTCAGACAGTCGTTCTTCCCACGAACCATACGCGACTGGAACAGGAAAGGGAGGTAATGACAGTGGCACGTAAAGTGCCCTCCGCCACACACCGTTGGGTGGCTTGCGGAGTATAAATGTAGATGTAGATGTAGATTGTGAGCTCCAAAATGTCCCCATCTTGCATGTGTGAACCATAATAATGTCTCAACGCACTGTGAGGGAATACATATCTTCCACTCATCCTTCTCGGTTCTAGGATAAAATAATACATCTGCTTGCAATTGGTAATGGTCATTAACGTTACTATGAATTCCTGCTCTTAATTCATTTCTAATTTTTCTCCATTTATCATCTGATTGTTCCATTTGTCCTATTTGCGAACATATTTCTTTCACTAATCTGCTATATGGAAGTATTCCGAACATCATTACTTTAAGGTCCGTTACCCTTTCTTCTTCATCTACATTTTCAGTTGGTAATCTTGACAATGCGTCAGCGACGACATTATCCCTTCCCTTGACATGCTTAAGTGTTATGTCATATTCCTGTAGCAACAATGCCCAACGTGTTAGTCGGCCATGCAGCATCCGACTTGTCATTAAAAACGTTACCGCCTTATGGTCACAATTATTTATGATTCGTTTCCCATATATGAAATATCGCAACTTTTTAAGGGGCCAGATAATTGCCAGCACTTCCAGCTCAGTCGTGCTGTACGATCTCTCGCAACCTGGTAAGGTTTGACTAGCAAAGGCGATAATTTTTATGGTTTCTACATTATTTTCATCTTCCATTTGGAGTAGTGTACCACCTAATCCTGTTTCAGCCGCTTCTGTCGCTACATAAAAGTCTTTATTGATTTGGGGATGATGTAGCAATGGAGCATTTATCAAAGCATTTCGAATATCATCGAAAGCTTAACCACACGCTTCCGTCCATTGCCATGGAACATTTTTCCTGAACAGACGTTACAAATAGTCTGTATTTAATAACTGGTGCGACACAAACTATCTAAAGAAAGATGTCAGATCTAAAATTGACTTTAATTGTTTTTTATTTTGTGACTACGGACAATTTTAATGGCATCCAACTTTTTAGGGTTCGGTACAATCACTGCGGGAGTTACAATATGCCCTAAGAGTTTTATTTGATTTCTTCCAAATTTGGATTTCGTCAAGTTGGTCGTGACGCCGTACTCAATTAATTCGATATGTTCGCTCCAAGTTTCTGTGGCGATCAGTAGATCGTCTACATATACAGTGACACGTTCTAATAAATCGGGTTCGAGCACGGTATCTAAAGCAGTTATGAAAACACCACCGCTAATAGTAAGACCAAACGGCATCACCTTAAATTAATAACTCCATCCCAGAAAAATGAATACTGTATAGTTTCTCGATTCCTTTGATATTTTAGTTTGCCAGTAGGAACTTCGCAGGTCGAGGGAGGACAAAAATTTCACCCCGTGGAATTTCTGCAATAGCTCTTCTAAGTTTTCAGGGACAGTTCTTACGGGTTTGATAATTTTTTAAATGTTGCGATCGTCAAGAACTAGCAGAATATCACCGTTTGGTTTAGTCACAGCTAATAATGGACCTGAGTATTCAGAAGTTGAAGTCTCAATTATTCCCCAGTCTATCATCTTTTCATTTCTTTTGCCACGGCTTCTCTTTTTGACCAGGGAACTGATTAAGTGGTTTTACATAACGTAGAGTGTGGATACGTTTGAATACAATATTCAAAATCTTTAATGACGCCTGATTTCTTATTAAATACATACAAATATTGTTGTAAGACCTTTCTCAACTCATGTTGTAGTTCTATTGATAGACATTCCGATTCGCGTACGGTACCTTTTCTACGATGCTTGATACATCTATCTCAGCATCATTCTGTCCTACACAATCAATTCTTTTCAGATGCAAAGCATTTACAGCTAGATAGTTAACTGTTACATTTTGGCAATATTTTCCCAAAATAATCTTTCTTTTTAATAAAGCTACCCTCTATGGTTTAGCTTTAACTATGAGAGTACATACACCCTCCTTAAAATCTATCATTGCACTGTACTCAGACAAAATAAATCCATTCCCCAAATACACGACGTTGACATTCGAGATACTACCAAGAAAGTGCATTTAATGGCTATCCCTTGTAGTTCTACCGTCACCCGTATCTGTTTAACAATGCGCTGTGCTTTTGCACTAAACACCCCTGACACCGTGCGGCCCGTTACCGGTAAGGTGAGTACCTTTCGTTGCTTACTAACCATATTTAGACAACTGATCGTCATCACACTAACTGTCGCTCCTGTGTCTCTTAACACGTTAATCGGTACGTCATTAATTTTTACTTCGACAGTTGCTTGCAAAATATATTCACTCTCATTTGTTTCCTGTTTCGGTTCGAACATGAGATCCTCAAAAAGTGGTTCAAATGGCTCTGAGCACTATGGGACTTAACATCTATAGTCATCAGTCCCCTAGAACTTAGAAGTACTTAAACCTAACTAACGTAAGGACATCACACAACACCCAGTCATCACGAGGCATAGAAAATCCTTGACCCGCCGGGAATCGAAGCCGGGAACCCGGGCGCGGGAAACGAGAACGCTACCGCACGACCACGAGCTGCGGACGTCCTCAAGAATATCACTTTCCTTATTATAGTCCTGTATATTTACTAACTCGCGACGTTTGCCTCCCTCCTCAATACCAGCCACCCGAAGAAGGCCTAAAATGACTGGCATTAGTTTGACCGTCCATCCTTTAGGTCCCTCGGCTCTTCACGTACTTCATCTATATGAATTTCTTTTCCCGTTTGTGGATACGAGTTATCCATAACTACAACTCTTCCATCTGGCAAAGGTATGGGTCTATTGGACCCGGAATATGAACTTGTAGTGTTTGAATTTCCCCAACTTACACTGTGCCTCGGACAATTTCCCCAATTCGATTTATTCGGTGGATTTATAGGAGCGCAATTGTTCCAACTGCCATCACCACAATATTGCGGGTTCAATGATTGCCGCCCCCAACACTTTCTCTTTCTGTTAGTGTTTACAACATTAACTCGTTGAAAACCTCCCGCTAGGCACTTGGTTATTGTTTCCCACAAGATTCCCTTTTGAATATTGATAATTTGTGTTCCAATTCTGATTTTTCTTTTGCGATCGATCCAAATGATCATTACCGTTCTTAGAATTAGCGTGATTTCGGTTAAATTCTCCAGAGTGACTGTTAATTTGATTACCATTATTCCACGTGTTATTACCAGCGTTGTTCTTAGCATAATAATGATTGTTGTTGTTATCATGCCACTGTTTTGCATCCTCCATAAGCATATCAATTGAATCAATCACTGATAAGAACTGCTCAACGTCAGAATCGGGAACATGAATTAATTTCTCTCGAATATTCAAAGGTAACCTACCTTTCAAAATTCGAATCACTTCTCTACTCGAAATTGGTTCTGTCCAATAACGCGTTTTGTTCAAATAGCAGTTTCTCTTATTTACTTGAAGACCAATATTTAGCTAGAAATAGTCTCTCAAATTCGGAAAACGTGTTACAGGTCTCGCTAAGTTCAGCAGCCCATAACGCTGCTTCTCCTACAATTTTCGACAAGATAAACTGTAATTTATCATATTCCGTCCAGCTACATGGAAATATTATTTTAAAAGAATTGATTAACACTCCGGGGTTAATGTTGTTCTTTTCATTTGACATTGTGGGAAACTGTCGACTTTTGAAAAAAAACTATGTTCCACTTTTAATGACGAAAAGCATCCTCTCTAAACGTAAGGATCATACTCCTCATCTGATTAGCTATTCGTTTCCTACGGTTCACCTACAGACGTGCTATGTTGCATTCGCGGGAATTTTCTCTCGCAGTTAGATTTCACGTTGTCGTGTATTTGTTCGTTTTCCTCTTCGGAATCGCTTCATGACATGCTCGGAAGATCGCGCGTTATCAACTGTTGATTTACAATTCTTGATACATTCGTCAACTATTTTATTCTTAATTTGACGAAATTCATTAACAAAAGTCTCTATCAATTGATTATTGTTGGTCACCTGTCTATTAATTTGATTCTGCGCTATGGCCGAACGCACATTTCCGTTAATTTCTACAGTTTGGTTCTCTATCCATTCGGATAGAACTTCGTCCAGTTTCTTAGTTTGCTCTAACATATAAGTATCCACTTTACCCAACGAATTTTTCTCCAAATCAATTATACGACCTGACAATCCCTCTCCTCTTTCCGTGATACAAATGTTATTCTCGGCCAAGGCATTAACTTTTTCAGACATAACCCCAAATCGTTTTGAAAAAGTATTAAGATTTCCATTGATTTTATCTACACGAACAATAATTCTAATATCCTCGTTTTCTCGGTTGGCTAACCTTGACTCCAGATTGTTAAACTTATAACCGACTTTAGCTTCTTGTTCAGCTAGTTTAGCCTCCCAAATCGCAATTAAATTAGCCTGTTGTTCGGCAAACTTAATTTCTAAAGCCTGTTGTTGATCAATGAGTTTAGCATCTATATACGCTTGCTGTTCAGTTAACTTACGGTCCAGGTCAGAGAATTTAACATTTAAAGTCGCTTGCTGTTCAGAGAACTTTATTTAAATCATCCAACATAGTCAATTTTGCTAAGATAGCACTAAGGACATCTAAATTTCCTGATGCCGTTGGTGTAATAGTCGTCATGTATTCATTGACACCTTTATCCTTAGGATCGGAAGTATTGTCATCAGCTATCTTTTCCTTACTTTCTAGCGCAGTGTCATATACACTAGGGACGTTAATTCTGTCTGACTCGGCAAAAGATTCTACTCCCACATTGACAATCGTTTTATTGGTATCCTCATGGTCTGAAACTTCACTTAATTCATCGCAGGATTCATAGACAATTTTCTCGAAATCGCTACGCAACCTTCTCCCTCTTCTTGACATGATATAAATCGTATTAACTACTCTTTAGTAGTACCCACACTAGCTATGGTCACACTCGTCACACAGTATTAATCTCACCTCTACGTGACACCAGCACAATGAAATTCTTACTATTATCAATTTGGTAAAGCAAAAAAATTGCCGTACTTGGATAATCACTTATTTTGAGTAGTGATTACTATTTATCGCCTGCTTGCGTGCTGTTGTAGTCACGTTCACGTCACTGTCGGCAGCCGATGTCGCTCTCTCGACCAACTCCTGCTCTGGTTCAGTTCTCCAACGCGTTGTGTCGCTCCCTCTGCAAATGTGTTCGTGTACCGAGTAGTCGCGAAGCGTCGACCCGCACGTTGCAGTCGTTGTAGCGTCGACCTCCGCACGTTGTGGCGCCAAATAATGAGGCGATGTTGTCTCTTGGCTCGATGGTGATGGGTGCCCAGTCGAGGCGACGTGGAACGGTGTCCATCGATCACAACGCCAATTTGTAACTATTAAAAAAAAAAAACTCCTCGCGTGGTTTGGTTATTTTCAGATATTGTATCTCGAAAAGTATATCACTGTCTCGATGAAGCAGCATGCCGGAGTGTGTGCGCCGCCCTTGCTTGTAATGAAAGCAACTGTATTAGTTGTCTGTCGATCTTCTTCAGCCGGCCGGTGTGGCCGAGCGGTTCTAGGCGCTTCAATCTGCAATCGCACTACAGCTACGGTCGCAGGTTCAAATCCTGCCTCGGGCATGGAAGTTTGTCATGTCCTTAGGTTAGTTAGGATTAAGTAGTTCTAAGTTCTAGGAGACTGATGACCTCAGATGTTAAGTGCCATAGTGCTCAGAGCCATTTGAGCCATTTTTTTCGATCATCTTCACTTATAAATGTAGCGCCTGCACCACTCGATAACGCAATGCCTCCATCGATCTGAAATAACCAAAAGTCCCTTGCGTATTCGCGACAGACCCTTCAGTTAACGCGAACTTGCTGACTATAACTCTCATGCCCGGTTTGAGAATGATTATTCAAACGTTAAAAAATAGTGGCCTGAATCATCATTCCATCACCAAAGCAGAGGCCACATTATGAATTTTGCGAGGATATTAAGTTGTTAATTATTATTCCGTCGCTACGTCGCGTATTCAACAACTACACGACATAATTCCAGAGATAACATACCCTTGACCAATGTTCAGAATGCTTCGTATTTTTAGCGTAAAGCTATTACCGTTTACAGTTGAATTGTCACTAAATCACTTGGCACCTTTATGTTATAAGAATAATCAATTAATTTCAGGAATACGCTTTAAATGTCTCTTAAATGATGTAGTCGACACGGAGAATTAAAGTTGAATTAAGGTTTATTGTTCTTCGTAATTATTGTCTTTCCGTATTCTGAGCACATACACCGACATGTCATTCAACGAACTGCATATGTTAACCTCAATAATTCTGCCCTTGACATTAACTTCTGAGAACACGGCGAAATTGTAATTTCTTCGTGATTGCGTTTAGTTTTGGCCTAATCAAGTCTAATAGTCGATTTTATGTTGGCGATCAGTCTCTTTCTGTGTCCTTAGATGTTCGTGACTATTAAGAGTCACGAAGGCTTAGTCCCATCACAAATCGGTACTCACACGATTCACTTCTCTGTCATACACATAAAAATCCCGTTATTTGTCTAACGGTAAAGATGATCCTGCTTTAGTCCGACTTCTGACCAATATTTCCAGTGTATATGGTAAAACTTTAAACTTCAAATCAGTTTTGAAACAATCTAGCAGCGCTTAACAAGCGTACTACTGTTGCCCGCGTACAAGAGAAAAGTGAAGTTAACACCTACATTGCCGAGTTACATTGTAGTCACAGCGAACTTACAGCTCGATGCGTCTACATCTCTCTTCTAGGATAAATGTTATCCTTGGTCGATTCGTGGTCTGGGCTTTAACTTTCGTAAATAATTATTTTTGAATTCTTTCTTTAGTGTTTCTGTTTTGACTCGTATGTTATTGTTTCATTCAGTCCTTTCTTTAGGATAATTATTAGTATATATATACCATCGCTGTTAACCAAATTGACAAGAGTGTAAATTTGGTTGTCTAATTTTGCTATTTCTTTCGCAACGAAAGCGTGGTCATTATGGGTTCTATACTTGGGGTGTTATAAGTTGTGGGAATAACCAGTTCCGTACCATTGCAAGAATTGATTCGTTCCTCTGTTTGTTCAGGAACGCGTGTCCGGGCAGGACCTTTGCCTTTACAGAGGCGCCTTGTTTCTTCAGACTGTTTATTCCACCGTCGAATGTTTTTTGGTGAAGGTGGGTTAGCTCGAAATCGAATATGAAACGCCCACTGAACTGCGATTATTGATTGAGTACGACTAAATTCAATAACACAATACGCCTTCTGTTGCGTTGACTCCATATTGCGCGAGACTGGCTGCACGCTACAGGGCAGTGCTCGTAGCGGCATCTAGCGGATTTTTTCTGAAAGTCTAGACTATTACATCTAGCCAATTACATCTAATTCTGTTTCAGTTACCTAGTGACATTTGTCTCAATATTATTACAAGTTAAAATCGGGTTATTCTTTTTGGGACACCCTTAATTATACTCGAATTCAGAATGTTGTGGTATTTGTAGTGTTGGCAGAAGAGCCAACACTGTATTTCTAGAGAAGGCCGAAATGCACGCGTTTAATTACACGCTGACTGGCGTGAGGTGTGGAACAGGACAATATCTTGAGAACTGCAAATAAAGTACGTAGATGATGTAATACTTAACTTTAATCCACAATTGTAGAACATCTCTCGTTACGGTACATGCTTCATAATATTAATTATCAATTGAATACGGCGCCTTGCTAGGTCGTAGCAAATGTAGCTGAAGGCTATGCTAACTATCGTCTCGGCAAATGAGAGCGTATTTGTCAGTGAACCATTGCTATGAACGTCGGCTGTACAACTGGGGCGGGTGCTAGTAAGTCTCTCTAGACCTGCCGTGTGGTGGCGCTCGGTCTGCTATCACTGACAGTGGCGACACGCGGGTCCGACGTATACTAACGGACCGCGGCCGATTTAAAGGCTACCACCTAGCAAGTGTGGTGTCTGGCGGCGACACCACAGTATTCTCCTGCAATACATGTGGTTTGCATGTCATATGTTTCTGGAATCGTAAAAATATTTCGATGCAGTGTAGCGTGGTACGATTTTAGGAACCATAAGCGCCAGATGTGAAAACAGCAATTCATTTTTTCCGTCGTTTAGCTAGCGTTGTAAGTGTGAGTGTTGACGTGAATGTGAACATCTGATGATGGCGGTATGAGCTCCACAGGCATTGACCACTTCACCTTCACTAGGCCCTACGCTCCCTCTTAATTTGCAACAGCTATAGGATTCTACTTGCTATTTGTACCAACAGCACGCTGCAAAGGCCATTGCGGCTCATTCCTTTGTATCCTACAAGCAGCACGTTTGTGATATTGTTCGCTAGGCCTTAAGTATACAGAGCTTTCGGGGTCTCTTGCAGCTTTGTATAGATCGGATTCAGATGTAATATTCTGTGTACAAGGGCTACGTAGGAGGCCGTGGGAGACAGCTCGTTCTTATTTTTCCCTCTTCTCCGCATTCGCAGATGCCCCCCTGCCGACACCTAAGGTATTCAAGGACCATTCCACGTCAAAAGAATTAAACCCGCTAATCACGAGCCAAGCTGCACCACATACAAGTGGTAGTTAGTGGTTTCAAATACAAATGTGCCCCACCGTGCGTGAATGTAGACTGCCTCACGACGTTCATCTCCCTCGTGGCGGGTATGCCATCGCACAGCCGCTGCAGCTTGTTGCATTAATAAACAGCAGTGCCCGCTCCGCCACACACAAGCCGGGGCCTCTGCGAAAATAAATTCAATCTCCCGTTCCTTCTCACCTTTAGAGAGAGAAGAAACACCAGGCGAGTACTTCGCAAGCAAGTAGTTACGAGAAAACTTCTTCGCTTCAACTGAAAATATTCAGTATTTCTAACTTTTCATAATTTTCACGATTTCAAATAAGGATGAAAATTTTTCGGAGAATGAAATGTATGGCACTCTAGCTATGTAGCACACAACCACATCAGAGGTCAGAGGTATCTGGCACAGATATCCGTCTGAGAAAGGAAATTTAGGGAGGTAAGATGGAGGGAAATATGATTAGCGTTTAATGTGTGTCAACCACGCGGTCATTACAGACGGAGCACATGCTTTGATTGGTGAAGTATGGGGAAGGAAATCTGCTGTACCTTTTCAAAGAAAGCTAGCCATCATTGTTATTAAACGATTTGGGCATGTCAAATCACCAGCACGCCATCGAAATTCACGGTATTCCGAAATTTCCCTAAATCGCTTAAGGTGATACAGCTGTGGTGGTTTCTGATACCAATAATTTAAACGAGTCCATTGTGCAGGTGAACAATACTGCGACACAAAGAATCGATGTGTTCGCATTACTAAGGTACTAGAGCAGTATGTTGGGGCACAGTTAGAGCAACAGCCTTTCAAACTTGAATTGTCCCCAAACTCAGTGACAAGTTTATCAGAATCAATCAGTTCAGTACATACGTTTACCACAGGTGTGTTCTGGCACTATACGGAAAAATGTATGAGGTACGACCCAAAGAATCTTGGGAAGCTCAGCATCTTCCATTCCCCAAGCGAGTCTTCAGAACAAGGTATTGTAGAAGTCTGTTCGTCAGCCACTTCACGATAGTCGGATACATGATACAGAATCAAGACTGCGAAACATACACTCCTGGAAATGGAAATAAGAACACATTGACACCGGTGTGTCAGACCCACCATACTTGCTCCGGATACTGCGAGAGGGCTGTACAAGCAATGATCACACGCACGGCACAGCGGACACACCAGGAACCGCGGTGTTGGCCGTCGAATGGCGCTAGCTGCGCAGCATTTGTGCACCGCCGCCGTCAGTGTCAGCCAGTTTGCCGTGGCATACGGAGCTCCATCGCAGTCTTTAACACTGGTAGCATGCCGCGACAGCGTGGACGTGAACCGTATGTGCAGTTGACGGACTTTGAGCGAGGGCGTATAGTGGGCATGCGGGAGGCCGGGTGGACGTACCGCCGAATTGCTCAACACGTGGGGCGTGAGGTCTCCACAGTACCTCGATGTTGTCGCCAGTGGTCGGCGGAAGGTGCACGTGCCCGTCGACCTGGGACCGGACCGCAGCGACACACGGATGCACGCCAAGACCGTAGGATCCTACGCAGTGCCGTAGGGGACCGCACCGCCACTTCCCAGCAAATTAGGGACACTGTTGCTCCTGGGGTATCGGCGAGGACCATTCGCAACCGTCTCCATGAAGCTGGGCTACGGTCCCGCACACCGTTAGGCCGTCTTCCGCTCACGCCCCAACATCGTGCAGCCCGCCTCCAGAGGTGTCGCGAAAGGCGTGAATGGAGGGACGAATGGAGACGTGTCGTCTTCAGCGATGAGAGTCGCTTCTGCCTTGGTGCCAATGATGGTCGTATGCGTGTTTGGCGCCGTGCAGGTGAGCACCACAATCAGGACTGCATACGACCGAGGCACACAGGGCCAACACCCGGCATCATGGTGTGGGGAGCGATCTCCTACACTGGCCGTACACCACTGGTGATCGTCAAGGGGACACTGAATAGTGCACGGTACATCCAAACCGTCATCGAACCCATCGTTCTACCATTCCTAGACCGGCAAGGGAACTTGCTGTTCCAACAGGACAATGCACGTCCGCATGTATCCCGTGCCACCCAACGTGCTCTAGAAGGTGTAAGTCAACTACCCTGGCCAGCAAGATCTCCGGATCTGTCCCCCATTGAGCATGTTTGGGACTGGATGAAGCGTCGTCTCACGCGGTCTGCACGTCCAGCACGAACGCTGGTCCAACTGAGGCGCCAGGTGGAAATGGCATGGCAAGCCGTTCCACAGGACTACATCCAGCATCTCTACGATCGTCTCCATGGGAGAATAGCAGCCTGCATTGCTGCGAAAGGTGGATATACACTGTACTAGTGCCGACATTGTGCATGCTCTGTTGCCTGTGTCTATGTGCCTGTGGTTCTGTCAGTGTGATCATGTGATGTATCTGACCCCAGGAATGTGTCAATAAAGTTTCCCCTTCCTGGGAAAATGAATTCACGGTGTTCTTATTTCAATTTCCAGGAGTGTATTTTATTATTTACAGTTACTGTGGCAGGCAAAAGCGTCAGAGGAATATGGAAAAGCATAGTGACAGTAATTCTGATAATGCACATTGGATTTATACCTCTCTTGATAGTAACGATATAGCTGTCTAAAGAAAGCAGTGTATCGAGCTCAAGTACACTGATCAGCCAGCACATTACGACTACCTACCTCATAGCCGATATCTGCATCTTTGGCACGGATGACAGGGGTGGCACGTCGTGGCATGAAAGCAATGAGGCCTTGGTAGGTCGTTGGAGTGAGTTGGTACCACATCTGCACACACAAGTCAGCTAATTTCCGTAAATTGCGGGAAGGGGATCGATGAGCTCTGACGCCGCGTTTAATCACGTGCCAGATGTGATCGATCGGATTCAGATCTGGCAACTTCGGAAGGAAACACATCAATTGGAACTCCCCACTGTGTTCCTCGAACCACTCTAACATATTCCTGGCCTTGTGATATGATGAGGCCGGCCGGTGTGGCCGTATGGTTCTAGGCGCGTCAGTCTGGAACCGCGAGACCGCTACGGTCACAGGTTCGAATCCTGCCTCGGGCATTGATGTGTGTGATGCCCTTAGGTTAGTTAGGTTTAAGTAGTTCTAAGTTCTATGGGACAGATGACCTCAGCTGTTAAGTCCCATGTGCTCAGAGCCATTTGAACTTTGATATGATGCATTACCTTCTTGAAATATGCGACTTCCGTCGCGACGCATGATAGTCACGAAGGGTTGTACGTGGTCTGCAGCCAGAGTATAATACTCCTTGGCCGTCACTGTACCTTGCAAAAACTCAATACTGCCAAGACAATTACGGAATTGCCATTTGTTCCAAAACCACTGATCACTTTTTAAAATAATTTTCCGTTGACTCTGGTATGTTATTTCTTAACAGTGTTGTCCTCATCGTTTTACTAACTGCTACAACTATTGTGAAAATATTTGTTTATGAAATTATAAAAGAAAAAGGTAGTTAACGCAACTGTGATAGTTGAATTCAGCTGCAGAACACGTTTTACTGTGTCCACGATATAATCAAACGTTGTAGGTAACATTGGAGCATACTCCATGAATAGCAAAGGTCAACATTTCATTTCTTCATACAACTGATGGAATTCTCCGTCAATATGCCTTTCCGTATACCGGTAGAAATATTAGTATCATTCCTTTATCGTAGACAATGATGATGCATTAACTGATATTTAAGATACGATTTTTCCATGAAAAATGTTTTGTCTTTCATCCGTTTATAGTTAATGTGCTCTGTTGACTTGTGCGTCTTGCTGACGGCGGAATAACAAAAAAATGGTGCAAATGGCTCTGAGCACTATGGGACTTAACATCTGTGGTCATCAGTCCCCTAGAACTTAGAACTACTTAAACCTAACTAATCTAAGGACATCACACACATCCATGCCCGAGGCAGGATTCGAACCTGCGACCGTAGCAGTCGCGCGGTTCCGGACTGAGCGCTTAGAACCGCTAGACCACCGCGGCCGGCGGCGGAATAACCTTTTGCTTCCACGAACTCTTCACAACAGACAATGAACTGCTCAAGCAGCGCACTCGGCGCCAGCACGCTCAAAGGAAATATTTCAACTTCTATTTTCTCCACACTGTTGTGAGACGTGGCTTTTGTTTCAGCGTTAAAAACGATTGAGATATGTTAGCTGCATTTACTGCGCAGCAACGTATCATTTAAAATGTACCAAACGTAAAGTAACCAGCGACTATATTTTCCACTGTAAACGCTTGACATTTTATGCAACAGCCTACTTAGGAATTATGTATCACGATAACTATCACATATATCGAAGAAACAGAAACTTCTTCATCAGACCGTGTTGTGAAATTATAAGATACGAAAAACATCAATTCAGTGTGCGAAAAAGTTTCTCAGAATCGATTGAGAAGCATCATTGTTGTTGTTGTTGTGGTCTTCAGTCCTGAGACTGGTTTGATGCAGCTCTCCATGCTACCCTATCCTGTGCAAGCTTTTTCATCTCCCAGTACCTACTGCAACCTACATCCTTCTGAATCTGCTTAGTGTATTCATCTCTTGGTCTCCCTCTACGATTTTTACCCTCCACGCTGCCCTCCAATACTAAATTGGTGATCCCTTGATGCCTCAGAACATGTCCTACCAACCGATCCCTTCTTCTGGTCAAGTTGTGCCACAAACTTCTCTTCTCCCCAATCCTATTCAACACTTCCTCATTAGTTATGTGATCTACCCAGCTAATCTTCAGCATTCTTCTGTAGCACCACATTTCAAAAGCTTCTATTCTCTTCTTGTCCAAAGTATTTATCGTCCATGTTTCACTTCCATACATGGCTACACTCCATACGAATACTTTCAGAAATGACTTCCTGACACTTAAATCAATACTGGATGTTAACAAATTTCTCTTCTTCAGAAACGCTTTCCTTGCCATTGCCAGCCTACATTTTATATCCTCTCTACTTCGACCATCATCAGTTATTTTGCTCCCCAAATAGCAAAACTCCTTTACTACTTTAAGTGCCTCATTTCCTAATCTAATTCCCTCAGCATCACCCGACTTAATTAGGCTACATTCCATTATCCTTGTTTTGCTTTTGTTGATGTTCATCTTATATCCTCCTTTCAAGACACTGTCCATTCCATTCAACTGCTCTTCCAAGTCCTTTGCTGTCTCTGACAGAATTACAATGTCATCGGCGAACCTCAAAGTTTTTATTTCTTCTCCATGAATTTTAATACCTACTCCGAATTTTTCTTTTGTTTCCTTTACTGCTTGCTCAATATACAGATTGAACAACATCGGGGAGAGGCTACAACCCTGTCTCACTCCTTTCCCAACCACTGCTTCCCTTTCATGCCCCTCGACTCTTACAACTGCCATCTGGTTTCTGTACAAATTGTAAATAGCCTTTCGCTCCCTGTATTTTACCCCTGCCACCTTTAGAATTTGAAAGAGGGTATTCCAGTCAACATTGTCAAAAGCTTTCTCTAAGTCTACAAATGCTAGAAACGTAGGTTTGCCTTTCCTTAATCTTTCTTCTAAGATAAGTCGTAAGGTCAGTATTGCCTCACGTGTTCCAGTGTTTCTACGGAATCCAAACTGATCTTCCCCGAGGTTGGCTTCT
Organism: Schistocerca piceifrons; assembly: GCF_021461385.2. NCBI lineage: Eukaryota > Metazoa > Arthropoda > Insecta > Orthoptera > Acrididae > Schistocerca > Schistocerca piceifrons. Next base: position 184,333,787 of record NC_060149.1, read on the forward strand.
ACTAGTTTTTCCATTCGTCTGTAAAGAATTCGTGTTAGTATTTTGCAGCTGTGACTTATTAAGCTGATAGTTCGGTAATTTTCACATCTGTCAACACCTGCTTTCTTTGGGATTGGAATTATTATATTCTTCTTGAAGTCTGAGGGTATTTCGCCTGTCTCATACATCTTCCTCACCAGATGGTAGAGTTTTGTCAGGACTGGCTCTCCCACGGCCGTCAGTAGTTCCAATGGAATATTGTCTACTCCGGGGGCTTTGTTTCGACTCAGGTCTTTCAGTGCTCTGTCAAACTCTTCACGCAGTATCATATCTCCCATTTCATTTTCATCTACATCCTCTTCCATTTCCATAATATTGTCCTCAAGTACATCGCCCTTGTATAGATCCTCTATATACTCCTTCCACCTTTCTGCTTTCCCTTCTTTGCTTAGAACTGGGTTTCCATCTGAGCTCTTGATATTCATACAAGTCGTTCTCTTATCTCCAAAAGTCTCTTTAATTTTCCTGTAGGCGGTATCTATCTTACCCCTAGTGAGATAGGCCTCTACATCCTTACATTTGTCCTCTAGCCATCCCTGCTTAGCATCATATACCGAAGAAAATGCGCAAAACCGAAATAAGTGTTTTTAGCTGTTTAAAGGAAAGGAGAATCTTACCGAACAAACGAACTCCTCAATTTGATGTAGCTTTGCTTCATTAAGATACAGAACCTCTTGCAGTATGGAAATCGGAAAACTCATTTTTCTCAAGAACAGATAACAAGCGCCGCGCTACTGGGCTGCGCACGTAGGTCAGAATTACCGCATCGCACTGCATCACGTTGGTTCACTCGCCTATCGCGCGGTCCCGTGAAGCACCAAATTCGCACCAGACCACTCACGCAGGACGAGGTGGTGTACTTCTTGAGAAGCGTGGAGAATTTATTGATCATATTTAAAAAAACCTCCACGGAACGTCTTGTGATTGTGAATTAAATGCGAACTCTGACGTTTATAGCAGCATTTTTTCTGTATTCCTTAAACTGAGTCTCATATACATGTTTCGCTTAATTTAAGCTTCATTAACTGTGAACAAATATGCTAAATAACAATGTTTATTTCAGATAACGCTTTCTTAAACTACGCTGTGTTCGCTGTAGAAGGGAAACAACAAAATGTGTTTTTATTTTCTAATGTATGTGTTCGTATTAGCAATGCACAGTCACTCTTTCGTAGCCATTTCTACATTCTAGCTCCCCTTCTCCCCCTCCCCCTCCCCTACAAAAAAAAGATGCACTACGAAGCAATTATCCGAATGGGACAGAAGTCGGTAGTATGCACGTGTATAGGCAAACAAATGGTTACAATTTCAGAAAAATTTAATTATTTATTTAAGAGAAAGAGCTTCACAAATCGATCAATACAATAACGCGTTCACCTATGGCTCTTCCACAATTCATTATTCGGCTTGGCATTGGTAGACAGAGTCGTTAGCCGACCGGGGTGGCCGGCGGTTCTAGGCGCTTCAGTCCGGAACCGCGCTACTGCTACGGTCGCAGGTTCGAATCCTGCCTCGGGCATGGATGTATGTGATGTCCTTAGGTTAGTGAGGTTTAAGTAGTTCCAAGTTCTAGGGGACTGATGACCACAGATGATAAGTCCTATAGTGCTCAGAGCTCAGTACTGCAAAGAAAACTGGCACTATGGCGAAGAGAAGAAAATATTGAGGTCCGGACTCGTTTCATTAGTGACTGCAGTGCCACCAACTATCTTTTACCTTGTCTTACAGACACGAAATGTATTTTCAATTGCCAATATGGACGAACATCAGCTGCTGAATGCAAAGACGACAGTGAAAATTTGTGCTAGCTCGGGACTCATACCCGCTCAAAATGGTTCAAATGTCTCTGAGCACTATGGGACTTTACATCTGAGGTCAACAGTCCCCTAGAACTTATAACTACTTAAACCTAACTAACCCAAGGACATCACACACATCCATGTCCGAGGCAGGATTCGAACCTGCGACCGTAGCGGTCTCGCGGTTCCAGACTGAAGTGCCTAGAACCACTCAGCTAAACCGGCCGGCTATCACCTGCAGTTCATAAACGTAAGTCCCCTTTCACCCTGCGTTTTATACTATATAAAATTTTTTTTCGCCTTGTCTTGCTACATAGGACCATAACCCTAATGTCTTTTTATGTATTTTTTCCACATAAAAATCCCGAAGATGCTGTGAAAAGGGAAAACGCGTCGATAAAGCTTATACTGGTATTCCAATCTAGACTATTTTTATTGCTGAAAATATATCACTAAGCTTGCTGCACCAAGGCCATAGAGTGGGACATTTGAATAATTCTGGGTTGAGGGTGACAATCTGGTAAGTTAAATTTTTCTGTACTTATGTATCCATTAGAGAAATTTACCGAGTCACAGCAGGGAAAAATTTCAATGGGTCAGATGTTATAGCTTGTTCAAAATTTTCAAAAAAAATCATGAGTGCAAGATCATGTCGGTAAGCATCTCCGCTACCAGTTGTGGCATGTTTCTACAAGATATGTGCATATTTCATTTCTGTAATAAATGCAAACATACACAGTCTACAGATCCACCAATGCATCAGTTGCAAGTCCGGTGGTTAGCTAGCACAGGCCGGGGAAACAGTTAATGGAAGTACAATCACTCTATTTATGTATTATGAGCTACGGTTAAGGATTGCATTCTAATAAGGCTCTGTGAACCATACTTTCAGAGTAAGCTCATGTTAATGGGAGATAAGGGAGACACTCATGTGGGACAACTCGTTGCTAAAGGTGGGTGTGGCGATAGGAAGTATCCGTCGATTGTTGTTTCAGATTTACCAACTTTTTCCTTTCGACAATGAAAAAATATATCTGGTATGGGCCAACATCAACTGAACATTGTGTAAAATCGGATATTATAAATAGACTAAAACGTTCATCCACGATTGTTCCCCCCACTCTGTAACTCAAATCGAAGTTTGTTGTATTTCTCACCGATCTACTTGTGACGTACAGAAAGACATGTCTGCACCACTTACTTTGCTGTTACAAGCTTTGCAACTTAAGGATATCTATGTTGAACTAATCTTCTCACTTAACCAGGCATTTGCCAATGTCACGGCCTATAAACAAACGCATCACGCTGATGATTACTCTACAAAGTACAAACTGAGAGCCTGACTGTTAGAACCTGTATTGTTTGCTTATATGTTTTGGTCTAGCCACCTGTATGCAGCAACTCCCTGTTGACATGAACTGTCACCTGCCACTTTTACAGAAACGCTTACCTTTAACGGACTCTGCTCATGGTTGACTAATTCCTGGAATCACTACGACTTACTTACGTTTACATGTTGCTATCGAGGGTTATTATCTTCTTGAGAAGATACCGTCGCAATTAAAAATGGCTTTGTTTTAATTATGTCCACCCCAAATCCTGTATCATGTCCGTGACACTCTCTCCCCTGTTTCTCGATAATATAAAACGTGATGCCCTTTTTTTAACTTTCTCGATGCACTCCGTTAATCCTACCTGGCAACGATCGCACACCGCGCAGCAGTACTCCAAAAGAGGACAGAGAAGCTTAGTGTTGACAGTCTCTTTAGTATGTCTGTTGCGTCTTCTAAGTGTTCTGCCAATAAAACGCAATCCTTGATTCGACTTACCCACCATATTTTCCATGTGTTCTGTCCAATTCAAGTTCTTGGCGATAGTAATTAGATATTTAGTTGAATTTACGGCCTTTAGTTTTGATTTATTTATGACGTAACCGATGTTCAACGGATACACTTCAGCACTCATGTGGATAACCTCACACTTTCCATTATTTAGGATCAATTCACATTTTTTTCAAAATACCGATATCTTATCTAAATCGTTTTGTAATCGGTTTTGAACCTCTGATGACTTTAGTAGACGATAAACGCCAGCATCATCTGCAAACTATCTAAAACGGCTGCTCAGATTGTCTCTTAAATCGTTTAGATAGATAAGGAACAGCAAATGACCTATAACACTACCCTGGGAATGCCAGAAATCACATCCAATTTACTCGGTGACTTTCCATCAGTTACTACGAACTGTGACTTCTCTGAAAGGAAATCACGAGTCCAGTCCCATAACTGAGACGATATTATATAAGAAAGCTATGTGAGATACGGTATTAAAAGTCTTCTGGAAACCTAGAAATACTGAACCAATTTGAAACACTTGCCGATAGCACTCAACAATTCGTCTGAGTAAAGATCTAGTTGCGTTTCGCAAGAAGAACATTTTCTGCATCCGTGTTGACTATGTGTCAAGAGACCGTTCTCTTTAAGGTAACTCATAATGTTCGAACACAATATGTGTGCGTTTAGTAACTCTGCTCTAGCAACACAGTCAACGATAGTAGTTCCATTGCTATAGCGCACAAAAGGCATGGATTGCATCTTACCGCTAGCATACTTTGTGGTGTCACCGCCAGACACCAAACTTGCTAGGTGGTAGTTTAAATCGGCCGCGGTCCATTTAGTACATGTCGGACCCGCGTGTCGCCACTGTGTGATCGCAGACCTAGCGCCACCACAAGGCAGGTCTCGTGATACGAACGAGCACTCGCCCCAGTTGTACGGACGACCTAGCTAGCGACTAGATGTACGAAGCCTTTCTCTCTCATTAGCCGAGAGACAGAATAGCCTTCAGCTAAGTTAATGGCTACCAACTAGCAAGGCGCCATTAGCCTTACAGTGATTGTAATTAAAGTCTCCTGTGTATCGTCAAGAGCGATGTACCACAATGATTGATTAAAGATAAGTATTAATCCAGCTACGTACTTTTCTTCATAGCATTAATTACGTAGCCTGTTCCAGTACTTCACGCCCTTCTGCGTTAGTCTAGCGTGCATTTTCAGCCATCTCGATCTACAAGGTGTTGGCCCAGCTGCCGACACATCATACTTTACGTACGACCAGAATCGCTTTGCATTTCCTGAAACGTTTCGAGATAAAGTTTGGTTGTGGAAACTCTTATAAGCATCTCGCATTGAAATCCACGCTAAATTTCGATCTTGTCTGAAAGATTGCCAATTTTTAGGATTTAGCTTTCGTTTAAATTTGGCATGATTTTTCCCTTGTTTCCGCAACAGTTTTCTGACCTGTTTTGTTACATTGGGGCATCTACTCCGTTGTTTGTTATAAATGTCTCAGTTGCATCGATACTATATCTTTTAATTCACGCCACATCTGGTCTACAGTTACATTGTTAATTTGAAAGAATAGGAGGTTGTCTCTCAGGAATGCGTCAAGGCCGGCCGTTGTGGCCGAGCGTTTCTAGGTGCTCGAGCCCGGAACTGCGCTGCTGCTACGGTTGCAAGTTCGAATCCTGCCTCGAGCAATGATGTGTGTGCTGTCCTTAGGTTAGTTAGGTTTAAGTAGTTCTAAGTCTAGGGGACTGATGACCTCAAATGCTAAGTCTCATAGTGCTCAGAGCCATTTGAACCAAAGCGTAAAGCGAATTTTTATTGGATAAGGAAAGGTATACTTTTCATTCATTTTTTGTGGATTTGGGAGTTACGGTATTATGTCTCACTATGACAACCCTGCGTTCACTAATCCCTGCACCCGTTTTTATGCTCATTAGTAGCTCAGGGCTATTTCTTGCTATGAGACCGAGTGTGTTTTACAATCGTTTACTAATGGAGTAGGCTCATGAACCGACTGCTCAAAATAATTTTCAGAAATTTTCGGATGATGATTTATGCCTACCACTGGATTTAAAAATGTATTTTCGCAATCATATAGAGGGTAAATTGAAGTCACCACGAACTATAATTGTATGTGGCAGGTACTTGTTTGAAATTTAACTCAAGTTTTCTTTGAACCTTTTAGAAATAGTATCATCTGAGTTGGGAGATCGGTAAAAGGATTCAGTTATTATTTTATTTCGTTTGCCAAGAATGACTTCTACCCATAATAACTCACTGGATCTATCTACTTCAGTTTCGCTTCTAGATAAACTACTTCTAATAGCAATAAACACGCTACTGTCAACTTTATTTAGCCTTTCCCCTTCCCTAGGTCCATCGAAAAAATTTCGGCTGAATTTACCTCCGGCTTTATCAGCTTTCTGTACCTATAACGATTTGAGTATCAGTGCATTCCATTAGCGCTTGGAGCTGTGGTGCTTTCTCAACACAGCTTCGACGAGTTTTAAGGGGTTCTAAAAAGCCAAATCCTTCCAGCGTTAAAATAGAGCTTTTAAATTCCATGTTTTCTAAGAAAGTATTTGAGCTAGGAAGATGAAGTTTTTACAGGTTGTTTATTGGGACATTTGTTACAACTTAACTCACAGATTTTTAAAATTTGAATTCAGTTGTTAGAGATTAATTTGTTCAATTGTAGTGAAAATTCATTACTTTTTTGTGCCATTTTCTGCTTATAAATTCAACAATGTACAGGTTTTTGGAAAAAGGCTGTGTAACATTTCCAGAAAATTTTAACTAAAGTATTTTGGTTGACCCAGTGAAAGCATGTAATTTCTATGAAAAAATAAAACTTTTGGTAATCGGGCGACAAAGTTTGGATTAACTTTTTCGTGCATTTCAAGTCCATAGGATGGATTATCTTCATCTTCTGCAGACTCTTCCTCCAGCTTCCTCTTTGTCCTCCTGTTTACTCTGGCTTGTATTTTTGTCTATTGACGGCCCTGTCAGCAGCCTGAAGACGTTCTTTGTATAAAGCAGGCATCGTTAGTACCATGTTGAAACCTACCTTCATTCCCATATTTGGAAATACTTCGTACTTTACAACCTTACCATCATTTAAAGTAGCAACAGCAGCACAGTGAAGTATTTGTATTCCAACAAAAAGAGTCTTGGGTATTCTGGAACATCTAACACTACTTATACTTTCATCGGGATTTTCAGTTGTTACACGAACACTATTTTCAACAGTTCAAGTGTTTCTAAGTCTCTGAAAATAGTTTTTATCACCTCCATTACCACATCGGTCAGACTATGTTTATGAGTCTACATTTCACCAGTTAGCAATCCCTTTTTGTACTTACACCAACTGTTTTCTCCTTTGGTAGACAAGTAATCATGGAGACTTTCATCAGATGAAAAAGTATGAAAAAAATAGCCCAAACAGTCTTCTTCATTTCGTTGACACTGCCTGGGATTTGCCTAGTAGCCATTCCAAAATAGTTGTGTATTTTATCAATTACACTGTTAGCTAACCTTCCCTTCCCATCCTACCTTTTACCATCATTGAGTTTTTGTGTTTTGTACGAAGCTTTCAGTCCCCGAAGTCTTGATCCCATTCGCTTCTGTACGTGTCCAATACACTCAGATTTATGCACTACAACACCCATCACCATAGGGCTTCAGTTCTTGAATATGTTTGAAACTTTTTGAATCACCATTACCGAGGTAATGCGTATGTCGCACTTAATCACATGCAACAGAACGTTGAAATATACTAGGAACACCAGTCACTTCCATTCCTCCACTACTACCACTGTAGTTAGCTGTGCAATTATTTTCATGTGTCCCTTCGTTTTTTTGTGGACACGTACAATATTTAGATATTGCTACTGCATCTAAAATTTTCCCTGTTTACATACTGGCGACACATACTACAGCAATAAGAGATGCATGTCCCCGTTTATACCACGTACCGTAGAACGTTGCAATCAAGTCTCTACTACCACTGTTTTCTATTACTGCCTCTCCCACAGCTTTCTTCATTGATTGTATAGAGACATTTTCTACTTTAGACCCTGTAAATCTATTACAGCTCGTAAAGTTGGTTGGGGGATTTGGAACATTCATCATGCCACAGAAAACTGCACCTGCAGTAGCACCCTTAACCATTTTACGCAGGCATATACAAATCTAATGTCGTGTTCGTAGATTTTGTTACCATTTTCTTCATCTGGAGTTACTGCAACTCCGTTCCAAAAGGTGGTCATGTATGAACACTTACCACATTTCCGTTACATGTCACTGTCAAGTCCTACGTGATTTTTATAGAGAGTTCCAGAATGATTTCACTACACTGAATACATCTTATACAGTTTGCAAAAATTCCGTTGCGATCTGACATATGAAGTATTTCATTCATATTCTATTCGCCCATAAAACATTCATACTTTTCACTAACTGAACCAAGCTTCCTCTGCAAAGTACTTTCTTTCTCACTTTCATTACAATGGGCATGTTTACCAGCAACGCTAGGTTCACACACTTGGTTATCGTCCTTGGTGATTACGGTAATAACACCTACCTTTGGCTTTCCATCATTCTCCTTTTCTTAAAAATTTTCAGAGGATTTCTAGTCACTTTACGCTTACCCATCATTATCTTTCAATAAAACAAGGATTTCAATGAACAGAATTCACTACGAATACCTTCAGGATAACAAAAGGGTAAATAAACACGAAACACACGAAACTCGAGTGATACATATCGAACTATCACATGTTAGCCACTATACTTATTTTTTAACACTTATTTTCTCTCACATCACTAAAATGTACTTGATGAGCATATAGATACATGAGTACAACATTTGACAGCAGTTTAACAGCGTCATATTGGGTCACGCCCATGCAGAATATATTTCAAAAATATTTTAAAAATAGTTGTGGTCTTCTGAACTGAATAAATTATATATCAATTGAAAGTGGAAAGTCTGTAGATTTTTAAAATGCAAAAAAGTAAAAACTGAACATTTCATGATTTTGAACCTTTCCGGGGCCCCTAAACTGTTATAGCGATACTTCCTTGGTCTATGTTCTTCCTGTGTCCGACTGGCACCTTTTGAGACTGAAGCGCTTTTTGTGTTTGCCCGAGACCCTCTAACCTAAAAATCGCCAAGTCCACGCCATACAGCCCCCGCTACCCATGTAGCCACCTCTTATTTAGCAGGACCCTAACCCCACCACCCTATGGCGAAGGTCCAATAATCTGCAACCCGTCTGAGCCTCTAATTCAGACTCTCCTCTTGGCCCTGTACCAGAAGTCCACAGTCGCTCCTGTCGACTATGCTGCAAACAGCTGCAAAAGTAGCAGCCTTTACCACTTCCGACAGTCGTTCGAAACCAGAGACAATCTCTTCGGATCCAAAGTGACGCACATCACTGGTACCACGTGGGCCACAACCTGCAGTTGGCTGCAAGCTCTGCTCCTCAAGGTATCTGGCAGGACTCGTTCCACATCTGGAATGACTCTACTGTGTATGCACATGTTGTGCACACTGGCTTCCTTCCCCTCCAAGGCAGCCATATCCCTAAGGGGCCTCATAACCCACCTAACGCTGGAGCTACCAACTACCAATATGGTTCAAATGGCTCTGAGCACTATGGGACTTAACATCTGAGGTCATCAGTCCCCTAGAACTTAGAACTACTTAAACCTAACTAACCTAAGGACATCACACACATCCATGCCCGAGGCAGGATTTGAACCTGCGACCGTAGCGGTCACGCGGTTCCAGAGTGAAGCGCCTAGAACCGCTTGGCCAAACCGGCCGGCCAACTACCAATAATCCCACCCTCTGTGACTGTACGGTTCTTGCCTGCTGAGAGGTTGCCTCTGAAACAGGACAAGCGACTGCATCTGGCTGAGGGACATTGTCAGCCACAGACAGCACCTGAAACCTGTTTGTCAGACTACCAGGAGAGGTCTTACATTCGACCCCCTAAGAAATCTCTGGCAGCCTGTCACGCCCTGAGACGGCCTTCCACTCGACCAAAGGTGAGAGGTCAACCTCAATCCAAGCAGTAACTGGGCTGACCAACGATACGGACCGATCGGCGGGCCCTTGGGTCTTGCTGGACTTCCGTTGGATCCTCACGGCTGGTCTACAATAGTGATGTCCGTCCTGTAAAACCTCAAGCTGTGTAACTAAAGTCAAGGCAGCGTAGAGCTGACAACCAAGTGTCACCAACTTAGCTCGCCTCCACACAGAGCAATCACAGTCCCTATCCCTACTAAAGAGAGTTAAGAACTACGGTAACAGGCAAAGAAATAACTACCGACGGTCGCCTTGAAACCCTACTGTAGACACTGACGAATATGCAAGAACTGTTACTAGTAATTCATATTAACACACAGAGATTCAAAAACTAGGTGAGACTACATAATTCACTCCTCGTTAGGAACTTGTAAAATGTCACAAAATCGGTTACTTTCCGACACAACCGAAAACTCGAGGACTGTGTCAACGAAATATTAAATTAACATGCAGAAACTCAAAAATTAAACTACCAAAGCACACAGATGAAAATATATAATTTTCTCCTGGTTAGGAACTTGTAAGATGTCGCAAAATTGGTTACTTTCCTGTTGCCGCTGTGTCTCTGCCGGAAATCGACTCCTGTGGAAGGGGGAAGGATGTGCAGGGCCCACCCGCTTGAAGAGGGCGGAGAGAGTATTTTTCTTTTCAATTTTTTATTGAGACTACGTAATTGATTGCCACAAGCTTGGATGCAGGGCAGACCACCTACAATCTCCCATGGCTTCAGCACATCGTACTGACCTGTTAAAGCTCTCATAGTAACGATTGCTGAACAAGGGATGCCTTCAGTGCCCTTACTTCGCCATCCTTGGCCACAGGTTAGTTGGACAGTGTCACACAGTGCAGCGGGTGAGTGCGTGCACTGGACTCAGCGGGGACTTTATGCTCTCTTACTCGCCAGTGCCGGACCAGCTAACACATTCCTCCCCCTCTCTCCAAAGCCATCCAACACATTCTGCTTATAACTCTGTCATTGAATCAGACATCTAATTCAGAAAAAAACTTTCTCTTCAAACTTTGTCGTAATATAACTGTGATATGCAAAGAGTGCATGGAAAATGTGATATGTGTGATGTTAAGTGTGCTTTGCTAATGTACGTTTGTAACTTATGTAAAGAAATATGTCGAACGTATAATTTACTGAATAATATTCTGTTATGGATTAATGAAATGGAACTGTTCGTGTATGTGATTTTATATATTTGTGTAAACTGTCATTTGCATAAAATGTACACCCTTAGGGAAAATGTTTGGAACATGTGTTACGCAAAAGTTAAAGTGCTTTTGTACTGTATGGAAGTTACTGTGAGAAGTGTAAAGGGTGGCTTGCGTTTTTTGCATGCTACCTGCATAGCGAGTGGGGATGAGATGACAGTCTGTAGGCAGTAGTGAAAGAGGCAACACTCGGATGGAACAGGCGATGCCTTGTCTGGAAGTTGTTCCACAATAGCCTTGAACGACGAATGATGAATTATTACGGGTTTGGTACAAGTGATTGGGCTATGTTATGGACGTTCAAACGATGCCAAGAAGAATTAATTGGTCCATACTTCAAGAAACGTGTACGTCGTACCATGTGTAGTGTAGCCGCCACTATTATCCACCACACACAGCGACTAGAGCCAACATGTTACGAATTGTGTAATTATAATTGTAGGAGCGTGAACCATTAATCCAAAAGTGACATTTTTCAATAATCATTGCATTAAACATAAATTTTGCTTCACCCTGGTATTTTGTTCCTAATCATTCACCTATGTATTGCCCTTTCCTGGTGTCTGATTATTCCGAGCAAACATGTTATAAAAAATATTTCAAATGCTTGATTCAGAATCTACAAGCACTAATTTTCATCTTTGAAGAAATGTCTGAAAATAATTGTTGTGGACTAACTTTTGAAGTGCGAGTAAGGGCACTGTGTCATTTATGTAGGAGAAGTGCTGAAGTGAAATTTTTCTTAAGTACTGAAGTAGATGTTTTCAGCCTCACGGCATGGCAGCGCGGTTTGAGGCGCCGTGTCACGGATTGCGCGGCACCTCCCGCCGGAGGTTCGAGTCGTCCACGGGCATGGGTCTGTGTGTCGTCCTTAGCAAAGTTACTTTAAGTTACTTTAAGTGGTGTGTAAAGTCTAGGGACCGATGACCCCCGCAGCTTGATGCCTTAGGAATACACCCCCCCCCCCCCCCCCCCCGCACACACACACACACACACACACACACGCACAGATGTTTTCAGACAAATTTAAGGATTTCAGCATTCTTACTCTTTTTATGGTAATATTATTATTACTATCGTTAATTCCCCATTTAGGAGAGCGTTGAAACACAATCAATTTTCATGGCACTTTTTTTTGTCTCTTTCTTTTCTCTTCCCAAATACCTCTCATATTTTCAATGTGTTTCTTCTTCCTCTCTTCTGTCCATTTCTTTCCTGGTTTCTCCTCTTTCGGTGTTTATCGAAATTTTGTTTCCTGTTTTTTGCTCCTTATTTTTCTTTGTTGGTTATTTCTTCTGTGCAGACATTTAGTTTGTTGAGGTCTTCCATGGTTTTCTTTGCCCAGTTAGTTTTCACGGTATTACTCATCACTTCGTTAAAATCTTCTTGATCAGCACATTTTCATTCATCCTATAAATGTTCCCATAAAACTTAGCCCTTCTTTTTCTGATGTTGTTGGTAATTGTCTCTGCTTGTTTGTACAGATCTTTTGTCGGTCCTTTTCTCCAGATCCCCTGTCTCTGAACTGGCCCATAGATCTTTCTCAGAATATTCCTCTCTTGCTTTTCCATTTCCTTTATGGTAATAAGTGAAAGTGAGTAAACAAGTTTTGCTGAAAAAAGACCAACTTTTCACGCGTGTATACTGGGGTTTTGCAAATTTAAAATTTGAGTAAAGTAAAGATAAAATCATTCCGTTTAGCCACGCGGGATTAGCCGAGCGGTCTTAGGCGCTGCAGTCATGGACTGTGCGGCTGGTCCCGGCGGAGGTTTGAGTCCTCCCTCGGGCATGGGTGTGTGTGTTAGTCCTTAGGATAATTTAGGTTAAGTAGTGTGTAAGCTTAGGGACTGATGACCTTAGCAGTTAAGTTCCGTAAGATTCCGCACACATTTGAACATTTCATTTATAACTGAAATTCGATAAAGTACAAAGAGTTATAAAAAGGAAGTTGCTTATTTGGCTCAATAAGACTGAAGTAGCGTTGCATAAAAATACTGAACGGCGATATAGAGTGACCACAACTTACTTTTGGTTTTTAACAAATCATTTGTTAAGATAAAGGTTTGAGCAATGTGTATTAATAAATTTAATTGGTTGCTTAATGCTATTAAACTATTTTGGTATTTAAATTGTTGGTTATACAAAACGCAAACATAGAAGTCCCCTCTGGCCAAACTTTTTTCGCACATAGTGATGATTAATACTTCGTGGCCTTTCTAGATCAATAATGTAGGCTAACGACCGTAAATCCATTAGACAAACTACTTAATGAACTTAGTACACAAATGTTCTGGTTTCAGTATTATTCCATATTTACTGCACTGCTTTCTAACAGCTAGAAAACGCTTAGGAAAAGAACTAATAGTCTGATTTCCATATTCATTAGTAATACATCACGGTCAAATCCTGTAGAAGGGATAACATTACACGACAGTTGTGAGACGTAGGCACGTTTATGAAGTGTACGCTACATATATGCTCAGTTCCCCGTATAGTAGTGGTATATGTGGCTTTTAATGTGACAGCACGATTTGTTCTGTTGGGGTGTAGTGTTATATGGTCATAGTGGTCAGCTTTCCAGGCAGTAGTTGCTTTCCTAGTGCCTCAAATGTACACTCCTTTTCCATGAATAATTCCTTCAGACTCGTTTTTCGAAATTATCCAAATCTGGATGAACATTCGTGCCATCCCTTATATTTTTATAGGAAAACCCTCTTCTTCGTTATGAGGTGAAAGTTAGGATGATCAGGAAATGCAGCTTGAGGGAGGTGTAAATCCAGCTGATGCATTCTTTCAGAGCGTTTCCGTAGTGATGTCTCCTTGAATCACAGTGAGTGAAGCAAGTGCGGCGACCTTTATTGGTGATTCTCTTCAAAAACAAAATGTGTTTTATGGTGGTCTCAGGAAGGACACTAAACGATTTTGCTCATTGTATAATCAGCCAAATGCTCAGTTAGGACGTGGGCATCAAACCTGCTTAACTTATGGATGAAAATAGGTGTGCGTGTTTTGCGAATTTATAGTAAAATCTGTGTACATGGTGTGCAGGACTGAAAAATTTGCAAGTTTGATGTCACTGATCCCTACTTGGTGTTTCTGCTTCTTTTCCATCAGCTGCCCACTAATATAACACTCAACTCTTTTAGGGTACAGTATTTATCCTTCTGTATTTCGGTTATAGGAACGATGTTGTTACCAATATTATCAACTTTCCTTGCAAGGTTTTCAAGCTCAGATATCAGCCATAAGATTAACCCCAATGTACGAATAAAACTGACATACTTGAAACATACACCGAAGCAACTTGGGATGCTCCTGCAAAAGGTATATGCCCTTCTGTAACAGTGGTATATGATGCAGTAGGATCGTCCTTACAGTTTGCCACAGCAACTAGAAGACCTTCAAAGTTGACATATACAACAACGGTTAAATTTTAAGATTTTTTTCTAGATGTACTGGGTCCTTGGTAGAGAAATCCAACAGATAATTAGCTAATAGCTCACGTGCAGTAAGCGACCCAAGGCACCTTGGGTAAAAAGGGCATTTATCATTAAGTTTCGACATTTAGGAGGAGAGGAGATGGGACATGCTTTTGATTCTGCAGTTGTGTTGCTTGTCACCTCTGGATATCAAGAAACCTACATTTCTCGCATGATGAGCCGGGAGTCATGAGAAAGTAAAGTGATCAAACAACTATATGTTTAACACACAATCGCCACGCGGGATTAGTTGAGCAGTCTAGGGCGCTACAGTCATGGACTGTGCAGCTGATCCTGGTGGAGGTTCAAGTCCTCCCTCGGGCATGGGTGCGTGTGTTTGTCCTTAGGATAATTCAGGTTAAGTAGTGTGTAAGCTTAGGGACTGATGACCTTAGCAGTTAAGTCCCATAAAATATTTAAACACACACACACACACACACACAATCATATGAGTTGCATTCCTCCTGACCGTAATCATGAATAGATATATTGGTATTCTGCCTCTCAGATTTCCTGATTTCCTCAAGGCTCATGGGGAGTTTAATACCATTATGTGAATGAACCCACTAATATCCACATGCTGTTATTCTGGTTGCTGTACATCTTTCTTCAAAGTTCTGTCGCAGGGCAGATGTGACTACAGGAGGCAGTAATTTATTTTGGACGTTAAAAATAGCATTTTTATCATCTATATTCCTTGGAAGGCGGATACGCACAGACTCTCCATGTGCTGGGTCACACAAATGTATGTGAACATCCAAATACAGGACTCTTCAGAGCGTTGTTTCCAAAACTTTTTGTTCAGATTCAGAGAGCCAGGTCAGCATTGGCTTCAGGAAGAATCATCAAACGACTCAATTGAGGTGCCACATGATATCTCGCTGTTATCACTTTGCTTATGTACGAAGACATTCTTTGAGACGCCTTCCTTATGCGGGAGAATGAACTCATGGCATATCCTAGTACTGCAATTAATGGTGGCATACCATAGATCGTTTAAGATCAGGGAAACTTCCCTTTCCAGAACTGGTAGGCACCTATTCGTGGAGATAATCAGATCTTCGTAGCCGATCATGTAATGGATGTGGGTAAGCAAGAGCTTGTCTCCAAGTGCACCTTGAATCACTGAAAACAGAAATTATGTGTGACATACCTGAACGCCCTCACCTTCACTGTCAGAACAGATGAAGGGTCTGCTGGCCATTGGCCACTAGTTCTATGAAGACTCCATCCTGGTGGCCCAGGTATTGGCAATGTTAGCGCTGCAGCTCATGGCAGTGACGATGCTGACGTTGACAGAACTGCTGCTGCTGCTAGGGACTGGCTGGCCACATGATCTGTCATGGCGCCATTTGTATAGGATCGACGACTACCTGCCGAGGAGGCTGAAGTGCAGCTGTCAGCATCGCTGACCATGATGGACCGGTTGTGTGCTGTGCCATGGCTGCAGTCAGCATTGAGGGCATCAGTGCTTGTGTCGGCCCTTGTGTTAGTTACAAGGGCGGCAGCCCCTATTCGTCAAGCATTTCTCAAAACAAGCAACACAACAGTGTGTTAGTACACAAAATTTTCACCCACACCCACACCCACACACACACACACACACACACACACACACACACAGGCCCACAACTATAAGAGCTATGAGACACTCAGTATCACCATAATCATCATCATCATCAGGCCTTTTGATGGTGGTGGCCACCACCTGAATACACAGGGCTACCTGCAAGCCACCAATGCTGGTGATGCTGAAAACAGGGTAGTTGCAGGAACAGTAAGTGATTCTGAAACAACAGGAAAGATACGACCTAAGTAAAATGTGCGAGGCAAATATAGACACAAACACATACATGTGTATATGATATACATCTTGAGACAGTGTATCAAGCATGTCAATGTGTGGAGTGACATTCACCCACCACCTTTCCAGTACTACTGACACTGTGACTGGCGTGTGTGGTGGGATATAACAACTGCTCGATTCTAAAACAGGATGAACCATACTGGTTAGTTAAAACGTGAGAAAAAATACAAGAACTCACACATACATAGAGAGACATCATCAGCATGTTCCTGGGATGGTGTAGTTAAATCAGTGACATTAGACTCCTGTGATAGCATACACAAAGGGGGTTGCCCTAAATGTGAAAACGTGCATGAATCCTAAAACAGCAACATAATAGTTAGCAAGAGTCGAAAATACAAAAAATTAATGGTATTTATGTTCATGATTCTTGTCTTGTCCAGCACAGTGTATTTAAGCCGCAAACATCTCGTTACCAAAGAGGTTTAATGGGACACTGTCGTCATCGACAACACCCTCGTAACGAGAGCGCTTGTTGCTGTTGCTGCTGCTGCTGTTGCTGCTATTAAGGCGGGTTTCCACTAGAGCTGCCGCGTGTAAACCCGCGCGGCAGCGGCATGGTTGCCATGGAAACGCCGTCAGCAGCGCGGCGCGGCGGGCTCTGCGTCGCGGTTTGACCATGTCGAACCGCTGCATCTGCCGCATGCCGCTCTCCCAGTCTGCGCCGCCAATCACAGACTGCGCTGAGCGTGACGTCAGGTACGGAACCCCGGGCCACACGTACACTCTTTGACAAAAAACTTGACCGGCGGCCGGTCACTTCAGAGGCTAAGTCCGCGCCGATCGCGACATGGGACAAATAAACTGGCCAACTCGCTAATTCTCTAAGTCCGGTTATCTGCACAATCAGGCAACACCGTAGACTGCGGCACTTCCTGGAGGAAAACTTGTCCCATGATAGAGAAACAGTAGGCTGATTACGCCTGTGGTCTGGCGGTAGCGTGTGTTGATTCTATTCATAATGTCAGTGGATCGACAGCACCTGGCGTAAAATAATTTTATAGCCTCTTCTGTCTGAATGCTGAAGACGTGCATGTAATGGTAGTGCAGATTCAATCTATTTCGCTTTCTGACACACCGATATCAAAATTTTATCCAGTAACCATTTTGCGGAAGATTTCCTGCAGACTGTCCTCCTCTGGACGCCGTATGCGGCAAAGCTCCGGGTTCCATGCACTATCACAGTGTTGACAAATACTTGCTACGATGCTGCCAATTTTCGGCTCTCTTACGAGGCAGCTCTTCAGCGAAATGTTTGTCGTGATTGCCCATACGGTTCTTCAGAGTGGAGACGCGCGCGCACGTTTGGATTTTATGCGGTGTTCTCCCCTGACAGTTTCCGATGTCGCTATGTATACATTTGAGACATTCAATTATCATTAATCCAGAATGATACAAGTTTCAGCTTCCGGCGTGGAAGAACTGTTGACACCGACATTTTATCATTTCATCGTAAAGAAAGCAAAACGGATGATTCAATGTTTCTCATTCAACATAAAGCATGTGAGATAATTTTCCGTAACGCTCATAATCATCTAAAAATACAAACGAAGTAAAAATACATGGGAAGCTTATTTGAATTGAATATAATGTAAGATATCAAACGCTTTGCACTTCGATGTCGAATGTGTCCACGTGCAATCTTTTGCAGCATACATATAGAATGTCATGCTTACCACAAGAATGAAGAAATATGTAGGTAAGGATGGAAGCAAGAAGAGACGCAGTCAACAAATATTCGATTCATCATGGCATTCATTTCATTTGAGATGTAAGAAGAGGTAAAGCGGGATATTACTTTCGTTAAGGAGAAAATATAAAAATGTAGTAAGTGAAACAGGCAAAAAGGAATACAAACGTCTCAAAAATGAGATCGACAGGAAGTGCAAAATGGCTAAACAGGGATGGCTAGAGGACAAATGTAAGGATGTAGAGGCCTATCTCACTAGGGGTAAGATAGATACCGCCTACAGGAAAATTAAAGAGACCTTTGGAGATAAGAGAACAACTTGTATGAATATCAAGAGCTCAGATGGAAACCCAGTTCTAAGCAAAGAAGGGAAAGCAGAAAGGTGGAAGGAGTATATAGAGGGTCTATACAAGGGCGATGTACTTGAGGACAATATTATGGAAATGGAAGAGGATGTAGATGAAGATGAAATGGGAGATATGATACTGCGTGAAGAGTTTGACAGAGCACTGAAAGACCTGAGTCGAAACAAGGCCCCCGGAGTAGACAATATTCCATTGGAACTACTGACGGCCGTGGGAGAGCCAGTCCTGACAAAACTCTACCATCTGGTGAGCAAGATGTATGAAACAGGCGAAATACCCTCAGACTTCAAGAAGAATATTATAATTCCAATCCCAAGGAAAGCAGGTGTTGACAGATGTGAAAATTACCGAACTATCAGCTTAATAAGTCACAGCTGCAAAATACTAACACGAACTCTTTACAGACAAATGGAAAAACTAGTAGAAGCCAACCTCGGGGAAGATCAGTTTGGATTCCGTAGAAACACTGGAACACGTGAGGCAATACTGACCTTACGACTTATCTTAGAAGAAAGATTAAGGAAAGGCAAACCTACGTTTCTAGCATTTGTAGACTTAGAGAAAGCTTTTGACAATGTTGACTGCAATACTCTCTTTCACATTTTAAAGGTGGCAGGGGTAAAATACAGGGAGCGAAAGGCTGTTTACAATTTGTACAGAAACCAGATGGCAGTTATAAGAGTCGAGGGACAAAAATTCGGAGTAGGTATTAAAATTCATGGAGAAGAAATAAAAACTTGGAGGTTCGCCGATGACATTGTAATTCTGTCAGAGACAGCAAAGGACTTGCAAGAGCAGTTGAATGGAATGGGCAGTGTCTTGAAAGGAGGATATAAGATGAACATCAACAAAAGCAAAACAAGGATAATGGAATGTAGTCTAATTAAGTCGGGTAATGCTGAGGGAATTACATTAGGAAATGAGGCACTTAAAGTAGTAAAGGAGTTTTGCTATTTGGGGAGCAAAATAACTGATGATGGTCGAAGTAGAGAGGATATAAAATGTAGGCTGGCAATGGCAAGGAAAGCGTTTCTGAAGAAGAGAAATTTGTTAACATGCAGTATTGATTTAAGTGTCAGGAAGTCGTTTCTGAAAGTATTCGTATGGAGTGTAGCCATGTATGGAAGTGAAACATGGACGATAAATAGTTTGGACAAGAAGAGAATTGAAGCTTTCGAAATGTGGTGCTACAGAAGAATGCTGAAGATTAGATGGGTAGATCACATAACTAATGAGGAAGTATTGAATAGGATTGGGGAGAAGAGAAGTTTGTGGCACAACTTGACCAGAAGAAGGGATCGGTTGGTAGGACATGTTCTGAGGCATCAAGGCATCACCAATTTAGTATTGGAGGGCAGCGTGGAGGGTAAAAATCGTAGAGGGAGACCAAGAGATGAATACACTAAGCAGATTCAGAAGGATGTAGGTTGCAGTAGGTACTGGGAGATGAAAAAGCTTGCACAGGATAGAGTATCATGGAGAGCTGCATCAAACCAGTCTCAGGACTGAAGACCACAACAACAACACGAAAGATATGCCGCACATGTTGATAACGAGGAAGTCTGCGTCTTCATACGTTTCCTCTTTGAAATCTGTATACTGTATTATGTACTAAGTAGCCTGATCATTGTTTCAGTAATGTTACCCTCTTGTTTGACCGCGTAACGATGAACAGATTATAAATGAATGTCTATACATGAAAGTAGTTGTTCGAACCCTTCCTGCGTTGTTTTTTGTGTTTTATTGCTTGGAATTCCTGAAGCAGACCCTTCTTTCATAGCTACTCTTTATGTGCATCGATACTAAATAGGGATGTGAGAACTCTTGAAAGTGAGAGAATGACAATAATAATCGTAAAAAGAACAAGTAAATAATGAATGAAGTTTATTGCAATGCAGAATGAGAATGGCTGTGAATATAAAATTCTAGGTTGATCTTTGAGTTGGCAGAATGCAAATATATTCTTAATATTTTGTTACTGAATTTAGTTCTGGATGTTTGCAGAAAAAAAGGAAAAGTCGGTACTTCTCGCTAGTGTAATATAATGTGCACCAGCAACTACCCTTTCCTTAGTACACGACTCAAGCAGGTCTCCAAGTAGCTACCAATGCACTGCTGCATTCTGTTCCCTGACATTGCTCTGATGACGGTTAATGCAGATAGTGCCGATTATGACATATAAAACGTATTGCTGCTTAGGTCCTAGGATCGTAATATTAAATTCGCTATGTAGATGCCACATGAACGTGATGCGACTATCCAGATTACTCGTCAATATAAGAAGACAATATTTTGGGAATTGAGCAATGTCCTTCGGCACCATTCCTGAAAGAGAGTGAATGACCACAGGCGTGCCAAACCCTTTCAAAACGTCTGCCAAGTACCAAAAACATTAGCAGTATGAGTAATGTATTGGACAGATCAGAAAGGCCTCACAGCTATCCACAGCCTGTTTCTGTCAGCCCTTGTGAAGCTGCGCTGCCAGACGCCAACTCGATAGCACATTACACCGCTGAAATCTAGCAATGAATTGTGTACTTATACTCAGCAGCTTCCGTGAATTTTATTATACATGACTAAAGTGCGCGTCATATATCTTGGCGGCCGAGTTTAGGTTCGTTCTGCGCATCTGACGTCACAAAACACAGTCAGCCAATGAACAGAGAACGACGTTGCCAGATCTCGACAGCAGTGCAGACCACAGACGAGTGTCTTCAGTTTTAGAAACGTTCAGTCATAAATAAAGAAATAGAACAAAAGCAATGTCTTGATAGCAGATTTTGTTTTACAGAAAGTTTGGAAAAAGCATTCTTCATACCAATTGCTTCATATTCTATTAATTAATTAAACCAAACAAGCAATAAGCCTCCTAGTTCAGGCGATAGCAAGGAAAGGTGTTGGTATCATTCTCACGAACCGCTTTTTCGCAATACAGGACAGCGGTAATTGTTTATTTCCTATTGTACTTCGACGAAGCGTGAGTAATTCATAGTCATACCAACAGTGTCTATAAGTAGTTGCGTGAGCTGTTAGAATCCTTATGGAGTTACACTGTTCGATGAGCTGAGGTAGCGTAACGGTTAGGGTGTTTGGCTGCCAAGGGAGAGGTTATGAGTTCAAACCTTGTGCGGTGCTCAATACTTTCTTTATTTAAAAACAATATTGGAGTGCCTTACTTCACGAATTTTATTCATTCGATTTCACAAAAACTATTTGGCAAAAATATTTGATTTTTACACGACTTCTTGCCTGATACCTTCCCCCCATAAATGACTTAATTTTGTTTTGATGTGCAGCATTAAATGTAGTAAACCATTGCACGAAATTTTGAAGACTTTGCAGAGGTAGAAGTCCATAGCGTATACTTTCCGTATGGTCGATTTTAGTTGCCACAATGTTGAGAATGAAATGTGGACAAGATACCTAAATTTCATACAATATTTTCTGTATAACAATATCTCATTTAATTTAAGTACCACATAGGTGTTGTATGTAATATTGAGAAATATTCCGTCTTTCGCGACTGTAATAAAAGTTTTATATACACACGGCGCGTTTGGCTTTATTTTAAAGCACTTCCATCGGTGAAAGGTATGGCACATACACAATGGTATTCATGCTCTATTTCTTGTTTTTGTTCCATAGTCGCAGTTTTACCAATGGTATTGAAATATATCCCTCTTCTGCAACTGTAATAAGCGACTTATTTAGACCAGACGTGTTTCTCTCTTTTGATGCATCATAAGAGTACTGTATTTTGTGTCCTCCATTGCCAAGTCACCTTTCGTAGTTTTGTGCTGCGGTAGCACAATATTCAACGTTTGTGTTGGCTCATCAGTGTTTTAGCAAATAAATTATATTTGACATAGCTCTGAGCACTTCACTGACAGACGGTATATTCAAGTCCTAATGTTTTTGTAAGTCCACAGTTTTGTTTAATGTATTTTGTCTACTTCCTTTTGATTGATTGAAGTGCTTTAAAATAAAGCCAAACGTGCCCAGTGTAAGTAAAACTTTTGTTACAGTCGCGAAAGGTGGAATATTTCTCAATATTACATACGACACTTATGTGGTACTTAAATTAAATGAAATATATAGGTATCTTGTCCACATTTCATTCTCAACATTGTGGCAACTAAAATCGACCATACGGAAAGTATACTCTATGGACTTTTGCCTCTGCAAACTCTTCAAAATTTCGTGCAGAGGTTTACTATATTTAATGCTGCATAATAACTGCGTTGAACATCGAAACAAAATTAAGTCATTTATGGGGAGAAGGTATCAGTCAGGAAGATAGGGAAAAATCTAATTTTTGAGCCAGATAGTTTTTGTGGAATCGAATGATAAAGAGTGTCAAAGCAGTCGGAACACAATGTGTCTGCACAGGCGAGCAGTGCAGTGACAAAATCGCCCACAGCGCGGAATGCAGGGAGCACGTCTTTGTAGCAGCGAAAGGGTTAATGCGGCCGTGGTGGCTTTACTTCATGAACTGCGCGCTCCCCCCTACACGTAAGCTTGCGAACTATGGTATACTATGGCGCTGCTTCTATTGGCGCGTGCGTCGTGTGCAACTGGCAACGCAGCAATCTCCAGCGTCTGGGCGGGCATGCGCGAGCCGCCAAGATAAAAGAATTGAACTATAGGATATAGCTCATGGTTAATACATCAATAATAACCTCGTTTATTGCTTCAGTAACTGTTACCGTCTTGTTTGACACCGAGATAATGTAAACAACACAAATTCGGGTCCCTGACAAATAATTCTAGTCTCTTCAGGGACTTATTCTTGTTTTGTTGTTGTTGTAAATTAGCATTCACGAAGAATACTACTGTCGCAAATCCTGAGAGGTTTTCGAAACACATACGATACGGAGGGTTAAGAATAATCTCTCAGTTTTGACCTGTAGAATAGTAGTTGCCGCGCGGCGTGGCCGCGCGGTCTAGTGCAACGTGTCATAGATTTCACGGCCGCTTCTGCCGGATGTTCGAGTCCTCCCCCGTGCATGGATGTGTGTATTGTCGTTTGAATAAGTTAGTTTAAGCTAGTGAAGGTAGTTTATACGTCTAGGAATAGATGACCCTAGCAGTTTGGTCCCTTAGGCATTAGAACTTAAAAAAGAGCACTAGCGGAAGGAATTGATAAGATCAAGCTTCTGCAGAAAAACTGTAACTAATGAAAAAAACAGCTATAGTTATATAGATTGAGCACTTCACTGCAGCAGTGCCCTGTTCGCACAGTAGTAAATACTGCCCTTACCGTAATCGTAGCTGACGTGTACAGCTCCCAACGTGAAACATGAAGAGTACGACCACCTTTTGCATGAAGCGACCATTTTGAACTGAAATACGTTTCCTAACTCAAAACCATTCCTTCTGTGATAATTATTGACAATATTTGATCGAGATGACAAGAAAATATTAAATGGATGTAGCTGATACAATGTAGTCCCACAACCGCAAATCATTCTCATACCAACACAGTTGCCAAGAAAGGCGTACGACATTGTGAGTCCTTGACTACGTTAGTGGCAAGAAGATTCCGTTTCCTTAGCAGGAATTCTTCAAGAACGGATGCGGATACAATGCAGTCAGAATGACAGATATGGCGGTATGCCTACATGTCTAAAAAGAGCAGAAAAGCTAATTGTTAACCCTTTGAGTAATATTCCCACGCCGGCCGAAGTGGCCGTGCGGTTAAAGGCGCTGCAGTCTGGATCCGCAAGACCGCTACCGTCGCATGTTCGAATCCTTCCTCGGGCATGGATGTTTGTGATGTCCTTAGGTTAGTTAGGTTTAACTTGTTCTAAGTTCTAGGGGACTAATGACCTCCGCAGTTGAGTCCCATAGTGCTCAGAGCCATTTTTTTAGTATTCCCACATCTGTGACTCGTATCATGGTTAAAGCCCATGTATTACCACTGTTCGTGCTTACCTACATAATCAAATAACAGCAGAAACGGAGTGAAATATTATCGGAGTATACGCCTTTGTATTTGAATTCGTTTTTGGATGTAGTAGGTTTCCTTTTTCATTAAAGATATTGTTTCTATTTCCAGACAACATTTCATATCCTTCTTACTTCTTCCGCAGCAGTTATTTTGCTGCCCACATTGGAAACCACGCCTAAGACTACCATCGTCTCATTTCCTCTGCATAGCCTTACTTTTACTGCTGCTCATTACCCTTTTATTAAAGGCTATATACCAAGGAAAGAGAAATAACATCTATATCTAATGTTTACCGTAATGAAATCAGAAAATTGTGCTTACAAAAGCGCTCAGAACCTCTGAACGAGCCTTTCAATTTGCAGCACACACCAGACCGAATGAAAGAAAATAATATTAGGGGAGCAAGTTGACCATAGCGAGCGTGGGGAGGGTTTAATGTAGTGCCTTGAAGTTGGACCAGTTTCCGTCGAATTTAGTGCCTGATAACCAAAATATGATCTTGATAGAAAAGCATCAATGTAATCATATGGGAACTTCTTCCAACGTGTAATTGAAAGAAAAAAATGTCTCTGAGCACTATGGGACTTAACAGCTGAGGTCATCAGTCCCCTAGAACTTAGAACTACTTACACCTAACTAACCTAAGGACATCACACACATCCATACCCGAGGCAGGATTCGAACCTGCGACCGTAGCGGTCGCGCGGTTCCAGACTGATGTGCTTAGAACCGCTCGGCCACACCGGCCGGCGTAATTGAAAGAATACCTGGTTACGTTAGGTAGCGTTTCGCCTGCGACCATCATTAATTTTAATTTCAGCCCATTCCTTGATGAAGCACTGAAATTTTTTCGAACTTTTCTCATTGTTTCCGGCCTCAGAGATTTCTTAAAGCGTTATATCGAGTGTTAGTCACACCGTAAGTTAGACACCCATAAAGCTCTGACTTGCCTTAGAGCATCAAATCATTTGAGCAGCGGTTCGAAAATACAGAAGAACACTTCTGAAGAAGGGCCTGCTATCAGCAGGTCCTGGAATACAACACTGTGGGCAGTAACAGTACCCATGTTTTACGTCACAAGATGCAGAAGTGATTTACATACTTTTCGAAAAACTCATCTCATGGATGTTTTCGAGTCTGGTAGTGTATGGGAAGGGTGTTTTTGTGATGATAAAAAGTCGGGTAACGCAGATTTCAATAGTTCCGTTCGATTTGAGAATGGAAATCAGTTTTTGGGTTGTCGAGTGATATTATCATCATCAGGACCGAGTGCTGTTTCTACATCACAGTGGCTGCCGCAGCGTTCCTGTTTCGTCAACACAAACACCACGTAACTGAGCACACTGCTCACCACGTCACATGCTGCGAGTGGCAGTGTCAAGAGGGCGCAGTGTTTTTTCAGCATGTTACTCAAGTAATAAGTCAAAAGGTTTACATGAATGGGACAGAAACCTTAATTTACCTTTCACTGCTTATTTGTGGTCTGACCTAAACGAACAACATCATCGTTTAATATCTTCCCTAATGATTATCGTTTCTTTCTTAACAGTGATTCTTGACAAAGCATTTTAACGAGGTTTATATTTTTGTGTGTCAGATATTATTTTATTTTGTTAGTCTTTTTTCTCCACTGAGCTGTAAATGGTTCTCTTTACAAAACGCGTGGTAACGTCACAAGGGCGACAGTCGCAATGCAGTCTTTTCGGATGAAAAAATATTTTCTTCCTGTAGCGACGCCTCTGTTCAGGAGACACACTAAATTTTCTCCATAAATTTATTAGTTTATGCTGTTAGTGACTTTACGTTTGTAGTAGGCACAAAATAATAAATATAAACAGTTCCCTATATCATGATTTTAGTAGTTCATCCCTTATCTGATAAGTAAATATGACCACAGAATTTGTGAATATTTGCATTAACACGCCGGCTGGAGTGGCCGAGCGGGTCTAGGCGCTACAGTCTGGATCTGCGCGACCGCTACTGTCGCCGGTTCGAATCCTGCCTCGGGCATGGATGTTTGTGATGTCCTTAGGTTACCTAGGTTTAAGTAGTTCTAAGTTCTAGGGGACTGATGACCACAGCAGTTAAGTCCCATAGAGCTCAGAGCCATTTGAACCATTTTTTTGCATTAACATGCAAATGTTTTTTGCGTTAGGTATACCGCCCACGAGGACAACGCTTCCAGCCAATGTATCTTAAGGAAAGACAAAGAAGTGGACGGTTCTCTGTAGCTGTATGGAGCTATATTTCGGCTCATGAGCCAGGTCCTCTCTGGAGAACAGAGGGAATTCTCAACGGAGAGGCCTACATTAACATACTGAATTACATTATGAAGCCGAGTGCTGAAATGTAGTACCCAGTCTGTGAAATATATCTTCTGCAGGTATGAACAGTGGACATGTGGAACAATTAAGGGTATTTCCGGTTTTTCCTACGATTTATTCATTACTTCGATAAGCTCTACTTCTTATCAAAGCGTCTACTCTACTTTGTCAGTTGTATAATTTTGATTTCTCCAACTTGCTTTGATATTGATGGCCGTGAAATACAGCTTTCCCGGGCATCATCTTAGTTTCTTCCTTCGTGCTTCGTTCCATAATTGTATGTGTAAGGAAGACGCCTTGTTTAAATAACGGATATATATAAATTTCATTTTCCTACTTACCTTCTCTCCACAATTATTTCTTATACGACTCTGCGATTCGTTTCTATATCCTTCTACGTTGTTTTGGTCATTTTTCACTACATTCAGTATCCGGTTACCTGTAGGCGGACCATACTTCATTTTTTCAGGTCCCATCGTTCACTTACAAAGAAAAGAGTACTCTACATAATCCATTTTGCAGTGTGTTTCTATATTTCTGTGCCTTGTATGTATACTTGAAAGAACATTATTCGTAAACATAAATGGTTTGCTAGCGCTGTTCTTCGTTTTACTTTTGTTAAGCATGTATTTCTCTCTCATTCTGCTCCTGACGTGGCTGAAGTGCTATTCTTGTAATGGCATCAACTTTTATTGCTGTGTTCATATGTTTATTACTTTTTCTCATTGCCATTACCATTTGTTGTTGTTCTTACGTTCCAGTGTTATTATTTTCTCGATTTTCGAATAATACCTGCAAAATGTTGTTCATTTTGTTTCTAAATATGGAACTATTACGAAATTGTTAACAAATGTGATGCAGCGTATCTTTTCACAATTGAATTTAACTGTTAATGTTAACTGTTCCGTTGTTTGTACTGCTTCTGTAATACATATACACACGGTGTTAAGGAAAGTGGTATTGCATACTTTGCGAGTCAGTAGTATTGACTAAAACAAGACAAGTGCATATCGTAAGAGCTACATCCACTTCTTCAGTATAAGAGAAGTGTTTTAAGTAACACAACATATGTGATTCACAGTGGTAAAGGTGAAGAAATGCTCACTGCTCTTAAGATATTCATTTCAAACTCATTGCTCTTGTTTACTGGAGATGTTTGTCTTGTTTCTGTCCATCCAATCAGCTCTCCAAATATGGACTACTTGTTTTTAATACCCTATATTCGAAGCAGATATGTAGACAAAGGACGTCCTCGCTTACTCATTTCCAGACGTTATATTCCTATTTTACATCTACACCTACATCTACATTTATACTCCGCAAGCCACCCAAAGGTGTGTGGCGGAGGGCACTTTACGTGCCACTGTCATTACCTCCCTTTTCTGTTCCAGTCGCGTATAGTTCACGGGAAGAACGACTGTCTGAAAGCCTCCGTGCGCGCTCGAATCTCTCTAATTTTACATTCGTGATCTCCTCGGGAGGTATAAGTAGGGGGAAGCAATATATTCGATACCTCATTCAGAAAGGCACCCTCTCGAAACCTGGCGAGCAAGCCACACCGCGATGCAGAGCGCCTCTCTTGCAAGGTCGGCCACTTGAGTTTGCTAAACATCTCCGTAACGCTATCACGGTTACCAAATAACCCTGTGACGAAACGCACCGCTCTTCTTTGGATCTTCTCTATCTCTTCCGTCAACCCGATCTGGTACGGATCCCACAATGATGAGCAATACTCTAGTATAGGTCGAACAAGTGTTTTGTAAGCCACCTCCTTTGTTGATGGACTACATTTTCTATGGACTCTCCCAATGAATCTCAGCCTGGTACCCGCCTTACCAACAATTAATTTTATATGATCATTCCACTTCAAATCATTCCGCACGCATACTCCCTGATATTTTACAGAAGTAACTGCTACCAGTGTTTGTTCCGCTATCATATAATCATACAATAAAGGATCCTTCTTTCTATGTATTCGCAATACATTACATTTGTCTATGTTAAGGGTCAGTTGCCACTCCTTGCACCAAGTGCCTATCCGCTGCAGATCTTCCTGCATTTCGCTACAATTTTCTAATGCTGCAACTTCTCTGTATACTACAGCATTATCCGCGAAAAGCCGCATGGAACTTCCCACACTATCTACTAGGTCATTTATATATATTGTGAAAAGTAATGGTCCCATAACACTCCCCTGTGGCACGCCAGAGGTTACTTTAACGTCTGTGGACGTCTCTCCATTGATAACAACATGCTGTGTTCTGTTTGCTAAAAATTTTTATATCCAGCCACACAGCTGGTCTGATATTCGGTAGGCTCTTACTTTGTTTATCAGGCGACAGTGCGGAACTGTATCGAACGCCTTCCGGGTGTCAAGGAAAATAGCATCTACCTGGGAGCCTGTATCTAATATTTTCTGGGTCTCATGAACAAATAACGCGAGTTGGGTCTCACACGATCACTGTTTCCGGAATCCATGTTGATTCCTACAGAGTAGATTCTGGGTTTCCAAAAACGACATGATACTCGAGCAAAAAACATGTTCTAAAATTCTACAACAGATCGATGTCAGTGATATAGATCTATAGTTTTGCGCATCTGCTCGACGACCCTTCTTGAAGACTGGGACTACCTGTGCTCTTTTCCAATCATTTGGAGCCTTCCGTTCCTCTAGAAACTTGCGGTACACGGCTGTTAGAAGGGGGCCAAGTTCTTTCGCGTACTCTATGTAGAATCGAATTGGTATCCCGTCAGGTCCAGTGGACTTTCCTCTGTTGAGTGATTCCAGTTGCTCTTCTATTCCTTGGACACTTATTTCGATGTCAGCCATTTTTTTCGTTTGTGCGAGGATTTAGAGAAGGAACTGCAGTGCGGTCTTACTCTGTGAAACTGCATTGGAAAAAGGTGTTTAGTATTTCAGCTTTACGCGTGTCATCCTCTGTTTCAAAGCCATCATCATCCCGGAGTGTCTGGATATGCTGTTTCGAGCCACTTACTGATTTAACGTAAGGCCAGAATTTCCTAGGGTTTTCTGTCAAGTCGGTACATAGAATTTTACTTTCGAATTCACTGAACGCTTCACGCATAGCCCTCCTTACGCTAACTTTGACATGGTTTAGCTTCTGTTTGTCTGAGAGGTTTTGGCTGCGTTTAAACTTGCAGTGAAGCTCTCTTTGCTTTCGCAGTAGTTTCCTAACTTTGTTGTTGAACCACGGTGGGTTTTTCCCGTCCACCACAGTTTGACTCGGCACGTACCTGTCTAAAACGCATTTTACGATTGCCTTGAACTTTTTGCATAAACACTCAACATTGTCAGTGTCGGAACAGAAATTTTCGTTTTGATCTGTTAGGTAGTCTGAAATCTGCCTTCTATTACTCTTGCTAAACAGATAAACCTTCCTCCCTTTTTTTATATTCCTATTAACTTCTATATTCAGAGATGCTGCAACGGTCTTATGATCACTGATTACCTGTTCTGCACTTACAGAGTCGAAAAGTTCGGGTGTGTTTGTTATCAGTAGGCCCAAGATGTTATCTCCAGGAGTCGGTTCTCTGTTTAATTGCTCGAGGTAATTTTCGGCCAGTGCACTCAGTATAATGTCACTCGATGCTCTGTCCCTACCACCCGTCCTAAACATCTGAGTGTCCCAGTCTATATCTGGTAAATTGAAATCTCCACCTAAGACTATAACATGTCGAGAAAATTTATGTGAAATGTATTCCAAATTTTCTCTCAGTTGTTCTGCCACTAATGCTGCTGAGTCGGGAGGTCGGTAAAAGGAGCCAATTATTAACCTAGCTCGGTTGTTGAGTGTAACCTCCACCCATAATAATTCACAGGACCTATCCACTTCTACTTCACTACAGGATAAACTACTACTAACTGCGACAAACACGCCACCACCGGTCGCATGCAATCTATCCTTTCTAAACACCGCCTGTGCCTTTGTAAAAATTTCGGCAGAATTTATCTCTGACTTCAGCCAGCTTTCTGTACCTATAACGATTTCAGCTTCGGTGCTTTCTATCAGCGCTTGAAGTTCCGGTACTTTACCAATTACTTTACTATTACAATACCGATTGCTGCTTGGTCCCCGCATGCCTGACTTTGCCCCGCACCCTTTGATGCTGTTGCCCTTTCTGTACTTGCCCGAGGCCATCTAACCTAAAAAACCGCCCAGTACACGCCACATAACCCCTGCTACCCGTGTAGCCGCTTGCTGCGTGTAGTGGACTCCTGACCTATCCAGCGGAACCGAAACCCCACCACCCTATGGCGCAAGTCGAGGAATCTGCAGCCCACACGGTCGCAAAACCGTCTCAGTCTCTGATTCAGACCCTCCACTCGGCTCTGTACCAAAGGTCCGCAGTCAGTCCTGTCGACGATGCTGCAGATGGTGAGCTCTGCTTTCATCCCGCTAGCGAGACTGGCAGTCTTCACCAAATCAGATAGCCGCCGGAAGCCAGAGAGAATTTCCTCCGATCCATAGCGACACACATCATTGGTGCCGACATGAGCGACCACCTGCAGATGGGTGCACCCTGTACCGTTCATGGCATCCGGAAGGACCCTTTCCACATCTGGAATGACTCCCCCCGGTATGCACACGGAGTGCACATTGGTTTTCTTCCCCTCTCTTGCTAAGGGGCCCCATTACGCGCCTGACGTTGGAGCTCCCAACTACCAGTAAGCCCACCCTCTGCGACCGCCCGGATCTTGCAGACTGACGGGCAACCTCTGGAACAGGACAAGCAGCCATGTCCGGCCGAAGATCAGTATCAGCCTGAGACAGCGGCTGAAACCGGTTCGTCAGACAAACTGGAGAGGCCTTCCGTTCAGCCCTCTGGAATGTCTTTCACCCCCTGCCACACCTCGAGACGACCTCCCACTCTACCACAGGTGAGGGATCAGCCTGAATGTGGGCAGTATCCCGGGCAGCCACAGTCGTAGCCCGATCGGGGCATGCGTGGGACGAGCTGGCCGTCACCGACATACCCCCATCCGGACCCCCACAGTGATGCCCATTGGCAACAGCCTCAAGCTGTGTGACCGAAGCCACCACTGCCTGAGCTGGGAGTGAAGGGATGCCAACTCAGCCTGCATCCGAACAGAGCAGTTGCAGTGTTTTATTCCATTTGTATTGATTATTAGGCTGTAATGTACTCAAAAATTGGAGCTAATCAACTCAATCCAGGCCAGATTTTATAATAGCAAAATTACACCTTCCATTTCGAACCATTCCGAAATAAATGAATGAATTATTTCTTTATCGGTTCATTTCTTCTCTTTTAACTAGCAGAACATACAAACCTGTAATTGATTTTGTTGTTCTTACTTTGTTCCCGAATAAGCCTGCCCCAATAAACCGATCTATATTTCCTTGTATTAAAATTGTACGATATTCGTAAGTTTCTTGGAATCATGCTGTAGTTTTCACTATTGACTGCCTTGGATGATTTTTCTTATAAAGTTAAGCGTAAGATAAAATATACGTTACAGTACTTCACTAACAATATAATCATGATCTATAACATATCCTCCAAGGTATACACTCATTTTCTCCAGGTCACTTCTCGTAACTTAGAATATAATTGTGCAGTAATGTCCACATGTAAAATTAAAATGTGTTCAACATTTTCGTAAGTGTATTTCCTCACCTCCTGGCATGGGTGAATGATAACACAACTGTCAAACAAGAGAGGCGAGGACTGTATCACGTAATCCCATGTCGTTCGCGCTCGTTTCTGCTAGCCACTTTGACATGGGAAGTGAGTGATGACGGGGCTAGGAATTGGAGAGTGAACGTACTGCTGACGTAGTTTGAGGTTCCTGGTGTCTCAACCTAAAGCCGTTCACCCTAGTGTGCTTTCTGTCAGGAAGTGTCGCCGTCGAAAAGTGGACAGGATGGTTTTCTCATCCTTTGAAATTATCAGATTGCCTCATCAGCACGTTTCCAGGATAGTACACAGTTGTTCATGGGTTCGAGATTTGTTTCTCGTATATCTTTTCCTTTATTCCTCCTTTACATTCAGTATTGATATCAGCTGGCAACTGCCCGAATTGCCTTGATTAAAAATTATATGACAAAGAAACAAATTGTTTTCATGTTTAATATCCCATAGGTGCATGCAAATAAATGAATTGGATTACGTTTTACAGATTTTATGCTCTTAGTCAAAACAGCAACGTTGCATAACGAATTGTTCTTGCCACTGAGCATTACATAAAGATACGTACACGTAGTGGTATCTAGTTCTTACTAATATGAAGGGAAGACTTATTTTACTAACATTCCTGAAATCAGCGGTTTATCTCAACTGCAGGCGTTTACTCCGAGCGCGGGGCCGCGTTGACACGAGGTGTGAACAGGCGACGTCACCGGCCACGGTCGCCTTCTGTAAATGCAACACATTGAGTGAACGAGCACGTGTAAAGGCTGATGTGTCGGCAGCTGGGCCAACACCTTGTAGTTCGAGATGGCTGAAAATGCACGCTAGACTAACGCAGACGGGCGTGAAGTACTGGAACAGGCTACGTAATTAATGCTATGAAGAAAAGTACGTAGCTGGATTAATACTTATCTTTAATCAATCATTGTGGTACATCGCTCTTGACTATACACAGGAGACTTTAATTACAATCACTGTAAGGCTAATGGCGCCTTGCTAGTTCGTAGCCATTAACTTAGCTGAAGGCTATTCTGTCTCTCGGCTAATGAGAGAGAAAGGCTTCGTACATCTAGTCGCTAGCTAGGTCGTCCGTACAACTGGGGCGAGTGCTTGTTCGTATCACGAGACCTGCCTTGTGGTGGCGCTAGGTCTGCGATCACACAGTGGCGACACGCGGGTCCGACATGTACTAAATGGACCGCGGCCGATTTAATCTACCACCTAGCAAGTGTGGTGTCTGGCGGTGACACCACATTCCTCCCCCGCAAATCGGCGAACGGTCGTGAGATAAGGCTTCCGCCCGCCGTGGGGAGGACCCCATGTTGACGTATGCGATGAGGTGGGGAGCCTAACAACAGGCGAGGCTGTGCCACCCGCACCCGGCCATTCGGTCCGAGGGGAGCTAGGAAACGCCTGAAAACCTAGTCCAGGGTGCACGTCAACATGCGGTGTATGCGCCCGTAAAGAAACAGGAGGGGCCGAAGGGTCGACCTCCATTGCGTCGGGGTAGCCGACGCGCGATGACGTCATGTGGTCCGGAGCGGGCGGGAGTTCCATGGCGGAGGACAGCTGGTCACGGGAAGCGATCGGCGGCGCGTGACCCTGGGAGGCGCTTGGCGGCTGCAGCGAAGCGTCGAATGCGGGCGGCGCCGGCCGGAGGACCGGCGGCTGCGGCGGCGACGGCGGCGGCGGCTGCTGCGGCGGCGCGTCGCCATGGGGCAAAATGGAAGGCATCGTCGGTAACACCTGGGGATGAGGCGAGCCAGTAGATGGGTCCCCAGGGCGCTGACCGGACGGCACCGTCGCTGAAAGCAGACGGGGAGCGGCAGAACCCGTGCGACGACAGAGGCGCAGCTGATTGAGATGCCGACGCACCTCACCAGAGGCCCCCAAAACCAAATACATCGCGCGGCCGAGGCAGCGAAGAATGCACCCTGCGAGCCAACGCCGTGAACCTCGATAGGTGCGATAAAATACAACGTCGCCTGGAGCAAAAGCAGGAGTCTGCCGCTGCACAGGAACCTGATGCGGCGGATGCAGCAAAGACATCAAGGTGCGATGAGGACGACCATGGAGCAACTCAGCCGGCGAGCGACCATCTCGGGGCTGAGAGCGATACGAAGACAAAAAGAGCAACAATGCGTCCTCCCGAGAATGCGACTCTTTCAATTTCAACATCTGTGACTTGAAAGTCCGGACCAATCGTTCAGCGGCACCGTTTGACTGAGGGGAAAACAGCGCGGATGTCAGATGTTGAATACCATTGGCCTGGCAGAATGACTGAAATTCTGCGGACATGAATTGTGGGCCATTGTCGGAAACAATAGTCTGCGGAAGACCTTCAATGCAAAAGATAGCAGACAACGCTTGGATGGTGGCAGAGGACGTCGTGGAAGACATCCGGACAACAAAAGGAAAATTACTGAAGGCGTCGACCAGAACCAACCATCGAGCATTCCAGAATGGACCAGCAAAATCAATGTGCAATCGTTGCCAAGGGGAAGTGGCTTTGGGCCATGCAAAGACTTTCCGCGGCGGTGCGGATTGTTGTTCGGCACACGCCATGCAAGAAGAACACATATTCGTAATCGCAGCATCGATTCCGAACCAAGTACAGTGCTGACGAGCAAGTTGTTTCGTTCGCGCTATACCCCAATGTCCTTGGTGAAGAAGCCGTAAAACAGAGGACTGTAACGAACGTGGGACCACGACTCGGGACTGATCATTATCAGAACGCAACAACAA
This sequence comes from Schistocerca piceifrons, assembly GCF_021461385.2. Lineage (NCBI taxonomy): Eukaryota > Metazoa > Arthropoda > Insecta > Orthoptera > Acrididae > Schistocerca > Schistocerca piceifrons. The sequence continues at coordinate 184,368,873 of NC_060149.1, forward strand.
AACACCACGTCGAACAAAAAGTCTCTCCTTGTGAGCAAAAAATCTGCGAACCAACGGATCCTCGATCCGAGACTTTGACAAAGGCCATTGCGTAGCAACAAAACGTAAAACAGTAGCAAGGACAGGGTTAGCAGCTGTGGCTGTAGCTACACGACGAAAATCGATCGGAAACGATTCGACCACTTCATCCGTTTCCGAATCAATGAACATGCAAGCAAGGCAAACGGGACAACGCATCGGCGTTTCCGTGCTGAGCAGTGGACCGATACAAGATATCGTAGCGGTACCGCGAGAGGAAAATAGACCAGCGAATGAATTTCTGCGCTGTACGCGGAGGCACAGGCTTGTTCGGATGAAAAAGCGACGTCAAAGGTTTGTGGTCTGTGATGATGGTAAAGTGACGACCATACAAGAAACCATGGAACTTAGTAACACGAAACACGAGAGCCAAAGCTTCTTTCTCTATCTGCGAGTAATTTCTTTGCGCAGACGAGAGCAATTTTGACGCAAAGGCAATAGGGCGATCATGGGAGCCAACTGTGTGCGCAAGCACAGCACCGATCCCGAAATCCGATGCATCGACCATCAACAAAAGGGGTTTCCGGGGATCGAATGGCGTAAGGCAAATATTAGAAAGCAACGCCGATTTCAACTGGCGAACAGCGCGTTCGCATTCCGTCGTCCAGACGAACGGAACACCTGCACGGCGTACGCGATGAAGCGGAGCTGAAAGAGAAGAGGCATTGCGCACATGCACTCACACCTTGTGATTCTAAAGCGTGGAAAGTTCTTGCGACCTCATGACGCAATGCGTGAGGAACATTGCGCGCTCTGATAAATTTCGGTTGCGCGTTGACCTTCAGTTCCAAATGTGCTTCATAGTTTTTAGCGCAACCTAAGCCCGGTGCAAAAATGTCTGCAAATTCGTCACATAAGCGAGAAACACTGTCTGAAGGCACAGTTTGAGTCACTGATAGCACCTGATTTACAATAGACAAATTAAACAACTGAAAAAAATCTAAGCCAAACAAGTTCACTGCAGTAGAAGAACGAAGAACGTAAAACTACACAAGTTTTGTTTGTCCCTTATATGTTGCAAAAAGAGTGCACTGTCCTAACACAGGAATTGTCTGTCCTGAATAACTATGTAACTTAACATTTGCGGCACGCAACGGAGGTGCGCCCAGTTGTGTGTACGTGTCGTGATTGAGCAATGAAACTGCAGCTCCGGTATCGAGCTGGAATAGTATCACTTTGCCTTCAAAGTCTAAGTCCACAATAAGTTTATTGTCCTGCTGACGACAAGAGCGACTGGTTTGTGCAATTTGAACAGACACTGGTACAGAATCACTTGCTAATTGACGTGATTTCCGGCGACGTCGACGCACAGTTTTTGTGGGACGAACACAGTCACTGTTAGAGAAAGTGTGGCACTGGACGAATCGGAATTAACTACATGAATGTCCATGGGCGAAGGGCCACGATCCTCTGTGTCCTTGGTTCGATGCCGGCGCGAAGCAAAGGGCTGGGACTGATTGCGATTGTCTGATCGGAGCTTTTTCTGGCAAACACTTTGAACATGTCCTTTCCTATTACAGGAAAAGCAAATAGCTTGGCGTGACGGGCAATGTTCACGCGAATGTCTAGTAGCACACCGCGGGCATGATTTCACTGCATTTGTGGGCTGGCGCGGCACACGTGGCTTAGAGCGCGGCGGCAGCTGCGTTTGTTTGTGCGATGGCGGTTGACCGGGCCGCGCAGCTCGCCCGGCAGGCCGGTTAATGTTACACACTGCTGGCGAAGTTTCAAAAGATTCCTGAGCACAGTCAAGTGTGTCTTGTCTATCCAATATGTCTATCACTTGTTGAAGGGAGGGATTAACTAGTTTCAAAATGTGCTCCCGTATGCGAACATCAGAAACGTTCTGTGCAATAGCATCACATACCATTGTATCTGAATAAGAAAGACCACAGTCACAGTCAAAGGCACAGTCCCTAGTAAGTCCTTGCAATGTTGCTACCCACTCCCTATTAGTTTGACCGGCCGTACGTTTTGTACGAGAAAACGTATACCGTTTTGCAACCACATTAACTGTTTCTTTGAAATAGGCATCTAAAGCAGACAAAATTTCGTCGTAGGACAGAGTTGCGACGTCGCGTCGGGGAAACAATTTCACTATCACAAGGTAGGTGGACACACCGACACAAGAAAGCAAAAACGGCTGCCGCTCATTACCTTGAATTCTGTAGGCGGCGAGGTAGAAGGCAATCTGGCGGGACCATTCCCGCCAAGTCTCGTGGGTTTCATCAAAACTTCGAAATGGTGGTGCAACGGCAGGTTGTGGCTGCGGTACCGGTGAAGCGGCGGCGGCCGCATCGGTTTGAATGGCACGTTGACCCTGGACGAGTTGTCCAAGGGCATCCAATAACGCCAGCGTCTGCTAATTCTGCAAGCGATAAAATTCGGACAGTACATCTGGCGAAGCCATGACACAAATAAATCAGAGCAAAGTAAAACACAAGATCCTTTGTAGACTCGTCGCCATGTGATGTGTCGGCAGCTGGGCCAACACCTTGTAGATCGAGATGGCTGAAAATGCACGCTAGACTAACGCAGACGGGCGTGAAGTACTGGAACAGGCTACGTAATTAATGCTATGAAGAAAAGTACGTAGCTGGATTAATACTTATCTTTAATCAATCATTGTGGTACATCGCTTTTGACTATACACAGGAGACTTTAATTACAATCACTGTAAGGCTAATGGCACCTTGCTAGTTCGTAGCCATTAACTTAGCTGAAGGCTATTCTGTCTCTCGGCTAATGAGAGAGAAAGGCTTCGTACATCTAGTCGCTAGCTAGGTCGTCCGTACAACTGGGGCGAGTGCTTGTTCGTATCACGAGACCTGCCTTGTGGTGGCGCTAGGTCTGCGATCACACAGTGGCGACACGCGGGTCCGACATGTACTAAATGGACCGCGGCCGATTTAATCTACCACCTAGCAAGTGTGGTGTCTGGCGGTGACACCACAAAGGCCATAGAGGATATCTCGCTATAAAACAGACTTGTTTCTTCTATATTCCTTTGTCAGTGGAAAGATAGAAAAAAGAATTCCATAGTGAAGGCTAGCAATCGTTTTGAAGAAGAGAATCAGATTAGCTTTACAACCATGCAACAGAGTCTAACAGTTCAACAGACTGCCGCACTGTATTGAACAACTTACACCCCACCTCATCATTACCAAAGCATAGGAGTCGGTATATTCCGAAAGAAGGCCCACCTGCGTGTTATAACTGGCGCCTTAAACTATATTACCATTCACTCTGTATTCTGATCTCCGTCCCAGCACCCCCCCCCCCCTCCGCCCCTTGTCAAAGTAGGTTTTTGTCAACAGCTGTCAGCGAAGTATTTTGGAATGTGGAATCCTCCGAATAATTTATAAACCTGTAGTTTAGACTACACAGCCTTTGCAGTTGTCGAATTTTTTCATAGTATGGAAATTAAGTATTCTTAGTATTAGAAGTATTTTAATTTCTAAGTTAATGGATGATCATTATATTACAGGAACACAGCCCGATTCATAATAGCAGAGCCGTCCAGAACTGGTTCCAAGGTCAGCAGAGAATAAAACTTCTTCCTTTCGTTCCAAAATCACCAGACCTCAACCCCATTGAAAATATGTAGGGGGAGGTTACGAGGTCGTTACCACCTGGGTCAAGGAATTCAGAAACTCTGTGGGAAAATATAGAGAATACATGGTGGGAGATAAACGATCATCACAATCTCTCGAGTAATTTAGTCCTATCACTTCCCAGACGCCTTCGAGCAGTTATAGAAAACGAGCGAGGATGGGTAGGGTACTGAAAGAAAAATAAAAGTGAAACCAGTTGTGAGGTCTTAAAGTATTCCGGAAACCTACTAAAGCTAAATGGTCCTTGGGTATTCTCATTAAATGTGTCACTGCGTGGTCCTTACACATAGCAACTACTAATTAAACTCTTTACTCAAAGAAATAAATATACAAATGTATGCGATACGGATAAAAGTTTGATTTTGTAGTGTTTACCCCAAATTGGGTACACTGTTAATTACCCGACTGTGTTTAAAGAAAACGCGTAAGTAATCGGAATCGTAACTGGACCTGCATAATAACTCCCTCTCCGTTCTGTAAGCTATTTCTTTTCATTCTGTCTTACTTTCATCTCTGAAAACATTATAACGGTATTACCAGTAAGATACAGGGTTAAATTGCCTAACAGTTGATCTTGTAACAGCACATATAAAGATATTTCTACTTCCTATGGTCTCTTACGAAGATAACCTTTTTCTCACCCACGAGAAGGAATGAAGGATAGCCCACACTGCTTGATTCATAACGTCACAGCAACACACTATCACTCTTCTTACCATTAGCCAAAGCAATTATCGTATCTCCACGCGGACTAGTATTAGAAATATCCTGTAACTTCACTCACTGTATGATCCCAGAAACACCTCTCACTTATTGACGTGCCTCGATGTTAACTAAGTCTCGCGTGGTTGGAAAGTTCGCGCGGTCGCGATTCTGAAATTTACGTTCCCCTCATATTCGTGCGCGGCACGTTATTACAACTGAAAAAAAAAAACCTCCACAAGCTACTTAGACTAATTTCCTAATTATATCTCGGCACCATTAAAGAATATACCATACAAAACCTCCCCTTCAAAAGATACATAAATACACACACAGAACTTTTCAGAATACTTACAGTTCGTATATAGTGTGCATAGCATGGCTACACGAATTACTATTGTGCTGCTTCCCCTTTATTTAAGTCAGGAAAGCGATCTCACTGATTCCCACGTATCTTTCACGTCCCGTTGTTCTTAAAATCAGCTTCACACGTAAATTTCTACTGACTCATTTCACAAAAGGTGAATTCTTATTCTTTCATATTAAATTAGCAACCTTGCCTTTATCCATGAATTTCAGATGCTCGTCAAATTACAAACTGAAACACATGCAAGCTGCAAATGGCTTCTTTGAAAACCAATTCTTTCTGATAAAATTTTGAGCATTACTTTCTACCATGAATGTCTGTTAGCAGCTCGATTAGTTAAAGCCACGAGATAATATTTTCCTGCACTTCCAGATCAGATTTTTAAACAAACTGACCAAAATCTTGAATTTAAATGGTTCAAATGGCTCTGAGCACTATGCGACTTAACTGCTGAGGTCATCAGTCGCCTAGAACTTAGAACTAATTAAACCTAACTAACCTAAGGACATCACACACATCCATGCCCGAGGCAGGATTCGAACCTGCGACCGTAGCGGTCACGCGGTTCCAGACTGAAGCGCCTTTAACCGCACGGCCACACCGGCCGGCTTTGAATTTAAATTTACCATTACTAAAAAGAATTATGGTAAATCAACACATTCCTACTTATAAACTAATGGTTCCTCAGTCATCCACACTTCATCATTTTCTTCATCAGCCCTATGTGGAGAATGCCAAGTCTTTAGGCTATAATAGTTCATCACATGCATCCTGTTTGTGTCGTACCTGCTTTACAATTGAATTCTAACACTTTACTGTTCATCGAACTACTCAAACGAAATATCAAATTCCGTTAATTTTCAAGTTACTCTTCACGGTCGCGACATAGTATTCTCACATTCGCCTATCTTTTACCTGCCTATAAACAATTTGGTTCCCTCCAAAATATTATATTAAATTAAATATACTCTGAAACAGAAGGTTTCTACGTAAGGTGGAACATTAAAGCCTTAACTAACTCATTTCCTTTCCCTTTGCGGAGAGGATTTTGCTCCACCACTTCCTCAGTCCATCCGGCTGCCTCAGTCGTCCCCAGGCAAGTCACACTACCGCTCTCTCCCTGCCTACGGCGAGGGTGGTGTGCATCCTGGCCAATCAAGGCTCCAGAATTTGAAGCATTTGAAACTCCTTGCTGTCTTCTCCCCAGCACACAATGAAATCTGCCCGCGCTTTTCTACTCAATGAGCTTAACGTAAGAATACAGACAAACCTAGGCCTCCGTCTCTCCAATGTCAGAGACAGACCTTTACCTGAGAAAACTCTCGTGTTGCTACATATCGATACGTCATTGCCTTCCCATAAGTCTAATAATTTCGTTTCAATATTCACTCCCAATCTATCCACATTGCATACTATTTACCTTGTTCTCATCTCAATCGTCCACTATTTAGGATAGGATAAGTGGGAAAAGTCGGTTTTCATATATTATACCAAAATAATAAACTCATCCAGTTGCTCTGATAAATTTCCTTAACTCAGCAGGTTGGTTCAATAAAAAATAACAACTCGGATGGAGCGTCTAATAGCAGGTTCCTGATACCTGACGTAGCAAGGTATTCTAGCAGTTACGTGTGGCTTTAAAGTCAGTACCGCCATTAGACTATTTTTTTCCATTTGCAGTGTTACATTTATACGATCATGATTTCAGCTTAAATGCCATTATCAAGTGTTTTAATGTTATACAGTGCCTAAGATGGCTTACTGTCGTATTTAAAATACACTATTAGACACATTGTCTAAGGGTCAATATTTCTGGTAAAATCCTAATGCTATGTTTTATCACTGGGTACACCATCTTGACCATCCTTGAGTCATGCATAAGCTACCCCTTGTCTCATCCTTCACATTACGAGTTATCAGTTACCTACTGCTGCCTCTGTTATGGCAATGAGAGTGCTAATGCAGGAATTCCTTGGCAGCGTAGTTGTAAAGTAGTGACTTTATAAAATGGTAGTTGCCTCCGAAAGCAGTTGCAGGTTTGCTGTAAGAGATGTATCAGTTCCTTTCGATGAGTTTTAAATCACGTGCTACCTGTCACATGTAAGTCTGTCCTAGTAAGCTCGCAGGGGTTGCCATGACCGTAGACTTCACTAATCTTAAGTCACATCAAAATTAATGACAAAATTACTGAACAGATTCGAATCATCTATAAGAGTCACGAATTTGTACTTTTTGTAATCACCTCGGTCTGAAATAAGAGGGAAAAAACTACAGGGACAGTGACCAAGTTTGTTAGTATGCATTATCTGAGGTACATCTCGAGGTGAAAACATACGATGATGCACAACTGCACTTTTGCGAACTTCTGTTTTACTTTCGCATCAATACTGTTGTGAACCTGCCATCTGGTATAAATGCATTAATTATCATCCATTATATATAATCATTTTGATAGTACACTTGATATTATATATGAGTAGGACACAAGACAGGACATAGATAATGTCCGTTTGACGTCAACAATGTGTAACATTTCCTTTTTTTGAATAGGACAATGTTCCTCTCCAATAATTTTTAGATTAGTTACAATAAGCTTACGCTGCAAGGGAATTCGCTTCTTCAATATGTGGTCTGTTGTCGGTTTGAAGGCCTGCCATTACATCGGCAACGTAGTGCAACTCCACCGAGGGCTGTCTGGAGTAGGGTGGAGATAGGAATGTGAAAGGTGCGAGCTGTCGAAGACAATCTTCATGTTGTTAGTGCGGTTGGGACTTAGTATATTCTTGACGACGTTTAGCACCTGTGCGGTCGGTCACCCAATTTCAGAATTCATGTTGAGTAATCCTGCTAAATTACCATAATATTGTCTTTTTATATTGATGAGTAATATGGATAGTCGTCATGTTCATGTGCCGTCTACAACGCAAATTTAATATTACTATCCTAGGAACTAACCTGCAATACGTTTTGTATTTCATAATCAGAACTATCTGCATTAACCGTCATAAGAGCAAAATGTCAGGGAACAGAATGCAGCAGTGCCTTGGTAGCTACTTGGGGACCTGCTTGAGTCGTGTTCTAAGGAAAGGGTAGTGGCTGGTTCACATTATATTACACTAGCGAGAAGTACCGACTTTTCCTTTTCTCTGCAAACATCCTGAACTAAATTCAGTAACTAAATGCTAAGAAGGTATTTACATTGTGCCAACTCAAAGATCAATAGATACAGATATAGAATTTTATAATTAAAGCCAATCTCATTCTGCATTGGAATAAACATCATTCATTATTTGCTTGTTCTTGTTATGATTGTTATTTTCATTCTCTCACTCGCAAGAGTTTTCACATTCCTATTTGGTATCGATGCACATGAAGAGTGGCTATGAAAATATGGAATACTGAATGTGACGTCATGCAGAATACACTCATTTACTTCAGCTCCTTGTGACTAACGCTACAGGAGAAGTGGGATACATAAAGTTGACAGTGTGAGGACAGAGATGCTGGCCCAACTCTGCAACTACACGGTGTTACCAGATAAAATGGTGCTGCGGAATCGAAAGTGTAGTACGGACTTTGCCACAGTAGCAGAGAGCTGCTAATTTCGGACCATGACCGTGGATTACACTTCGGTCAGCTGCTGGTTAGAGTGTTGCAACTGTAAATGGAAGGCTTTGTTTGATAGTCTTGTGCTGATGCTGTCTGAATAAATTATGCCATTGGATAAAAAGCGGTTCAGTTTTGAGACCTAACCCTCGAGGGGGGAAGGCACAGTGGTCTGCTTCAGGAATTCCAAGCAATAAAACACAAAAAACAACGCAAGAAGGGTTCGAACAACTACTTTCATGCATAGACATGCATTTGGAATCTGTTCATCGTTACAGGGTCAAACAAGAGGGTAACATTACTGAAACAATGATCAGGTTACTTAGTATATAATACAGCATACAGATTTCAAAGAGGAAACGTATGAAGACGCAGACCTCCTCGTTATCCACATGTGTGGCATATCTTTCATGTTAACGAAAGTAATATCCCGCTTTACCTCTTTTACATCTTAAACGAAATGAATGCCATGAGGAATCGAATATTTGTTGACTGCGTCTCTTCTTGCTTCCATCCTTACCTACATATTTCTTCATTCTCGTGGTAAGCATGATATTCTATATGTATGCTGCAAATGATTGCACGTGGACACATTCGACATCGAGGTGCAAAGCGTTTGATATCTTACATTATATTCTATTCAGATAAGCTTCCCATGTATTTTTACTTCGTTTGTATTTTTAGATGATTATGAACATTACGGAAAATTATCTCACATGCTTTATGTTGAATGAGAAACATTGAATCATCCGTTTTGCTTTCCCTACGATGAAATGATAAAATGTCGGCGTCAACAGCCTTCTTCCACGCCGAAAGCTGAAACTTGTATCATTCTGGATTAATGATAATTGAATGTCTCAAATGTATACATAGCGACGTCAGAAACTGTCAGGGGAGAACGCCGCATAAAATCCAAACGTGCGCGCGCGTCTCTACTCTGAAGAACCATATCGGACAATCACGACAAACATTTCGCTGAAGAGCTGCCTCGTAAGAGAGCCGAGAATTGGCAGCATCGTAGCAAGTATTTGTCAACACTGTGATAGTGCATTTACTTCCGGGTGCAGGCCGGCATTACCTCGCTAAATTCACTCGACATTTGTTTTCCTCTTCGAAGACACATACGATATAATCCACTGTTAGATGAGACACTTAGACAGTATACACTGCTGGCCACCGTAAATGCAACACCCTGAAGGAAGCATCCGAATCAAGTGAAATTTACACCATGGGTTTGCAGCGATGAGATATGCAACTGATTAGAATTTCAGCGCAGACGCACATCACGCGCGCCTGTGGCGCCACCTCATAGCGCCATTTAAGGCTTGGCGATTTCGACGAGTGTACGTTCGGCACGTGTGTTTACCTTGTGGTTGTTTCACAAGACGATCAGTTATGCCTCGTAGACAACAGCGAACATCGTTTGATCAAGTATCCGAGTTCGACAGAGGAAGGATAGTGGCTTACCGACATTGTGGATTATCATACAGAGAAATCGCTACTCGTGTTGGACGAAACCAAACAACTGTAATGCGGATATGTGACCGTTGGATGCAGGAGGGTACGACGGATCGACGTGGTCAATCGCATTCACCTCGGTGCACCACTGCACGTGCTGATAGGCAAATTGTGCGCATGGCAGTGACGGATCACTCAGTGACATCCCGAACCATAGCACAGCACATTGCGTCTGTAACGCATCATCCAGTGTCTGCGCGTACCATTCGACGCCGTTTACAGCAGAGTGGTCTGTCCGCAAGACGTCCATTGCTTCGTCTACCACTGACGCAGAACCACAGACGTCTCCGTCGACAATGGTGTGATGACAGACGGATGTGGACGGCAGAATGGAATGACGTTGTCTTTACTGACGAGGCACGCTTCTGTCTGCAGCACCACGATGGTCGGATTCGAGTGTGGAGACACCGTGGAGAGAGGATGCTGGACAGCTGCATTATGCACCGCCACACTGGTCTTGCACCGGGTATTATGGTATGGGGCGGTATTGGATATTACTCTCGCACGCCTCTAGTACGCATTGCCGGTACGTTAAATAGCCGGCGCTACATATCCGAGATGCTGGAGCCAGTTGTCCTTCCTTACCTTCAGGGCTCGGCCACAGCCATATTTCAACAGGATAATGCGCGACCACACGTGGCACGCATTGTCCAAAGGTTCTTCGTCAATAACCAGATTGCTTCCCTGGCCGGCTCGCTCTCCGGATCTTTCACCGATAGAAAACATGTCGTCCATGGTTGCTCAACGAGTGACCCAGATTACATCCCCAGCTGCCACACCAGATGATCTTTGGCAACGTGTGGAAGCTGCTTGGGCTGTTGTACCCCAGGAACACATCCAACGTCTCTTTGACTCAATGCCGAGACGTGTGGCAGCGGTGATCTCCAACAATGGCGGCTACTCTGGCTACTGATTCTGGCAGGAACCACGTGTCACAGACGTCTGTAAACGTAATCATTTGATACTCGGTCAACATGTTATCTACAAAATAAATTTTGTTGTGCTACCTCTTGTCTTTCTTGGTGTTGCATTTACGGTGGCCAGCAGTCTATTTAATATCTGGCCTGCAAGAAGGGCGTTCTTCACATAAGTAACACCTGTTTGTGTGTTGAAGGTTGCGTTTTGAGGGGCAGGCAACATCGCAGTGTGACGTTAGGTCAGAGGTTCCCTTGTGCGTTGCGGTGCTCGTACTATACGACATAGCAGTTCCAATCTCGGTGGAAGCCACTGAATACAACCTTTTATTTTTCATTTTAATGAATGTAGTTGCAAACTGCTAGTAAAAATTCCGTATACGAAATCTGAAGAATGCCTTTAAACATCAATCTTTGTCCGATTTCGACTTAGTAAATTATGTTAATATCATGGATGTCTGCTTTGCAAATGCCAAGGTGCTTCACTGTAAAATAGTTCCTGAAAAGATTCAAACCGACTGTCAATGATACGAATTTGAGCTTTCTTCGTCATATAGGTCTAACATGTCAGGAGGTTGTTTATGAAGTGCACATGTTGATTAATATAGTTCCTCTCTTCTAAATTTTTGCCATAGCATTTAACTGTAGACGTTTTCTGACGCCGGCGTTAGCAATTCCTTTCCGTTCTCTGAAACCTCGAAAACGATAAATTATTCTGGTTTAAATCTGATGACCTTAGCTATCACTTACGATCAACATTAAATACTTCATGAACCCGTACATGGAACACCAAATGTGGTGTTCCTGCACTGCTACAGAGCGTGCATTGCAGGGTATTCGCACAGTTTATCGCATATACTTACCATAAGGAATGAAACAAAAACTGTAATACACTTCACACCACAGACGCTCACTCTGGCTTGACAGAAACATCCCAATATTGGCCAAAAGTTGCACAAATAATTGACTTTGAAAGGAAAGGAAACGAGGTATGACGCATTTATAAATTCGTCGATTGTAGTGAGGTGGTTTAATTTCGTCCCAGTCTACAAAATTAATTTCGGGCCGTACTCAACTCTTGCCGATTAATGTAATACAATACCCGCCTACTAATCACGGCGTCTGTCTCCGTTGCTTTTGGGCGTGAATGGAAATCGTAGAAATTTTCTGTGGAGCAACATTTAATAATAAAGCGTTTTAAATCATCAAAAGCGACGAGCAGTAGCAAGCGCTTTCCATAAAGAACGGGGGAGTGCAGCCCCACTGCTGTCGCCACGGCCGCTACCGGTAGCCAGCAAATGGAGCTTTGCAACATATGACGTACAGAGGAGGACAGGCTGCAGGAAATCTTCCGCAAAATGGTTACTGGATAAAATTTTGATATCGGTGTGTCAGAAAGCGAAATAGATTGAATCTGTGCTACCATTACATTCACGTCTTCAGCATTCAGACAGAAGAGGCTATAAAATAATTTTACGCCAGCTGCTGTCGATCCACTGACATGGTGAACAGAAACGACACACGCTACCACTAGACCACAGGCGTAATCAGCCCATAGTCTCTCTGTCATGGGACATGTTTTCCTCCTGTAAGTGCCGAAGTCTACAGTGTTGCCAGATTGTGCAGATAACTGGACTTAGAGAATTAGCGAGTTGGCCAGTTTATTTGTCCCATGTCGCGATCGGCGCGGACTTAGTCTCTGAAGCGGCCGGCCGACAGTCGAGTTTTATGTCTAAAGGTACGTTGCCCAAGACGCGACGCATACTAGCGACTGCGACGGGTCGCTACGTGACGTCAGAAGTTGCCTGCTGGCTCATGCGCAGTTCGAATTTGGGATGCGACGCGCGACTGTTGTGGCAGCTGCCGCAGCACTGCACCAGTGAGCAGTGTTGCGACGGAAGTCGGACGACACAAAGACGTACGGCTGCCAGAAAGATGTCGAGCCAGTCAAGGAAAACTGAAATAAGCCACTCACAGGATGTGATGCTCTGTGAGCTGGTCTCGCAACATCCTTGCCTTTACGATTTGAAGAACCCTAAATATAGAGACACTATGTTCAGAGACAGAATTTGGGAAGAAATTGGTGCACACTTGAAACTGGCAGGTGAATGAAATATATAATATTTTCCCATTAATGCAAATTTTTCAGGCCTGTTATGAAATTCAGTATAATCCATGCAGATGTAGAATTAGAATGATGAAAATGAACTGAAGGTCAGTTTTCGCATTACTCTTTTCTGTGACGATAAAAATTGAAAACGGCAAGTACATTATAAAATGAACGATCTAAAGTACAACGAGAAAGCTACATTTTACAATACCTTCACTTTTAAAGTAAACGGTAGATTGGTGTCTTGATGATACCTTCTAGTTGTGAAAAACCACCACCAGATTGTTGTACAGCTTTCTGTAATCAATAGATGTTCGTTTTTGAGGAAGGCGTTTCTCAACAGATTGCGCAAACAGTATGCTGCAATAAGTAATTTGTCACATTCACTTCAATTCATTGGTAGAAGATGGTGCTCAAAAAACTTGTGCCAAAAGTGCACTACTGTTTTACAAGGCCCTTCTGACACAGTTCACAATTGAAATTCGTCTTTTGTAAATCCTGGAGTCATCTTTTGAGTGCAGATTGGCAAGATTAAATGTTCATGTCATCCATAATGATGTATGCTGTCAGAATATAAGAATATGTAAGTTCATTTGGATGGGAATAAAGAGTCAGTCGGCTATGAAAGTTACCTTAGCTTGTTCCAAAAGTTTCTGCATGGGAGAAACTGACAAGTATAATTTGGGGAAATTTTTTGAACAAGCACGGACATGATTTCTTCCACATTTCTGCCAGTGTATACTGTAGACGTTCAGAATGAAAATTCTAGAGATGTTTAAGGTGTAACCCTATCTTGTTGTCAAGAACTTGAAACAATTTAATGACGCTAGTGTGCACTTATTGTTAATAAACTTATCTTTCATTGGAATTTTAGGTGAAATGTGCAAAAACAGATGGAGGAATATTCGGGACTCGTATCAGAGAAATAAACGAGAAAGAAAGCTTGGAACAGGTTCAGATGCCTCAGCAAAACCAAGAAAATGGGTTCTGCTTGATCACTTGGCTTTAAGAAACCTACATTTCGTGGCATTTGAAATGAAATTGTCAAGAGCATATGGAGAAATATTAGTAACTCATACGGAGAAATATATTACATAAAATGGTTTCATTAGGTCCAAATGTGTCAGCGAAACAAAACAAATGCATTCTCTATCATGTGATGACCACACGAGTCTCGTTGCGCGTCGACAGAACTGGCGGCTAGTCGCGACGCTCCCGGAGATATATGAACCCAAATCTCGGAAACGGAGATCGATATCACTCTGATCTCAACTTTAAAAATAATTTCGATATGTTAGCTTCTTTTCATCGGCAACGATGTATGACCTAACGTGAACCGTACGTAAAGTAGCCGGCGACCACCTTTTTTCACTGTACACAATTCAAATTTTATGCAGTAGGTTACTTGTAAATTAAGTATCGGAATAACTGTGACGAATATCGGAAAAACAGACATCTCATTATCAGGCTGTGATGTGAAACTGTAAGATACGCAAACATCAATTTTTTGTGCCTTTTACTTTCCTCACAATTGATAGAGAAGTAATATACAGCGAAAAAAACACGCAAAACCGGAAGAGATACTTATCAATTTTTTAAAGTAAAAGGAGAATCTGTATCGAAAAACTAACTCTGGGAGCCGATGTAACTTTGTTGCATTAACATACAGTATTTTTTACAGCAAGAAAATCGGAATTCTTATTTTTCTTATGTGTTTGAATCCGCCGCCGCCGACCGGAGCTTGGGAAACAGCGACGACTTCTGTCGTGTTGCGGCCGTGTCGCAGTCTGCCAGGGTGGGAAAAGAGGAGGGGGCAGCGTCGCAGTCGCAGCCAACTGTCGCGTCTTGCGCAACGTAACTTAAGGTACGTTGTCCAAGAAGCGACGCACACTAGCGACTGCGACGGGTCGCTACGTGACGTCAGAAGTTGTCTGCTGGCGCATGCGCAGTTCGAGTTTGGGATGCGACGCGCGACTGTTGCGGCAGCTGCCGCAGCACTGCACCAGTGAGCAGTGTTGCGACGGAAGTCGGACGACACAAAGACGTACGGTTGCCAGAAAGATGTCGAGCCAGTACTTATCGCATGATGTACTGTGCAGCGGCAATGCAATACTCACGGGAAGTAATACCCAAACCCAGTGTCGCTATGATTTACCTACCACATCATATAAAAAATATAATTGATGGCAAGGCGATATTAAACTAATTTGAACGTTTTTTCGCTCTGTTGAAAAACGTTAATTTTTGACATTTGTTGGTTTTGTTAGGACGTCTACTTCTACTTGGGTATCCTCTGCCAGGTTCAGAAGAAAATACTAGAGGTGAGTAATTTATTCTCTTCCCAAGAATATGAAGAAAATATATTGAAGACAGCATGTCCTTACTTTTGAGAAACCTACATTTCGTGGCATTTTAAATGAAATTGTCAAGAGCATATGGAGAAATATTAGTAACGCATACCGGAGAAATATATGACATAAAATGGTTTCATTAGGTCCAAATGCGTCAGCGACACAAAACAAATGCATTCTCTATCGTGTGATGACCACACGATTCACGTTGCGCGTCGACAGAACCGGCGGCTAGTCGCGACGCTCCCAGAGATATATGAGCCCAAATCTCGGACACGGAAATCGATATCATTCTGATCTCAACTTCAAAAATAATTTCGATATGTTAGCTTCTTTTCATCGGCAACGATGTATGACCTAACGCGAACCATACGCAAAGTAGCCAGCGACCACATTTTTCACTGTACACAATTCAACTTTTATGCAGTAGGTTACTTGTAAATTAATTATCGGAATAATTGTGACGAATATCGGAAAAATACACACCTCATTATCAAGCTGTGATGTGAAACTGTAAGATACGCAAACATCAATTTTTTGTGCCTTTTACTTTCCTCACAATCGATAGAGAAGTGATATACAACGAAAAAAACACGCAAAACCGGAAGAGATACTTTTCAATTTTTTAAAGTAAAAGGAGAATCTGTATCGAAAAACTAACTCTGGAAGCCGATGTAACTTTGTTCCATTAACATACAGTATTTTTTACAGCAAGAAAATCGGAATTCTTATTTTTCTTGTGTATTTGAATCGGCCGCCGCCGACCAGAGCTTGGGAAACAGCGACGACTCCTGTCGTGTTGCGACCTTGTCGCTGTCTGCCAGGGTGGGAAAAGAGGAGGGGGCAGCGTCGCAGTCGCAGCCAACTGTCGCGTCTTGCTTATGTGTACTTTCGCTGAACCGCTGGCGCGGACGCAGCGGCAGCTATGAAATACTTATCATCCGATTCCAAGGAAACTATTTGGTAGAAAAATTTGATTCTTGTGCATGTTACAGCCTGATATCCTCTCTCGATAAAGGACCGAATTTCTTTTCGTTATTCGTCGTGATTACTTGCTGCATCGCATTTACGTAAACCTTTACACGAAACTTTAATGTGTGTGCTGAGGTAAAAACGCATTGCGTGGTCTTTGCGTGCAGTTCATTTTAGGTAATACATTATTGCGAATGAAATTTAGTCACCATATCGAAATTGTTTTTAAGGCTGAGAGCAGAACGACAGCTATCACCGTTCTCGAGATATTGAATGATATGTCAGCGGACGGGCTGTGCAGTGACCGCCGCAGACCGCTCGCGATGCGACCGATACTTTGTCCTGCTCGTCGTAAACCATGTGGTTGTATCAACCGCAAATTTCGTAAACGGTTCAAGAAATGGAAACATGTTTTTTTGTAAACGATAACTTCTAAAAAGTCACGTATTTCGTCGCATGATAAATATCCAAAATCTATTTATCTACCGAGATATGAAAGTAACTACAGGTTTTCAGAAGGGATAGATGAATTATTTTAAAAGGCGTTTAATAGCATGTGGAATGAGAAGTTAAATCGAAACTAATTTGCTGGTACTTTATTGGTTTAAGACGCGTTTCGCCTTTTAGTTTAAGGCATCTTCGGTGGAATCTAGAATGATTCAGTTTTGTTTTGATATGTGATACTTGCAGATTATAAAACAGTTCACATCTTTTTTTATGTGAATAACTGATTACTTACAGTGAATCGAGTTTTCGGCGGACATATACGTTTCCCCTCACCTGGTCACATGCTGGAGGTTAAACTAAAACTTAGATTATGGAACATAGGCACATATTCATGTTCGCTCTTTTTTCTTCTGTCACTAGCAGTAGACATTTTACCGAAAACTCTGATTTGAAGTCGCAACTACAGTGTGTTGACCTCATGTCCCTTCCTGTTTGGTTTGTTTATGTACATGTTGCCAACCTAAAGAATTAAATGCTGAAAATTAATGTTTGTTTATTTCTGTTCTCCATATATCTGCATGTATGTGTGTGTGGTTAGCCAGTGATAGTTATAAAAAGTTGAAAGTGAATGCAGTAGTTGTCAGACAGTGGTTGAAAGATTTGGTGTTCAGCTGATTTCAGTTTTGGTTTAATTGTTTTGTGGAGGAGTGCATGGAAGAGTTAATTCACAACTTACATTAATCGATAAAATAGTAGAATAGCATTTCAACAGATGATTATTATCGGGATACTATCACCCAATCCCTTTGTCCTCACTCTTTGACGCCCCATAATATGTCATGTCAGCCAACCCCTCTTGTAGTCAAAGGTGTGCCGTAATTTCCTCTTCCTCCTCTATTTAATTCCGTGCCTCTTCTTTAGTTACACGACCCTCACATCTAATCTTCAGCATTCTTATTAATTACCACGTTTTGAAAGCGTCCATTGTCTTCTTGAGAGAACTGTTCATCGTCCACGTTTCACTTACACACAAGGCTGCACTCCACACAAATACCTATGTAAAATAGTATCCAACCACTAGAATTTATATTCGATGTGAACAAATTTTCTTTTTCAGAACGCTTTTCTTGCTATTGACAGTCTTCATTTTATATCCCCTCTACTTCTGCCTTCTCAATTACTGTTTCCCTGTCAAGTCACTGAAATCTCAGAAATGCAGTTTAGTTTCTGTACAAGTTGTAGATAATCTTGTGCCCCTGTGTTTTATCGATGACATCTACAGAGCTTCAAAGAATGTTTTAATTAAGATTGTCAAAACCTTTCTCTAAACATCCAAATAATATAAAGACAGGTGCACAGTTCTTCAGTCTGCCTACTTAGCTAAGTGGTAGGATCAGTATTGCCTTGTGCGTTCAGACATTTCACAGGAATCTAACATTGTGCTTATATTATTTTGTACAACCCCTTCCCCTCTCCTCTCTACATATTCCTTCCACTTTCTAGCCTTCTCTTATTTGCTTAGTTCTGGCTTGCCAAGTGAGTTCTTGACAGTTTCTTCTCCTTTGAGCTAAGTTTTCTTTCTTCTTTCACATTTTCAATCTACTATGTTTTCCAAGTGCAAAATCGCTTTTGCGAATTTGGACTTTCTATCAACGTCATGTTTAGACATTTCTGTTTCCTATGGTCTACTTTATTTGCTGCATTTTTATATTTTTCCCTCTTGTCAAATTTAATATATCACGTTTTATCTAACGATTTCTACTGTACCTTTTTCCCGTTCACATACTGCTGCATTCACCACTTCTTCTCTCAAAAATATCCATTCGTATTCTAGCGGATTCCTTCCTCTGTTTCAGTCAGTCGTTGCATTACAGTAACTATAAGATTATCGAAAAACTGTGGGTCTTGACTTATTCAAGTTCCATTTCCTTAATTTGCTACCGTTTACTGTCTCTCTAGCTTTAAACTGCAGCTCGTAACCAATAAATTATTGTAGGTTTGCGTCTGCACCGGGAAATGTCTTACAATTTAAAATTTGGTTTCGAAAACTCTGTTCCAAATATATATTATTCTATCGTGATTCTTAAGCAAGGTGCTGGCGATGTTTACATTATGCTCTGTGGGAAATTCTATCAGGTGGCTTCCACTTTCATCCCTTCCCCCTAGCCTTTGTGTTCTTACTGTTTTCATGTACCTGCTACCGTATAACATTTTAAATTTTTGTCTCGCTTAACTATCTGAATAATCTCTTTTATCGTACATTGTTTCATTGTGTTAGGAGATAGTGAACAATCATGAACGGTAGTCATGAAATGTGTTTATGGTGAAATGAGAAAACATGAATAATGAAATATGTGAAAGTGTACATTGTACATAAAATGAAAAATTGGTATGTCTTCACCCAACTTCGTCTTTCCTTCATGTAGGTGTAAGACATAGTTAATCAAACGAACCGAGCGTTTCAGTGGTCCCTGCCCCGTACCTCAGTGGCTGTCCGTCATTGGCTACCGCTAGCGTCTGCCGCTTCCAGATGGGAACGCCAGTTCCGCGAGCCACCGCGTCAAAGCGGAAAACGCTTGTCGCTGCCGTTGCCGCACGCCGCGCTGCCGCGCTGTAGTGGGAACCGGCCTTTACTGTCACAGCCTTAGTGCATTAGGGTTATGAATGCTCGGTACAATCTTCCTCTTCGAATACTAGGAGTAGACTGATGTGAAACTAAGCTTTCTGGACCATCTTAAATAGGTGTGGCCAATCCAGTGGTGGTAGGGATAGAGTTCAGCCAGCACTCTTCCAGAATCCACCGGGAGTAGAGGCATGTTGTGATGGATCTTAGGGTAGAGTACCAGGGGCGAATTTGTGAAATAAGAAGGCATGATAGTTTGAAAGTCATTTACATTTTATGAAAGTAAACAGTACTATTACATTATCTAATGCACATACCAAACAAGTATCATCATTCTTTCTCAGCCAAACGCAATGCAATGGAGGACATCAGTATCTTTGCAGCTCTGTAACAGAGACGTTCTTGTAAATATAACAAATCTATAAAGATTATTCATGAACCTTCAGTAATCAACTGAGTATGTATGATAGAAATTTCGAATTAGTGTCAGTATCTCTTCAGTCATCATTCTTTCTTCTTCCAAACTGTTACCATGGTAATAGTGACTAAACCATAATACATATTTTCACGTTTTGAAACAGTTGATGGCTCTGAAAGGCATACTTAGAGCTATGATTGATGAAAAGGTTGCGGTAACACAGCCATCGTTCATGAAGGTGATAAATCTGAGGTCTTCAAATAATATATGTCCATATTCATGAAGAAAGACTTTCACGTCAATTGTAATGATAACATTTTGAGGTGTCATCGCAAAATGGTTTCGCTATTATGGCACACCTATTTATTTATACAGGTCTATGTACAATTCCATTAAGTGGGCTGTGGTTGGTAATCCAGTAATGTAGTATAAATGTAACTGCTGCTGAGATTTCCGGGAGGTTTTTAGAAGCGTCAGATTCAATACAAAGTCAATAGGTAAATGCTTCGTTGACTTGTTCTGTTTGGATTAACTATAAAAACAATTGTAGCTAGCTCCTTAGAATTTCTTGGACTGAGCGGTCATCCCTCATTGTTTTCACTATTATAGTATGCTGGACGAAACCTCGTGAACATATCAAAAAGCAGACTATTCGTTATTAGGACGATCTTGCTGTAATTTGTCATTTGGGTAAAATTCAGAAATTAAATAAACTCTTGATTTTATCAAATTAAAATTGTCCAGTGCACTAATTTCACATTTGAGGTTCGCTTTCCTATTGGTCTGAAATTCGAAAATGATAAATCTAGGCCTTTCTAATTTAACTGATATCTTAATGAGCCATGAGTGTCTTTCAATCCTAGTAGTTTAGCGCTTTGGAGACTGAGCCCGAGCATAGTTCGGGCCGCATCACTGTGTTAAAAAAGCCCGCACCGAGTATAGGTCGGGCTGTGATTCGCCCCTGCTGTTTGTCGGTTTTATTAATGTTCACCCCGTACGCTGTACCTACTATAGGGAAGAACCTGAACATTGTATGATTCAGTTTGTTGTTGAGAAATGGCACTGTCATAATATTGCACTCGACCTGAATTATGGTAACTGGTAGTATATAGAGGGACTAAATTTACTCGTAAAACTTATTAGGAGCGCAGAATTTGACCCATTGAGAAACGGAGTAGGTTTCCTCTTGAATTCCACTTTCAGAAGTTTATTATGTGCTCAGTCGTTCTTATTTCAGTTTTTAAGTGCGTTGACGTTCGTCCATAAATCGAAACCTGTTACTCCCCGTTTTAAATATTCGTTTAAATCATCATTGTGGTATGCGTTGTGAGGCACTTGCGTGACTTTACTACTTCCCATGCGCATACTGCAATTTAATGTTGTGATATTAGGAATGATGTGGTACGTTTCTAAGGATGTCAGCGCAATACTCCAGTTCCCTTCGTTTAGTTCGGTTGGTGGGAAGTAATTCGTACCTCATGCTGATGATCGACCATTTAAAGTCAAACTGTGTGATATCGATCATTAATCTCAGCTACTAGTCTGGTGTGCGTTATAACGGTTTTTAGGTATCTTCCTTCACTATCAGTGTAGCCATCGGTATAAACATGAGTCACACCCGTCTGCAAAGGTATGTTTTTACTACTGAAAACTGTAGAACATATGGTTATCGGTAAAGTAGCGGTGTAATTCTTGTGATGGCTGTGAATCGCCGAGTAAGTCGAAGTAATAGACACTATTTTGAGTTCTTTTTCTAAGATTCACTACCCCGCGAGTTCCAAGGCCTCCTGCAATGTCTAAATTTAGAACTCTGAGAAATTATTGGATAGAGCACTTTTTGGCGAATTTCAGCAGCTAAGTATTTGTAAATAATCTATCAGGCAGTATAGCTAACAGCTTTTTTTTTTTATTGAACAATGCTAGCCCTTGCTTGCGTTGTTTTAGACATAATCCTTTCCCAATATTCACAGATTCCATGAATTTATCCTTCCTGTTGGCCCCGTTAAGCTGCTGCTTTGCCTTTTCCACATTTTTCACTGCTCTGGCGATAGTTTCCACACCATCGTATACAGAACCAATCGCTGAAAGCCCCGCAAAATCTGCAATTAAGAACAGTGGGATGCCACCTGACATGTTTGGCAGTGATAGGTCTCTGGCACTTTTAATCAGTTTCCCTTTGGAGGCTATTTTATCTGCTGGAAATGATAATTACATGCATTTTCTACACCCTGACATGCCCGTCTTCATTTTATTCTTTAGTGGGCGACGGGTGGGATTCATAACGTGACTGAAATTTATTCCCGTACTCAGTTTAAGATTTGCGCGTATTGCTTTATCTGCTAAGAGTGAGGCGATACGCTGAGCAGCACTGATACCGCTTTTTGACCTATTTGCTTATCATAGTCGGCTAATATTCTATATACAGCGTGATGTTCTATGAGATCCTAGTTTGCTGGATACACGGTATGACGACGTGTGCTGGCCTCATCTAAGAGACTGATTCACGTGTTGCTATGTGCAAGTCGTTTCTAGAGATCTGGCCCAGCTTATAAGTAGGAATATGATGTCCTATTGACAATTTACCGAGAATACCACACATCTGTTGATGCGTTTCCTATCATGAATGTTGTGCTACGGCGCTGTTTGAGGTGTGCACGCCTTGTTATACATCAAATCAGTGTCGTCCACCCAACTGTCATGTGATGAACGGAATCCGAGCCATTTAACAAGATAGTTCCCCTCTCTTCCATGCCTTGCCATTAAGGTTTCCCATGAACATTGCCTCATATCTACAAGATCTTTCTGCCATAAGTCATCGAAGCCTTGAATTATAACCTGTCTACATGGGAATGTCTTGCACACTTGTTTATGGAAATCTTGAATAACTGTCCCCATAATTATTCGATGGTAAATCTTTCTCCACTTCTGAAGTTACTGAAATTACTTAATTTCAATGTGCTGTATTCCAAGCTGCAGATGATGCTGTAAGAAGCCGTAGTTGTTCTATTTCGTTTGAGTCATCGTAACTGATGTACCTGCATTTGGGGGATCTGTTTTTAATTCCGAATGTCGATAATGCCACTGCCAAATAGGTCTGCTAACGCATTTTAATAATTTGTTTGTATTTCGAAGTGTTGGTGCATTTTGCTCCTACACCATCTTCTCCATTGGCTTTCTTACATGCTTCCGCCATTCGAAATATCTGACCATAATTTTCAGTATCTTTTGGTGATTAGCAGTCTGGTTTCGTAGTTTTCAACAGTATTAGATTCAGTGAACCGGGTGTTTCTTTATTTTTTTTTTTGGTCACTGATCTGTGTTGCAGTGTTGGTTAAACTTATAGGTTGAGTACATAGCATGTACATGCTTTTTCCTTGCTTACTCCGTATGTTCTATCAATCCAGCTATCACTGTAATGTTTAATGAAATCACCAATAGCATCTACTTCCTCCTCTTCTTAAGGGGTCGACGGATTCTATGGCAAGCCTAAAGATGTCTCTGAGAACGGCGTCTGCAGGGGGTGCCAGTGGTTGTAGCTGTCCATAGTGAGAATTCATTTAGTTTAGAAATATCAAAAAGTATGTTTAACAACAGGTCTCAGATTTTTAGGATCTAAAATACCAAGAAAATTGTCGCTGAAATAACCCGCAAAGGCGATAAAACCGAGTAAAATGATGTAAAACACATGAAAATTGAATTATAAAATAAACTATAGAAACAGGCGGCTGAAAATGAAGTTACAAAAAGTATCATTGATTTAAAATCGCTGTGCTCGTGTTGGAGAAATCTCTTTCTTTGAAGTCATACATAAATTTTTCTATAGCCGTTGTAGAACTAGTTCAGTCTTTGACAGCCAGCAGAAAATCTTTCAACATTTGCTCAAATTGTTAGAGGGTGCCAACTGACAATGGCCCTTAGTTTAGAAAAACGGATCTAAAAAGTCCGCGCAGAGATATCGATATGTCACGAACGGATATGTTCAATAACGACATTTTTTGTTTTAGTCCCTAAATCTGGTACAAGATAACAACATAGTAAGTGAAGCAACAATGGTGATGAGCAGATGAACACAATTTACTTTAAACACGTGTAAAGCATTCTACAGTAACTTTTCTGGTTTTTACCCTGAGGCACGTGTATTGGTCGTTCTTGTCAACATTACAACAATGAATTGTTGTATCATAAATGGACGTTACACACAGCTTAAAAATGACATCCTCCTTGGGAAACTAAGTACAGTACGGGATCTGTAAGACGTAGAACACAACACTAAATTTACATTTCTATAGCCAGAATGTTCGAGATCTTTGTACTTGTGAACAATGTATAGCTCATAAAGAAAGACTGCATGCAAAGGAACTCCACACGTTTCTAATAAGCTATAATAAAATGAAATGAAGCAGCTCATTATCTGAGTGACGAAACTACTATATGTGTACGTGCCCCATGAAGTAGAATATACTCTTACCGTCGCCGGAATTTTGTTTTCCTAGAAATGAAGCCGTCCTCCCATTACTTACGTCACAAGCAGTGCACATCTTCATGAGCCTGAAATTGGCATTTCCTTCACATTTGGCGCCAAGGTATGCCGTTAACTATCCATACACTGATCGATGTGGTATGAGGTTAATTTATATATGACAAATGATTAGCGAGATAACCACTGTTTGAGTGTGGTAGGTTGAAATGATAATGACATGAAAATTAGTGGTCTCAATGAAGAGCGGATTCAGGGTAGCGGTGTACGATGGCACGTGAAGCCCCCTCGGGTGTATGGTTCCATGTGGCCTTCATCCATCAGCCCCACCCCCATCCCCCACCCATCCCCAGAGAGTTTGCGAGAAATAAAGGTAGATGGAGAGAGGGAGTGAATATCGAAATAATCACAATTTTTACTTACGGGCAACATGTAACTGTGAGTTTAAAAAAAGCAAAACGCCTGTATTTAACGAAAGGTAAGTATGATCTGCTGTGTTGTGCCTCCATTTTATTGCTTCTTATTCATTTTTTATCGGACTGTACGATACAGGTGCAACAAAATAAGTCGTTAATAGTTTCGTGATTGCGTAGCAAATAAATCAGCTATTGTGTAGGTTTTACGCGCTAGGCTTCTGAAGTAAAATCTTTTGCTTTGTGAAAAACTTGTACATTTTTAGGGCTGCGTTCAGACACACACATACTGATATTTTCGGTTAATATTCTATCTCCCTGGATTCTTTTCATAGATAATAGGAAACTGTACTGTCAGCATTTGCTATAAACGTCTTTGTTTGAAGCTACACGTATCGATTTTCCATCATCGTCAGGCTTCTTACAGTCAGTACATTTGTTGTTCTCTACGTCTTGACATCGTGTTAAGGTCCTCTTGTTATCAAACAGTACCTCGTGTTCTGTCTGCGGTTTGTATCATGAACCAGCGTATTTCATTCATGATGCAGCACTTCACTTCTTGGTGAAAGTAATCTATAAGGTATAAGTAATTCTGTTTGTCACCTATTCAGGGCAGAAACATTCAATCTAGTTTGACGAAGTTTGGTATGGAGATAGCGTGAAATCTTAGGAAGAACAAAGGCTACTTAAAAAATTAAATCAGAAGGGAGAGGTGATAAACGTTGACAACAGCGAATCATGGCATCTGAAAGCTGTTTACGATGCACTCTTTTGCAATACGTTGCGCACGCGATTTAAGCTACGTCGAACTGGAAAGTAATAAATTGTGGAGCTCAAAAACATCTACTCAGAAGTACATGAGAGCATATGTTTATCTTTTACGGTTCACCCATAATCACCATATTACTCTTTTCGTTGTCCCAGGTGCAGCGAATGGAAAAGACAAAAATGGTGCATGTAAATGAACTATAAAAGATAAACATATGTTCTCGTGAACTCTTCTTAAGACATTTTTGAGATCGATACTTTAGGACGACATAAAATTATGCACCACGTACCGACTAAGCAGCGTGTTGTTGCCGGCAAACTCTTTACTATACAGAGCAGATAGCCTTTGAACGGCTGAACAAACTTTCATGAAGCACGCGTCGCCCAATTCTGATTAAACTAGCCGTTTCTTAAATAATACAAGAAACAAACTGCATTGAAGCCGATGTATTCGTGTCGGAGCAGTGATACCATAGATGTAGAAAGACGGTAAACAGAACACGTGACTTCGTGCTAAGGGGCAGCGAAGGGGACGGTGGACAACCCGAGTTCTCTTTCTCAGGTATTTACTCCTCGTAACATTACTACTGACACACGAGCGGGTAAAAGCTAGTTGAATATATAAATGAATAGACACTACCACTAATCCATGGAGAACTTACGAAAATGACTACATGTTGCATCCTGTTTACGTCACAGCTCTACTTTGAAGTTATTTGATGTCCTGACACAGGATCAGTCAAGCTCACAGAACAATTTGTTTTCGAGAAAGATTTAGACACTCATAACCATTACTCTAAATCAACAAAAATAGTTGCTGCTATTTGAATTTTAGTTCTTCCAAATTAGAAACTTCGACGGCATTTTTCCCCACGGTCAGGTAGAAAGATTTTTCATGATAGGAATTTTTCCTTAAAAGACATTTATATATAATTTTGTTGACTGAAAAAGCTGTCTTGAAAATGTATGACGTTTTTTGTAAAAGAAATTGATTCAGTTCAACTCAACACTCGAAAAATCTGCTTTTTAAGCCGTGAGGGAATGTCAAATTTAACGAGCAACGAGCGTCGTATTACCGGCTGTTTAATTCTGACATGTAATTGGGTGACCTTTTAGTATACGCTGTTTTTCCACTTCTGCATTGTGTTCAGTGCGTTATTTGATAACGACGCAGCTACGCCGGTTACAGTACTCTGTTAATTTGATGGGGCTGTCGAACTACATAATACCACAGTAATTATGCGGAAGTCTACGAGTACTATAACTAACTGTAACTTGATGTTTTTGGTAAAGTGATACTATAATGAGTGACAGGCAGAGAAAAAGACAGGCCATTATAATAAGTTTTTCTTAAAAAAAATAGAAGAAGAGAAAGGTAATGGTAGCGAGGAAGAAACCCTTCGTCCCATACAACCACAAAAGACGTCGTATGTTAATGACGCACCTTCGTAACTGGAGCTGCGTCCACGCGTTATGCAGAGGCGTAACATAGGCAGAACCGGTTCGCCTGCAAAAATATAAGTCCTGACTCCCTAAAATAAAATGTATAACCTATCAGCAACTAACATAACTCTAATTACAGCAAGCAAAAGCACAAATTTAATGCAGTATGTTGTACAAAGAAATCTGTTGTTCATTCCATATTTTTCAGGTATCAAAGAAAATTATTAATACTGGTAAACGTTATTAAAAATGAAATACATCATTGCGATTGATATCCGTTACCAATAAACATAGTCCTATACTTCTATCTGTTGTCTAACGTTCTGGTACGTATAAGACCTCTCTGTACTCAGCTTGACCTCCAGCGAAACTGGACCATGTACCGTGCTTCCTGTGAGAAGAAGGCATTGATGATTTCACTGACATCAATGGATCTTTCACTTTCGGTACCGAGGAGGTTGAGTTCACTAGCTCTGTTCTTTACACAGGATGGGGGTTGAGGACGATGGGCCAGTCCTCCCCGCCCCCCCCTCCCCCCGCCGCTAAGGGAAATCAGAGAATTCTATCTTAATGCGGGTGTATGGTCGCACATATTAGTTGTAATGCATAAGAGATTCAATATTGGCTGTTGAACACCAACAATGACTCTTAGATTGCAAAGTTTGCAGCGGGTAGAAATACCACCATGTATATTAGTTGTCGATACTATGTTGAGCTTCGCCTTCCTGCTTATTATCAGTAAAAGCCACTACAATTCGTGACGACTTCTTATGATTACGACTGCTGCCAATTTTAGTGACCTAACAGCTGCAGCGCTAAAGCAGGGCAGCAAACTCTTGTCGTGTGTCAACTGAAAAATAAATGGTGTAATGAGTGTGTTCGAATATAATGGACTCAATGACAAGCTGCTGATTTATCTGCACGTACACATGTCTAAAGTTGCATCCCTTTTATAGCAAACGTACAACATTCCCCGTCTTAGGTACCTCCAGAACATAGCGACGAAGTTGTGCCTGTTTTCCCACCTCACACTCCACTGTGGATGAAAGTTAGCTTAGTACTTAAAACTTACATTGGCTTCTGTCGATATGTATAGCGTGGAACTACTGCGCCTGAGATCACTAAAACATGAAATCAAAGAAACTAAGCTAAAATAAGACAGTAGTCACCAAACACATGAAGTCGTTTAATGCTTTAGACTTTAGAGTGTCTCCGAGTTTCATTTGTAGTGATGCAACAATGCTATACCTAACACGTAAGTTGGACCTACTTCCAAATGCGTAACAACAACCGATGACTGTGTTCTAGGGTCACTGACCAATCATTGGGCGTGTGCTTGTTTACAAGAGGGTTAAAGGACGAACAGAGTCTGTCGAAATTTTAAAACTTTTCTGATAGAAAGAAGTAAGTTGCAGTACTTAACGTCATTGAGTTCTGTCGTTTGCCCACTTTACCTAAAGTGATAGTTCAGGGTAAGTTTCTTTATTTATAGGTATTTTGGAAGAGAGAAGTGTTATTAAATAACTGTGCTAATTTAATCATACTAACCATACATGACCACAGCTTTTGTATCACCCACTCAGTATTTCTGGAGTTACCATAAATAGCGTGCTGAAAAACCATAAATTGTTTGTTTCTAGTGGCCTTTTAGATACATTAAAATAAGAGTACTGCTCCAAAAGAGAGGCTCGTGGCGGGAAAACACTTTAAGAGTGTAAAAGTGAGTCCAAAAACAAACAATGTGCTTGAGTTGTCAACAGTCGGTCATCTCAGTCTTGTTTCCCCGGTTGGTTAAGATCTGAAAAAACAGACGACACTACTTGATGCACTGTCACGAAGAGAACTGTCCACGGGTGGTCATTACCCCATTTTCATATTGTTTTATGACGGAATGAGAGTTAAAGTTTACAGAACATAACAACGTACTGTCTGGATTTTCTTCACTGTTTCCGGTTTCATTCAGTGAAGTACGCTTAAATAGCGATGAAAGAGAATAGTTCAAGGCCTTAACTGAATTTCGCATTGTACATATTGAATGGTAAGTTGAAGACGTTCTTGCTGAGTTACATTTATGGAGAAGGAAATCTGTGAAGGAAGATTCCAGACCTACATCTGCCATGGGAGCTCTGTGTAATAATGCAACCAAGATATCTGTCAACATATCGGTAGCTTTCTGAAGAAATTGGCCACACTTCTTGTAACTACAGCAACTGCAGAGAGGTTTTTCGTTTTTTTTTTGTTTATTTTTACATGTCTAGTTCCGTAAGACCAAATTGAGGAGCAAATTTCCAAGGTCACGGAACGTGTCAGTACATGAAATTACATCATAAGACTAATAACAGATAAAATAAAATGTTTATGAACTCAAAAACGAGTAGTGATACGTTTGTGTTAACGCAATCAAGAATATAACTCAGGAAACAGCTTAATTTTCAAGGAAGTCCTCGACAGAATAGAAGGACTGACTCATGAGGAAACTCTTCAGATTCCATTTGAAAGCACGTGAATTACTGCTAAGACTTTTGTATTCTTGTGGTAGTTTATTGAAAATGGATGCAGCAGTGTACTGCACACATTTCTTCACAAGTGTCAAGGAAGTGCTATCCAAATGCAGATTGGACTTCTGCCTAATATTAACTGAATAAAGCCGCTAATTCTTGTGAAGAATCTGATATTGTTAACAAGAAAAGACAGTTCATCTCCACTTTAAAGAGAGTCAGTACATACCTGCAAAAATTCAACATGACAGGAAAGTTTTAAAGCTTATTTCACCGCATTAAGTCACGTAACAATCATTATATTATACTTTATTAATATTTACAATTTGTAAAAATAATTAATGGGTGCTGTATCACTTGAGTTAAGCTGGTAAGAGTGTTTAATCGTTTCGGGGAAGACTAAAGGAATTAGGCCTCATGTACACTAATCGTTCAGTATGTCTTACACCACCGGAGGTGATAGACAACCTCGTCAAAAGAAAGAAGGACCTCGATATGTCAGTATGGGGAAGAAGCACATTATTTCGTCGCAACACCAATTCTACGTTTAATTTCTCATTTCAAGCCATTATTTCTATTCACGAAGAGGTTTACATCTTTCGGCCATAGTCGTAACTACTTGGATCAGCGCGCATCTGTCATGCGATGGCCATGACACATTGCCTGAGGCTGTCTGCCGGCTACCGTCTCTTAGTTAATATGAAGCGATGCGCCTCGCACCCATATTGTTATAAAAATATATGCAAACAAATTCTTAATAAATATACAACATCGCTATTACTTTCAACATGTATAATAAATTTCCAAAGGCAGTCTTAATAAACTGAAGTACAGAATTCTTACTCCGGATTTGGCAGTAATAAAATTAGCCTGTCTATTATTTTACAACTCTTTTTCCCTTCTTTACAAAATCATAAACTATACAAATTCTTTTTCAAAGCAACAGATTAACTCCTGTTTTGAGAGCGGTTTATATTATTTAGAGCACTTTAGTTAATCAATGAATTTATGTATTTTTTTAATTTCGAAATCTTCGTTTATTTAGACTCTCTGCAATTTTTTTTCACTTCATCTCGAAGTTGTTCTATACATTGTTCTCAGTAATACGTCTGTGTATAACTATAGTTCCATTTCTACCTTATATGCAGCACTTCACTAGTGTCCTACATTTTCAATTGTTTTCCCTGCATCGTAATAGCAGACTGTTCATGTGTCGTCCATAACACTCCACGTCTGCTTGAAATACAGTCCAGGCTGCAGTTACATGCCGATTTACCTGAAACTATAGTTTCGTGTAAGGCTGCTATTACACACAGTATCTTACTAAAGATAATTATTAGTACATATATTTTCCTTTCAAATAATATTTTATATGTGTTAATTATAATTTTATATTATTTAATCAATTCTAGGAAATATGAAACTACTGCAAAAACTTGCTTCTCAAAGTGAGAAACATTAATAGTTTTAGTAAAACAGGTTGCCAGTGGAAGCTTTTTCTACATTTACTTAAGTAAGTAAATAAAATTTAACTAACTAGGTTTTGCAAAATCTTTCAAGAAACCTAAACCAATTCATTCCTTTACAAAGTTATCACTGTATTTACCAGCTTTTCTACACAGTTTATATATTGTCCCATGTATTGTAAGTAATCCACACTGCTTCTCAGAATCATCACAATAAAATATTTGACCTAATACATAAAGAAATTGCATCCAAAATTATGAACTTACTTACAGAATCTTTTATATCAGTTCTTATGTCTCACACTTGGGCTTACTCGTATTAGGATAACTATTCAGTGCCCACACTAAAACTCTACTTTATTACACTACTCAGTTTACTTCAAATAGTCACATCGGGTAAGTTTCTCGTCACTGCTCCAAAACCTATTAGTCACTTTTCATCATAATAACACGCTTTTCTGCAGTAACTAATTAGTTTAGATACACTGATGAGAAAAATCATTATGACCATATGCTTAATATTTTGTTTGTCCGTCTCTGGAACGAGATATATCACGGATTCAGCGGATCAGGGATCAGATAGTTTGTTGGTAGGTTTCTGGAGATGTTGAAAGGTCTCTGTTGGATTGCTTTCATGTTTAATTTCTTAAATCTGTTGTCATTTACGGCATAAATTCCTCTTCTAAATTTACTACGGCGTTTCTGACTATCTGGGAGGAGACTGAGTAGTGGAACGTGTTACTTTTACACATAAACAAGAACGATCTGTCACACTACTACACTTTAAAACACAGTTTATATGTAATTCATGTCACACAGTCTCATACGGAACCTACATCCGCTTTCTTTTATATGCTGTATATGATAAGATACTGTCATCCCCCTTCCCTTCTGTGTGAGAGGATGAATGAGCAAATGTGTTTCTAGTTGCATGCTTGATGGTAGCAGACAAGCCTGTCTGCTAGAGAACAGTAGGACCAACGTCGGAACAAGTAGCTACGCTTTCTAAATGCAGAGAGGTTTCTATGCTTAGTATGGTCCGGTCCGTCCGTTGTCATGTTGGTATAGGAAGCTGCCCCTCTGGCCACTTCCGTTTGTATTTGTGAGCCACCCCTAAGGAAAGGACCAGTCAGTCGGTCCGCAGCGAGTGTCTGTAGTGGTAAGATCTCCTGCTAAGCGCGTGTCTGCTAAGTCCGTAGGACAATGGATTTCTTAAGTTCAGCCTAACTGAAAATTTAGTCACCTTTATTTCAGGTTTAGCTCTAAAATATCTAATGTTATCTTAAATTGCAGCGCAGTGTAATTCGAGTGTGAAGTTCAGAACATATTCCGGTAGTTGCTTTGTCACTACTTTGTGAGTAAAGTGGAACCACGTGTTGATCAGTAACTCTAACTAAGTTCATCAATCTTAAATGCTAATGTGCATGAGATTATAACGTCTCGTCTTGACAATATTTTTCAATATAGCAACTTTTCTTTATGTTCATCCCACGTGGGGTGTACTTTGTGAGACCAGTACCACGTGCTCATACAATGGTTTGACCCATCAGGTTAATAGTAAGACGATAGTAACCAGTTTGAGGTTTTTCTTTTGTAAATTGATTTTCGATCTAATTTATTTTAATTATCAAAATTATTGTGGAGTTACAGTCTTTGTGTAAACCAAGTTGACCACGTGAAGCATGTGGTGTAATCATCAAAGTAGCCCTCAGCTACTCTTTTCGGGATGATTTCACAGGGAGTTAGTATGAATTTAGTATATCAGTGTGTGGTAATTACATGACGGACAGGATTGTGCTACGAACGTAACTTCTTTGGGTGAAAATTGAATCGGTTGGTTGTGGTTAATTTCCTCTTGCGCATGTTTCAACGTTCTTCGTGTGTTATTTTATGAATGCAGTGTTGTATGTAGTCTCCCAATCTTGGCTCCATATTTGATATGTTCCGTAAGATTACAAACTCACATTTTCACAGTCCTAAATAAGGCACCAGCTTAGTTATGACTCAAGTTTAATATGCTGAAATTTCAATGATCAATGTTAAAAAAAATTTCCAAATATAAACTGATTTATTTCTTTTTATTTAAGTTCTCTTTTTTATATATATATCACCGGTTGTCGTATGACTATTAAAAGATTATAATTAATGTTAGTCTAGTTGGGAATTTGGTAAGCTAGACTGGATACATGGTGAAACAGTTGCGCAGTAATGCAAGGTTAATTTCCCCAGACAGCTCACAGCTTTTAAACCGCTTTTATTGCCTAGCAGCACCGCTTTCATAGCAAATTAAAGTGACAACGTTACAATGTGTAGTATTAGATGTCTACGCAAACGACATGTACTTCGCATAAATAACGGCCACTGATTTCTGTACGAGGTGATGGTACTCGTAGCGACCCAGATGGGTTTCATAGGATTTATATTAGGAGAATTTGGTCGCCGAGACGTCAACGTTAGTTTACGATAATGCTCCTCAAACCACAGTAGCACGGTTCCAGCTCCGAGACACGAGTGATTATACTGCTGAACGATGACAATGACGTCGGAGAAGACACCAAGCATGAAGGTATCCACGTGGTCCGCAGCGGTCAGCGTGTCTGCGATTACTACCACAGGTCCCGTGCAAGCGCAGGAGACTGCCTCCCACAGCATAATACCGCTCCCTTGAGCCTACGTCCTTGGCGCGCTGCACGTTTCGAAATCCCGTTCACCTCGATGACAACTTTTGTGGAGATTACCATCGACCAAACGCAGCAAAAATGTGATTCACCCGAGGAGCCGACACGTTTCCATTGATCAGCAGTCGAATCCTGATGGTCCCGTGACCACTGCTATCGTAACTGACACAGCCGTTGGGTCAACATGAGAAAACGTAGGGGTGATCTGCTGCGGAGCTCCATGTTAACAACGTACGACGAACGATGTGCTCCGAAACACTTGTGCGTGCACCAGCATTGTGCTCTTTCGGAAGAGATGCCACTGTTCACCATCTGTCTGTCCATCTTTACAGAGCAGACAAGCCTCCGAAGTCCACTTTCTCTGAAGAGTTGTGGACGTCCAACCGTTTGCGCCTAGTGCTAGTTCACTGTCCTACCTCTTTTCATAGATGCTCACGGCAGTAACAAGTGAATACTCGACCTGCTTCGCTGTTGTCGAGATAGTCTTTCACAGATTCTGCGTAATATTAATCTACGCTTTGTGAAAGTCACTCATCTCAATGGATTTTCCCATCTGTAGTCCATATCTTTACTAGAGTAATCCCCCGTCCGTGCTGCTCGGCTTAGATGCTTTTGTTACCGCGTGGCCGGCCCTGGTGGCCGAGCGGTTCTAGGCGCTACAGTCTGGAACCGCACGACCGCTACGGTCGCAGGTTCGAATCCTGCCTCGGTCATGGATGTGTGCTATGTCCTTAGGTTAGTTAGGTTTAAGTAGTTCTCACTTCTAGGGGACTGATGACCTTAGAAGTTAAATCCCATAGTGCTCAGAGCCATTTGAACCATTTGTTAGCGTGTCACGTGGGTGGGCAGTGGTCATGTTTTGAATGATAAGTGCATATTAGTTAGTTTCCTGATAAACCACATCAGCTATCATTTACTTCACTGTTCCCGAATATCCTGTCAATTTTCCTACTCAATAACATCCCCTTTTACCAGAAGTCATATCATTCCACCATTAATTTCCTTGTACTGAAACTTTCGTTCACATGGCACCGCTAGTATTCTGTACACCACTACTTCAATATTCATTATCTATATTTCAACACTACGACACACGCTTCTCAGCAACAATTTACTT
Source organism: Schistocerca piceifrons (assembly GCF_021461385.2). Taxonomy (NCBI): domain Eukaryota; kingdom Metazoa; phylum Arthropoda; class Insecta; order Orthoptera; family Acrididae; genus Schistocerca; species Schistocerca piceifrons. Next base: position 184,403,453 of record NC_060149.1, read on the forward strand.
TATTGTCTCGCTAATTACATTCTTAAATAATCATAGACTTCATTATTACTCTTCCAAATTTCTTACTACTTTTCTTTACTATGAATTTCTTTCCCTTCCAATAATTAACTTAGGCACAACACACCCAACACGTCTATTTTCTCTCCGTAGTGAAGAAGATAAAAGATGATAGACGAAGCTCAGAATGGTAGAACAGGAATATTGACAATATGGAAGAAAAATTAAATAGTATTGCCAACAGCTCTTACTAGGTGATCGTCAGTCACCTGACGTTGCATAGAGTGCAGTGTTCTGTGAGGTCCTTACCTAGCTCCTATCTTTGACGTACATACATCTCTTTAAGTCAATAATATTGCTTGATACTAAGAATTTTCCTGATTTCCTATATTCTAACTTGTAGGCCTTAAGCCGTGGTTACTCAGTCACCGTAAATGGACCCATGTACCCATCAGTAAGGTTATCCATTCCTGTCGTTACCTTTTTATGATTTTTCGCTTGTTTTTGACTAAGACTACGTCTGCAATCTAAAAGCTAAGAGGTGGTGCCCTAGCGTCTAACACCATTCTCACAGATTCATCTGTTTTAATCAGCAATATTACAGATTAGACTGGCACCTTTCTCAATGATTCCTCGTTTAAGCATATTTTGAATTAAAATTATTACAGCTTTCTTATGCTGTTTAGTAATTGGTGTCGGTTTTTTGAAAAACTGTAGATTTTCTTCAACAGTCAAATAACATTCATAGTCTCTTAGTGCACCTGGCTGATCCGAGAAAACATTTTAATGTTCAAAGAAAACCTCTTTTCACTCTCTCTTTTGTTGTTCGTCTAATTCATGAATATTATCAACTGTTTTCTCTACTTTAGTTGCTACTGCCAACAGTTACTCTGCCGGCCGGGGTGGCCGAGCGGTTCTAGCCGCTACAGTCTGGAACAGCGCGACCGCTACGGTCACAGGTTCGAATCCTGCCTCGGGCATGGAGGTGTGTGATGTCCTTACGTTAGTTAGGTTTAAGTAGTTCTAAGTTCTAGGGGACTGATGACCTCAGATGTAGTCCCATAGTGCTCAGAGCCATTTGAACCATTTTTGAACAGTTACTCTGCATCCATTCCATTTGTTCACCTTATTCATTATACCCTTCCAAATCTTTCATTTTCCTGCGGTAGCTTATAGGAATACTGTTACTTTCCTCATCTGTCAGTTCCTTTCCACCTTCAGCTATGTCAGTTTCAGGGCCATCATTTGCTGCGAATTGTCAGCGCTGCTCTGCTTCGCAGACCGTTAGCTGCTACATTTGTCTCTGCCTTGTCCAATTCTACACACGTAGCAGGTGCGTGGTTTATCCAACCATGCTGACTGCTGTTCATCAGCGACGAAGCCTGCAATTTTCAGGCCAGTACTGCAACTGGATGTCGACCGAGTTGCGACAGGTGACCTTTTCAGATGAATCACGTTTTATGCTTCATCGGGCAGAAAGCAAACACTCTGCAATACACTTCATAAGGATACAGGCAGGAGGAGGGAGCGCTATGCTCTGGGGAATACTTTCATGTCGTTCCCTGGGTGGTCTCGTCAATCTGGAAGGCACAATAGATCAACACAAATATGCTTCTACCCTTGGGGATCGTATCCACCGCTACATACAGTTTGCTTTCGTTTGGCACGATGGCATCTACTAAAAGGACAACGCAACGTGTTACACAGCTCACAGGTTACGTGCGTCGTTCGCAGAGTACCAGGATGGGTTTCCTCTTCCACGCCTGACCACACAAATCTCCCCGGATTTTTAGAAACAAACAGGTGCTATATTTTTTCTTCGAGTTCATGATGATTGAAGTAAACGAAACGGGTCACGAATAAATTTAATACAAACAGCTGATGGCAAATAAAAATGCTTTTCTATAAATATCTCACAGATGTAGCTAATTACCTGCACAAATTTTCAATCCCGGATTTAAGCCAAATCAATAATCTTTGGTACCATTTCGATCGTTCTGTTCTCACCATGGATCCTTAATCGAGAAACCTACCGCAGCAGTGCACGGTACTGGAATCTGCATGGCTCCACAGCCCTTTTGGTAAATTCTAGAACCTCACTGAATCTCTTCCTGCATGTCTTGCAGCAGTCCTCAATGCAGAAGGTTGTTACTAAGGCTTCTGACAGGCAGTCACATGAATATGAATGCACAGTGTACTTCGTATGGATGTCATCAGTAATTCGCACAGGTTTCTTATATTTAGCTCTGAAAAAGTTTTCAGAAACACTAATCCCCAGCCAGACTAATGAATTGCTCCTTTATTCAGATGCGTACCAAATTTTTGTAGAGTGTCTTATTTCCAGATGAACCATGCTGAGAAAGAAAGCCTTTGAAGTGAACTTTTACATAACATGCAGTTTAAAGATGCTAAATATACTTGAGATTTACATCAACATCACTATGTGTCGGAATTTTTCTACTGTAGTGCTTTCATGCAAGTTTTTCGTTTGTGATATTATGGCAATTTCGTGTTAACTCACGTTGCCATTTGAATGGAAGTAGGCGTGCTTCATTCTAAGCCCTTCTATGATACTTGGTAGCCGTCGTTATTCCTAACGTTTTGAGTATAAAGTATTTTGGGGAGCCCTATTTTGACTATACTGTTTTAAAACCTCACGATGCAACCGTTTGAAGATGGTTTTCTTCTTGGAAAGTTGTAGCTGAATTGGAAACACCAATGAATGTTACGTCATTGTTTTGTAAAAGACAGATATAAATGATGCTATAGATCTAAGATATATGGGATATTGTGACTGTGGTATTAGCAATTGGCTAGCGTAAAAATCCAGTCTGATAGATTTCTGTATAAGTAATTATCTCTGTACTTCCCTTTGATGGCCGTGTATTGAGGTCAGTATATGCAGTGTATTTTATTTTATGGTTAACTGTTTGAAAAGGAGGGGGGTGGGTGGAGGGGCGTCTCTTGATTTTGCCAGTTAATGTTTTATGCGATTAATAAAAATGTTTCCTGAACGATCTTGCGCACCTCTCAACTTAGCACTGCCACTCCAAACTACCACCACGGCGTCACAATTTTCAACACATGTAACCTGTGTTCCAACTCTAAATTCCAAACGTTGAAACAGTTTTCGAAAATTAGAAGAAGTATCTACGCCCCTGGGAATCGATAAAAAACAGAAAAAATGCTGTATATAAATTTGGAACGCTAGCAGCTACGATCGAATTATCAGTCACTAATAGTTTTTTTAAGTCAACTACAGAGGTTACTGGAGTTTTTCAGAGCGTTTTGAATGTTATTACCTGGAATCGAAATAAACGGTCCACATATTGATTTTTAAGAAGTGCAGCTGCATTGTAAATTACTTTTTCGGAAGAACAATTTAGAAAACTGCCATAATAATTTTGAGGAAGTGGTAGAATTATCCATACCGTCAAACATGCTTTTTAACTGGGCTCCAATAAGGCTAAAACAGTGGTTCTGAAGTACGTATTCTGATTCACTAGCGGTTCTTCTTGACGCAATTCATCAAAGTGTTTTTCACTTTTCGAGTTCTTTTACTTTTGAAAATACTGTTAAATGCCCCCTTTCTTTGTCAAAGACGTAGCTGATGACAGTGCTGCGCTAGCTTGGTGAACTATCAGTCTCATTCTGAACAAAAGAACTTTACATTACGGAACCGTAATTTTAGATGCTGAATTAGTAGCTTTTATAAACTTTGATTGTAGCACTGTCCGAAAAATTAATTCAAATTTTTGTAATCGGTTTTTGAAAACAGGTCGTTCTCTTTCTTCCCTTGTCTTAGACGTCAGTATTACTTTCGACAGAGCCTTAGTACCTCGAGATAAGCATAACGAATGACTTTAGCAGACCGGTTTCTCCAAGACCAATGTGTTGCGCAAAGCTTTTCTGACGTGCAAAAGGATACCAAAACTTCACTTCTTTTAACACTATGACTGAAGAAAAGATAGAATGCTTCTGCAGTGTAATGAAAGGTCCTGGCTTTCTGAATTCCGTATGCGACATCGTTAAGTACCACGCGCTTCACAATGCATATATTTTGCAGTTCTTTATCTTCGTTGAATTTTCATTCTAATACCTTTGTATATGCGTGATATATTGGTACAAACGTCGTAAAGCCGAACAGGGCGTTTAGACTATAAGAACTCTTTTTCGCCTATTCAACGCACTATTTCCTTCTCTATTCCTCATGCACTTTGATCTTTCATTTCACGGAAACCTAACAGACTTTTCTGTGACGTCGTGTGATACTAACTTATTTGAATAAGTGAGTTAACTGATTTCTTTTTTTTGTTGTTGTTGTAATGTCCTGTGTTATATATCTGTAACAACAGAAGAGAATGGGACAGCTAGAATGTAATTAATAGCTACTTTGTCAACTTTTAGTCATAGAGGACATTTATCAGCTCACTTAGAACTGATGGGCTAAGGCACGAGGGGTGTTCAATAAGTAACACAACAAATTTTTTCTGAAAGCTTCTACATCTACGTTTACGCAGATATTCCTCAAGCCCCGGGTGGTGCAAGGTGGAGGGTACTCTGTACTACTACACTACTGACCATTAAAATTGCTACACCTAGATGAAATGCAGATGATAAACGGGTATTCATTGGACAAATATATTATACTAGAACTGACATGTGATTACATTTTCACCCAATTTGGGTGTATAGATCCTGAGAAATCAGTACCCAGAACAACCACCTCTGGACGTAATAACGGCCTTGACACGCCTGGGCATTGAGTCAAACAGAGCTTGGATGGCGTGTACAGGTACAGCTGCCCATGCAGCTTCAACACGATACCACAGTACACCAAGAGTAGTGACTGGCGTATTGTGACGAGCCAGTTGCTCGGCCACCATTGACCAGACGTTTTCAATTGATGAGAGATCTGGAGAATGTGTTGGCTAGGGCAGCAGTCGAACATTTTCTGTATCCAGAAAGGCCCGTTCAGGACCTGCACATGCGGTCGTGCATTTCGCAGGAAGCAAATGAAGGGTAGGGCCACGGGTCGTAACACATCTGAAATGTAACGTCCACAGTTCAAAGTGCCGTCATGCGAACAAGAGGTGACCGAGACGTGTAACCAATGGCACCCCATACCATCACGCCGGGTGACACGACAGTATGGTGATGACGAATACACGCTTCCAACGTGCGTTCCCCGCGATGTCGCCAAACACGGATGCGACCATGATGATGCTGTAAACAGAACCTGGATTCATCCGAAAAAATGACGTTTTGCCATTCGTGTACCCAGGTTCGTCGTTGAGTAAACCATCGCAGGCGCTCCTGTCTGTTATGCAGCGTCAAGGGTAACCACAGCCATGGTCTCCGAGCTGATAGTCCATGCTGCTGCAAAAGACGTCGTACTGTTCGTGCAGATGGTTGTTGTCTTGCAAACGTCCCCACCTGTTGACTCAGGGATCGAGAGTGGCTGCACGATCCGTTACAGCCATGCGGATAAGATGTCTGTCATCTCGACCGCTAGTGATTCGAGGCCGTTGGGATCCAGCACGGCGTAACGAATTACCCTCCTGAAGCCACCGATACCATATTCTGCTGACAGTCATTGGATCTCGACCAACGCCAGCAGCAATGTCGCTATACGATAAACCGCAAACGCGAATGGCTACAATCCGACCTTTTTCAAAGTCGGCAACTTGATGGTACGCATTTCTCTTCCTTACAAGAGGCATCACAACAACGTTTCACCAGGCAACGACGGTCAACTGCTATTTGTGTATGAGAAATCGGTTGGAAACTATCCTCATGTCAGCACGTTGTAGGTGTCGCCACCGGCGCCAACCGTGTGTGAATGCTCTGAAAAGCTAATCATTTGCATATCACAGCATCTTCTTCCTGTCGGTTCAATTTAGCGTTTGCAGCACGTCATCTTAGTGGTGTAGCAGTTTTAATGGCCAGTAGTGTATATTTATATTGATTTTATTACAAGCGTCCTTTTTCACTTTCGCAATTACTGTTATCACTTGAGAAGCTCACTCACTTGTGACTCTGCAGACTGCTGTAACCTCTAGGAAGAGAGGAAAGAAAAACTTATTTTCATTAATTTGATTCTTTTTTCTGTCTTCTACTTTATTTTTCGTGAGCCGCTTAGAATTTCTAACTTATCTTTAAAAGGTTTAATTATTCTGTAAAGGTACACGTATAAATATGAAAAAATGTTATATTTAAGCTGTTCAAATCAAGGATGAAACTCTCACTCTGCAGAGGAGTGTGCTCTGATATGAAACTTCCTGGCAGGTTAAAACTGTTTTTGGAAGGTAGGAGACGAGGTACTGCGAAAGTAAAGACGTGAGGAGGGCTTCTGAATCGTGCTTGGGTAGCTCAGCCGGTTTCCACCGTCGGCTCTTAACCGTGATAGCGAGTGAAACTGCTCCGTGCGCGGGCCAGCGCTCCGCTCACGGAGTTGTTTACTTCCGCGTCGCGGTATTTGTGTCTATAGAGTCGACTAATAACGTACCTCATGGCGCACTGTTGCCCCCGTGCGACGATTGAAGTAACCTTTCAGGTCGAACATCCATGACCACAAACGTTTGAAGCTGAACAATTCATACTAGAGGTGCAGTTTGAAACACCTGAACGTGATCGGAAAACATTTTTGCATCACAGGAAGTGATGTATACATCAAGATGTCGACCATGCGGGATTCAGGTTCCGGACCTTGTGGGTGTTTGAGCTCCCCTTCGAAGTACGTCAAGACATGGTCATTACAGCTTTCCAGTCATATGGCAACGTCTTGGGTCACCTCGCAAAGAAGTCACAAGCATTTAATATCTACCTCATATTAAATGGCGTCCGACCTATCAAAACTAAGCTGAAGAGTGACAAACATTAAAAACCCATCCCCTGTTATATGGCGACCGACATATCAAAACAAATCTGACGAAACGCGTCCCATCGTAGTTTTTTGATTGCCGGTGTGCGGGCCATCGTCATGTACGCTGGCCAGCCACGAACGCGCGCAGGATATGGGCAGGAAGGACATGTCCAGTCCGAATGTTTACGCCAACATTTGATACAAGCACCGCTGGGTGGTGACTCCAGTAACGACACTCACGTCCCAACCCGTCACCTACTCGGTGGTAGCAAAGAACCCTGCCACTATACTCCAGGACACACCTGAAGTCTCGTCAACGCCACCGAACGTAGCACACCGCGCCAATGAGACCAGCATGGCGCCACCTCCAATGCTCCCACCAGGTCCATCTAATCGCAGGACCGTGGCGGAAGACGCTGTTATAACCATGGACGTCGAACCAGATGCCGTGCCGACCTCTGTCTTTCTGCAGACGGGTGCAGCATCCGACGATGGGCGAACACATTCTGATTCGGGACCATATATCAGGAAACAGGTGCTTCCATCACGCATCGACTGAAAGCGACCATACACAGCAATATCGTGTCGCCACGTGAATCTTGCCACCATTCAACTCCCTCACGAAGTGGCCATGTCCCGAGACACCATCTAGTCTGCGGATGTTGATACTGCAATCCTACACGAGATATTCGTTGCTGATTTCCAAATGCCCACGTGATACATCACCTATGTTTCTCATGGCTTCGACACTTGCAGCAGCGTCGCTATCCTTCTACGCGACGGGATCCCTACAGAGGAAGTCGTATGGCTGCCCACAGGACAGTGTATGGCCCTCACCCTGTTTGACATGCGTATCATCAGTGTCTATTGACCGTCTGGCTCTATCCACCGTCATGAATGACATTCATTCTTCACTGAGGACGTCACACCGCTCTTGACAGGCCCACGAGCCGACCTGGAGCACAGAAGGGACTTCAAATCGACACAAGGGCCCTACTGCGACATTCACCTTGTGCGGTTCTTTCCGTAATCATCGATCGCCTGCGACTGGTTGACAGTTCGACGAAGCTCCACGGAACCCAACCGGGCTACATATTTTGTACCGCTCACCTGTCAAGTCACACAGACAGCATCTACCTCACCTGAGCCGACCGGTGTGGCCGCAGGTTCGAATGCTGCCTCGGGCATTAATGTGTGTGGTGTCCTTAGGTTAGTTAGGTTTAAGTAGTTCTAAGTTTTAGGGGACTGATGACCTCAGATGTTCAGTTCCATAGTGCTCAGAGCCATTTGAACCATACTTCACCTGACGACTTGCTGATGGCACCCGCCATGCAGAAGCCTGGCCCATACCCTTTTCGGACCATCAAGCACACATCTGCGATGTCACTCACGCCCGACATCGTGTCTGGCATAGTCGTAGTCTGTGGAAATTCATTGTCGACCACTTGACCTCGCCAGACTATCACCATATGATTGAGAATGCGCAACGATGCCTATGAATCCACCTTATCTTGGTGGCTTTCCTACGCAAAACAGACCCTCCGTAAAAAATTGATGAGTTATGGTAAGGAAGTCACGGCACTGCTAACTAATACTCTAGACGTCTATTACTCCATTCTCTGTCACTGTGAGACGATGCTTCTCTCGCTGGCCTGGCAGACGAAGGTACATCGAACGAAGGCGCAGATCTCCTTGATCATGCGCCGTCACCTGGAAGGAACTGTTGTCCGATCTCGAACCTCTAGTCGTATACCTCAAGACCATCCATCGATGTACCACCTGCTCCATGAAAGAAAACTACGACGCAGGGCTCTGATCCACGTCCTCATTGATGTGGAAGACCACCAGCATGAGACCCAACAAATCATCGGTTGTGCTCTCCACAATAATTTCGCCGGATGGTACGCTATTGTACCGCATTCCGTGGAATTGATCGTGGAGGTCGCACGACTTACTACGAGTGATCTCCCGGTTGAGGTAGCACATGAGCACCAGGAAGACGTAATCACAGATGAGGTACGAGGTGCATTCAAGTTCTAAGGCCTCCGATTTTTTTTCTCCGGACTGGAACGAGATAGAAACATGCGCATTGTTTTAAAATGAGGCCACGTTCATTGTCAATACGTCCCAGAGATGGCAGCACCGTACGGCAGATGCAATTTTACCGCCAGCGGCGAGAATGAGAACTGTTTTAAATACTTAAAATGGCGACGTTTTCCTTACGTGAACAGCGTGCAATCATTCGTTTTCTGAATTTGTGTGGTGTGAAATCAATTGAAATTCATCGACAGTTGAAGGAGACATGTGGTGATGGAGTTATGGATGTGCCGAAAGTGCGTTCGTGGGTGCGACAGTTTAATGAAGGCAGAACATCGTGTGACAACAAACCGAAACAACCTCGGGCTCGCACAAGCCGGTCTGACGACATGATCGAGAAAGTGGAGAGAATTGTTTTGGGGGATCGCCGAATGACTGTTGAACAGATCGCCTCCAGAGTTGGCATTTCTGTGGGTTCTGTGCACACAATCCTGCATGACGACCTGAAAATGCGAAAAGTGTCATCCAGGTGGGTGCCACGAATGCTGACGGACGACCACATGGCTGCCCGTGTGGCATGTTGCCAAGCAATGTTGACGCGCAACGACAGCATGAATGGGACTTTCTTTTCGTCGGTTGTGACAATGGATGAGACGTGGATGCCATTTTTCAATCCAGAAAAAAAGCGCCAGTCAGCTCAATGGAATCACACAGATTCACCGCCACCAAAAAAATTTCGGGTAACCGCCAGTGCTGAAAAAATGATGGTGTCCATGTTCTGGGACAGCGAGGGCGTAATCCTTACCCATTGCGTTCCAAAAGGCACTACGGTAACATGTACATCCTACGAAAATGTTTTGAAGAACAAATTCCTTCCTGCACTGCAACAAAAACGTCCTGGAAGGGCTGCACGTGTGCTTTTTCACCAAGACAACGCACCCGCACATCGAGCTAACGTTACGCAACAGTTTCTTCGTGATAACAACTTTGAAGTGATTCCTCATGCTCCCTACACACCTGACCTGGCTCCTAGTGACTTTTGGCTTTTTCCAACAATGAAAGACACTCTCCGTGGCCGCACATTCACCAGCCGTGCTGCTATTTCCTCAGCGATTTTCCAGTGGTCAAAACAGACTCCTAAAGAAGCCTTCGCCGCTGCCATGGAATCATGGCGTCAGCGTTGCGAAAAATGTGTACGTCTGCAGGGCGGTTATGTCGAGAAGTAACGCCAGTTTCATCGATTTCGGGTGAGTAGTTAATTAGAAAAAAAATCGGAGGCCTTAGAAGTTGAATGCACCTCGTTCTCGGTGCTATCAAGACGGGATCTGATAACAGATCCCCACCGAATTTTACATATGTTTTAACTCTTTGTTGGCTTCCACATGGACGACATCGCACAAGTACTGGTGTACCCGATGACAGTGGTACCTAACGCCTTTCTCGATGGAATTATTATCCCCGTTCGTAAATCGCGCGGACGATCGAGTGTCCATGGTTATCGAGCAGTCACGTTGCTGAACAGCGATATGAAAATATTTACTCGGCTCCAGGCATCAGGACTCAAAAAGATCACACGTTACGTCACATCCTGCGACCAGACTTCAATAGAATGCGACAACAATATGGGGGACTAATACCTTTGCCGCTACCGAGACATGATAGCATTTGCTCGCTGCCAACGTCTCCCTGGTGCCTTGGCATTGCCAGTCCTTCGACCGTGTTGACCACTCTTATTTGCGGACATTTCTTCAGCATATGGGTTTCCCCGGCGGTACTATCAATACAGTTTTGCGCTTTTAGAGAGGTCCGACCTCCAAAATCATTTACAACGGTTGCTTCACTCCGCCTCTGGCCATAACACGATCTGTCCGCCAAGGCTGCTCCTTTTCCACGATTTTATGTGCTTTCACTTTGATATCCCTGCTCAACTGCGTCAGCATTTGGAAGGTATGGCGCTGCACGGGCACCGTTTCTGTTGGATGGCCAATGTAGATGATATAGTCCCTTATCTGTGCAGTGCGGATGGAGTTCGAGCAGCTCTGACATGGTAGGCGACTTAGGCGAAGCATCGGGCATCTCTCAGCCTATCGATATCCAAGGTCTTGCTTATTGGTGAGGGCCTACCGGAGAGAAGCGTCGTCCCCTTAGCGACGCCACCATCGTTAGATGTCCTGGCATTGCATTCACAGACAATCTCCGTCGCTCAGAGGGTATCAACGGTAGGCATTTGCTACAGATAATCAGAGCAAGCCTTGCAGATCACCAGCTATGAGCTCGCAACATTATCCAACGAGCGTAATACTATGAACATCTATTATGCCACCCGTATATCACACGTGGCTCAATCTTCCCTCCCAGACGTCTGTTGATGGTATTGGGTTCTTTCGTCAGCTCAGGGATGTTATTCATAGTGCAATATGACTCCCTTGCACTCCCACGGGACCGTGGTATGCGGGACTAATACACGTGCCGATCAGAGTGAAAGCGCTGTACGTCAGCTTCCACCAAAAACTCCGACATCGTTGCCCATAGAGCCTCACTGGCCTCCTATTCCAAGACGTCATGCCAGTCTGTTTGTCTGACCCGGTTTTGGTATAGACCGTTCCATACCCATTTTATGATATTCTACGATTTTTCCTGGACTTCATTTATGTCTATAGGTCTGTACCAGGCGAAAGCAGTTTACAGAGCGTCACAACAGTGCCGACCGCCCAACCTCATCGGAAATAAGTGTCCCCAGTGTGTGTGGGGGCACATATGGGAAGCGGTCCACGCACATTTTCTCGAATCAGGCGTCCATTCAGCTTGGATCGCAGTGAATGGCAGTCAAGTTAACCGATATCGACTGTATCGCACGCATCTAGCCGATTCGCTCCTTTGCACCCACTGTGGTGTGGACAACACAGGCGATCACCGGTAGCATAGTGGCCCAGCGTCCGATGTGTGGACGCTTGTGCGGTGTATTTTGGAGTTTCTTACACGCCAAACACCCTCTCAGATCGACATCCATACACTTTTTACCTCACCACGAAAACTCACTCTGTGAACTGGATATGTGACCACACCAACAGTTATCTTTTTAAATCTGGCAGTAAGTCTGTGCTAGGATATTGGAGTTCTCAACGAAGGACGCTGCCTCCTAACACGGTACACACGCTACAAGCAATACTCCTCCAATTTCGTAGAGAGCATCTTCAACGATCCGCCTCGCGAGCGCGGGATTAGCCGAGCGGTCTCAGGCGCTGCAGTCATGGACTGTGCGGCTGGGCCCGGAGGAGGTTCGAGTCCTCCCTCGGGCATGGGTGCGTGTGTTTGTTCATAGGATAATTTAGGTTAAGTAGTTTGTAAGCTTAGGGACTGATGAACTTAGCAGTCAAGTCCCATAAGATTTCACACACACTTGAACATTTTTGATCCGCCTCGCAGATGGAACGTCCAAGCCACGAGAAGCTGTAAACTGACCTGAACCTACCTTAACCGAACAGAACCGATAACGGACTCTACGTCCACTCCACGAGAATGCACGATTGGACGTGCTGGCCGACGCAAGATCCACTACACATGGGGTTTCCGTATATAAAAATTCTAATTATGTTCAGTTTTCATGGCCGCCTGCGGTTTTCTCCCTTTTATCTGTTCCCGCTCCCTCAAAGCTTTAGGTTAGTTGTACTGGGAGTAGTGTTAAATAGGTGCGAACACCTGCTGTGGTGGTTCTTTTCCTTTTTTTACTTAGGGCAAAAGCGGCTGTGGCAATTTTCTTTTCTTTTTCATGAATCCCTTCTCTACTCCCCAGGAGGATGTAGAGAGAAAAAAATCGGTAGAGCATTTACCCGCTAGAGGCAAAGGTTCCGAGTTCGAGTCTCGATCTTGCATACACTTTTAATCTGCCAGGAAGCCAAGTCTGAAAAATATTGCACCACTTAACATTACACCCGTTATTAATTTCCAGCGAAGAGAGTTCGTCTGAAACTGAGTTGGCTGCCGACTGGTAGTTAGTATACAACAACAATTTTCTAACTGACAGTGTTGTCCAAAAAGCCGTGACAAACGTTAAATGCTGAGAAAAGAAGTACATAGAACAATCTCAGTTGTACTATACATCAAGAAAAAATGTTTCTCTGCCTAAATGTTGTCATTGTTTTGTAATAACGAATATGTGCCGATCTGCCGTAACGACCGTGGAACGTGGTGCAAACCTAGTGTTGTTGGAGACGGCAATGAGAAGCATCATTTAGGTACTAGGTTCCTATTCCAAAGAAATCAGTTGCTGACAGATGTGAAAAATTACCGAACTATCAGTTTAATAAGTCATTGTTTCAGAAAACTAACACGAATTATTTACAGAAGAACGGAAAAACTGGTAGAAGCAGACCTTGGCCAAGATCAGTTTGGATCCCGGAGAAATGTAGGAACGTGCGAGGCAATACTGACCGTACGACTTACCTTAGAGGATAGGTTAAGCCGCGCGGGATTAGCTGAGCGGTCTAGGGCGCTGCAGTCATGGATTGTGCGGCTGGTCCGGGCGGAGGTTCGAGTCCTCCATCGGGCATGGGTGTGTGTGTTTGTCCGTAGGATAATTTACGTTAGGTAGTGTGTAAGCTTAGGGACTGATGACCTTAGCAGTTAAGTCCCATAATATTTCACACACATTTGAACATTTTTGGATAGGTTAAGCAAAGGCAAACCTATATTTATATCATTTGCGGACTTAGAGAAAGCTTTTGACAGTGTTGACTGCAATAATCTCTTAGGAATTCATATGACAGTTGGGGTAATATACAGGAACTTGTACAAAAACCAGACGGCAGTTATAAGAGTCGAGTGACATGAAAGGTGGGCACTGGTTGAAAACGGAGTCAGGGCGAATAAATATAAGCCTCGAGGTTTACCGATGACACTAAATTCTTCCAGATACAGCAAAGGACTGGGAAGAGCAGTTGAACGGAATTGACAGTGTCTTGAACGGGGGATATAAGATGAACATAAATTAAAGCAAAACAACGATAATGGAATGTAGTCGAATTAAATCAGGTGATGCTAAGTGTATTAGATTAGGACACGAAACACTTGAAGTAGTAGAAGCGTTTTGTTTTTTGGGCAGCAAAATAACTGCCGATGGCCGAACTAGAGAGGATATAAAATGTAAACAGGCAACGGAAATAAAAGCATTTCTGAAAAAAGAAATTTGTTAACATCGAAAATAGATTTAAGTGTTACGAAATCTTTTCTGAAGGTATTTGTCTGGAGCATAGCCATGTATGGAAGTAAAAGATGGACGATAAACAGTTTAGACAAAAAGAGAACAGAAGCTTTCGAAAAGTGATGGGTCGATCACGTATCTAATGAGGAAGTACTGCATAAAATTGGGAAGAAAAGACGTTTGTGGCACAGCTTGAATCAAAAGGAAGGGTCAGTTGATAGTACACATTCTTAGACATCAAGGGATCACCAACTTCGTACTGAAGGGAAGGCTCGGGGTTAAAAATCGTAGAAGGAGACCAAGAGATGAATACAGTGAGCAGATCCAGAAATATGTAGGTAGCAGTAGTTATTCAGAGGTGAAGAGGCCCACACAGGATAGTATGCCATGGAGAGCTGCATGAAACCAGTGTACAAACTGCAAACCGCAATAACAACAACAACAATTATATTGTACATATTTCCGTAATTACACAGGGTCAATCACCTAAAATTTTCACCGCAAATATTGCTGAAATGGGAAGTACTGTTGACGTGAGGTTTTCACAGAACTGATTGGTAGTCAGGGGCTCGCATTGTTAGCTAGAAAACATGTATTAATAATTCTTACAAAGTGTAGTTCTTGTGCAAACATACGCAATCAGGAGTTCGTATTGTTAGCCAATAAACAGATAGTAAAAATGTGTGTGTGTGTGTGTGTGTGTGTATGTGTGTGTGTGTGTGTGTGTGTGTGTGTATCGAACTGGAGACCTAGAAACCACGGAGAGGTTTTGTCCCGCCGTAGCCCTCAGTGGCTCACAACCACACAACAGGCCCCAGTAGTCCACCCACCAAACCGCCGCCCCCACACCGAACCCATACTTATTGTATTGAGCCGTTCGGCCCCCTGCGGACCACCCCCCCCCCTCCCCCTTCGGAATGTCTCATCTCATACCAGACGAGTGCATTCCCAAATGTTTCATTATGGTGAACGCATACGCGGAGACAGTGTTTGCACAGCAATCACCGAGATAATGTAACTGAAGCAGAAAAAGGGGAACCAGACAGCATTCGCCGAGGCAGATGGGAAACCGCCTTAAAACCAATTCAATGGTGGCCAGCACACCGGACATCAACACTAATCCAAAGGGCGTACTCGTGCCGCGGACAGGCACGCCCTCCCACTCGGGAAGCAGCGTGTTAGACCGCGCGGATGGCCGGGCGGGCTTGATAGTAAGAGTACTTGGAAAGTGTAGTTTCTGTGCAAACATAAACTTCCTTAAATGGAACAATGCCTATTGACATTAAGAAAGTAAAAATCGGATAAATTAAAGTGTCAGTGGTATTTGTTTCAGGATTCTGTTGCAAGTCGTTTACGGAAGTGGCGTTTTGAAAAGGTTCCACACCAACACTTGTTTGTGTCATTCAAACTGCGTAGTAACTACGTACGATGTTGTCACGTTTGCACACAGTGTGCTCCTGTATTCCTTGAGTGCATTGCGACCTGATAGTCTGTCAGTATTTGACACTCCAAGCAGAATGTCGTGAGGGGAAGATGGGGCTTACCAGTACAGAAAAAGTAGACATGCTCGTGGTGTATGGAAAGTGTGGAAAGAATGCAGTTCCTTTTTGTACGGTGTATGCGACAAGATATCCCAGTAGGCGTCAACTATTTCGGCAATTACACTCCGTGCCATTAAAATCGTTACACCAAGAAGAAAGGCAGACGACAAACGGATATTCATTGGACAAATATATTATATTAGAACTGACATGTGATTACATTTTCACGCAATTTGGGTGCATAGATCCTGAGAAATCAGGACCCAGAACAACCACCTCTGGCCGTCATAACGGTCTTGATATGCCTGGGCATTGAGTCAAACAGAGCTTGGATGGCGTGTACAGGTACAGCTGCCCATGCAGCTTCAACACGCTAGCACAGTTCATCGAGAGTGTATTGTGACGAGCCAGTTGTTCGGCCACTATCGACTAGACGGTTTCAATTGGTGAGCGATCTGGAGAATGTCCTGACAAGGGCAGCAGTCGAACATTTTATGTATCCGGAAAGGCGCGTACAGTACCTGCAACATGCATTATCCTGCTGAAACATAAGGTTTCGCAGGGATCGAATGAAGGTTAAGCCACAGGTCGTAACACATCTGAAATGTAATGTCCACTGTTCAAAGTGCCGTCAATGAAAACCAGAGGTGACCGAGACGTGTAACCAATGGCATCCCGTCCCATCACGCCGGGTGATACGCCAGTACGGCGATGACGACTACACGCTTCCAATGTGCGTTCACCGCGATGTCGCCAAACACGGATGCGACCATCATGATGCTGTAAACTGAACCTGGATTCCTCCGAAAAAATGACGTTTTGCCATTTGTGCACCCAGGCTCGTCGTTGAGTACACCATCGCAGGCGCTACTGTCTGTGATGCAAAGTCAAGGGTAACCGCAGCCATTGTCTCCGAGCTGATAGTCCATGCTGCTGCAAACGTCGTCGAACTGTTCGTGCAGATGGTTGTTGTCTTGCAAACGTCCCCATATGTTGACTCAGGGATCGAGACGTGGCTGCACCATCCGTTACAGCCATGCGGATAAGATGCCTGTCATCTCGACTGCTAGTGATAAGAGGCCGTTGGGATCCAGCACGGCGTTCCGTATCACCCTCCTGAACCTACCGATTCCATATTCTGCCTACAGTCATTGGATCTGGACCAACGCGAGCAGCAATGTCGCGATACGATAAACTGCAATCGCGATAGGCTGCAATCCGACCTTCAACAAAGTCGGAAACGTGATGGTACGTATTTCTCCTCCTTACACGAGGCATCACAACAATGCTTCACCAGGCAAGGCCGGTCAACTGCTGTTTGTGTATGAGAAATCGGTTGGAAACTTTCCTCATGTCAGCACTAAGTATGTGTCGCCACCGGCGCCAACGATGTGTGAATGCTCTGAAAAGCTAATCATTTGCATATCGCAGCATCTTCTTCCTGTCGGTTAAATTTTGCGTATGTAGCACGTCATCATCGTAGTGTAGCAATTTTAATGTCCAGTTATGTAATTATCAGCCTCTTCAACCAGTTACGTGCAAGTGGTATTGCAACGCCTAGACAACGTAACAGATGGGAACAAGTGACGGCAGGAGAGGGGGAACTTGCAGCTGTTGCAGTTGATTCGCACGTTAACTCCCGTGTAATCGAACGAGGAAGTGGCATGGGTCAGGTTAAGTGTCCTACGCATTCTCCATCGACATAGATTCCATCCCTAGCCCATTCGTCTCCATCAATAGCTGCATGGAAATGATTATGAGAAAGGTGTTAATTCTGTACAGGTTTAGTAAGACAGGATACCCTCGCTTAGTGATTAAGCCACATTTACCAATTGGCCAGACACTGTTGGCCTCTTAACTGCCTTTGGCTTTGTCAGACTGAAGTCAGCGCCCATAGAGTGAAAACATGTGATGTGGGATGTGGGACAGTGAACTACCAGCTCTTAGACGGAACAGTGAACGCGTCGAAGTATTACAGTCTTGTAACAGACCATCCTCCATGGTTGTAAGAAGACGTTCCTTTGCTGACGACGATGAACCTGTGGTACCAACACGATGGCTTTCCAACCCATAATGCACGAAGTACTACACTATGTCTTCACGAATGTTTTCCAGATCGCTGGATTAGACGCAGAAGACCCGTACCTTGGCCAGCCCATTCCCCGGATTTGATGGTTCAAATGGCTCTAAGCACTATGCGACTTAACATCTTAGGTCATCAGTCCCTTAGACATAGAACTACTTAAACCTAACTAACCTAAGGGCAACATACAGATCCATGCCTGAGGCAGGATTCGAACCTGCGACTTTAGCAGCAGCGCGGTTCCAGATTGAAGTGCCTAGAACCACTCGGCCACAAGGCCGGCCAGGATTTGATGCCTGTAAGCTTTCCTTCTGTGGAGAAAGATGAAAGACACTGTCTACAAAGGACATACTAATGAGGCCTGATGTTATGCGACGACGTATTACTGCAGCCTGCTTGAACGTCTCCCCTGAAACGCTAGCACTTGTGCAGCAGTTGTTCCATACCAGACTGGAAACATGTATTGCCGCAGCTGGTTGTCATTTTGAACACACAACCTGTGATGGTCAGTTGTCACGTTATTGGTGAGAATCTCCACAACGTGAATACACACTTGTTTTGTTCGTTATTGTGTGATACCACAGGTATTGCACAAGTGACGGGGAGAGGGGGGGAGGGAACAAAATTTGGTATCTTGCGAACGATTTGCGCTAGATTCTTGCATCAAACACCATTAATATTCTAATTTATCCTACGTTTAGTTCAAATGGTTCTGAGCACTATGGGACTTAACATCCGAGGTCATCAGTCCCCTAGAACTAACCTAAGGACATACAAACATCCATGCCCGAGGCATGATTCGAACCTGCGACCGTAGCGGTCGCACGGTTCCAGAGTGAAACGTCTAGGACCGCTCGGCTGCGTTTAGTTCATTAGTGTCAATGGACATTAGTGATTCTAAAAACGGGCATATTTGCACAAAAAATACATTTCCTCTGTATTATTAGTCTGTTGATTGGCTAACAAGACGAGCCCTTGCTACGAGTCTACCTTCTGAAAACCGCACATCAATAGTACTATCTATTTGCTCTCAAGTTTTAGATGATTGACCATGGATTTTTACACAAGGTGGCCCACGCAAGCCGTCCTCTGTAGTTTTTTGTTTCCCACAGACGTTAGTACATAGAAGGTTGCCACGTCACAGCTGTCCGAAGGGGAAGTGCATGTTCGAGAGAACCTCCACCAAGCTGTGCCGCCATTTGCATGCGTTTTTCCCCCTGCTTCCGCTCTGATAAGGTCGCGTGGCCGTCTTTTTGTAGTTCAAATCAGGTCTTACAGTCAGACGGGTAACAACTGCAATGTATTCAAGCGAAGACTACACCGATGTGATTCTCATTTATGGGGAGATCAACCGCAATTCAGCTGAAGGCCGAAGGCTGCGTTAATGTTTTCCAACGTGACGTCTGCCTCTGTGCATGGTTTTAGACGTACAGAGATGCGTTTAAGAGGTATGGGAGCTTTCCAGGTACGACGTGTACTGTAAAGACCAATCCGCGACGCAGCCGATGTTGCTCGGAACGTTATTGAATACTTTGGAGCACATCCCACGCACGGTAAGCATAGGTTAAATGCAAACAACGCGTACGAGCTATGTATTTTAGCCGGCCGTTGTGGCCCAGCGGTTCTAGGTGCTTCAGTCCGGAACCGAGCTGCTGCTACGGTAGCAGGTTCGAATCCTGCTCCGGGCATGGATGTGTCTGCTGTCCTTAAGTTAGTTAGGTTTAAGTAATTGTAAGTCTAAGGGACTGATGACCTCAGTTGCTAAGTCCCATAGTGTTCACAGCTATTTGAGCCATTTTTTAAAATTTAGTTTACACGAATATCTTATGGTGCTATTGCACTTAGGTTTCAGTATTATTTGTACCTGTAATAACAACAGTAACAGCAATAATAATAATAATAATAATAGTATAATCACTATTATTAATATTATGAAAGTCATTAGATCTCGTCCAGTAATATCTATTTCTCATCGTAATTAGGAAAGAAGAACTGAAGCAGTCCTGGTTATATCGAGATCTTCGGTACAAAGAATTCTTGAGGATCCATGTAAGCTGCACCTTCACTAACAGCTATATCGAAATGAATTCCAAAATCGGGTATCTTCTTGCAGAAGTCTCGTAAATAAAGTATCCGTGGATCCGGAATTCATCAGGCAGATTTTATGGGGAGATGAATGCTATTTCACGATTGACGCCACTGTCAATAGACACAGTCTACTTTAATTGGCTCATGCAAATCCTCACTGATTAAGACCACATCGAATGCAAGCGCACTGAGTGCTGAGTTCTAGGAGACATCATTGGACGACTTTATTTGGCTCCCATACTAATTCGTCGGCTGTTGCAATTCTTACAGAATGAGCTGTATCTTGGACATCTCCCAAGCGACAGTCCACTTCACTTACTTGTGAGACACTGGTTTCAGTACGATGGCACACTACCCCATTATTGAAAACGGGTTAGGGAATATCAAAACAATGTGTACCCCTAACGGTGGATCGGTCGTAGTGATTTCCTGATTTAACGCCGTTTGTTTCTTTCTTCTAGGGTTATATCAAATCCAGGGCTTACGAAACGGAAGCGGAAATCCATATGTGTTGAAAAACCCAATACGTCATGCTTGCGCTTTAGTATGAGCAGAAACGTTACGAGGTGGCCATGTTAATACCGGGGGGCACTTACATCAAACCATCCAACAACGCGGACATGCATTTGAACATTCATATTATGAATAATGCAATTATAAAGGTCTGTCAGTCTATAACGTAGGTTTAAAAATCAATTATGATGTTCATTATATTCATCGTTCTTTATTGCAATCAAAGATATGATAGCGTTTACGTAATACTTCCAATTCTGGAGCACGAATTGGTGCATAACGTGTTGTTAATAAATTATCTGTTAAATTTTTATACACCTCGAAACAGATAATTAATGTGCTTTGGCCCTTGTGCGTATTATTTTGGTCAGGGAGAATCAGTCTTCTTCACAGACACCTTCATCGAGCCCAAGAATCGAACCCAGTACCCTCCTCCCCCTTCAGCAAGGAATTCTTCTAGCTACGAGGTATGAGATCAGTTATAGCTGTACAGTGTTTGTTTCCAAGCAAGCGCCGGTCTTACTTTTAGCAGAATCTCCTCTCTTTCGGTGTGGAGTCCCCTTTAATGTTCTGCTTAAGCAAACCTTTCGGCGTTTGTGGTATCCAGAATTAAATAATGTCAACGAAGGACGGCGTATGTGGGCCCCTTGTATATCTATATTCTTTATTTTTAATCATAATAGTAATAACAAAATATTTTATTTCCTTTTCTGCAGGCCCCTGAAGTGCCAGGCCTGTTCGCATTGCAGGCCCTAACTTCATGCCGCTGCAGTTACGTGTTTCGGAAACATGGTATAGGTAAGTGTCACAACAATATAACAGGCACGGCGGCTGGCTTGCTGTCACCGAAAAGCATATCTACAATTCTTCAGCAATTACTTCATTTACCAGTTGAATTTAACTCCACTGTGTTAAAATACGACAGTGACGAATTAACTGCGTAAAGCATATGGACTCTTATTGTCATGAGACAATAAACGTGCGATAAAACATCTTTCACAATTATGTCGGTATAAGAAGTTTTGAGAACTTCATAATGAGATGCAGAGCTCTATTTCCTCTTGGGAAACGTCGGTAGAACTCGATATAATTTGTGCTTCCTCTTACCAATGCCAAATCTTAATATCTGTAGTGTTCGGTACGAAGTGTTGTACATGAGCTGTGTATGCTGTTGTTGGTGCCATAACGTACCACATTTAAGAATGAGAGTTTTTAAAATGACCTTTTGCAAAATCTCATTTTTGTTGGATCTGACGTTTTTACCATATCTGACGATCGGCACGGATAATATGTTTCTTGGCATTACACTATATGTCCAACTCCAACCCGCGGACAATGCCGCTGCTGAAGTTTAATGCTCGATTACGGCCGTTTCTGTGCTGAGACGCATGTAGTGACTGTGATGCAGGTGAACGGCAAGTGGGTGGAAATGGAGCTGCGCCCACAGTTCTCCATCTGACTGTTTACATCAAAGCACGTAGACGGAAATAAAAGTCCGCATCATCAATTTTTTTTCAATTTATTGGCTTTCTCGCAGTGCCCATTCAGCCATCTCTACAGTGTAACGTTAATTAAGACGATACAATTGTAAGGACAACACAACACCCCGTCCCTGAGCGGAGAAGATTTACGACCCAGCCAGCAATCGAACCCGGGCCTCTTCGGTTAGTAATCTTCGACGCTGTCCACGCAGTGACTGAGGCGAACATCCCTATAGTTTTCTAGCTACTTAGTCAATCTACAGCTACTGACGTTTTACAGCCTCCGCCGACAAGTATCGATCATAACTATTGTGCTCAAAAGCCCAGGAAACGTGGACAAGAAATAGCTTGCTAGAGTATGACATGACAAATTCGAATCTAACATTTATCTGTACTCTAAACAAATGAGAGACCTGGCGACGAATAGGAGCACATAAAGGTACAAAATAATATAACTTGTAATTTAACTATAGCCCTGAGTTAGGCAAAAACCTAATTACACTCTGTCACGAAAGATAAAAGCCAATTCTGTAAACGACATACCAGAGTAAATTTTATTGCAAAATTTGCTGAAACTGTAGTGTCTCAGTGTGGTATGTCAACATATACCAAAATATTTCGAGCACTGTATCTATCCATGTGACCGGGGTGGCGCAGTGGTTAGCTCGCTGCACCCGCATTCGGGAGGTTCAAATCCGCGCCCGCTCATCCAGATATAAGTTTTCCATTATTCCCCTAAATCACTCCAGGCAAATACCAGGATAGTAATGACAGAATGCTAGAGACTGACTTAGATCTCTTTTCCAGATTGTCTATAACGAGATTTCTTCTCTCTCAGACACTCGAATTTCTAGCACATCCCAGAAAAATTTTTAGCACACAATTTTCACGTCGTGTCTGCTTTATCAGAGATAATACATTCAGTGTTACCTTTGCTGTGAATCAGTTCAACACAGACAACGAGGGGAAGGAGAGGATGGACACAGATAGGGGAGAAGAGGAGATGAACAGAGAGAAGGGGTGGCGGAATGTACAGAGAGAGAGGAGATGGACAGAGAAAGAAAAGAGGACGTGATGGACAGAGACTGGGCGATGATGAAACAGGAAGAGAGTGGGGGAGGAGGGGATGAACAAAGAGTAGGGGAGGAGGAAGTGCACAGTGCAAGGAAGTTCAAATGGTTCGAATGGCTCTGAGCACTTAACATCTATGGTCATCAGTCCCCTAGAACTTAGAACTACTTAAACCTAACTAACCTAAGGACATCACACAATACCCAGCCATCACGAGGCAGAAAAAATCCCTGACCCCGCCGGGAATCGAACCCGGGAACCCTGGCGTGGGAAGCGAGAATGCTACCGCACGACCACAAGATGCGGGCTGCAAGGAAGTGGATGGGGCGGGCAGAGTGGGGGGGGGGGGGGGAGGGAGGAGTGAAGGAGATTGATAGATAAGGGAAAGAGGGAGAGAAGAGGAAATGAGCAAGGAGAGGGGGAAGAAGGATGTGGATGGAGAGAGGGGGAGGAGGAGATGGACTGTGAGAGGGGAGAGGAGTAGATGTACTGAGCAAGATAAGAGGAGATCAAAAGAATAGAGGCAGGAGAAGATATGGACAAAGAGAAGGGGCAGGAGGAGATGTGCAGAGGGGGAAGAAGCAAACTGACAGAGGAGAAATGAGTAGATGGAGAGAGAGAGACTGTAGAAGGAGATGGACCAATAGAAGGTTGTAATAAATACATTCCTATTCACTGCTGGGCATTCAGCTAATACTATATAAAATGGGCAATGATGCAAAATGCGCAAACTAATAAGCCATTACAAAAGTATAATACGATTATTTATAGGGGACTATAAGCAAATTTGGTGACAGCTGTGTGAATACAGAAGTTTAATTTTAATTTTGATTTACATTTGTTTATTGTGAATGTCAGGAAGTTTGCAATCAGGTATACACACAAAAACACAGGCGGTTAGAATTATTCGGCTGCTAGGATCTATTTTGATGTTTATGTTTTGTTTACAAAATGGCAATGAACGTTTTTTTACGTGCACAGCGTTACAAATATGTAAACACGTTTAGGATAATGTTTAGTGTAAGTGATGCTGACGCATGCGTTAACTGATAGGATTTTCTTTACTTTTCCGTGTAAAGGGATATGTGTAAAATTTTTTGTGGGTAAGTAAGTGTTTGATGATACTTTTGATACCAAGAACTACGTTTATGGAATATAAAGTGGGGCTATTGAGATGGTACATGGCAGAAAGGGTACAAGGAACTTTAAATGGAGACACAGATTTGGGTGTCACAGCTGTGGAGGCCAGCGGGTCTGTTAGCATGAAGTTGGAAGATTATCAGTCATGAATGGTTTGGCTGAATAGAGAAAATATCAAACAAGAGTAACTCTAAGTCCGTCCGCTCTAGTTTTGGACGCGATTCGCATTTCGTCGGTCGCGTGCGGCTTGTACGAAGTATACGATGTAAGCTGCGGCCTTCCACATACGGGTCGATTGGCCCTCGTCGCGGGCGCGATTGCAGGGAGTTACAAAACTGTGTGGGTATTTTCTTCAGTAACTACCTGTATAACGAACAGTTCTAGTGATGAGGGGAATGCTGTGATGGTCTGGTGCAAAGGAAAGACACGGAGAAAGTTAAGGGTGCATCTGTACGTAGAACGGAATTTTCATCATTGGTTGTTCGTTGGTGCTAGAGAGCTGCAAAAGTGTGAGTCATAATTTTTAGCGCTCTACAGAACGTTAAAGCAACCCTCCATCGCCCTAGTGAAAACTGTAGCTCCAGCTATTCAGCCCATGAATATAAAAATGGTGGAATATGTGGGGGCAGAAGAACAAACACTTGCGACATTAAGGTAATCCTTTCACTCTACCTTTGTAACACACTTATAAAAGCACGAAAGAGATTATCCGTGTAGATATTAAAACCATATTAAATTTTTTGAAAGTAAATATTATACTATACAGTAGTAGAAGGTTAAAGTAAATGAAACACATCTCAAATAGTGGAAAATTGCTTCGCTCGTTGATGAGGAGACAGAGTGTTGACTGTGGTTTGCTGGCTCTGTTAACATGGAAAAACAACTTCCCGCTAGTCTTTCTTCAGTAAGGGCAGATTGTTGAAACTGGTTTCGGTTGAAGCTGAATCCTGCGGTGCTGTGGTAAGATAGCACCAATCTTCTGTTGGTATGGTGCAAAATTTCCCGAGAGGTACCTGTAACCTTGTCTGTTAGGAGAAATGTCTTTCTTTTATAATACCTCAACTGAACATCGCTCGTACGCATGACGTCTAGGGCGAGGCTGACCAGAAAATTGTGTATACTGGCTTCTCTCATATCTTTTTCAGTGGAGGTGTTTTAAATCTTAGCCGCCTTTGTTGAAAAATATTCAGCAAAGACTTCGTTTTCCTCTGTTTGAAAGTTTGAACATTTACTCTTCCTGATTCGTCTTCTCGTACCGATGGGATCAGATAATGTCACCCTGTCCTCATGAATTGCCGAAAGTTGTGGTGGCATCATGGCAGGAGAGACGTCAACTGGTGTTACTGTAGGTGTGGGTTGCCGTGATGGTGGGGTGGAGGGTAGTTGTTGCTGGTCAGCTCTGACAATTTAAAACTGGGAAAAAATATTTTCTGAGAAGAGGGTTATTTCGTTGTGATTCTCCATTTCGAAAACATCTGGCGTTTGTGAGGGGTGACGGATTGTAGGGTAATTACCAACGGGGACGCCAATAAATTCTACGAGAAGAATAGCAAATTGTATTGCATCCACCAAGTAATAAGGTTTCTTCTTTGTTGCCCCGATACCACTTTGTTAGGGCTTGCGAGTCTTCGCGAACGTACTCCGCCGGTTCCTTTTTTTTTTTTTTTTTTTAAACCCAGTCATGTAACCAAAAATGTAAATATATAGTTTTTGGCTGATAAGAGTTCAATTGCTTATAAATAATTATTTTTACTCACCATGTTTTGAAGATAACAACCTCTTCACTTATTTGCATGCTTAATTTCAGAAATTGGGCTACAGGATGTACATTCGTTTCGCTGGGACTCTCCTTTCGTCGGGACAGATTACATCTGGGTGAATAGTATCTGAGAACGCGCATATCACAAGGAATTAGTTGAAAGACGCCTGCATAATATGCCCTCCTCAAGATCAGTACTGTTGAGAGTTTTCAGTCGCTATGGAACCTTCCAAACTGTATAAGGACAATAGATGGGAAACATGTTGGCATTGAGAAAACTCCTAATACTAGTTAGCCTAAATTTAATTGCAAACCGTACTACTCTGTGGTACTCAAAAATGGTTCAAATGGCTCTGAGCACTATGGGACTTAACATCTGAGGTCATCAGTCCACTAGAACTTAGAACTACTTAAACCTAACTAACCTAAGGACATCACACACATCCATGCCCGAGGCATGATTCGAACCTGCAACCGTAGCAGTCGCGCGGTTCCGGACTGAAGCGCCTAGAACCGCTCGGCCACCGCGGCCGGCTCCGTGGTACCCCTAAGACTCTGTGTTGCCGATGATATTTCAACGATGGTTGAAACTGGGTACGTTGGTAGAAACAGCGATTTAAGTATTTTCAGAGCCTCGGCAGTTAAAAGCTTGTTATCGAATTCTCTACTTAAATACCAGCTTAGTTTAAGCTTCCCGCAGGTGACTATGTTGACTGTGTTGTCCCTTATTACTTTAAGGGACACAAAGCCTTCCCGTTACCCTGATATTTACTAAGAACTTACTTGACTGCGTTTTGTCAATATCGTATCAAATCCTACTGAAGTGGTGGGAAGAAGGCACAGTACCTCAAGACATGCGAGATGCAAATATAGTAACAATCCATAAGGGAAAAGGCGACAGAGGTATTTTTAACAATTATAGAGGAATATCTCTCTTGAGCATTGCTGGAAAAGCGTATGCAAGGATAATCCTGAAGAGACTGGAAACCTTGGCTGCTCGGATCTACCCTGAGTCACAGTATGGATTTCGAACTGGCAGATCCACAAGTGACATGATATTCACCTTGCGCCAACTACAAGAGAAGTGCCGCGAACACAGAGTGCCATTATATGTGGATTTTGTTGACCTCAACAAAGCCTTTGACACCGTCAGTAGGGAGGGACTCTACAGCATACTGGAAAAAATTGGATGTCCCCCAACTTTGCTGTCTTTAGTAAGATCTTTTCATGACAATATGCGTGGTTCTGTAATCTTCGATGGCAGTACATCTAAACCATTCAGTATGAACTGTGGCGTAAGAAAAGACTTTGTGTTGTCACCTACACTTTTTGGAATTTTCCTCTCGGCTCTGCTCCAAGTGGCTTTCGAGAATTGCAATGTTGGAGTACATCTGCATACTAGGAAAGATGGAAGGCTTTTCAACGTCAGTCTTCAGAAGAGTAAGACAAAGCGCTACGAGTCGCTCGTGAACTCATGTATGCTGAAGACGCTGCAATTGTTGCGAACTCCGCAGAAGAGCTGCAAGAGCTAGTATCAAGATTTAGTCACGCATGCCACCTATTCTCAATGAGTGTAAAGAGCAGTAAGACCGTAATTATGGTTCAGGGTACTAACACAAAGCCGAGTATCACACTAGATGGCACTACTCTGCAAGTCGTAGGTAACTTCTGCTATCTTGGATCTACTATAGAATCAAACATCTCTGTTGACAAGGAAATTGATGCTCGCATTGGAAGAGCTGCGACAACTTTTGGCAAACTCTCTACACGTGTTTGGAAATGGAACAAACTCTCTTTGACCACCAAAATTCTTGTATTTCAAACTTGAGTCCTCAGCATCCTTTTGTATGCATCGGAAACATGGACTACCTATGCCAAACAAGAACGTCGCCTTAGCGCTTTCCACATGCGATGCCTGAGATCCATCCTCGGAGTAACGTGGAAGGACCGAGTGACCAATGAAGCAGTGGTATCTAAAACTAACTGCAACAGTATTTCAGCTATCTTGAAGCAGAGACGACTCCGCTGGCTGGGACACGTCCACCGTATGGATCCTGACTGATTACCACGAGAGGTGATGCTTGGAGAGATCTCTATAGCCAAAAGACCTGTAGGACGTCCTGTATTGAGGTTCAAGGACTCCTGTAAACGAGATATGGAGAGCTTTGGAATCGACATAAGCAGATGGGAGGCACGGGCTAGCATGAGACCAGAGTGGCGTGGTGATGTATCATCTGGAATGTCGAAGCATGATGAAGGCCTGTTAGACAGATTAAGGCAGAAAAAGCTTCGCAATGCTACCACTGCCCCTGCCTCAGCAGCCAGATACACTTGTGACAATTGCGGCAAGAGATGCCGTGCTGCCATTGGCTTAACAAGTCATATGAAAAAATGCAACCTATAAACACACAGACACTGCAACAATCATCTACCAAGATGTCGTGGCCAATATATATACTCAAAATAAAATTAGGTTAACTTCCATTCAGAAAGCTATTGCACTCAGCGACTGTTTTATTGACCTGTAAATTATAGATTGCAGCGATCAGTCGTCCTTTAAAAATTTTCCTGTGCAGATCTAGATTTCGGCTAGAAGCTAGCCATTTTCAATGCACTATTATTGGTGTTGGCCGGCTTCATCCACAGTTCATTGAATATTCAATGAACTGTGGATGGAGCCCGACCAACAGGCATCACATGCATTGAGCGAAAATAATAGTGCAATGAGAATGGATAGCTTCTAGTCGAAAGCTAGATCTGCACAATAAAATTTAAAAAGGACGACTGATCTCTGCAATCTATAATTTACAAAACAATTAAAATGTGTTTGCGTACCTCATTACTACGCTACAGAGAGAGAGGGCTGTCAGTACACAGCGCACCAAATGGCCTAAAGTGTCAACATCACTGATTCTGCAAACCCCATTAGCTTTGCGTTACCACCTCGAGCCAAAATAAACAACCACTGTAAATTAGAGACCATTTAGCTAATTATTCTCTGATTCCAAAGGCCATCACTAAACTGGCGGTGGCATTTTTGGTTTTGGAAGACACATATGGAATTAAGTACTTGTTGATCACACTCGACAGTGCATTTTTTTAATATTCTTTATTTTTATATGTTTTGTTCGCATTTAATGATATATCGAGGTACGGAAAAGTATACAATGAAAATAAAACTGAGTGTCAGTACCTTTCAAGTTTACTTCTTTGGTAACCTCATTCCATCGTTTATCCGTACAATATCTCTTTGAATATCCTTGGAGGGTGTAAACGTACAATGCAGGATATTTCCTCACTTTCTACGCAGTTTGGGTGGTGAACAACTAGAAGAAATAGTTCATTTGTATTGTTATTGACCTGTTATTCCGTCGTGCTGAAACAATCTGCGGGAACGCTTGAATGTAATTTCTGAATCGCTGTTATTCACTGTGGGATCTGATTTTTTTGGCACCTACTCTGTGAAACTATTGCTTGTTAATTCTGAAGAAGACAATCCAGAATTTGTGCATTTGCCACATTGTATTATATATTATGTATTTACTTATTTATTAAAAATTTATTTCAGTTATTGCAAAGTGTTTCATGCACTCGACATTTAAAAACAGGGGACGACTTCAAGACAAAATAACTTCGTGATGTGTTGTCTGTTCGTCACGCTGCAACCTTCCCGTGCACTGCGGGACGCAAAAGACGAGAGTCGCCAGCAAGGACTTCTAGAAGATTACGAGTTGATCCGTTGGCGGTCACCCATCTTCCAAAACAGCCGGCACGGTAGCTCAGCGTGTTAGGTCAGAGGGCTGCGTACTCTCTGTAATAAAAAAACTGAGTCAAGCATTCAACGATCAATTTGAACGGATGTCTTGTGACGTCCACCCAGGCCAAACGCAACGAACTACATCGAACAAAACGAAAAAAAAGAAAAAAAAACACGAAAGACAGGCCGTGGCTCGTACATCACAGCACGTGACGCTGTATGTCTAACGGGTGCCAGTAGCCGTCTGCCGCATGGAGCGAATAACTATTTCAGATGAGTTTAATAATTCTTGACTGCGCGTTTAAATGCATGCTAGTTTTCGACAGTACATGACAGAACTTAGACCTTTAGCGGGCACCTTTTCAAATAAATATTGATTTCCCGTGGGGCCTGCACGAAACCGAGCGTTCGCGAATTGTGGCGGACAAGTCGACTAGCGTGACGTCAGAAGTTCGTTGCTGGACTCGTAATCTCGTTGGCCCCGCCAACCATTATGTTACGTCTGCAGTCGAATACGGAAAGAATCGCGTCGAGAACGACTCGCGTCCGTGACGAGTGTATATCGACCCATGTGTGGATTGCCTGGTGTAAACTAAACCCAACTAGTGACGGAACAACTAGTACTAAAAACAAACAAAAAAAGTGACGAGCGAAGATTTGCCCTTGCTACGAATCGTAGTATTTGAGTTATTTAACGTTAAATACGAGTATTTCATATAGAAAACTACCTTTAATATCCACTACTGGCCATTAAAATTGCTACGTCAAGAAGAAATGCAGATGATAAACGGGTATTCATTGGACAAATATGTTATACTACATATGACATTTGATTACATTTTCGTGCAATTTGGGTGCATAGATCCTGAGAAATCAGTACCGAGAACAACCACCTCTAGCCGTAATAACGGCCTTGATATGCCTGGGCATTGAGTCAAACAGAGCTTGGATGGCGTGTACAGGTACAGCTGCCTATGCAGCTTCAACACGATACCACAGTTCATCAAGAGTAATGACTGGCGTACTGTGACGAGCCATTTGCTCGGCCACCATTGACCACACGTTTTCAATTGGTGAGAGACATGGAGAATGTGCTGGCTAGAGCAGCAGTCGAACATTTTCTGTATCCAGAACGGCCCGTACAGGACCTGCAACATACGGTCGTGCATTATCCTGCTGAAATGTAGGGTTTTGTAGGGATCGAATGAAGGGTAGAGCCACGGGTCGTAACACATCTGAAATGTAATGCCCACTGTTCAAAGTGCCGTCAATGCGAACAAGAGGTGACCGAGACGTGTAACCAGTGGCACCCCATACCATCACGCCGGGTATACGCCAGTATGGCGATGGCGAATACACGCTTCAAATGTACGTTCAGCGCGATGTCGCCAAACACGGATGCAACCATCATGATGCTGTAAACAGAACCTGGATTCATCCGAAAAAAGACGTTTTGCTATTCGTGCACCCAGGTTCGTCGTTGAGTACACCATCGCAGGGGCTCCTGTCTGTGATGCAGTGTTGGGGGTAACCTCAGCCACGGTCTCCGAGCTGATTGACCATGCTGCTGCATACGTCGTCGAACTGTTCGTGCAGATGGTTGTTGTCTTGCAAACGTCCCCACTTGCTGACTCAGGGATCGAGACGTGGCTGCATGATCCGTTACAGCCATGCGGATAAGATGCCTGTCATCTCGACTGCTAGTGATACGAGGCTGTTGGGATCCAGCACGGCGTTTCTTATTACCCTCCTGATGCCACAGATTCCATATTCTGCTAACAGTCATTGGATTTCGACCAACGCTAGCAGCAATGACGCGGTACAATAAACAGCAATCGCGATAGACTACAATCAGACTTTTATCAAAGTCGGAAACGTGATGGTACGCATTTCTCCTCCTTACACGAGGCATCACCACAACGTTTCACCAGGCAACGCCGGTCAACTGCAGTTTGTGTATGAGAAATCGGTTGGAAACTTTCCTTATGTCAGCACGTTGTAGGTGTCTCCACCGGCGCCAACGATGTGTGAATGCTCTGAAAAGCTAATCATTTGCATATCACAGCATCTTCTTCCTGTCGGTTAAATTTCGCGTCTGTAGCACGTCGCCTTGTGGTGTAGCAATTTTAATGGCCAGTAGTGTATCTATGACGCCTTTAGCTATTCTTCCAAATGTAGTGTCTATGGATGGGTGTCACTAAGCGCTGTCGAACTTATATAATAGGTTTTTTTATATAAATTACGTTTTTTAATTTACTGGGGGGCATGTAAATTCCGAGCATTAAAACTTGAATTATCTTGTCAATAGAATAGGAAATACCGAAAGCGTTAATAAATGGATAATACTGTGCATGTAAAATGGTCAGTGGCTTTAATTGTATGTATCATTAATAGCTTAAAACGATTCGTCCTGCTCCAGATTGTTTACATGTCAGTTGCTATCAGAGCATGCTGATAAAATAGCTCCCTTCTTAGCAATCATATACAACCACTCACTCCTCGAAAGATTCCTACGTAAAGAGTGAAAAGTTGAACAGCCCACAGCTAGGCCCTAGAAAGAAATACGAGTAAGGCACTGTCTGGCCCGCCGGCTAGCCGAGCGGTCTAACGCGTTGCTTCCCGAGCGGGAAGGCGTGCCGGTCCCCAGCACGAGTTCGTCTGGCGGATTAGTGGCAAGGTCCAGTGTGCCGGCCAGCCTCTGGATGGATTTTAAGGCGGTTTTCCATCTGCCTCGGCGAATGCGGGCTGGTTCCCCTTCTTCGGCCTCAGTTACACTGTGTCGGCGATTGCTGCGCAAACACTGTCTCCACACGTGCGTACACTATAATTACTCTACCACTCAAACATTTGGGGTTACACTGGTCTGGTATGAGACATTCCTGGGGGGAAGGGTCCAGGGTGTCCAGTGGGTACCGAACCGCACAATAACCCTGAGTTCGGTGTGGGGCGGTGATGATATGGGTGGAATGCTGTCGCCTGTTGTGTGGTTGTGAACCACTGAGGGCTACGGCGGAACGAAGGCTCTCCGTAGTTCTATGTCTTACCCCCACAGTCGAGTGTCGTGACGTGATTTCGGTTGCTGCTATAACGTCCGTCCCTTGTGCCCTTGCCGGCCGGAGTGGCCGAGCGGTTAAAGGCGCTACAGTCTAGAACCGCACGACCGCTACGGTCGCAGGTTCGAATCCTGCCTCGGGCATGGATGTGTGTGATGTCCTTGGGTTAGTTAGGTTTAAGTATTTCTAAGTTCTAGGGGACTTATGACCACAGCAGTTGAGTCCCATAGTGCTCAGAGCCATTTGAAACATTTGAACCTTGTGCCCTTGTTTTTCTAGACTTCGATAAGGCATTTGATCGAGTTAATCACGACTTTCTGCTTCGGATTGTGGCGACAGTAGATTTCACTGTTGACTCACGGCGAGTGTCCTCAAATTTGTTTACGGGTAATTCGACTTCGGTGGTTGTTAATGGCCAAAGGGACGCCCCCTGTAAATATGTGTAGGAGAGTTCCTCAAGTAATCCCGCTGTCAATGACTTTGTTGTGTTGCCTCTGGAGCCCCTACTTCGGATGCTAGCATCCCAGCTGACAGGTTGGACGCTTTCCGGCGGTGCTATAGCTGTTCGTGCATACTCGGATGACGTGATCGTTCTACTTTTCAGTCCTGGTGAGATACATCGACTGAAGGCTGTCATCGATGATTTTTGTCAGAGTTCAGGTGCATAACGTAATGAAGGTAAATCCAAACGTCTTGCCTTGCGAGTTTTTGATGACGTGGTCGTTTCATGGGATACTGTGGTATATCGGCATACGTCTCTCGGTATCATCATTGATCGTTGTCCACTCAAAACGGCGGTGCTCAACTGGAATGCCGTTACGTAAAAAATTCAGGGAGCTATATTGGAGCATGAAATGTAATCTCTTAGTCTGCTCCAGAAAATCAGAATACTGGGTACATATGTCTTATGCAAAGGTCAAAACGTGGCCCAAGTTTATCCGCTTCCCACGATGACGGCGAAGAAACTACAACAAATGTCTGGTCGATTGCTATGGAAAAGACATATCTTTCGTTACGGCAGATTTGATCGCGAAACCTAGCTCCTTTGAGGGGCTAGACCTGACTGATATAGGAAGAAAGTCGCAGATACTACACTCCTGGAAATTGAAATAAGAACACCGTGAATTCATTGTCCCAGGAAGGGGAAACTTTATTGACACATTCCTGGGGTCAGATACATCACATGATCACACTGACAGAACCACAGGCACATAGACACAGGCAACAGAGCATGCACAATGTCGGCACTAGTACAGTGTATATCCACCTTTCGCAGCAATTCAGGCTGCTATTCTCCCATGGAGACGATCGTAGAGATGCTGGATGTAGTCCTGTGGAACGGCTTGCCATACCATTTCCACCTGGCGCCTCAGTTGGACCAGCGTTCGTGCTGGACGTGCAGACCGCGTGAGACGACGCTTCATCCAGTCCCAAACATGCTCAATGGGGGACAGATCCGGAGATCTTGCTGGCCAGGGTAGTTGACTTACACCTTCTAGAGCACGTTGGGTGGCACGGGATACATGCGGACGTGCATTGTCCTGTTGGAACAGCAAGTTCCCTTGCCGGTCTAGGAATGATAGAACGATGGGTTCGATGACGGTTTGGATGTACCGTGCACTATTCAGTGTCCCCTCGACGATCACCAGTGGTGTACGGCCAGTGTAGGAGATCGCTCCCCACACCATGATGCCGGGTGTTGGCCCTGTGTGCCTCGGTCGTATGCAGTCCTGATTGTGGCGCTCACCTGCACGGCGCCAAACACGCATACGACCTTCATTGGCACCAGGGCAGAAGCGACTCTCATCGCTGAAGACGACACGTCTCCATTCGTCCCTCCATTAACGCCTGTCGCGACACCACTGGAGGCGGGCTGCACGATGTTGGGGCGTGAGCGGAAGACGGCCTAACGGTGTGCGTGACCGTAGCCCAGCTTCATGGAGACGGTTGCGAATGGTCCTCGCCGATACCCCAGGAGCAACAGTGTCCCTAATTTGCTGGGAAGTGGCGGTGCGGTCCCCTACGGCAATGCGCAGGATCCTACGGTCTTGGCGTGCATCCGTGCGTCGCTGCGGTCCGGTCCCAGGTCGACGGGCACGTGCACCTTCCGCCGACCACTGGCGACAACATCGATGTACTGTGGAGACCTCACGCCCCACGTGTTGAGCAATTCGGCGGTACGTCCACCCGGCCTCCCGCATGCCCACTATACGCCCTCGCTCAAAGTCCGTCAACTGCACATACGGTTCACGTCCACGCTGTCGCGGCACGCTACCAGTGTTAAAGACTGCGACGGAGCTCCGTATGCCACGGCAAACTGGCTGACACTGACGGCGGCGGTGCACAAATGCTGCACAGCTAGCGCCATTCGACGGCCAACACCGCGGTTCCTGGTGTGTCCGCTGTGCCGTGCGTGTGATCATTGCTTGTACAGCCCTCTCGCAGTGTCCGGAGCAAGTATGGTGGGTCTGACACACCGGTGTCAATGTGTTCTTTTTTCCATTTCCAGGAGTGTATATGCGCGTCGTACTGTTTTGACGATGACTCAAGAAACTCACACATTCACATCTCATTTATTTATCTGTGTCCGTCCTGCTATTCTTGAACCCCCTATTGATGTTGGTGGCATAAATTATAAGTCAAAACTTTTATCTTGCGGTGAGCTATTTCTTGGATGACATCTTATGGGGACCTGTCCTCACCGTGAAATTCCTACAGACTCGTGTGGAAGCAGTCCCTTGCCCGAACATCGTAGAAAGAGTCGCGCCGCAAACAACCTGGACGACAGTTTGGTTCAATATCAGTTTTCCGATTTTGAAGATGTGCGTAGCGTCTTCGTGGTATAAGGTGATAAATAACTTGATTCCAACGAACGAGTGACTTTTCTGTATTGAGCTTAGTGACACGGAATTATGTAGTCGTTGTACGTCTCCATATACCATACGACATCGCCTTTCTTGTGGAGGTCATCAGGCAAACTGGTCTTGGATCAGGACACAATTGACGTTCCTTACTCGATCTTCTGAGACTGCCTACACTACGAATATCATATTGCGTCGAGAGTATTCTTTCTTTCCACGGTCGAAATCCTATACGTTATATGGCTGCTGGGACACTTCGTTCATTACGTTGTAGAAGGTGACGGGGAAGATCGCATGAACTTCATGCAGTACATGACCACTGCCTATTGGACATGCTTGCGAATGCCTCGATCTCGAGACCTCTTCGCCAACATGTTGAATCTTGTTTTACGTCGGCAAGGTGTTGGTTAATTTAATTTATTCTGATGATAAGTGTTTTTCTTTGTTACGTATGTTCCCATTTGATCTGCTTCGGCTTGTCTTGTCATGGTTACCCTGTTCGTTTTGTTTTGTATTGTGATCAGCATCGCTCCAGTTCTAATGTCAAATGTGTATCGATGAAGTATAAATACACATGAGCGTATACGCTCCTTGCACTGAGATTGGGATTTTTCTTAGTTTGCATATTTCAAATGCTCTCTTGTTTCGTTTTCCTTCTACTTTTAGATTTATTATCCTGTTATCATAATTAATTTTTTCTCACTTTTGCAGCTTTTGTTACTTGATGGTTTGGGCATGGTCTACTAAAGAATCATGATAGCACCGAGTCATTCTGATAATAAAAATAGTGATTACACAGCTCCATATTAAGGAGAAAGTCCTGAGTTCGACTCCCAGTTCCACACATACTTTCGCTCGTCGCCGCTAATTGCGCAGGTACTGATTCAGTGAGGAGTCTGTTCTTTCGGACATGTCCATCACCACGTTTTGCAATCTATGGTGTCGGAAAGAATATGGCTCGAATGGCTCTGAGCAGTATGGGACTTAACCTCTGAGGTCATCAGTTCCCTAGTAGTTAGAACTACTTAAACCTGACTAACATAAGGACATCACACACATCCATGCCCGAGACAGGATTCCATCCTGCGACCGTAGCGGTCGCGCCGTTCCAGACTGAAGCGCCTAGAACCGCTCGGTCACTACGGCCGGCTAGGAAAGAATAGACACTACGCTTTCATATATGATACATTTATATCATTATCATTGAACGATTTTCGTAATTTTCACTTAAAGTGAGACATGGGGTTATCAGTTTATAGTTTTTACTCTAGTAAAGTCATTCCACATGCAAACTGAAACAGATCTCGTCTTTCACGCTGCAATTTTTCTGTGGCAGCTCTTCACTAGCTCTAGGGAAACACTGTCGCACTGAAAAGGAGGCTGCGTAGGCTCTCTGTACCAGACTTGCTAAAGCCCATATTTTTATTCGTTCTGTTACAGAGTTATAAGCAGCAACATTGAAAATCGATTGGGTTATTTTAAGAAAATTTCTCCATTAAATAACGTCTCGCCACTTAGGGTACCTCATACTGTAAGGGTAAAAAACTTATGACACTGCACAGTTGATAATGGCTCTTTCTGCTTCTGCTGACATCAGTTTTGGTTTTCGCGGATATGCTACTTTATTTATGAAATTACACATTTCCATATTACTTCAGTATGACACAGGACTGTCAGTAAACACAGATCTATTCGAAGCACAAAATGAATAATACGTTGCTAATTAATGCTGTTACAGGAAAACTCATGTAAGGGATCAACAATGTTCAAATGTATGTGCAATCTTATTGGACTTAACTGCTAAAGTCATCAGTCCCTAAGCTTACACACTATTAACCTAAATTATCCTAAGGACAAACACACACACACCCATGCCCGAAGGAGGACTCGAACCTCCGCCGGGACCAGCCGCACAGTCCATGACTGCAGCGCCTAGACCGCTCGGCTAATCCCGTGCGGCTCATGTAAGGGATACTTCATCTTTTATTAAAATAGACTTCCATTGTAATGTTACTCTGGTAAACTGTATTTCATTTTTATTACTACAGTACATATTATAACAGCGTTTTCCATTAATTTGTGGAACAAAACAGTAAACATTAATCAATCTTCAACAATATTTTCGCTCGCATTATCAAAACCGTGTGAAAATGTTCAGGTTGTTTACCGATTCCACTCATGTAGAAACCTACTGGTTCTGCGTTAAACACATTATCAAACCAGGTTTGAAGAGCATTTTCGTCTGTAAACAAATTTTCTTGGTGGTTGTTCCATAAGCAGTAGGAAAGATCAACATTTGAGGGCATAAGGTCAGATTAATAAGCGTTTAAGGGATGACTTCGCAAACAACCTCCTGGATAGGCTGGTTTTTGAAATCAGTAGAGTGTGTTATCTTACAGTAGCAACGGGCGAGGAAGTTTTATCTGTTGCTTTTTCTAACTGTGACCGAAAGGTGTCTCACCTGTTGGCAGCAACTACCAGCTATCATGGATACGAACCTGGGGAGGAGTTCATAGTGCACAGCATGTTTTTTTCAGCAAACAGATGCAAAATATGTTTACAATGACCTTTTCTCGCATGTATGTCTCTTGTTACGGCTCAGCAGTTAAAATATTCTGAAGATATTGACATAAGGGCATCATAACTTGCCACCAGTGTAATTAAGCATAAGAATGCTCAACGTATGAATTGGTGGCGTTCAAGTAGAAATGCAGGAATAAACACTGCATTGAAATTTGTTGCGTTCTATTAGAGAATGGAGTACTCCTACACCTGAGTTCTGAAACTTGCCTATTCAAATCGAATGTAGCACGACACTTCAATGTCCGTAGTTCATCACATATAGTTCACCACATATTTCTGGCATCAGACTTCCTGAATGTAGAAAATCATTCATGCCAGAACGATCTTTCATGAAATAAGAACATCCTTCTCCGACGTGTTGTGTCCAAGGACACTCGCCCCACATACAATACAAAGGTTCCGAGGGTCGCAAACGTTAGACCTTTTTCCACTTACGAAACTTTTGTGCAACTCTTGAAAACCTTTCATGAATTTCAAGCGTGCA
This sequence comes from Schistocerca piceifrons, assembly GCF_021461385.2. NCBI lineage: Eukaryota > Metazoa > Arthropoda > Insecta > Orthoptera > Acrididae > Schistocerca > Schistocerca piceifrons. The sequence goes on from NC_060149.1 coordinate 184,441,966, forward strand.
GATTCCAGTATTTAACTGCAACATAAATACTAGAACCTCAAATAAGAAACTGACAGCTGATAATACATTCATAGCGCCGCTGCGCATTCATCTGGCGGATTGTGCTTGGCGTTAGGCACCGGGTGGGCGGCTGGTAGAAGGCGGCCACCGTAGGGAGAGGAATCGATCGAGCGTAAACTGTTCTAATGTTGACACTGTCACGAGCTATTTGGTGGCATAGTTTCTAGAAGTTTTTGCTATTGCAGGTAGGATAGGGAGTGAAGCGAATTATCTTCAACTTTCCGTCAGACTGATAACAGCAGCAGTCAACCGAAATGTGATCTGGAAAAACAATCTCAATAAAAGGTGTAAAAGGTAATAAAGAGATTATTAATAGTAACAGTTATACATTGAAATGTAAATGTCATAATACAAAGGTGTAAAAAGTATGAGATAAGCTATTAATAGGAACCCTTTAGCATGATAAGGGGAATAAAACAGGACATAGTGTGAAAGATGCTTAATGAAACAATAACTATTTAATTACAAGTCTCGGTGGTCGATAGCGCAGTCAGGGCACATTCTAGCTGCCGGCACCTCATGGCCTCCCTGTAGAATGTTTCCACTGTCCTGTGTTCGTACTTCCGGTTGGAGGCTACTCTTCATGTCCATGGCGGCCAGTATACACAGCAGTACGCCGGCCTGTTGTTTCGGGCTAGTGAGTTCCCGAATTCAAGAAATAGGTATTCAAGTTAAACTGACTTTCTTCGTTATACACTCCTGGAAATTGAAATAAGAACACCGTGAATTCATTGTCCCACGAAGGGGAAACTTTATTGTCACATTCCTGGGGTCAGATACATCACATGATCACACTGACAGAACCACAGGCACATAGACACAGGCAACAGAGCATGCACAATGTCGGCACTAGTACAGTGTATATCCACCTTTCGCAGCAATGCAGGCTGCTATTCTCCCATGGAGACGATCGTAGAGATGCTGGATGTAGTCCTGTGGAACGGCTTGCCATGCCATTTCCACCTGGCGCCTCAGTTGGACCAGCGTTCGTGCTGGACGTGCAGACCGCGTGAGACGATGCTTCATCCAGTCCCAAACATGCGCAATGGGGGACAGATCCGGAGATCTTGCTGGCCAGGGTAGTTGACTTACACCTTCTAGAGCACGTTGGGTGGCACGGGATACATGCGGACGTGCATTGTCCTGTTGGAACAGCAAGTTCCCTTGCCGGTCTAGGAATGGTAGAACGATGGGTTCGATGACGGTTTGGATGTACCGTGCACTATTCAGTGTCCCCTCGACGATCACCAGTGGTGTACGGCCAGTGTAGGAGATCGCTCCCCACACCATGATGCCGGGTGTTGGCCCTGTGTGCCTCGGTCGTATGCAGTCCTGATTGTGGCGCTCACCTGTACGGCGCCAAACACGCATACGACCATCATTGGCACCAAGGCAGAAGCGACTCTCATCGCTGAAGACGACACGTCTCCATTCGTCCCTCCATTCACGCCTGTCGCGACACCACTGGAGGCGGGCTGCACGATGTTAGGGCGTGAGCGGAAGACGGCCTAACGGTGTGCGGGACCGTAGCCTAGCTTCATGGAGACGGTTGCGAATGGTCCTCGCCGATACCCCAGGAGCAACAGTGTCCCTAATTTGTTGGGAAGTGGTGGTGCGGTCCCCTACGGCACTGCGTAGGATCCTACGGTCTTGGCGTGCATCCGTGCGTCGCTGCGGTCCGGTCCCAGGTTGACGGGCACGTGCACCTTCCGCCGACCACTGGCGACAACATCGACGTACTGTGGAGACCTCACGCCCCATGTGTTGAGCAATTCGGCGGTACGTCCACCCGGCCTCCCGCATGCCCACTATACGCCCTCGCTCAAAGTCCGTCAACTGCACATACGGTTCACGTCCACGCTGTCGCGGCATGCTACCAGTGTTAAAGACTGCGATGGAGCTCCGTATGCCACGGCAAACTGGCTGACACTGACGGCGGCGGTGCACAAATGCTGCGCAGCTAGCGCCATTCGACGGCCAACACCGCGGTTCCTGGTGTGTCCGCTGTGCCGTGCGTGTGATCATTGCTTGTACAGCCCTCTTGCAGTGTCCGCAGCAAGTATGGTGGGTCTGACACACCGGTGTCAATGTGTTCTTTTTTCCATTCCTAGACCGGCAAGGGAACTTGCTGTTCCAACAGGACAATGCACGTCCGTATGTATCCCGTGCCACCCAACGTGCTCTAGAAGATGTAAGTCAACTACCCTGGCCAGCAAGATCTCCGGATCTGTCCCCCATTGAGCATGTTTGGGACTGGATGAAGCGTCGTCTCACGCGGTCTGCACGTCCAGCACGAACGCTGGTCCAACTGAGGCGCCAGGTGGAAATGGCATGGCAAGCCGTTCCACAGGACTACATCCAACATCTCTACGATCGTCTCCATGGGAGAATAGCAGCCTGCATTGCTGCGAAAGGTGGATATACACTGTACTAGTGCCGACATTGTGCATGCTCTGTTGCCTGTGTCTATGTGCCTGTGGTTCTGTCAGTGTGATCATGTGATGTATCTGACCCCAGGAATGTGACAATAAAGTTTCCCCTTCGTGGGACAATGAATTCACGGTGTTCTTATTTCAATTTCCAGGAGTGTAGCTGGACCTGAAGATTAATCAGGGGGAAATAGTAGATCTTACGGCTATTTCAGAACATGTGCTTTTCATTTTATTCTAAATTTAACGATGAAAGTTTCTATCTAACTATCGGACTCACAATTAGTAAAAGTTTGGCAGGTACATTAGGGGATGTTTTGGTAAATGAAATAGAAATTAAGTTTCTTGACGAAATCATAATGTATGAAAAAACAAATAACGGGGGATCAAAAAATCAGTATAAATTTGAAAACTTAATAAACCACTCAATAAAGTAGATAGAGGGGTAAAAATTGACACACATGCTTGAAACGACATGGGGATTTATTAGAAATTAAAAAAAAAACAAAGTTCACAAAATGTCCGACAGTTGGCGCTGGACAGCAAAACAACTGTAACTGAGCATGACAATCGTGTATAAAAGGAGCTGTAATGAGAGAGAGAATCAGATGCGCCAGCAGTCGCAGCATGTTGACGTTACCTGAAAAGGCGCTTTTAGTGAAGCTGTATTATCAGAATGAGGAATGTGTTAGTTCAGTATTACGACCCTATCGCCCTAGGAAGTGGATTCGAACGGGTAAAGGTCCGTTGACAAATGCAGCTGTGGCGAGAATGATTTCGGAGTTCAGAGCCACGGGTTGTTCAGACGATAGACCCCGTAGTGACCGACCGAGCACAAGGTGTAATGCTGCTGAGACAGTTCAGGAAGAAATGGAGACTGTAGCGGGTTCATCTATGCACGGGGAAGTCAGCGCTCGTGCAGTGGCACGTCGCACCGACATTCCATACACTACCCTTTGGTTGTCCCTTAGTCGTACACTCCAATGCTATCTGTATTAAATCCATCGGCATCATGAATTGGCGATTTAGTGAAGAGGAGGGCATTTGCAGTGTGGGCGTTTCAAAAAATGGCGGAAGATGACGATTGGTTGAGTAACGTGTTGTGGACCGACGAAGCTCATTTCACGCTCTGGGGGTCTGTCAACGCCCACAACTGCAGAATTGGGCTACCGAAAACCCTAGAACTGTCGTGGAAACTCCATTGCACGAGGAGAAAGTCACGGTATGGGTTGGATTTACCACATCTACCGTTATCGGGTCTTTTTTCATCGAGGAAATGCGTGATTCGGGTTTTGTAACTTCTACCATGACGAGTGAGAGGTACGCCGATATGTTACAGAATCACATCATCCCCAGCCTGGCTGATAAACACCTGCTGGAACGTATGATGTTTATGCAGGATGGCGCTCCACCCCATATTGCTAGACGCGTAAAAGATCTCTTGCGCGCGTCGTTTGGTGATGATCGTGTGCTCAGCCGCCACTTTCGACATGATTGTCCTCCCAGGTCCACAGACCTCAGTCCGTGCGATTATTAGCTTTCGGGTTACCTGAAGTCACAAGTGTATCGCGATCGACTGACATCTCTAGGGATGCTGAAAGACAACATCCGTCGCCAATGCCTCACCATAACTCAGGACATGCTTTACAGTGCTGTTCACAACTTTATTCCTCGACTACAGCTATTGTTGAGGAATGATGGTGGACATATTGAGCATTTCTGTAGAGAACATCATCTTTGCTTTGTCTTACTTTGTTATGCTAATTATTGCTATTCTGATCAGATGAAGCACAATCTGTCGGACATTTGTTGAATTTTCGTATTTTTTGGTGCTAATAATACCCCATGTCATTCCAAACATGTGGGTCAATTTTTACCTCTCTATCTACATTTGTCCGTGATTTATTCAGTTTTCAAATTTATACTGACTTTTTTGATCACCCGGTAGGTTCGGTGGTGCAGACGATGTGGATGTTAGGTTAACTAAAAGGGATAGAAGACAGAAAATTAGCATATTAAGAAGTCAACACCCACTGACACGGTCATAAATGTGAAGTCGTGTCACCATAGAAAGAATAAATGGGCATTTTTCATAGTAATGCTCAACACAATGTTAAAACAATTACTTCACCGTAATGACGAAGAGGAAGAATTCAACGATATTAAACCAGTAAGCAAGGCGAGAGGTTGCTAGGACCATGATGTAAAGAACTTATATAAAAAGCTAAGGTCAAAACTACATGACAAGACGACGACAGTAAGTCTAGACGACAAGAGGTTTGTTACAATATCATTCAATGGAGCACTTCCTGATAGAGCAGCAGAAGCTTGCAGAAAGACCAAAGGCAAGATTGGATTTGGGACAAAAGGTGCAACAGGTTCTTCAGATGGTTCAAATGGCTCCAAGCACTATGGGGCTTAACATCTGAGGCCATCAGTCCCCTAGATTTAGAACTACATAACCCTATCTAACATCAGGACATCACACCCATCCAAGCCCGAGGCAGGATTCGAACCTGCGACCCTAGCAGCAGCAGGGTTTCCGACTGTACGACCTACAACCGCTCGACCACAGCGGCCCGCCGCAACAGGTTATGGACAACACCAAAAGTTGGGTACACCAGTAATAATTATTTTTAGTACAGGGGCAACTGCCAGTACTGTGGGAGGTTTTGTACAGGTCAGGTGGGAAGTAGTTTTAAGACTCTTCAAAGAACATACCAATAGTCACAATAAGAGCGTATCAGTAAATATTTGAATAAGCAAAAACATGTATCAGCGATCATTCAGGATATTTTGGAAGTGTTCCATTTGGCAACGACAGGAAAATTGTTGAGTTTAGTGGAAGAAATTGAAATGAACGTACGGAGGAAGCGACAGTCAGGCTCCTCGCTTCACACACTGACTAAGTTTCGCTTGAGTGCCTATTTAATCAATTCTTGAAATTACTAGTGTGAAACAGCAGCTCGTCGTGCGGTCGCGTACACTGTCCACCAGCGACAAGAAGAGTGGGCCTCCTTCCGCCAGCAGCACTACTGGCAAACAAAAATATTCTAGAGAGAAACCACGACGTGGAACCAGTTGGATTCTCCTCTGTATGCGCGATCGACTCTCGAGACTTTTAATTAAACAATTATTGTTTAATCAACCACCTTCCACACAATGTCGTGTTTTATTTCCTTTGTCATGAAGAAAGGTTTCCTGTTAATAGACTGTTTCCTAATTTTGACACCTTTTATTATGATTTTCATAAAATGTTAAGTTTAATTTACGTTGTTAAGCTAAACTGTTTTCTAGTAATTGACTCTTCACTAATTTTTATGTGTTTTATTCACACTTTAAGCATAGGTTTTTAATTCTACATATTGTATTTCATTTACTATTTTGTTATTAGAAGCACTTTTCGTTATGTGAAATCATTTTAACTAATGACTAAGAATATTATTTTTTAAGCTATTGAATTTATAATGCTGATCACTTATTTCCCTCAGTACTAGTGCCCTCTACTGGCTATAGCTATGTTTGTATAAGTATAGGACTTCCCTAGGCCGTCATCAGCTCCTGTCATGTACCTAAACATACTGTGTGTTTGACGTTGATTACTGTATCAGAATACTTTCAATGACATGTGTGGCTGTCAACCATGTTACCTTTTGTATGTATCCCTAAATTGTATGTGCATTTGGATCTGAGATAACTGAAATTATTTTTGTCACATTAGCGTTTCTTCTTACTTTGCAGCATATCTGATGACGGCAGTAAACCGAAACCGGTCATTGCAAATTGTGTAGCATATGTGATCAAGACAGACATTTATCAACAAAATGCTGTGTTTCTTATGACATTAACGTCAAAAGAAAATCATTTTTAACCGACCTTCTTTCTTTCTTCGGTTCTAATTTGACATGTGTAGCAGTAAGTTTATCTCTGCCAGTTGTAGTACTCAAATTTTCTATCGATGGTCAAACGACACGGCATGCTTGGACAGAACACTTTACAGCACACATTGTGTTGACATGTAGGTGAGATTTTTGTTTTAGTGTTGTGATAGGGTAAGATATTTCCTTCTGCACACAAGAGATGGGGCAAATAATTGCTTACTGCCCGTTTTAGCAAGGAAGCGATTCAGAAGAGCAACATGGGCAGCAGGTTCAAAAATGGCTCTGAGCACTATGGGACTCAACTGCTGAGGTCATTAGTCCCCTAGAACTTAGAACTAGTTAAACCTAACTAACCTAAGGACATCACAAACATCCATGCCCGAGGCAGGATTCGAACCTGCGACCGTAGTGGTCTTGTGGTTCCAGACTGCAGCGCCTTTAACCGCACGGCCACTTCGGCCGGCTGGGCAGGAGGTGTTTACGCTCTACAGAGTAATTCTTATCAACGTTTGAAAAAACTCGTAGCATCACAGATGACGCTTAGACACGTAATTTTATACAAGACACATGGGGCCGCAAATCTCAGGATACAATCCAAAACTATATCGATTAATGTTGCGGCTGGTCCCGGCAGAGGTTGGAGTCCTCCCTCGGGCATGAGTGTATGTGTTTGTCCTTAGGATAATTTAGCTTAAGTAGTGTGTAAGCTTAGGGACTGATGACCTTAGCAGTTAAGTCCCATACGAATTCACACACATTTGAACATTTTTTTTTATGAATGTTGTGCTGTCACATTCAATACACGGAGGATATTTTCCAAGCACCTGCATGAAGGGATAGCTGAACGATGCAATACTTGCATTCAAACAAATGGTGCAATCTTTGAACAGTTCCAGCTGTAACTCAGGAAACGCTGTTCTTATTTTGTTTTTCTTTCTTTTGCCTTTTCTACTTTTGTATACAGACGTAATGTAGTAAAGAAAACGTAGGTCATTTGCTGGTAATGACGCAGTGTGGAAGCTTATACTCATTCCGCTGTGGCGCAGTACGGTCGCTTTTTGTCTTACTGTACTTTACAATAAACGAGTGGAGACCACAAGACCGGTAAATGTATTAATAAATTAATATAAAATTGTGCTACACAGTGAAAAAATACTTCCTGTTGTATGCATGACTCGCATCCTGAACCCGACGCTCTAAAGTATCTAAAGTATCGTGGACGCACGCCGACGTGAATACTTTAATTGGGTTAGGATGATCAGGTGCGCCGGACCGATAGCCTCAACCGCTGCACGTGCGGAGAGGTACGTCACGCGGCCCACGAGAGAGGTCGCGGCTCGTACGTCACGAACGTAGGCCGGAACTCGCACGCTAACAGCAGACAAAATGCCTTTCTAAACCTATTAACTCACAGCTGGGCTTGTACGTACTAACGAGAGTGGCATCTTCTACTGGAATCTGCTATTAGTACCTCTTTGTGATTAACAGTACTACAACAAAATTTAAGGTCAGTACTTGATATAAATCGTTTAACGGCTTGTTTAGAGCAATTAGTCTCTTCTGCATAACAGTCCTCATTTCATTTAACAAGTGGTGCCTTATGCAACTGATAGTTATTTTGGCATGTTTTTAATTGTATTCTATCCCACTACAGCCGTAACAAATCATAGGTATGCCTATGGACTAATAAGACTCCATAATAGCGGATTCCAGTAGAACATGCGATTAATTTGTACGTACACACCTAGTTACGAGTTAACAGGTGTAGAAACGTAGTTTGTCTGCTGAGTTGATCGAGTGAGCGACCTCGGCCTACCTTCGTGACGTACGCGCCGCGGACTGTGTTTCTCGTACGCCACGGTACACCATCTGGTGATATCACATGGTCAACATTTGTACTTTTTGATGGTATTTCCTGACATTTGTGGCCTCATGTGTCTCATATTAAATTACTTGTCTCAGTGTCATCTATGTCACTTCGGAGTTTGTTCAACGTTTATAGCAATCACCCTATATGTTGCGGCAGTAAGGTAAGTGGATATGTAGCTAGGGACTAGCGGATGAACGTTGCTCATCGAACCCACTTCGAAATATCGTGGAGGTGGCACTATGGTATTGTACACCATGACTGTGGAGGCTACGTCCTATACGGAGAAAGGCGAATGCAACTTCATTGTGTCTTTGTGACTTGAGAGGGAACTCTATGCTCAGTTTGTAAATTTTACTATTCGCAGCTCGTTGTTGGTCTCATCCACTTACGTTTCCTTTCGTTGGTGAATGTTTTTCCATCTCAACAGAAGTATTGCAGCATATAAGGGAGTTGCATTATGTTGGTTTCGACCACGTCTGCAGGCTTCATCAGCCGCTATATCAGCTAGATTGTTTCCTCCCGTTTCTTTGTAGTTCGCTGCCCGGCGTATTGCTGCCTCCTCCCTCTGCTGCTACGAGAGGGAAGGCAGTCTTGCGCTTTCAGGACCATTTTCCCTGCTAGGTGCAATTTTAAAGACCGCTAATGGAATGGGATTGAGTGAGGAGCTTCATTTCTCCATGACACCTCATCTGTTCCAGTGCATTGTGGATTACTGTGGATATGAATGTATACCGTAGGTGAATACTTGGACACAGACTGAGGGAACAACTAATCATACAAGAGAATCGCATTGTTTTGGTCTATCTCTGTACTGAAATTATGAGGCGAATCTAACATAGAGGGTATTGTGCATACCGCGCAGGCGTTATCTCCACTGTTGTACAGGAAACTAACCAAGAGTAGGTTGCTCGGATCACCGTGTGAGGCTAGGACAGTGTGGCAGATGGCGTATCTCGTTTAACCGGGAGTACACTAGACGAGTTAGGAAGGGCTTTAAATGCAATCTGAGGAACTGTTTGCCCATTTAGCATGTCAGACTGGTGTGTGAGTTACATATTATAAGTTGCTCGGTCTTTCTGCCGATTATTGGATATTTTATTTTTTTGTCCTATTGTTTACTGTTGTATTGATTCGTCATCAGACTATTTTTAGACAGCATTTTCAAACAACCCACCCCCGTGGTAGACGTACCACCGTAATAGCTTCGATAACCGTTTGCCTATATGACACGTGCCTCCTCAATCTGCTACTGCCACTCCTGAATACAACAGCATTTTCAAACAACCCACCCCCGTGGTTGACGTACCACCGTAATAGCTTCGGTAACCGTTTGCCTATATGACACGTGCCTCCTCAATCTGCTACTGCCACTCCTGAATACAACTGAATTAACGAAAATACTATGACGAAAAATGATCTTGAAATTAAACAGTTCGTGATTAACACTTGTTTTGTTATGAGCTGATTTCATGGAAAGCTCCTTGCGCCTGTCTAAAGTGCATTCAGAGTACATGGGCTCTCACACTACTCACGTTGCCACTAGAGTTAGCCTAAGATTCCGTTCGGTCGCAGTGAAGAGAAATTTACTGTTAACCATAAAATACTCATTTCTGGTTCCTGTTCGTACCAACGGAGACACACACCAACTCGTACATGGCCACTACAGGAGCCGATATCGCAGCCTAAATACTTACGCGCCTTTGTTGTAGACGCCGAGGGCTCACCCCACTTACTACGTTACGATGCATTCCCACGCCACCTTCAGCAGAGATGAGTGATGGTAAGATTTTATACGAGATTGAAATAATAGAGAATTATGAAGGTGGCTCGATGAACCCTCTGCCAGACACTTAAATGTGATTTGCAGAGTATCCATGTAGATGTAGATGTAGACAACTGATCAACAGAGACATTCATCCAACACCTATATTGTATAATTTTTAAGTATTAGGAATCATTTTTCTCTTGAAGTATCTCTTAGTTCCATGAATAAGTACGTTGCTTTTCCATTTCATCCGTCTATACAAAACGGCAATTAAAAATCTGAGGAGAATTTCCTAATTTCCCTCATGCGTACCTCTATATGTTCTCGTATAGCAAGATGTTTGGACTAAGCCTTTTGCGTAATCGCTCCCTTACATTTATACACGGGTTTGATTAAAAGTAGTGGCAAGACGGTTATAATTCATAGCAGAATTTATTTACAGATGTCCACCATATAACATGCTCTCAATATAATCGCCCCATACCTCGATCACCCTCCCCCACAGGGATGAAAGGCGAGGAACTCCGTCAGCGCGTCCGACTCTGTCGATGTGTCACAAGTACCGCCCTATGGCACGGATGCTGTCTTCTCTTGTGTTGTAGCACGTTCCGCGAAAAGGCTCCTTGATTTTGGCGAAAACATCTTATTGCATGGAGTCTTGCCGGGTGAATATGGTGAATGATCCAATATGTCCCACTCCCACATATCGCAGGACCTGCTGCACAGGGTTCGCCGGGTGGCACTGTGCACTGTCATGAAGATTGACAGGATTCAGTGGCAGATGGAAACATTGTTGTGTACTCCGATCACGTGTCGCTCCAGACTTGACTGACTCATGTTTTTCGTGTTTCCTAAACGTCCTGTTGGGATGGGCCTCACTCACTTTCAGATATTACACGCAGTAACTGACTGAAAGACAGCCATCGCCGCTCACTGCACTACTTCAACATAACATCTGCTGTCAATTCCAGACAGCTGACATGACACGCGACGCATATCCTTCACGTTTCGGCCGTGCTACCACTACTTTTTATCCAACAAATGTAAAGTTCAATTTAAGTAATATATTTTGTTTTACATTTTGTAATGAAGTCTGACATATGTCCTGTTCTAAGCATTATGTGACATAATTGTATCTTGTGAAAGGGTTTGGTCTAAAACCAATAAACAATAATAATTAAATGAAACATGGTAATGGCACATTAACTATACTCAGGATCCCAGATAAAAAGCGAGCCTCATTGCCACAGCTTTGCGGAGTCCTCTACTGTCCCTGACATATTACGAATGCGAGGTGCACTGACCTGCTGAAGCAGTTACAAGAAGGTACTGGACGCAATTCTCCGAGAGGAAATTACACTGGCCACAGGGCGTTTAGGACGATGAGCCCAATTATCTGGATCTGCGCCGAGGTGGCGAGGCGACACTTCGCATTAGATGACAACTCCTCACGGTGCGATAAGCATTCAAAATGTATTCTGTACCCCGGTGTTCTGCAAACGATACCGTTGCGCGTCCACCTATGGAGCGACTGTTCCGTATTTATCTGCGAACTAGGTCCCCGGAAATTCATTAAAAGGACTACATTTAAGGAATATGTGTGACAAATATTTAAAATCGCTGGTACTGGAACCTCACAGCTCCAGGTCATTTTTGTTTTTATTTCTTTTATTTAATTATATTAAGGAAAGTAAAACGTGGTTACAAGATCGTTTACTTATAATACAGGGTGTTTAACTTATGACGCAAGCACTGACCTCGGCAATAGAATAATTCCTGCATCAAATATTTGTTATCGTCCAAAACACCTCCATAAACTGCTATAGACGCATTTACGGTGTGTGACCTTTGATTTCCTATACAAGATAGCCATAGATCTTAACGTTAAGTGATAGTTCTCAGTAAAAGGTAGTAGTCTATTGTAACCTATCTTGCCGGCCGTTGTGGCCGAATGGTTGTAGGCGCTTTAGTCTGGATCAGCGCTGCTGCTACGGTCGCAGGTTCGAATCCTATCTCTGGCATGGATGTGTGTGCTGTTCTTAGGTTATTTAGGTTTAAGTAGTTCGAGGTCTAGGGGATTGATGACCTCAGATGATAAGTCCCAGTGCTCAGAGCCATTTGAACCATTTTGTAACCTATCACAAGTCATGGCTTTGTGGAAAAAGATCGGTCCAGTACATCGTGTTGTGTTAATTAACACACGTCAATTCAGTTTCCACGTAAAGTAGAAGCTGTTGGCGTAACTCATGAGGATTTTCAATACGCCAACGTAGATTATTCTGGAAGTTCACATATCTATGCTTCATCGTAAAGGAAGGGTAAAAAACACAATCTCTCTCCCATATACAGACTTCAACAGCCAGCTACAGTACTGACTCCGAGAACCATACCGAATTGGTAAGCTATGTGCAGAGTATAAGGGTTCGCATATCGACACTAATATGATATACAGGGTGAGTCACCTAAAATTACCGCAGGATTTGTTTCGTAAACCACATCAGATACTGACGAATCGATTCCACAGACCGAACGTGAGGAGAGGGGCTAGTGTAATTGGTTAATACAAACCATATAAAAATGCACAGAAGTATGTTTTTTAACACAAACCTACGTTTTTTTAAATGGAACCCCGTTAGCTTTGTTAGCACATCTGAACATATAAACAAATACGTAATCAGTGCCGTTTGTTGCATTGTAAAATGTTAATTACATCCGGAGATATTGTAACCTAAAGTTGACGCTTGGGTACCACTCCTCCGCTATTCGATCGTGTGTATCGGAGAGCACCGAATTACGTAGGGATCCAAAGGGAACGGTGATGGACCTTAGGTACAGAAGAGACTGGAACAGCACATTACGTCCACATGCTAACATCTTTTTATTGGTCATTTTCGCTGACGCACATGTACATTACCATGAGGGGTGAGGTACACGTACAAACGTGGTTTTCGTTTTCTATTACGGAGTGGAATAGAGTGTGTCCCGACATGACAGGCCAATAGATGTTCAATGTGGTGGCCATCATTTGCTGCACACAATTGCAATCTCTGGCGTAATCAATGTTGTACACGCCGCAGTACATCTGGTGTAATGTCGCCGCAGGCTGCCACAATACGTTGTTTCATATCCTCTGGGGTTGTAGGCACATCACGGTACCATTCTCCTTTAACGTACCCCACAGAAAGAAGTCCAGAGGTGTAAGATCAGCAGAACGGACTGGCCAATTTATGCGTCCTCCACGTCCTATGAAACGCCTGTCGAACATCCTGTCAAGGGTCAGCCTAGTGTTAATTGCGGAATGGCTCAAATGGCTCTGAGCACTATGGAATTTAACATCTATGGTCATCAGTCCCCTAGAACTTAGAACTACTTAAACCTAACTAACCTAAGAACATCACACAACACCCAGTCATCACGAGGCAGAGAAAATCCCTGACTCCGCCGGGAATCGAACCTGGGAACCCGGGCGCGGGAAGCGAGAACGCTACCGCACGACCACGAGTTGCGGACCCACGAGCTGCGGACAATTGCGGAATGTGCAGGTGCACCATCATGCTGATACCACATACGTCCACGCGTTTCCAGTGGGACATTTTCGAGCAACGTTGGCAGATCATACTGTAGAAACGCGATGTATGTTGCAGCTGTTTGGGCCCCTGCAATGAAGTGAGGACCAATGAGGTGGTAGCCAATGATTCCGCACCATACATTTACAGTCCACGGTCGCTGTCGCCCTACCTGTCTGAGCCAGTGAGGATTTTCCATGGACAAGTAATGCATGTTCCGTAGATTCACTGCCCCGTGGTTTGTGAAATCCGCTTCATCGGTAAACAGGTAGAATTGCGTCGCATTCTCTGTTAATGCCCATTGACAGAATTGCACTCGTTGATTAAAGTCATCACCATGTAATTGCTGATCTAGCGACACATGAAACGGGTGAAAGCAGTGACGATGCAGTATACGCATGACACTACTTAGTCCACCGGCTCTCGCAATGTCCCGTGTACTCATGTGTGGGTTCATGGCAACAGCAGCTAACACACCAACTGCACCCGCTTCTCCTGTGACGGGCCTGTTACGGACCCGTTTGCGTGCTACGACCATACCTGTTGCATACAGTTTGTGGTAGATGTTTTGCAATGTGCGGTACGTTGGAAGCTCTCTGTCCGGGTACCATTCTGTATACACCCCGCAGGCTTCAGCTGCATTTCGTCGACACTCGTCATAGATGAGTATCATCTCCGCCTTTTCAGAGTTCGAATACACCATGGTCACAGTTCCTACAACACTACACCATTACAGACGTCTGGTATCATGGTGTACTACAGTTGGTCTGCGTGCGGAGACGAATGCAGAATAACAATAGCAGCAAGCGCTACATGCGGACACTGCGACAACTAGACCAAACCACAACAGCGCACTACAGCCACACTCGTAAACACGGTCGTCATCGTAAACATGTCCCTGCAGATGCTGCTCGCCGATCGTGGCCCGTGTTTGTTACAACAGGCAACTGAACGTCGGAGGTTTCAAGCGTCAACTTTAGGTTACAATATCTCCGGATGTAATTAACGTTTTACAATGCACCAAACGGCACTGAAGTATGATCTTCTTCTTCTTCTTTTTTTAGAATGCTCTGAGCACTACGGGACTCAACTTCTTAGGTCATAAGTCCCCTAGAACTTAGAACTACTTAAAATCAACCAACCCAAGGACATCACACACACCCATGCCCGAGGTAGGACTCGAACCTGCGACCGTAGCAGTCCCGCGGTTCCGGACTGCAGCGCCAGAACCGCACGGCCACCGCGGCCGGCTGGCATTGATTACGTATTTGTTTATATGTTCATATGTGCTAACAAAACTAACGTGGTTCCATTTAAAAAAACGTAGGTTTGTGTTAAAAAACATACTTCCATGCATTTTTGTGTGGTTTGTATTAACCAATTTCACTAGCCCCTCTCCTCACGTTCGATCTGTGGAATCGATTCGTCAGTATTTGATGTGGTTTACGAAATATATCCAGAGGTAAGGTTAGGTGACTCACCCTGTATAAAATCTTACCCTCACTCATCTCTGCTGAAGGTGGCGTGGGAATGCATCGTAACGTAATGAGTGGGGTGAGCCCTCGGCGTCTACAACAAAGGGCGCGTAAGTATTTAGGCTGCGATATCGGCTCCTGTAGTGGCCATGTACGAGTTGGTGTGTGTCTCCGCTGGTACGAACAGGAACCAGAAATGAGTATTTTATGGTTAACATGTGGTGCGAAACAGTAAATTTCTCTTCACGGCGACCAATCGGAATCTTAGGCTAACTCTAGTGGAAATGTGAGTAGTGTGAGAGTCCATGTACTCTGAATGCACTTTAGACAGGAGTAAGGAGCTTTTCATGAAATTAGCTCATAACAAATCAAATGTTAATCACAAACTGTTTAATTTCAAGATCCTTTTCATCGTAGTATGTTCGTTAATTCAGTTATATTCGAGAGTGGCAGTAGCAGATTAAGGGAACGCGTGTCAAATAAGCAAACGGTTATTGAAGCTGTTACGGTGTTACGTCTACCTCGGGAGTGGGACGTTCGAAAATGCTGTCTAAAAAATAGTCTGATGACGAATCAATACAACAGTAAACAATAGGTCAAGAAAATAAATAATCCATAAAATCGTCAGAAAGACCGGCCAACTTATAATATGTAACTTACACACCAGTCTGACATGCTAAATGGGCAAACAGTTTCTAGGATTGCATTTAAAGCCCTTCCTAACTCATCTAGTATACTCCCGGTTAAACAAGATATGCCGTCTGCCACATTGTCTTAGCTTCACACGGTGACCCGAGCAACCTACCGCGGTTTAGTTTCCTATGCAACACTCCAGATAACGTCTGCAGGGTATGCACAATACTCTGTAAAATGGTTCAAATGGCTCTGAGCACTATGCGACTTAATTTCTGAGGTCATCAGTCGCCTAGAACTTAGAACTAACTAAACCCAACTAACCTAAGGACATCACACACATGCATGCCCGAGGCAGGATTCGAACCTGCGACCGTTGCGGCCGCTCGGTTCCAGACTGTAGCGCCTAGAACCGCACGGCCACTCCGGCCGGCCAATACGCTGTATTTTAGATTCGCCCCATAATTTCAGTAGAGAGATAGACCGAAACAATGTGATTCTCCCGGATGATTAATGGTTCTCGCAGTCTGTATCGAAGTATTCGCCTACCATATACATTCACAGTCCGCAAAAATCCACAATGCACTGGAACAGGTGAGGTATCACGGAGAGATGAAGCTCCTCATTCAATCCCATTTTATTAGCGGTCTTTAGAAAATGCACCCAGCATAGAAAATGGTCCAGAAACCACAAGAATACTTTCCTCCCTTGCAGCAGCAGAGGAAGGAGACAGCATTACTCCGGGCAGCGAACCACACAGAAATGGGGAGATACAAGCTAGCTGATATAGCTGCTTATGAAGTCTATGGACATGGTCGAAACCAACACTATACCACTCGCTTTAATACTGTAATACTTCTGTTGAGATAGAAAGCCATTCACCAATGAGAGGAAACGTAGGTAGACGAGATCAACAACAAGCTGCAGATAGTAAAATTTACAAACTGCACATAGAGTTTCCTCTCATGTCACAAAGACACAATGAAGTTGCATTCGCTCGTCTCCGTATAGGACGTAGCCTCCACAGTCATTGTGTAGAATACCATAGTGCCACCTCCACGAAATTTTGAAGTGGGTTCGATGAGCAACGTTCATCCGCTAGTCCCCAGCTAAACATCCACTTACCTTACTGCCACAACATACAGGGTGATCCATATTAATGTTGAAAAAACTGCGAAGCAACGTAGATGACACTGAGACAAGTAATCTAATATGAGACACATGCGGCCACAAATGTCATGAAATACATCCAAAAAATGAGAGATGTTCAACATGTGAGGTCACCAGATGACGTACCGAGAAAGACAGGCCGCGGGGTGTACGTCACGAAGGTAGGCCGAGGGCACTCGCTCGCTCAACTCAGCATACAAATTACGTTTCTACACCTGTTAACTCCTAACTATGTGTGTACGTTCAAACGAATCGCATCTTCTACTGGAATTCGCTATTATGGAGTCTTACTGTTATTATTCCTACAATGATCTGAAGTCCATAGGCCTACTTATGATTTGTTACTGCTGTACTTGGATAAAATAAAATTAAAATAGTGTCAAAATGATTATCGGTGGCCTAAGGCACTGCTTTTTGTATGAAATGAGGACTGTTATGCAGACGAGACTAACTACTGTAAACAAGCCGTTATATCATTTATATCAAGTACTGCTCTTAAATTAAATATTGTTGTTGTACTGTCAATCACAAAGAGGTTATAACAGCAGGTTCCAGTAGAAAATGCCATTCTAGTTAGTACGTAGACGCCCAGCTGCGAGTTAACAGGTTTAGAAAGGCATTTTGTCTGCTGTGAGCGTGCGAGTTCAGGCCTGCGCGCACTCTTGTGACGTCACATACTGATGGCCGGGTCTGTATCGGAGCGCACCTGTTAAGCACTCTGCAGCTATACGAAATTTACGAGTTTTAGAGCTGAGACCGCATAGAGATACTCGTACTTTCCTCTCCTACATGTCCTTGTAATGAATGTATGGAAAGTTATATCACTGAGTAAAGTAACTGAACAAAACTGCCCTATGTTATTTCAAGATGTAAAATTATTTTGACGATTTGTCTTAAATACGCGTTTCTAGGCTTGAATACAAACTGTAATTTTAAATACCTCAGGACCAACGCTTCCTTGCAGTACAAAATAGGCGATATGCAACAACAAGCAGACGTTTTCGGTTTTAAATAAAGCAGCTGGAGCTCCTACAGAATTTAAGAATTTGTTTCCCTGGTTATTTTCGTAAATTTTCCTCTCCGCTTCAAAATTTGCTAATCTCAGACGAAACTCAAATCATACGACGAAATGAAGCACCTCCTGACATAATGTTTAATAAATCAAAAAACCCGAAAAATATTTTAATTTTCTGTTTCTTGATTCAAATGGTTCAAATGGCTCTGATCACTATGGGACTTAACATATGAGGTCATCAGTCCCCTAGAAATTAGAACCACTTAAACCTAACTAACCTAAGGACATCACACACATCCACGCCCGAGGCAGGATTCGAACCTGCGACCGTAGCGGTCGCGCGGTTCCAGACTGTAGCGCCTAGAATCGCTCGGCCACCCCGGCCGTCTCCCTGTTTCTCCAGAACTTTAGAACCTTCAATATGAAAAGATTATTCTCCTATATCCTTGATTGAAATTCGTGTCACTGAGTACTGTTAATTTAATCATAATGCACTTACCTCGACATTCTGCTTTCTATACTGCTTAATCTGTCGAACACTGAATTCATTAAAGCAATTTTCTAAGGTAGTTTACTCAAATTGAAATTATTTCCGAATGGCTGTATATGTAAAACTGAACAAAATCATTCTGTAGCTCTTCCAAATAAAAGTACTGGAAACTCAATAATCTGGTAGGAATGATAAGGAATACTAAACATTTTCGAGTCACACTATTTAATATAACTATTTTGTGTGACAACAGTTGCAAATATGAGAGACATTCCATAGCCAGCTTCGTATTAACCTCTCAGCAGTGGTCCAGAATTAAGAAACAAATGATACTGGTACGTGATACATAACCGCTTTTAAAAACAATTGGCAAATGTGGTGCAGTGGAAACAAATAACACGCTACAAATTTTTTGTCATTTACTTACCCTAGAATGATGCGTAGACACAAATTCCTGTCTGGGAATAGCTGCAATCCACCAATTTCTCAACTTCACACATTTAGGAAATCGAAACATGTGCACTTTCATGCCTTTTTGAGATTTATAATTTCCCTGGCAAAAGAGAACGCAGCACTATTATCCCATACTTCGAAGAACTGTAGGCGAATACTGTATGAAATATATGTCACTTTCACGTGTCACACACTTTCAACGCAAGATACACGCTAACAGGCCTGCAACTGAAGATAAGATGGCCAACGTCACGTGCCAATATGGCCGCTGTGCGTAGGCCTTGTATCTAGAAGGCTTTGGTTCAGGCCTACGTTCGTGACGTACGAGCCGCGGCCTCTTTTTCTCGTGGACCGCGTAACGTACCTCTTCGCACGAACAGCTGTTGAGCCTATCGGTCAGGCGCACCTGATCATCCCAACCCAATTAAAGTATTCATGTCGGCGTGTCTCCGCGATACTTTAGAGCGTGGTGTTCACGATTCGAGTCATGCATGTAATAGGCAGTATTTTTTTCGCTGCGTAGCACACTTATGTATTAATTTGTTAATACATTTACCGGTCTTGTCGTCTCCGCTCCTTTATTGTAAAGTACAGTAAAACAAAAACCTACCGTATTGCATCACAGCTGAATGAATATAGGCTTCCAAACTGCGTCATTCCCAGTAAATGACCTACGTTTTCTTTACTGCATTACGTCTGTATACAAAACTAGAAAAGGGAAAAGAAAGAGAAACAAAAGGAGAACAGCGTTTGCTTAGTTACAGCTGGGGCTGTTCGAAGTTTGTACCGTTTCTTTGAATGCAAGTATTGCATCGTTCAGCTATCCCTTCATGCAGGCACTGGAAAATATCCTCCATATTTTGGATGTGACATCACAACATTTGTCAATATGCTTTTGGAGTGTATCCTGACATTAGCGGACCCATATGTATTGTATAAAATTACTTGCCTCAACGTCATCTATGACGCTACGAGTTTTTTTTCAAACGTTAACAGGAATTGCTCTGTAGTGCGTAAACTCCTGCTGCCCATGTTGCTCTTCTGAAGTGCTTGCGACCGCTATGGTCGCAGGTTCGAATCTTGCCTCGGGCATGGATGTGTATGATGTCCTTAAGTTAGTTAGGCTTAAGTAGTTCTAAGTTCTAGGGGACCGATGACCTCAGATGTTAACTCCCATTGTGCTCCGAGCCATTTGAACCATTTCTTTAAGCGCTTCCTTGCTGAAACGAACAGCAAGCAATTAGTTGCCCCATACCTAGTGTGCAGAAGGGAATATCTTACCCTATCACAACACTAATACTAAAATCTCACCTTCATGTCACCACACTGTGTGCTGTCAAGTGTTCTGTCGAAGCATGCAGCGTCTTTCGACCATCAGTAGAAATTTTAAGTTCTACAACTGGCAGAGGTTAACTTACTATTACACATGTCAAATTAGAACAGAAGAAACAAAGAAGGACGGTTAAAAACGATTTTCTTTTGACGTTGATGTCATAAGAAACACAGCATTTTGTTGATAAATGTCTGTCTTGATCACATATGCTACACAATTTGCAATGACCGGTTTCGGTTTACTGCCGTCATCAGATATGCTGCAAAGTAAGAAGAAACGCTAATGTGACAAAAATAATTTCAGTTATCTCAGATCCAAATGCACATACAATTTAGGGATACATACAAAAGGTAACATGGTTGACAGCCACACATGTCATTGAAAGTATTCTGATACAGTAATCAACGTCAAACACACAGTATGTTTAGGTACATGACAGGAGCTGATGACGGCCTAGGGAAGTCCTATACTTATACAAACATAGCTATAGCCAGTAGAGGGCACTAGTACTGAGGCAAATAAGTGATCAGCATCATAAATTCAGTAGCTTAGAAAAGAATATTCTTACTCATTAATGAAAATGATTTCACATAACGAAAAGGGCTCTAACAACAAAATAGTAAATGAAATACAATATGCAGGAATAAAAACCTATACTTAAAATGTGAATAAAACGCATAAAAATTAGTAAAGAGTCAATTAGTAGAAAACAGTTTAGCTTGACGAAATAAATAAGACATAACATTGTGTTAAAATCATAACAAATGGTGTCAAAATTAAGAAACAGAGTCCGCAGCTCGTGGTCGTGCGTTAGCGTTCTCGCTTCCGGCGTCCGGGTTCCCGGGTTCGATTCCCGGTGGGGTCAGGGATTTTCTCTGCCTCGTGTTGACTGGGTGTTGTGTGAGGTCCTTAAGTTAGTTAGGATTAAGTAGTTCTAAGTTCTAGGGGACTGATGACCATAGATGTTAAGTCCCATAGTGATCAGAGCCATTTGATCCATTTTTTTTAAGAAACATACTATTAACAGAAAACCTTTCAGCATGACAAAGGCAATAAACACGACATTGTGTGAAAGCTGGGTAATGAAACAATAATTATTTAATCAAAAGTCTCGGGAGTCGATCGCGCATTCAGAGGAGAATCCAACTGGCGCCGCGTCCTGGTTTCTCTCTAGAATATTTTTGTTTGCCAGTAGTGCTGCTGGCGGAAGGAGACCCACTCCTCTTGTCGCTGATAGTGTACACGGCCGCATAACGAGCTGCCCTTTCACACTAGTAAGTTCAAGATTTGATGAAATAGGCACTCAAGTGAAACTCAGTCAGTGCGTCAAGCAATTTGCCTGACTGTCGTTTCCTCCGTACGTAGATTTCAATTTCTTCCACTAAGCTCAATAATTTTCCTTTCGTTGCCAAATGGAACACATCCAAATTATCCTGAATTATCGCTGATACATATTTTTGCTGATTCAAATATTTACTGAATACGCTCTTATTGTGACTATTCGTATGTTCTTTGAAGAGTCTTAAAACTGCTTCCCACCTGACCTGTACAAAACCTCCCACAGTACTGGCAGTTGTTCCTAGACTAAAAACAATTATTACTGCTGTTCTCAACATTTGGTGTTGTCTAGAATATGTTGCGGCGGGAAGCTTTGGCAGAGCGGTTCTAGGCGCTTCAGTCCGGAATCAAGCTGCTACTACGGTCGCAGGTTCGAATCCTGCCTCGGGCATTGACGTGTGTGATGTCCTGATGTTAGTTAGATTTAAGTAGTTCTAAGTCTAGGGGACTGATGAACTCAGATGTTAAGTCCTATAGTGCTTAGGGCCATTTGAACCATTTGAAGAACCTGTTGCACCTTTTTTCCGAAATCCAATCTTGACTTTCGTTTTTCTACAAGCCTATGTAGCTCTATCAGGAAGTGCTACATTGTATGACTGTGTAACAAACCTCTTGTCGTCTAGACTTACTGTCTTCGTCTTGTCATGTAGTTTTGACCTTAGCTCTTTATATAAGTTCGTCAGATCGTGGTCGTTATATCCGTTCACCCTGGTTACTTGTTTAATATCGTTCAGTTCTTCCGCTTCGTCATTACGATGAAGTAATAGTTTTAATATTGGGTTGAGCATTACTATGAAACATACCCTTTTATTCTTTCTATGGTGACACGACTTCATATTGATGACCGTGTCAGTGGGTGCTGACTTCCTAAATATACTAATTTTGTGTCTTCTATCCCTTTTAGTTTACCTGACATCCACATCGCCTGTACCTAAGAACTTATTTGTTTTTTCATACATTACAATTTCTTTAAGAAACTTACTTTCAAATTCATTTATCAGAAACTCGCCTAATGTACCTGCCAAACTGTTGCCACTTGTGAGTCCGATAGTATGATAAAAACTCTCATCGTTAAATTTAGAAAAAAAAAAAAAAAAAATGAAAAGCACGTGTTCTGAAATTCCCGGAAGATCTACTATTTCCCCTTGACTAATCTTCAGGTCCAGCTGGATTCTGTGCATCAATAATATCCGTAAATAATCCCTTGGAGCAAATGGAGAGGTATGTACATGGCAGACGGCACAAGGGGTTATTGCTTAACGAAGAAAGCGAATTTTACTTGAATACCTATTTCTTGAATTCAGGAACTCACTAGCCGTAACAGCAGGCTGGCGTACTACTGTGTGTAGTGGCCGCCAAGGACATGAAGAGTAGCCTCCACCCGCAAGTACGACCACAGAACAGTGGAAACATTGTACAGGGAGGCCACGAGGTGGCGGCAGCTGGATTGTCCTCTGACTGCGCTATCGACCATCGAGACTTGTAATTAAATAGTTATTGTTTCATTAAGCTCCTTTCACACTTTTCATGCATAACTATTACTATTAATAAACTCTTTATTAACTTATACACTGCAAGTAGGCTGTTAAGGTTTTTATGTTGGTAACGCCACCTAGCGCTCTGTATGAAAATCACTGACTGTGCCGAGTGCAATCTGTGGCTGGTTGGCATTGTTGGAATATTCGCTATTGTAGTGTTGGGCAGTTGGATGTGAACGGCGCGTAGCGTTGCGCAGTTGGAGGTGTGCCGCCAGCAGTGGCGGATTTGGGAAAAGAGATGGCAGAGTTTTGAGAGCGGACGATCTGGACGTGTGTCTGTCAGAAAAACGAAATTTGTAAGACTGGATGTCACGAACTGTTATATATATATTATGACTGTTGAACACTATTAAGGTAAATACATTGTTCTCTATCAAAATCTTTCATTTACTAACTATGCCTATCAGTAGTTAGTGCCTTCTGTTGCTAGAATCCTTTATTTAGCTGGCAGTATTGGCGCTCGCTGTATTGCAGTAGTTCGAGTAACGAAGATTTTTGTGAGGTAAGTGATTCATGAAAGGTACAGTTTATTGTTAGTCAGGGCCATTCTTTTGTAGGGATTATTGAAAGTCAGATTACGTTGCGCTAAAAATATTGTGTTACAGTTTAGTGATGATCAGAATAAGTAAAGAGAGAAATGTCAGCGTACGTTCAGTTTTGCTCAGCTGTTTTAAAACCAACTAACGTAAGGGGTTTACCAGAACAGTAATTCATTACTTTTTCTAAGGGGACGATTCATAACACGTTATATTCAGAAAGTAAGTATTTACAGATTACATTTCGGTTGATTGCTGCAGTTATCAGTCTGACGGAACCTTGAAGATAATTCGCTTCACTTCCGAACCTACCTGCAACAGCAAAAACCTCCAGAAACTATTCCCCCAAATAGCTTGTGACTGGGTCAACAACTGAATGGTTTACGCTCGATCGATTCCTCTACCTACGGCGGTCGCCTTCTACCAGCCGCCCACCCGGCGCCTGACGCCAAGCACAATCAGCGAGATGAATGCGCAGCGGCGCTATGAATGTATTATCAGCTGTCAGTTTGTTATTTGAGGTTCTAGTAGTTATCTTGCAGTTAAATATTGCAATCTGCACGCTTGAAATTCATGAAAGTTTTTCGAGAGTTGTAAAACAGTTACGTAAGTTGAAAAAGGTTAACGTTTGCGATATACTATTTGCCTTGGAATTAATAGAATGGTGAAGGTTGCAGAGGCAGCTCGGAACCTTTGTATTGTATGTGGTGCGAGTGTCTTATGACAAAACACGTCAAAGAATGATGTTCTTGTTTCAAGAAAGATCGTTCAGGCATAAATGATTTTCTACATTCAGGAAGTCTTGATAGCAGACATATGTGGTGAACTGTATGTGATGAACTGAAGCCACTGAAGCGTCGTACGACATTCGATTTGAATAGGCAAGGTTCAGAAGTCAGGTTTAGGAGTGCTCCATACTGTTAATAGAGTGCAACAAATATTAAAGCAGTTGTTAATCCTGCATTTCTGCTTGAACGCCATCAATTCATACGTTGAGCATTCTTATGCTTAATTATACTGGTCGCAAGTTATGATGCCTTTATGTCAACATCTTAAGAATATTTTAACAGCTGAACCGTAACAAGAGACATACATGCGACAAAAGGTCATTGTAAACATATTTTGCATCTGCTTGCTGAAAAAAAACATGCTGTGCACTAGGAACTTCTCCCCAGGGGCGTGTCCATGATAGCTGGTAGTTGTTGCCAACAGCTGAGACACCTTTCGGTCACAGTTAGAAAAAGCGACAGAAAAAACTTCCTTGCCCGTTGCTACTGTAAGATAACACACACTGCTAATTTCAAAAACCAACCTATACAGGAGGTTGTTTGGGAAGTCATCCCTTAAACGCTTATTACTCTGATCGTATGTCCTCAAATGTTTACCTTTCCCACTGCTTATGGAACAACCGTCAAGAAAATTCGTTTCCAGACGAAAATGATCTTCAAACCTGTTTTGATGATGTGTTTAATGCAGAACCAGTCGTTTTCTACATGAGTGGAATCGGTAAAAGACCTGATCATTTTTACACGGTTTAGAAAATGTGAGGGAAAGTATTGTTGGTGATTGATTAATGTGCAATGTTTTGTTCCACAAATTAATGGAAAACGCTGTTATAATATGCACTGCACTAACAAGCCGGCCAGAGTGGCCGTCCGGTTCTAGGCGCTACAGTCTGGAACCAAACGACCGCTACTTTGGCAGGTTCGAATCCTGCCTCGGGCATGGATGTGTGTGATGTCAGGTTAGTTAGGTTTAATTAGTTCTACGTTCTAAGCGACTGCTGACCTCAGAAGTTAAGTCGCATAGTGCTCAGAGCCATTTTTGCCCTAATAAAAATGAAATACAGTTTACCAGAGTAACATTATGATGAAAGTCTATTTTAATAAAAGATGAAGTATCCCTTACATCAGTTTTCCTACATCAGCATGAATTAGCAACATATTATTCATTTTGTGCTTCGAATTGATCTGTGTTTACTTGCAGTTCTGTGTCATACTGAAGTAATATGGAAATGTGGAATTTCATAAATAAAATTGCATATCCACGAAAACCAAAACGGATGTCAGGGAGTAGAAAGAACCACTGTCAACTGTGCAGTGTCGCACGTTTTTTACCCTTACACTATGAGGTACTCTAAGTGGCGAGACGATATTTAATGGAGAAGTTTTCTTAAATTAACCTAATCGATTTTCAATGTTCCTGCTTTTAACTCTATAACAGAACGACTAAAAGTAAGGGCTTTAGCGAGTCTGGTACCTTGAGCCTACACAGCCTTCTTTTGAGAGCGACAGTGTTTGCCTGGAGCTAGCGAAGAGCTGCCAGGCTCCGCTCACACGTACTGCGCCAGTGGTGGCCAGGACAGATAAATCGCAGCGTGAAAGACGAGATTTGTTGCAGTTTCCATGTGGAATGACTTTCCTACACTAAAATTCATAAATTGATAACCCTATGTCTCACTTTAAGTGGAAATTGCGAAAATCGTTCAATGATAATGATACAAATATATCATATATGAAAGCGTAGTGTCTGTTCTTTCCGACACCATTGATTGCAAAACGTGTTGTCGGACATGTCCGAAAGAACAGGCACCAGTCTAAATCAGTAGCTGCGGAATCAGCGGCGATGAGCGAAAGTATGTGCGGGACTGGGAGTCGAACCCAGCACTTTCTGCTAAATATGGAGTTGTGTTAACCACTTTTTTTTAGTATCAGAATGACTAGGTATTATTATGACACTTCAGTAGAGCATGGTCAAATCATCATGTAATAAAGGCTGCAAACGGGAGAAAAAATTAATGATAACAGAATAATAAATTGAAAAAACGAGATCGCAGCCTACAAACCACCACAAGCTCACAAGATGTGTGTTAAGAATTATTTTTATATGGTTTTTTGGTATTTTTTATTATTGTTTTTTAATATATTTTTATAGTTCGCAACAGAATCTAAAAGTAGAAGGAAAACGAAACAAGAGTAGTGTAGGCAGTCTCAGAAGATTGAGTAAGGAAGGTCAATGGTGTCCTGATGTCGTATCGTACCGGGAGACGTACAACGACTACATAATTCGGTCTCACTAAATCCAATACGGAAAAGTCGCTCGTTCGTTGATATCAAGTTATTTCCTACCTTATACCACGAGGACGCTACGCACATCGGCAAAATAGGAAGACTGATATTGAACCAAACTGTCGTCCAGGTTGTTTGCAGTGAGACTCTTCCAACGATGTTTGGGCTAGGTACTGCTTCTACACTAGTCTGTAGGAATTTCACGGTGAGAACAGGTCTCCATAAGATGTCAGTCCCTAAACAGCTCACCGCAAGACAGAAGTCACGAATGTGTTTAAATTTGTAATTTATGCGACCAACATCAATAGGTGTTCAAGACTAGCAGGACCAACACAGAGAACTAAATGAAACGTGAATGCGTGAGTTTCTTCAGTCATCGTCAAAACAGTACGTCGCACATATAGCTTCTGCGACTTCCTTCGTATATGAGTCAGGTCCAACCCCCCAAAGGAGCGAGGCTTCGTGATCACCTCATACCGTAAGCGAAAGACATGTCGAGGTATCTCAGCAGAATTGCGAAGTAGAACCATCACGTCACCCGCGTGTGCACTAGCAGCTGTAGCGCCGCCGGAAAGCGTCCAACCTGTCAGCTGGGATGCTAGCATCCGAAATAGGGGCTTCAGAGATAACACAAACAAAGTCATTGACAGCGGGCTTCCTTGAGGCACTCCCCTACGGATATTTATTGGGGGCGTCAGTTGGCCATTAACAACCACCGATGCCGAAATATCCGTAAACAGGTTTGAAACCACTCGCCGTGTGTCAACAGCGAAACCAACTGCCTCCAGAATCCGAAGCAGATCAAATGCCTTATCGAAGTCTATAAAAGCAAGGGCACAAGGGACAGACGTTATAGCAGCAACCGAAACCACGTCACGACACTCGACTACACGGATAACAAAGGTACGACCAGGTACACAGCTTTGATGTTCTGCAACGATCTTATCCATTAGAGCCGACATCCTATTATTAACTGCCCTCCCCACAGTCTTATAATCAAAGTTTAGCAAAGTAAGTGGGCAAAAGTGATCAGGTGCAGCCCGTCCAGTGCGTTTCGGGATTAAAACAACTTTTCCCACTTTGAACGAGGGCGGCACTACTCTACCCTGTAACACTTCATTCAAAAGGGAGGTAAAGGTAGTACCCAACAACGGCCAAAAGCGCACGTAAAGTTCCTTTGGAAGTCCATCTAGACCCGGGGATTTTTGAGAGGGCGATCCCACCATAATTTTGTAAACTTCCTCTCGCTGAAAGGCAGCTAAGAGCTTATCATTATGTTCAGGTGTAATCGTCATATCAAAGATGGTGACAAGTGGGTCGTAACAGATTTCACTGGACTCGTCGATATCGTAGATGATTACGTAGTACTGGTGTAAGATACGCACTATATCAACTTGCGCCATTACGATACGTCCATCATGTGTCTTGAGAGAATGAATGCAAGCGCATCGGCGACGGGTCTGATGCCGAAGCCAATGATATAAGGAAGTCAGTTCTTCCGTCACCAAGATAACGGGTTCGATCGGAAATTCAAACCTTCCATTTGTATTTTCTTCAACGTTAACAATTTTGCCTTTAAACGCTTAACATCTGCAAGTCAAAGAGAGGCGTGATCCGAAGCAGCACAAAGTTCACGCAGGATGGAGTAGTAACATTCGTAAGTTCTCCGAAAGTCTCACGCTTTGGCAGCACAGAAGCGTGTCAGAGTTGGCCTGAGTCTCGGTTTTGCTAGCTGTGTCCACCAGTCAAGGGTGGAAGAGTATTCCCAAGTGGACCGTAGAGTATGCTCCCACACGACTCGCATCACGTCATCTAGGGAGGGGTCAGCCAGGTGAGTGACATTTATTATTCACGGAGGGCCACAGCACAGTGGTCCGTAAAGGAAGCAGGGGTAACTTCAACATTAAGAATACTATGGCTTAGGCAGTCCGATAAGTAAAATCTATCTAACCTACTACTAGAAGTCGCAGTTAAGTTGATAGATTTAACTAACGTCAGGTATTTACATATCCAGACGTCTTTTAGGCGTAATGAACGGACTAATTCATGTAATTCGCGAAAGATATTAAAATTTGGAGATTGATCCGCAGGACGCAATACACAGTTAAAATCATCACCCAAAAGAATACACGGAGTACCCTTATACAACAGATAAACAATATCCTCTTTGTAAAAGCGCGAACGATCTAATGCGCGACCAGTGCCAGAAGGGGCATATAAAAGAACGAAGGTAAGATTAAAAAGTTGGCAACCTATGCCCCTACCAAAATCCAACATTTCCTCCTCAGCAATACGAATGCCTTCGCGAAAGAATAAGGCAGTCCCCGTAGATTATTCGGGTGCTACATTAAAGATCATACTAAAACCAAATAAGGAGAAATTACTAAATAACACCTCCTGTAAGACTCTATGTCCTCACATTAATCATAAATGAACTGACGCAGCGAAGCCGATCGCAGTTCTGATTACACACGATTAACGATTAAGGAAAGGAATGTGTAGGCTTTGGTCATTGATCACAGCTGGACTGGGATGCACGGAACCTCTGAGTAGAATTAGGTAGAGAGCTGAGAGTCAAGGTCCATTGAGGAATCAACAGAGGAATCAGATATCGCGGGACCAGAACCCCCGTCATCGAAACCTTTTTTCTTAGATTTCTTACGTGTCACCGCGCGATCAGGTTGTATACGCTGTTTCTGTCGGCTAGTGGGATGGCGGCCTCTGCAGACGGAGGCGTGGGAGGGATCATAGGCACAACATTCTCCCCTCCAAAAGGGTCATGTAATGGAGTTCCAGTCACTAAGGCGGAAGCATGCTGTGGAATTAACAATACAACAGGTGATTCTTGGTCGCTAATTTTATTCTACTCGGGAGTTGTCGTAGTCGGCAGATGCAGGAAACCGTCGGCGGTTGGAGACGAATGGACGGGAGGACATTGCATCGTCTCAGACTGTAACGAAGGACACAAAGATGTAGGCGGGGACTCTGCTCCCTATTCACACAAAGGCGGCTCAGAAGGAGCCACTTCGCGAACAGGAGGGATTTTGGAGATAACTTCTTCGCCACTCACCGCACTACGTATGGAAGATATCGTAGCATCGAGAGGAGCAGAGGACATGATCGATGCTGCCGGCTTTCAACAAAGGAAATGAAATGATGGTGGTGTGGTGGCCCTCAACTACGTACCTGAGTCTAGGCTCGTTGACTAGTGGTTGGGATACGTAGTTGCCGCATTACAGGCCAAATACTGCTGAGTTTACAGTATAAGA
This sequence comes from Schistocerca piceifrons, assembly GCF_021461385.2. Lineage (NCBI taxonomy): Eukaryota > Metazoa > Arthropoda > Insecta > Orthoptera > Acrididae > Schistocerca > Schistocerca piceifrons. The sequence goes on from NC_060149.1 coordinate 184,471,855, forward strand.
TAAGAATACACACATGAATCGAATGGTCGAAGGTTTCTGTCACTCGGCAATTGCGAATTATGAATGTAACATATAAATTCATAAATGAAAAGTTGCAATTAAATAAAATCAGCAGGTACTTCTCAACGAGTTTAAATGATGAGTACGATAGCAGAAGTACTTTTGAGAATGTGGTATATTTCTGCAAAACACATATTGATTTAGATGATCCAGCAATTAAATAGAGTATAAGTTGAATAACAGGGAAACAATAGATTCCTACTGCGCGTCATTAGTTGTGAACGACAACATAGCTCACGAGATATTCACTTCTAAAAGAATACTACGTCTTCACTGTAGAAACTTCGGAAATCTCATAAGTTCACAAGTCCACACTCTGAAGTATTTCTATCCCTCGCGACCATGCGCAAACTGCTCCACACTCCAAGTCTCTCTCGTGACCGTGCGTCCGCTCCGCCGTCGTGTCCAGCCCTCCTGTCCCGTACTCTCCAGAACTGCCGCACTGCATTCTCATTTTGTTCGCTTTCGTTCGTTGTATGTGCTCGGGGCGGACGTCGTAAGACATCCGTTTAAGTTCGTCTTTGATCGATTAACTCAGTTTTTTCTATTACAAAGGGCTGCTAACCCTCTGACCGAACACGCTGAGCCACCGTGCCGGCTATCGTAACTACCTCGTGTCCCCCCCGGAGACGATCGCTGTGACTGGCTAGAGCGCTTCCGCCTTGTCTTCAAGCCAACGCACACTCACAAACATAATGAAGCATACGAAATACTGGAGATACATTTAAATAACTTGAAATTAAATAAATATTCCTACGGCTGGACCATAAACACCCTCTAACACACATTATTAGATACATAAACAAATTAAATAAACATATAATAAAGGAATAGAACTACAGGTAGGCCAGTACCCTAATGTCTCTGAGCTTTCTAAAACACAGTAAATATTTAACCAATTTCTTCATGAATAGTATATATCGAATATAAACAAAGACATAGGTTAATAAGTATATTTATAAGCATCCTGCTACCCTTTCTTCGTGTAACTGTGGAGTATTTATGACTTGACGTGATCGATAGTAATTGGCCACTTTGACCTCCAATAACTCATGTACTGAAACTTCCTGGCAGTTTTAATCTGCCAGAACGTTTAATATCAGCGCACACTCCGCTGCAGAGTGAAAAATCTCATTCATGAAACACCCCCTAGGCTGTGGCTAAGCCATGCCTCCTCAATATCCTTTCTTTCAGGAGTGCTAGTCCTACTTGGTTCGCAGGAGAGCTTCTGTAAAGTTTGGAAGGTAGGAGACAACGTACTGTCGGAAGTACAGCTGTGAGGACGGGGCGTGAGTCGTGCTTGAGTAGCTCAGTTGGCAGTTCCGCTTTAGACGCCGTGCAGTGTGGACGTGCCTAGTCTTCCGCTCCGCCGTAGCGTTACGTATAATGGACTATCGTTTTTGTTTACGTGTTGTGTTGCAACTTCTGTGAGTGTTTCTCCGTCGTTGTTTCGTACCTTGTGTTACTTTCTGTCCTTATTTCAGTGTTTTTTGTGTAGCGGTCTCGACCGCATTTTTTGAACATGTCGTCCCAGGTTATTCCTCGTCAGGCTACAGTTAGTTTTGCTTTTGACAAGTCAACCCGCCATGTGCAACCTAGTTCTCTTGAGATTCATGATTGGTTGGTAGATACCTTTGGTGTTCATTCGGATCAGGTGCACACTGCTTATTTTGATACCGAACTGTATGTTTTCTTTGTTAAGTTTATGGACCCACTTCAGGTTGATAAAATTCTTCCTAAATATGGTCATCAAGTTCTCTTTCGGCATCGGGATGATTCTGTAAGTACCGTGCTGCTTTCCAATGCTTCCATTACGTACACCAGTGTTCGTGTTTACAACCTTCCGCCGGAGGTGGATAATGTCTATCTTAAGGAGGGGCTACAGAAGTATGGTGATGTAAAGAGCATTCGCCTTGAACGCTGGTCAAGCCAACATCGACTGCAATGTTACAGTGGTATTCGTTCAGTCGAAATGCACGTTAAGCAGAATATTCCATCTCACCTGCAGATCGGTGGATATCGTGTCCATGTAACATATAGTGGTCAGGTTGGCACCTGTTTTTTGTGCAATGAAAGTGGTCACGTGCGTACCGACTGTCCGCGGAGGGTTTTTGTTTTAAAAAATTCTCTCGAACAGCGTCGCAAGTTAACGGTCGCTGACCTCGTTGCAGGTGGTTCTGCTCTTGGTGTAGCACAGTCCAGTGGTAGTAGCGCCCCGCCACAGGTTTTGCGCACCCCTGACACAGAATTTCCTCCTTTGCGTGCTAAATCTGATGTTGTTCCGTCTGTCCCTCAGGTGGGTGTACCACTTTTAAATAATAAGAGGCGTCGCCCACACGATGGAAATAGTACGGATGAGGATCTCCCTGAGATGCCCCAGTCCGAGCGACCGGCATCCTCGGAGCCACCGTGTACTGTAGCTGCTCCCTGCCCTCCTGAGGTAGCAGTTCCGGTGGCGGCTGCTGGCGCCCCTCCGGCCTCCGACGCAGCTTCTCTCGAGTCGGGTCGTCGGTCGGGCCTGTTGGCGCCGTCTTCCGAACCGACTTCGATGTCACACCAAGTGGAGCCGCGACAACCTCCTGCTTCGCTGCCCCATACCTCTGCCAGCGGAGCTGCTCCGCTTCCTTCCAACTTTGCGGCCTCGGACCTTCCTGCTCACGTTTCGCCTCCGTGCAGTCCATGTTTGCCGGAAGCTAGTGCAGGTGTTGACCATTCCGTTTTTTCGGATGTTTCCCCCGCGACCCCGGATCCCGCATGTGGACCGGCGCCGGTGGTGTCGGATACAGAACTTGACCCTCCTACGTCACCGGCGGCTGAAGCTTCCTTGCCCGTCAGCCGACGCAAGTTACGCGTTCAGCCGAACGTTAATGCTGTTCGTAAAAAACCGAAACGTAAGGGATCCTCGGAACGGGGTAGCAGTCCCCCTCCCTCGGATGCCTCCGCCTCCCCTGCTATGGACTGTGACGCTGGTGCGTCGGTGTAGGTGATTTCTTTTCTCGCTTTTCTCTCCATGGTTCAAGCATACACCTTTCTTACCTTAAATGTTAACCGTATTGAGTCCGACGTTCGCATTGCCTCTTTGAGGCAGTTTATTTACCACGCCTGTGCGGACGTAGTGTTTTTGCAGGAAGTGTTGTTTTCTGATCTGTCTCTACCTGGATTTCAAACTGTTTTTAATGTCGCGCCGGAATATTCAACAGGAACTGCTCTTTTCTTTCGAGAGGGCATTCCTATTACTGACATTGAATACCTTGACTCTGGCCGTGGGATTGGTTGTCGTCTTTTTGATCTCCGCCTCGTTGTTTTGTATGCCCCCTCTGGTTCGGGTCACACTGTGACTCGATCGCGCTTTTATAAAGAAGAGCTTATTTATCTTTTGCGCCAGAGTCCTCGGAGTCTCCTGCTCGGAGGCGATTTTAATTGTGTTTTACGCCCTGAAGACCAGTCCCCCAATTTTAATTATTGCCGTGATTTACATGACTTAGTTCGTACGATGCATCTGCGTGATGTTTGGGAACACAAATATCCAACCCTGGTGAAATATACGTTTTTTACCGCGTCCTCATGCAGTAGACTCGACAGATTCTATTTATCTAATTTTTTATGTGATAAAATTCTTTCTGTCGATGTTATTCCTACTAGTTTTTCTGACCATTGTGCTTTTACTGCAACTGTAAATCTTAGTCACCAACCTGCAAAACTTTATCGTTCCCAGTGGATGTTAAATGTTTCCCACCTTGCCGACAGTGCTATGGATGAGGTTATAAGTGGCGTGTGGGAGCGATGTCTTCGCTCTGTCCCGCGGTACCCCTCCTTGCTGGTTTGGTGGACTGCGTTTGCCAAGCCCAAGATTCGTCGGACTTTGATTTTTTTACTGTGCTGCAAGGGCGCGTGATTTTAAGAACACGTATGAATATTACTACTCTGTCCTGCGTGAACTATATGACGCGGCGGGTACCTCTCCTCTGCGGATCCATGATGTTCGTCGTATTAAAGCCAAGCTCTTGAGCCTTAAACGACGACAGATGGATGGTCTGCGGGTTAAGTCGAAACCTCACTCTCTTGTTGAAGGTGAACTGACATCCTTGTACCACCTGCTACGGCATCAGACTCGTCGTCGTCGCTCCTTCATCTCTTCTCTTACGGTGGATGATGGACGACAGATTATTGCACAGGAGGAAATGGTTCGTGCTCTCCATCAGTATTACACTAGTCTATATTCTGCCGATGATTCTGGCGAGTCTCTTTCGGCTGATGTCCTTGGGGCTCTAACTGCGACGATCGCGCCTGACGCGAACGGCGAATTTCTCCGGGAGTTCCAGGTAGATGATGTTTTCGATTTTATTGCTCGCTCTCCGTCCAGTAAATCGCCGAGTCCAGACGGCCTGCCTAAAGAATTTTACCTCCGTTTTTGGCCTCTTTTGGGTGGCATTTTTATGCAGATTTTAAACGAGATTGTCAGGGGGATGGATGTGCCTGCCGATTTTAAAGTAGGGAAAATTGTTTTAATTCCAAAGTCCTCTGGTCGTTTATCTGCTGCCAATCTTCGTCCGCTCACATTGCTGAACTTTGACTACAAGACAGCTGCTAGAGCGCTCAATAGCCGATTATCTTCTCTGCTTCGGGGTGTGATTGGTGCACATCAATGTTGTTTTCATGATCGATCTATTCTGACACCAGTAGCCGAATATCGGGATGTTGTCTCGGTTGCGGCGGTTACAAACGTACATTGTGCCTTTGCCTTCCTTGATTTTTATAAGGCTTTTGATCACGTCAGTCATGTGTTTTTAGATCGTGTTTTAGGTACAATAGGTTTTAACGCTTCATCACGTGGTGTTCTTGGCAATTTGTATAGGGGAATAACAGCTCGGGTGTCAGTCAATGGGCAGCTGACGCCGCCCATTGCTATCCGCCGCGGGGTGCCTCAGGGTAGTCCGCTCTCTATGTCTTTATTCGTATTGTCCCTGGAACCGCTGCTTCGGACTATTGCTCTCAAGCTTCAGGGTATGTCCCTCTCTGGTGGGAAGCTCTCTGTTAAGGCATATGCGGATGATGTCGTTGTTCTCCTCCGTCAACGTGATGATATCCCATTGTTGAAAGGGGCAGTTGATGCATACTGTCGTGTCTCTGGAGCGCGTCTCAATCAGGGTAAATGTAAGTTCCTTGATATTCGAGGATTTCGCGATGCGGATGTCCCTTGGGCCACTTTTGTCGATCGCCATACGTCCTTGGGGATTATCATTGATCGGTGTCCTCTACAAATGGCGGCTCTCAATTGGAAATCTGTCACCGAGAAGATACAGGGGGCTCTGATGGTCCATGAGCAGCGTTCTGCTACCATTTTGCACAAAGTCAGAATTTTAGACACCTACGTTCTATGTAAAGCTTATTATGTTGCTCAGCTGTTCCCACTTCCCCTGATGGTGGCGAAAAGGTTGCGCCAATTGTCTAGCAGGTTTATATGGAAAGGCCATCTATTCAAGTTACGTTACGAGGTTATGACGAAACCGCGTATCTCCGGAGGCTTGGGCCTCTCTGACATTACTCGCAAGGCGTCTGCTTTGTACGTCCGCCGAACGACTCTAATTGTTACGCAAGAAGTGACTTCAATTACATCCAGGCTTTTTACTGTTGTGCGTCCGGCGAGCCTTGCTCCACCTGTCGATGTCGGACGCCTAAATTTTAAGTTGAAACACATTCGGGAATTTTACATTGCGGTGAGTTACCTCGGTGACGTCTTCTTGCGGCGACCGGTGCCAACGACCAAGGGCTTGATTGCCCGCTGGGAGGGGCTGGCCAGTCCCAATCCAATAGAACTGGCGTCTCCATCCGTGTCCTGGAGGAACGTCTGGAAGAATGTTAGTCTGCCGATCCACTCTATGGCCGTGGCGTCCACGTGGTATAGGGTAATAAATAATTTGGTTCCCACCAATGTACGACTGCACCGTATTGGTCTTTCTGACACGGACACCTGTACTCGGTGTGGTCTCCTGGATACCCTTGAACATCGATTCACCTGCTGTGGGCACCTTGCTAATTGGCGTTGGCTCAGGAAACAACTTGCTTTTGTCACTAGGTCTGCTGAAGCTGCTTATACTATTGACATCATCGTCCGGCCCGATACTTCCTTTTTTCCGCGAACGAAGCTCCATACCGTCATGTGGTTGATTGGCCATTTCGTACATTTTCTCAACAGTTGTCATGAAGAGGATGGACACCTAGCGTTTCGGCAGTACATGCTTACTGCTTACTGGCAGCGTTTGCGATTGCCAGGCCTCCGTGATGATTTTGCAAATATGCTTAGCCTGACATTTGAAAGAGAAGGTGTTGGCTAAGGTCACCTGTGTGAGCTATTTTCTTTTATACTGTTTCTGGATTTGCCGCTTTTATGTATGTTTCTTCTCTACACCAGGACTGAAGTTTTCGTGGACCTTTAGGAAAAAAAAAAAAAAAGTGGTTAGGACATTGCGTTGTGGCCGCAATAACCCAGGTTCGAATCCTGGTCACGGCAATTTTGAAAGTTTTGCCTTGCTGCCGTTGCAATGGCAAGTACTCGAAATGATAGTACTCTCTCGATTTTTTCACTCGTGTTCCGCAGGCCGCAGTTAGCACTACCACTTCATCCCCAACACGTAATGTCGCCTCCCAGAGCGCAGACGTCCGCTGCTCTCTGTAGTCGAAAAGGGCAGTCGTTTGAAGTGCGATGGATGAGCAGCCAGTCCCAGCAGAACAGGAAGCTGTGGCGTGCACTGTTTCTACAAATGCTAGGAACACTGGCGCACCAAGCAGCGCATGTAGCGTGGCCGAGCGCTTTAAGGCGCTGGTTTAAGGCCCCAGTCTCTCTGTAGGCGCGGTTTCGAATCCCGTAGCTGCCGGGGGTTTTGATAAAAAAAAAAAAAAAAAAAAAAAAAAAAAGTTGGTAGAGCACTTGCCCGCGAAAGGCAAAGGTCCCGAATTCGAGTCTCGGTCCGGTACACAGTTTTAATCTGCCAGCAAGTTTCATATCAACGCACACTCTGTTGCAGAGTGAAAATCTCATTCTGGAACTCATGTGCTATTCAAGTTACATGCCTGTAATTCATACCAATTTAGGTTTCTAAAGACACGTAGATCGACGAAATAGGATGAACTGTTTAGATTTTGGAAGTTCGTTGCTGGGTGTTACTTATATAATTTACCGTCAGATACTAAACTTTAAACTAATAAATATATTGAAAATCTGATTGCACCATTAGAATCGTCGTGCAAATAATGGTAATGCACATGTTTCTTTTTGAGGTATCACAATTTTTTCTGGCTACTATTAATTTCTATATGAACTGAAATGTCTGCCATTAAGGTTTCACAAAGTCCGCCATCTTTGGCACTCCCGGCATAGAAATGTCCTTCATCGATACAAAGCACCGTCCTCACCACAGTGTCAACGTGGAATTCCCAGCCACGCGGCCGCTGGACCCCTCTTGCTTCGACCAACGTCCGGCACCACGTGTTCGGCCTGCCGAGCGGTCCGCGCTCGTCGAGCGTCCTGTGCTGCCGTCCCAACTCGGAACATATAATATTTCCAGGGTGCCACAACTCGCCCGTTACCTCACAATGCGGAGGAGTTTGGCGCATTAGGCACAGCCAAATCCTCACAATCACCATTCTGAGTGCGATGTCGCTTGTTTGTCGCCGTTTTACGTTCCATCCTGGGGCCAATAGGATTCGGAACCTGTCGCGGAGGTAAAGGCGGAAATTCATTGACACGATTATCACAACTGACGGTTCATTATAATCCGAAGCATAAGTAGGGTGCTCCACGGGAGTAGAAGGAACAAGATTAGCAACCGTCAATTTGGGACGCTGCAGAAATGAAGGCTTTAATACAAAAACCCTCCGCGGACAATCAGACCGAACGTGTCCACTTTCAGCAGGTTCCCTCTCGACCAGTATACAAGACACGGACGCGGTAACGACACACTGCTAAATGTGATGGAATATCGCGTTTGACATGCATTTCCACTGACCGGTTTCCATTATAACACTGTAATCTGTGTTGAGTAGACCAGCGTTCACGACGGACATTTTTCACGGTACCATATGGAATCAATATGCCCTTTGGAAAATTGTCATCAACTTCCGGCGGTAGGTTGAACACTCGAACATTGATACTGTATATTCGATTTCAGCATCTGCGAGTGACACCATACTAACGGAATTATCACGATGCTTCAACGGAACTTGAGAACCACGTCACGACAGTAATCTTTCAACGTGAAGGGGATCCATAAATTTCACGTAAAACACGTACTCGTCGGCATCAAAATAAGCAGTGTGGACCTGATCAAAGTTCACACGAAGTGTATGGATAAGCCATTCGTGGATTTCTAGAGACCCGGGCTGCACGTGTCGCGTTGTTTTATCGAAAGTAAAGGTCACAGTAACTTTTCGTGGAATACTCGTGGAAACCACAGTAGTCATAGCGGAGCGGCCGACGCCGCTGCAAGTAGACGAACACAAACAGACAGTAGCGGCGGAGCGAAGGCGCTACCACCCACTCGGCAGACAGAACAATACTAACGAGGAAAACACACAAGCGATGCTGCGGCAAGTGAAGTAAACAAGAGCCTTGGTGCTCGAAGCGGAATTGTCCACTTGCGCCACGCGGACACAGCGTTTATTAGAAATGCACAGACTGTCTCGGCACCCGACCAACACCACCTGTCCACAGTCCCTGTCTATTTCCCCCATGCTAGCTACTCTGAGATTCCCGCAGAGGGTCAGATGTACTCGTCCATCTGCACGGAAGAAGGTGGATTCGTTATGCATCGAAACGATTCAATCATATATGAATGCGTGGTGTCTGTTCTTTCGGACATGGCCGCCGATGTGTGCCTTGAGTGGGTTCAGGACGAAATAAATCTTACATCTGAAAGATGTATCGGCTGAGGGGCAGAATACCAAAAGTATTTTGAGTTTTATTGCCATTACTTTAACTACCTTCAGGGACTAGAGCGTAGTTACTTACAATACTTAAGTGCACCTACTGGAAATTGATTACAATAAATTAATAACAGTAACAGTTATTTCTGAGCACTGAAAAACTCCGTCACCAGTCGGGATTCAAATTTTTGGAGCATTCCAGTGGCTATATTGTAAATATGATGAGTAGGAAACGCATCTTTTTATTATTATACTCTTGGAAAATATTTTTGCTAAGGACACTGTCACTGGCACTTTCACAAAATGGTTCAAATGGCTCTGAGCACTATGGGACTTAGCATCTGAGGTCATCAGTCCCCTACAACTTAGAACTACTTAAACCTAACTAACCGAAGGACATTACACGCATCCATGCCCGAGGCAGGATTCGAACCTGCGACCGTAACGGTCGCGCGGTTCCAGACTGAAGCGTCTAGAACAGCTCAGCCACAGAGGCCAGCACTTACGCAAAAACGGAGGAACATAAATAAAACGTTAACAAGACATCACTGATTGTACAACGTGAACATTCACAAAGAGACGTTATAAATTATGAAGAACATTAAGTTTCAAATCAAGTAGTCTACTGTGCAGTGAAACCATACGCCATGTCCAAAAAAGCGGTCTCCAAAATGTGTGGATAAAATTGAACCAACTAACATGGAAGGAAAAGCAATTGTCACCAGACTGCGGAACAAGGAACACAGGAGGATGACAGTCACTTCTAGAATATGTCATCCTTAAGGGAAACTGTCATTAAGTCAATATATACCGAAAGATCGATAAAAATCGTCTACCTGTAGTGGTTACAATATTACCATTTCTGATGCTTTGTCAATAAAAGCAAGTAGCGTCTATGTTGAAGAGCTTTTAACTTCCAGTACACTTGTGGAACCCGAAGTAACAACTGGTTCACCGAGTTGAACATGGTGCTGAGATTCCATCCTGCGTCAGCGCAGTGTGTTATTAATTAGCTGATGGCATTTTCATATGAAATTTTCATATGAACGACGCCTCTGGGATACCATTACAGGCCAATTGTAAATACATTATTTGAATGAAAAAGAGTGAAATAACTAGACAACAATTTAATTCCAGGGTCAGAGCCCTAGCCATCATAGAAGAGTTTTCTGGATTGGTTTCAGGGCCAAAACAAGATAAAGTGTTCAACAATTTCTGGACCTCAACCCAATAGAGAATATGTGGGCGGAGGTATCGAGGTCATTGCCATGTGAGCCTCCAGACGAAAGTGACCTATGGACGAATGTGGAAAAGCGTGCTGGGAAATAAACCATTACGCCATACTGTCAAGGCTCTTAGCTGATTAAAAGCCACTACACCTTCAAGAAATCCTACTCAATAATGGTGGATGGGTTGGTGATTAGAAGTAAACTCTTGCGTAAAAGCTATGCAGTCGATCACCTCATAATAAGGCAAGCGTTGGTCCGTATCAGCTTTTCAGAATCCAAGTCCGTTGCCTTTCTCTCTCTTTGTCACAGTTCTTGTACTGCCAAGAAACAAGGAAATCTCTCAACTAAGGAATGTTTTGGTGAGTATGTTTACCAGCAGATACTGGTCGTCAATCTCACTACACACAATGACTGTGTGTGTGTGTTATGTGTGTGTGTGTGTGTGTGTGTGTGTGTGTGTGTGTGTGTGTGTGTGTGTGTTTGTTAATTTTGAGCAGTGTGCGAATAAATACAGTTAAGATGTAAATGACAAGCAACAATAAAAGGTGCGCCGGCCGGTGTGGCCGTAGGGTTCTAGGCGCTTCAGTCTGGAACCGCAAGACCACTACGGTTGCAGGTTCGAATCCTGCCTTGGGCATGGATTTGTGTGATGTCCTTAGGTTAGTTAGGTTTAAATAGTTCTAAGTTCTATGGGACTGATGACCACAGATGTTAAGCTCCATAGTGCTCAGAGCCATTTGAACCAGCCAATAAAAGGTGCATTAAATATTAATATGAAGTATTTTAATGTTACAGTGAGTTACAGAATTCATTTTTATTCTATCCGTGTCCTGTATACTACGTTAACTAAATTCTTGGAGGTGCCGCGGGGGTTAGCAGTGAGGTTTGAGGCGACTTGCCACTGTTCACGCTACTCTCCCCGTCGGAGTTTCGAGTCCTCCTTTGGCCTTGGGTGTGTGTGTTGTCCTTATTTTAAGATAGATTAAGTAGTGTGTAAGCCTAGGGACCGATGACCTCAGCAGTTTGGTCCTATAGGAACTTACAACCAGAGCGCTCTTGAGGTCGTAACTCGCCACAGTCAGCGATAAATAGTGTCCGACGTTTTTTATGTTTGCTAAGCGACGGACACTCCAGCAGACTCTAAGATATAAACAGAAAGACATCATAATCGCTCTGAAGGCAATGTGTGCGTTCATCGACTAGCCAACGTCAAACTCTGTTCACAGATCCGATGGATCACGTGGAAACAGTATCTTGTCATAAACCACCGAAATATTAACCAGTGACAATGCGCCAGCTTTCTTTTGATCGGAAAAAAGTACCTTCTCACTAAGTAAGATGAAGTGATAACTAAATTTACGCAAGTCAGCGCTTAGTACTGACTGCCAGATGCCACAACCATTTACAGAATTCACGCAACAGAACTGTCAGAACAGTTCAGACCTCATTTCCTAAGCCGTCAGCTGACGATCTGAAAGTCACATTAACATCATTTCCTGAGTCGTATTCAATTCGAAATGGCGTACTACAGAAGACATCTAACAATTTCACTGCAGTAATTCTCTTATGAATATTCAGATAGCCAAAAGGACCTGTTGCAGGCCCGCGTGGGATTAGCCGAGCGGTCTGAGGCGTTGCAGTCATGGACTGTGCGGCTGCTCCCGGCGGAGGTTCGAGCCCTCCCTCGGGCATGGGTGTGTCTGTTTGTCCTTAGGATAGTTTAGTTTAAATAGTGTGTAAGCTTAGGGATATGACCTTAGCAGTTAAGTGGCTGGCTCTGAGCACTATGCGACTTAACTTCTGAGGTCATCAGTCGCCTAGAACTTAGAACTAATGAAACCTAACTAACCTAAGGACATCACACACATCCATGGGCGAGGCAGGATTCGAACCTGCGACCGGCCGGCAGCAGTTAAGTCCCTTAAGATTTCACACACGGACACACCTGTTACAGGGCAGCTATTAGGAATTAACCAAGATCAAACAGCAAGAGCTCAAGAAATACATAGAAACAGTGTCCTTCCCTCCTTTCTGTGGACCTGTTACTGCTATTTTGTAGTATCTCTGTCTTAAGCTACTGCAAATAGACCTTATACTTCATCAGGTGCTTTTCGCTTTTCTTGGCAAAGCTTCCACAGCAATCATATTGTAATCACTGCTAGTAGACAATAATAACAACTGTACGATCACAATGGCACGGGTGCTCAGTGAATATGGTGGTGTTACGCTGTCCACCTGCTTCGAATGACGTAGTGGTAGCTCACTTAATTTAAGTTCGACTACTAAGTGAAGATAGCATGGTAGCGTCGTCGCTTATTATGAGCAACAACTCTGATTAGACCCTACTTATTTCATCGTGTTTAGCAAGCTGGCATACACTACGCACTGATGTGCGACAAGGAACACCAGGTGGTCTGCTACATTACCTGACGTTTCCCTCAAGAGCAAGCACACATTGAGATAAGCCACTTTGTCACAGGACACATTATTAATACGTGCACGAGTATCTCGAAAACGTCGAACCTGTTCGAATGTGAGAAAGAGGTAGAAGGACAGTGAAACTACACCTACGTGCTAAATGGTTGGACTTCTGCTACTCTTCTCAGAACGTCGTTTTCGGAGGCTTGTGTGCTCTGTAAAGTAGGATAGATGGTAATCAGTGACGTCTGTGCAAAAAATCACAATGCTGGTGCACGCACAAGTGTTTCAGAGCACAGTGTTCATCGCACATTGTTAGACATGGAGCTCCGCAGCAGACTGAGTCCTACGTGTTCATGTGTTGACCCAACGTCATCATCAAATACGATTTGAGTGGGCACGGGACTATTGATCAATGTAAACGTGTCGGCGTTTCGGGTGAATCACATTTTAGCTGCATTAAGTCGATGGTCGTCTCCATAAACGCCGTCATCAGGGTGAACGGCGGCTCGAAACATGCAGCGCCCCACGGACGCAGGCTGATGGGAGCAGTATTATGTTACTGGAGACATTCTCCTGCGCTTGCATGGGACGTGTGGTAGCAATCGAAGACACACTGACAGCTGCGAACCACTTGCATTCCTTCATGCTTGATGTTTTCCCCGATGGCGACGTTATCTTTCAGTAGTATAACCATCAGTGTTTTGGAGCCGCACCGTTCTACATTGGTTTGAAGAGCACTGTTATAAACTTACGTAGATGTTTCGGCGACCAAATTCGTCTGATGTGAATCTATGGAACCCACATGGGATCAGACGCCATCACCGCGTACGCAATTCTGCGGCTCGCTATTTACGTGAACTCATGACCTGTGCGTCGACATCTAATGCACATACCTCCACAAATCTATCAAAAACTATCGTATACATGATAAGTAGAATTAGTGATGCATTTTGTTCCAAAGACGAAAAAACAAGCTATTAGATAGATGGTGGTAATGTTTGGACTATCAGTGCGTCATAATAAAAAAGTCGTATGAAGTTGTTCTTACTTTCCCGCATCTCGATCCCATGGGCATGGATGTGTGTGATGTCCTTAGGTTAGTTAGGTTTAATTAGTTCTAAGTTCTAGGCGACTGATGACCTTAGAGGTTAAGTCGCATAGTGCTCAGAGCCATTTGAACCATTTATTTGTTCTTACTTTCCCGCATCTCGATCCCACAAGTAGCCAACAACTCACTAAGGAAAGAGGATTGCGGGTCTCCGCATCAGAAACAACAGCATTTTCTGTAATTATTCCCTCAATTTATTATGTTCTTGGCTGATTTTCTACAAATGCCCACTCTAGAGATGCATTTATTTACTATACTGAACAATTACAAAATTGCAGCAAGTACGTACTAAGTTGTGCGTGCCTTTTGTTCTAAGTAGCCAGCCAGCCCAGGCCTACAGCAGCCACCGCCATTGTCTCTCATACATGCACAGTTGGAGAGAGCCACTGCCCTCACGCCTGCGTGTGAAGCACCAGTATGGATAAGCCAGCAGGACTCAATAGCAACCGGTCACGCTCGAGCTGTTGTCGCCCATATATGCGCATCTTCGTAATGGTAAGAAAATGTCATATGCGCAAGAAAGCCCTCACTCTGGCTGATGGACTTGGAGTTATGAATTTTGCCTGCTGAAATTTTGGCCACCTTGCGTAAGAAAGAGGTGCTGCCGACACACCCACATACCTTAGAGAGAGATAACAGTTGCACCACTTTCTGTTCCAACAGCTGTAGCAGTTAGGCTTCAGATGTGAATTGGGAGTTAATAAATACCTATTGTCAATGGGACTCAGACGATATGCTGTTTGATTCAAAAAAAGAATTAGACTCCATTACCATTATCCTACCAATCTGCTAAGGTGCAATGAAACACTACATTGTGAATTCAATTTTTTTATTTGTACTTTTTTACAGCCCTGACAGTTTAACAGTATGAGGGCTTTCAATTTGATATGGAATGCTTCTAGCGACGTTCATACTAAAGCACGAGCACATCACTTTTAAATAAATGAGGCAGACACTGAAATCTGTGTGAAATATCGCGTAACAATGGTATAAGTGGCTTTAAAAAATCGTCGATATAGTGGTATCAGACCTTTACTGTCCCTGGATGAGTGGATTTGCCTATGTGACATATCAATGCCAGTTGCTGCCATGTTCCATTTAAACTCTCACTCTTCTTCTGTGATACCGGGTGATCGGACAGTCCACGCAAGGAACCTCTGATGAGCAATTAGACTGTTTAATGAGAGACAGTGCACTCATCTACAAGAAGATACATTTAAAAATCTAATGTATGCCAGCTGACAACTGTACGTGCATCAATTCATGAGGAAATGTGGAGGAATCAGTTGCAGTTAGCACGCCAGGCTCTTCATCCATCAGAATAAATCATTGCTGAACTTTGCAATTTATCTTGTGGACCAGTACATGTCTTTAAGTATGAACTAACCCGGCCAGTTGTAGGCACCGAACTACGTTCTTATTTAAGCATTTTCTTACACCCAGATATATGTATAAATAAAAACAGAAAGTGTATGAGCTACATGTGGTGTGTGTGTGTGTGTGTGTGTGTGTGTGTGTGTGTGTGTGTGTGTGTGTGTGTGTATGTGTGTGTGACTATCATTAGATTCCCATGTATATTAATGTAAATTCATAGTCATGGCCATGATTGAGTGGACAAAGCATACACCTCTCACGAAGGTCTCGTAGTAACTTACTGACCCAGCAGCGTTACTCAAAACTGGAAGCAGAAAAAGAAGAAGAAGAAGAAGAAGAAGGAAAAGGAGAATGGATCACTGCTTCCCAATAATAAACGTGCAACAACTGTACGACCAGAAGACAGTGGGAAGGCGAATATTGTTATGAGGGGATCCGCTTCAGACATGTATATATACTTTCAAAAACATTATTTCGCCCAAATACTAGTTGCTGGATGAGACTTTGCAGGGCATTGATGGAGTAACTCACTAGACATCCACCGAAAGCAGTCATATTCCACCACCTGAAGAAAAAAAAGGCCTAACAGTGTATTCATATTATATGATACGGCAGTGGAGAACCAGGATCAAATATGAAAATATTTTTGTTTTGGCTGCCATATGAGACTTGAAATATTTTATTAGAGTTAAACATTCTAGAGGATACAGAAGTAATTAGTAAACAATAGTGCAATCTTATTATTGCTTTCAAACAAGAAGAAATGAGTTTCAACATACAGATCAAGTGTATTTAAGAATTGAAATGACCTTCAGTGAATTTATTAGCATAGCTAAGGATTGGTGGAATCACACACAGTACAGCTTTCTGGTTGTTGATAAAACGAAAAGACTGAATGACAGGCGATGTAGACGAAACTTTCAGGAGTTTCTTTTTAATTAATATATTACGAGATACAGAGATTGCTGAAATCATACACAGTATGATTTTCCCGTTATTGGTAAAACGAGTACATTTAATGACCCAAATATACACGAAACTTTCGGGAGTTTATGTTTCAAGCCAAGTATCTGTTCATTCGTTCACAGAAAACTCTAAGTAATAAAGAACAGTCTTAAATGATGTATTATTGAAAATGAATTTATCAATGAAACTCTTAAGCGCCATACAACGGAAATACAAATATTGGGAGATGTTATGATAATGGTAACTCTAAAGGTCCATGAAACTGAAAAAGAACTTCAAAAGATATAACAAACTCCTCCTGTAAAAATCACAGAAAGAAAACGTCAGGAATAAAGCAATGAAATTCTGCCGATGTTAAGAAATGTAGTTGTAACCCAATGCGGATAGCGACATACTTACTTAGAAGCTCACTCTCAGATCAGAGGTGACTAGGGATTTAAGACCATTCGTTTCTTGGTTAATGAGTGGCTGCGTACAGGAGTGAAACGGCGGTGGGGTGAAGCAGTGATCTTTTAGGTCTCGTCTTTGAAGATAGTATAGAAAGGAATGGATATTGAACTAAGGAGGTAGCTGGGAGGGAAATGAGACACTGTGTTGGCTTACAGGTCTCCTTTCTATTGCTTCTTCACGTGTTTGCAATGAACACGCAGAAGATCGCAGACTAGTTTATAACAGTGACAAGGGTCTCGTCAGGAGTGATCCAGGGAAGTGTGATAGGACCGCTGGTGTTCTCTATATACATATAAGATTTGGTGGACAAGATGGGCTACAGTCTGTGGTTGTTTGTTGATGTCGTTGTGTACGGTAAGTGTCGAAGTTGAGTGACTGTAGGAGGACAATAGACGACTCAGACAAAATTTCCAGTTGGTGTGATCAATGGCAACTAGCCCTAAATGTAGGAAGATGTAAGTTAATGCGGATGAGTAGGAACAACGAACCTGTAAAGTGCAGATACAGTGTTGCTAGTGTCCAGCTTGACCCAATCAAGACGTTTAAATGTCGGGGAAAAACGTTGCAAAGCGATGTGAGGCTCAACGAGCATATGAAAACTGTGGTAGGGAAGGCAAATGGTCGGCTTCGGTTTATTGGGAGAATTTTAGACAGTATATGGGACGCTGGTGCGACCTATTCTTGAGTGTGGCTCGAGTGTTTGGTATCCGTACCAGGTCGGGTTGAAGGAAGACATCGAAGCAATTCAGAGGAGAGCTGCTAGATTTTTTACCGGTAGATTCGAACAAAACGTAAGTGCTACGTAGATGCTTCGGGAATTCAAACGGGAATCCCTGGAGGGAACGTGGCGTTCTTTACGGGAAACTCTGTTAAGAAAATTTAGAGAACCGGCATTTGAAGCTGACTGCCGAAATTTCTACTGCCGCCAACATACAACGCGGAAGAGAAATTAGGGCTCATACGGAGGCGTACAGGCAGTTGTTTTTCTTTCGCTCTATTTGCAAGTGGAAGAAGACGTGAAGTGACAAATAGTGGTACAGGGTGTGGCTATGTAGACTTTTCCGGCGTATCAAATTCACGTCGGGTTTCCAGCCCGATCAAACAGTCATCAGCACAATATTTCAGCGGTCCACCTGGCCAGCATCATCAGGTGAGAAATGCTACGCTGCTCTCGACCACGCACCTTACGATGGCTGCGGAGTATCTATGTAGATATAGATGTAGATGATAACGGGAGTAGATATAAAACATAGTAGAACCTTATTAGATTCTCCAGTAAATTGCTAGAATAAAGGTTACTCTGGCCTGTTAGTTTAGTATGATTCAGATATGAATAGTAACATATGGTACTACAGACCACTAGCCACGGAAGTGCCATATTCTATCGCTCTAATCGAAAGCTTAGTTTCTACTACTCCTCACAATGAAAGTGAAGTACGGTCATACGTACTTGTAGAAATACTTACGCTGGAAATCAATGACCCTACACCAGAGTGCGTTCAGACAAGCTTGGCAAGTCCTCCATAGTGTACAAGGTTAACTGAAGATAACGCTCGTTCACATGGGATCTGCTGTAGGCTGTTGGTCATCTGAGGCTGGAACCCTTTATATCGCTGGACTCTTTAACTCTCGAATTTTGTCTTGCTTGACGTTTGAGGGTCTCTACATAAGGGATATGGGGCTGTTTTCTGAGAGATGGAATGCGACTGCGTCGGGTTTTACCTTCAGTTCGCAATGAGTGAGGGTGAAATCAGTGAAAAGCCTATGACCTCTTAACGGACTGACGGAAGCGACTTGCTCTGTACGCTTCCACCTAGATTGCAAGGCTAATATTCTTTTCTCTTTTTTCTGGCAACCTTCCATGACTCGGTCATTCCACCTCCCCTACCAAGTATAGATTTGCTCTCAAATCTTAGACACAATGTTTTTGGTTTTTCCTTGTACTACTGACATTAGTGTGTACACTTGCATACACGTACATAAATATACTGTACATACATACACAAACATGACTGTCTCTTTTCTTTTAACGTATAAGTTTACATACGTAGATTTTTCCACTAATACATTTCATATATTCCTGTAATACAAATATGTGCAACAAGTAATCAGATCTTCTCCATCCTTCATCTGCCATCCTGTGTATCCAGTATCTATAAGCACTGGGATTAGGAATAATTTTACTTATGGGGTGCACTCCTTGAGATATTCTCACAGGAGCTACATCGCAATTCCCACGCACGAGGTCGTAACACTTCTTTCTACTTCCTGTACTGGATGCTGGGTCTGAGACGTCGAAACTTCTAACTTTTACGGTTTTTGCTGACTCCCTTCTCTGTCATCGCAGCCTGTTTGCTGCTGCTACCAGGGTTAGGCTAGCAGAGGCCAAGTGACTGGGTATCGGCCCGTGTCCGAGTACCGGTCGCAATATTTTTCTCGTGTATACCTTTTGAATGCCTGTACGTAAGTCCCTCTTTAATCAGTTTTAAGATACAATTTAGCCTATTGTTTGTCGTTTCTACTTCAGAACTCGTGAATTCGATTTTGTCACAATCTCACATGTATTAAGGTAAATGAACTGCTTTAATATGTTCGTGTGTAGTGTTATGAACTTCGTATTCGTTGACCGGAGCATTAAATTTCCCCCGTGAGTCCTTACGACACGAAAAAGTCCCCTCCTGGGCTTGTTAGCTATTTCGACCGCCCTCTTCTCGTACTTTCGTCGTGTAATAATACCTTGTCTCCTGCCTTAAATTCCTAGGTGTTTTGAGTGCGATCATAAAATTCATTATTCTTCTCCATACGTCACTCATTAAAACTCCTTTCCATTTGATGGATCCATCGCATCCTTTCCTTTAGTTTCACTTCGTAATCATCATATTTGTATTCGATTTTGTCAGATCCCGCTGTAGGATCCCGGGATTGTTGCATATTCTACCGAAAAATAAATTAAATGAAATGAACGTAGCTGATGAATGTGGTGTGGTGCGGTACACAAAAGGTGTAAAATGTATCCATTCATCCTAGTTTGCCAGCTTCGTTCCCACCTAGCAGATATATGGATATTCCATAACCGAAAATTATTCTCTGTACTAAGAACCGCGCTATTGTGTCAGCATCCTTTTGGGCTATAGACTCTGCAATGTTTATATGTATCTACTCACCTCTCTCTTTTATTTGAAGCGGCCCGACAACGTCGCTATCACAACGAGCGAATCCATGGTTAGCTATTTTGGTCAACACTAAGGGAATGACTTTCTTCATAGTTCTCCATGATCTATACTTTTTTATAAGCTCATATGCGCGGCTGCTTCCTTAGTGTTCACCAACTGGTGCATCATGAAACTGTTTCAGAACGGCTCGTTTCTGCTCTTCACTAATCCCTAGCTACAAGTCGTTTTGTTTTACTTCGCTAAAGCAATCCACTAGAGCAATTTCCTTCAATCCGCTAATTCACGATCTTGTCTCTGTGTAGACTGAAACTGTACTACGTACGTGGCTTTCCTCGCTTTCACCCATTACAAGTACTGCTTCTATCTAGACTTTGGGACATTTCATTATAATCTCTTCCTCTGCGGTATTCAAAATACTGGTGACGCAAGAGTTGCTCTGTACGGTTACAAACGCTGCAGACAAATATATTTCTGTTTGCAACCGCTGCTTCTCCAGTTTTCCTTGATGAGATATGCGTTCTACAATTTAAGCCTTAAAATCTTTTCTTCTCGTCGGACTATTGGTATAACGTCACACATACTCTTTTTCCTCTCCTTCTTCTGCTTATCTTTGTTGTTTGTTATCCTTAGATGCGGCGTCCTAACACTTCTTATTTCTTCTGGTTACACGCTCTGGAATTCTCCCTCCTCTTTCGACTCTAGGTCTTATCCTACTTGGATTAATACTGATAATGTATATTAAAAATGAAGAAATTCCTCCAGTTGTATTTAAGGCGTCGATATCATTTTGGCAACTAGTTACAACGTTATAACAACGTCTTCTTCGGCCCATACACTTGTTGACGTCAATTGCGTGCGGCTGATACTAGAAGTCAGTGGTCTGATATGGACGTGCTCCGTGTTACTAGTTACTACCCACCTTCCAAACGGAGCACGCCCATGTCTCACCACTGAACTGTGTAGATAGGTAAAATATTGTTTATTACTGTTTAAATGTATACGTAATTCTGACTTTCACTTCCGATAAGACACCTCCCCTACGCCCATGAAACATGGACCTTGCCGTTGGTAGGGAGGCTTGCGTGCCTCAGCGATACAGATAGCCGTACCGTAGGTGAAACCACAACGGAGGGGAATCTGTTGAGAGGCCAGACAAACGTGTGGTTCCTGAAGAGGGGCAGCAGCCTTTTCAGTACTTGCAGGGGAAACAGTCTGGATGATTGACTGATCTGGCCTTGTAACACTAATCAAAACGGACTTGCTGTGCTGGTACTGCGAACGGCCGAAAGCAAGGGGAAACTACAGCCGTAATATTTCCCGAGGGCATGCAGCTTTACTGTATGGTTAAATGATGATGCCGTCCTCTTGGGTAAAATATTCCGGAGGTAAAATAGCCCCCATTCGGATCTCGGGGCGGTGACTACTCAAAAGGACGTCGGTATCAGGAGAAAGAAAATTGGCGTTCTACGGATCGTAACGTTGAATGACAGATCTCTTAATCGGGCAGGTAGGTTAGAAACTTTAAAAAGGGAAATGGATAGGTTAAAGTTAGATATAGTGGGAATTTGTGAAGTTCGGTGGTAGGAGGAACAAGACTTTTGGTCAGGTGAATACAGATTTATAAATAGAAAATCAAATAGGGGTAATGCAGGAGTAGGTTTAATAATTAATAAAAAATTGGAGTGCGGGTAAGCTACTACAAACAGCATAGTGAACGCATTATGGTGGCTAAGATAGACACGAAGCCCACGCTTAGCACAGCAGTACAAAATTATATACCAACTAGTTCCGCAGATGACGAAGAGATTGAAGAAATGTATGATGAGATAAGAGAAATTATTCAAATAGTGAAAGTAGGAAATTTAATAGTCCTGGGTGACTGGAATTCGATAGTAGGAAAAGGAAGTGGAGGAAATGTAGTAGATGAATATGGAATGGGGGTAAGGAATGAAAGAGGACGCCGCCTGGTACAATTTTGCACAGAGAATAAATTAATCACAGCTAACACTTGATTTAAAATTCATGAAATAAGGTTGTATACATGGAAGAGGCCTGGAGACACTGGAAGGTTTCAGATAGTTTATGTAATGGTACGACAGAGATTTAGATGCCAGGTTTTAAATTGTAAGACATATCCATGGGAAGATGTTGAATCTGACCACTATCTATTGGGTATGAACTGTAGATTAAAACTGAAGATACTGCAAAAAGATGGGAATTTAAGGAGATGGAACATGGATAAACTGAAAGAACCAGAGTTTGTAGAGAGTTTCAGAGGGAGCATTAGAGAACGACTGACAAGAACGGGGGAAAGAAATACAGTAGATGAAGAATGGGTAGCTTTGAGAGATGAAATAGTGAAGGCAGAAAAGGATCAGGTAAGTAAAATGAAGAGGTCTTGCAGAAATCCTTGGGTAAAAAAAGAGATATAGAATTAAATTGATGAAAGGAGAAAATATAAAAATGTAGTAAATGAAGCAGGCAAGAAGGAATACAAACGTCTCAGAAATAAGATTGACAGGAAGTGCTAAATGGCTAAGCAGGGATGGCTAGAGGACAAACGTAAGGATGTAGAGGCATATATCACTATGGGTAAGACAGATACTGCCTACAGGAAAATTAAAGAAACCTTTGCAGAAAAGAGAACCGCTTGTCTGAATACAAGAGATCAGATGGAAAACCAGTTCTAAACAAAGATGGGAAAGCAGAAAGGTGGAAGGAGCATATAGAGGGTCTATACAAGGGCAATGTACTTCAGGGCAGTATTATGGAAATGGAAGAGGACGTAGATGAAGATAAAATGGGAGATATAATAGAGCATGAAGAATTTGACAGCGGACTGAAAGACATAAGTCGAAACAAGGCACCTGGAGTAGACAACATTCCATTAGAACTACCGATAGCCTTGGGAGAGCCAGGCCTGACAAAACTCTACCACCTGTTGAGCAAGATGTATGAGACAGGTAAAATGCGCTCAGATTTCAAGAAGAATATAATAATACCAATCCCAAAACAGCAGATGTTGACAAGTGTGAAAATGACCGAACTATCAGTTTAATAAATCACTGGTGCTAAATACTAACATGGATTCTTTACAGACGAATGGAAAAACTGGTAGAAGCCGACCTCGGGGAAGATCAGTTTGGATTCCGTAGAAATGTTGGAACACGTGAGGTAATCCTGGCCCTACGACTTATCTTAGAAGCTAGATTAAGAAAAAGCAAACCTATGTTTTTTAGCATTTGTAGACTTAAAGAAAGCTTTGGACAATGTTGGCTGGAATACTCTCTTTCAAATTCTGAAGGTGGCAGGATTCAACTACAGGAAACTAGAGGCTATTTACAATTTGTACAGAAACTAGATGGTGGTTATAAGCGTCAAGGGACATGAAAGAGAAGCAGTGGTCCGGAAAGGAGTGAGATAGGGTTGTAGCCTATCGCCTACGTTTTTCAGTCTGTATATTGAGCAAGCAGTAAAGGAATCAAAAGAAAAATTGGGAATAGGAATTAAAACCCATGGAGAAGAAATAAAAACTTAGAGGTTTACCGATGATATTTTAATTCTGTCGGAGACAGTAAAGGTCGTGGAAGAGCAGTTGAACGGAGTGGACAGTATCTTGAAATGTGGATAGAAGACGAACATCAACAAAAGCAATACGATGATAATGAAATGTAGTCAAATTAAATCAGGTGATGCTGAGGTAATTAGATTAGGAAATGAGACACTTAAAGTAGTAAATGAGGTTTGCTATTTGGGAAGCAAAGTAACTGATGATGGTCGAAGTAGAGAGGATATAAAATGTAGACTGGCAATGGCAAGGAAAACGTTTCCGAAGAAGAGAAATTTGTTAACATCGAGTATAGATTTAAGTGTCAGGAAGTAGTTTCTGAAAGTATTTGTCTGGACTGTAGCCATGTATGGAAGAGAATCATGGACGATAACTAGTTTGGACAAGAAGAGAAAAGAAGCTTTCGAAATGTGGTGCTAGAGAAGAATGCTGAATATTCGATCGGTAGAACACGTAACTAATGAGGAAGTACTGAACAGAATTGGGGGAGAAGAGGAATTTGAGGCACAACTCGACTGGAAGAAGGGATCGTTTGGTAGAACATTTCCTGAGGCATAAAGGAATCACCAGTTTAGTATTGGAAGGCAACGTGGAGGGTAAAAATCGTAGAGGGAGGCCTGGAAATGAATACACTAAGCAGATTCAGAACGATGTAAGTTGCAGTAGTTACTTGGAGATGAAGAAGCTTGCACAGGATAGAGTAGCATGGAGAGCTGCATCAAAGCAGTCTCTGGACTGTAGACTTCGACCAAAACAACAACTCCTATATGTCACTGGAAATGACCACGATACATTGCTGCCTATTTGCGAGACCCCATCAGGGCAGTTCTGTATGCTAAAATCTCAGTCATTTAACATACAAAGGGAAATACACGCTTCATCTGCGAAGTGCACTTTTTTATTCTACATCACTACTTTCATGTTCGATAAAAACTGATTGACTTGTGTGTCCCCGCCATTTTATATTAATTGAGAAATTCGACTCCACACAGCTGCTCTCCACAGCACTCTGGCTGGCATATTCCGTGTTATTGACCACATGACAGAGATGCTTGACGCCTGCGTGTGACCTTATTCTCAGTACTGACCATCTGCAAAGACGCATCTTGCAGCGTGCCGCCTGAAGCAATGTTACAAAGTATAATAATGTATCCTTTGGCCAGTGATGAGAGAAACGAAAGTGTCGTATGATAACAGTATTGCAACAACTATGCATCACCTCATGGCTAAAGTGCAGGGTGATTACAGTTTTGGAGGGATGAACTTTCTGACACTCAAGCATAGGGGATTAACCATCCTCAATTCCTATGGCCCAGTTTAGCACAAAAGCCGGAAGTAACTGGTTCTTTGGCTGTAAATAAGAGACATTTTATCATAAAAAGACACTCCAGTTCTACTCTAGGCTATAATGACATCTTCTGGGCCACTCTTATAGCAGAGATATCGCGCTAGTCTTAGATAGAATACGCTGCAGCAGGAACTTGTAAGCATCCTCAGTTTGAGGGTACCGCAGATATAGAAGGTATTTAAAAAAGGATGACCTGAGTTTTTACGGTGATAATTACGGACCCTGTAACGTGCCGGCATGGAGATGTGTGTTGTTTGAATGGGCGTGGCCTAAAGTTTCAGAAAATCGCCGTTAGATGTCAGCCACTGCGACTTCTCACTTTGCAGTCAGTTAGTAGTAAGATGGTGTCCGCTCAACAGAAGGCGTTTAGTGTGCTGCAGTTTGCAAAGTCTGAGTCAGTGATTTCGGTCCAGCGTGCTTTTCGTCGGCACTTTAGCACTGATCGGCCTGGACACAAAAACATTAGTCGTTGGTATCGCCAATTTGAAGAGGCGGGATGCTTGTGCAAAGGTATGAGTCCATGTCGACTTAGGCACGATGCTTGTGCCAAGGTATGAGTTTGCTACATAGGCCATACGGACTTAAGTGCAAGTTCATCTGGTTCGTGATAAAATGAAATGGGTTACCTCTAGTAATGCTCTGCTACAAAACATGGAAGGCGATACATTTTTACCATGGCTAAATTTCAGTGATGAAATGACATGCATTGTAAGCGGTAAATTAATAAGACATAACGTGCGCATATGGGGACATTATTCAGAACGAAAGGGAGCGTCATTTCTTGCGAAAAAGTTTATGGCCCCCTCCTTTTTGGGGAAAACACAGAGACGGCTATCACCTGCCTTCAAATGCTACATAATTAAGTTTTTCCAAAACCTTTGACCTTCGTGTGCGAACGCACACGCTATGCCCGAACTCGTACGGACTTGGTAGATTAATCTGCCACGAGTAATGAGTATGATGGGCAAACATCTATTAGGCGCACTACGAATGTAGTGTTGTGGACATGTTGGGAATGTGGATCCCACGGGGAGCGTGCAAGGGATAAGTCCCTGCAGACGCACTATCCTCTGTGCCCGCGGTGGCTCAGATGGATAGAGCGTCTGCCATGTAAGCAGGAGATCCCGGGTTCGAGTCCCGGTCGGGGCACACATTTTCAACATGTCCCCAATGAAGTGTATCAACGCCTGCTTGCAGCTAGGGTGTCCATTTAATTATCATTTTTTTCCAAAACTTTAGGAGGTGTCCAACGACTTCATTTTCCAACAGGATTGAACTCCACCATACAGGTGCAACAACGTTCATCACTTTCTCAATGACACTCTGCATCAGCACGGGACCCCGAGACACTGCGCTGTATTCTTGGCCCCCAAAAGCGCCACACATGACGCAAACGATTTTTTCCCATGGGGATATGTGAAGGAAAGTGTGTTCAACTCCCTTTTACTTCGTGACATAGAAAATGTGAAGAACAGAATAACAACTGCCACAGCTTCTGTAAAAGAAGATACTTTGTGTAAAGTTTATGACGAATTTAGCTTACGTTTACATGTTGTTTGTGCTGCTGCTGGTGGACACATAAAGTATTTGTAATGCATAGCTAAAACTTTAAGATTTTGTGAGTATATAGAAATTTGTCCCTATTTGTAGTATGTTTTAATCGATAAATATGGAGTTCTGAAGTCAGGTTTCTCTTTTTAAAACAACCTGTACATCTAATAACGGTTTTTCTACGTATTTTATGTGTGTATGCTTTCGTTATATAAAACTGCAGTCCGATTAATTTTCTTTGTTGGAGATGTGAGTATACCTTCGCCACGAATGCAAGATAGTACATGGTAAGGTCTGTTAGGCTAAAAGCCACTTCAATGGGTGGCAGATGGTTCGGAATTGGTGAACTATAACCAGTAACAGGTGAATTTTAAGATGGTAAGTAAAATTTTTTGTGTACTTTCCTCTCTTTGTGCGCGTGTTCGTTTGTGTGTGTGTGTGTGTGTGTGTGTGTGTGTGTGTGTGTGTGTGTTTGTGTGTGTATGAATAATAATGTGGCTACGTAATTTAATGCTTTTCTTCTTACACAATTTTTCGCTTTGTCTTAGTCGTAACATCAGTTCCTATAGAATCACCGAAGTTAAGCACTTTCAGGCATGCCTAGCACTTGTCTGGGTAGCCGCCAGCTTCGCCAAGCGTTGTTCGCAAATAGGGTGTACTCAGCTCATGTGAGGCAAACTGAAGAGCCACTTGACTGACAAGTAGCGGCTCCGATCTCATAAACTGAAAACGGCTGGGAGAGCGGTGTGCTCTTCACATACCTCTTCACACTCACATCTACATCTGCATCACACTCCTCAAGCAAACTAATGGTGTGTGGTTGAAGGGGGGGGGGGGGTGGTACTTCTGGTACCACTAACTTACCCCGTCTATCCTGTTCCACTCGTGAATGGTGCATGATATTAATGACTATCGCTAGGCCACTGTATTGGCTGTAATTTCTCGAATTTTCTAGTCGTGCAAGATGCATATGGGTGGAAGTGGTATGGCTGGCTCTGAGCACTATGGGACTTAACTTCTGAGGTCATCAGTCCCCTTGGACTTAGGACTACTTAAACCTAAATAACCTAAGGACATCACACACATCCATGCCCGAGGCAGGATTCGAACCTGCGACTGTAGCGGTCGCGCGGTTCCAGACTGAAGCGCATAGAACCGCTCGGCCACTCTGGCCGGAATGAAGTAGTATATTGTACAACTATTCCTGGAAAGTGCTCTCTCGAAACCTCTATACTAAACCTCTGCATGATGCACAACTAATGTGTGAAAATGGATATCGTTGAGCGTCTTGTTAACGTTCTCGTGCCTACTAAATGATCCCGTGACGAAATGTGCCGCTCTTTTTTGGATTTTCTATAGCTCTTCTCTCAGCGCCACATGGTAAGAATCCCATACTGATGAACAAGCGCCTTGTAAGTTACTTCCTTCATGGATGAGTTATATTTCCTGCAGCTTCTTCCTGTGAGTCTGTTTGGCAGCTGATTTTCAAGTACTTGTTTTATGTGGTCATTCCACTTAACCGCTACGGTCGCAGGTTCGAACCTTGCTTCGGGCATGGATGTATGTGATGTCTTTAGGTTAGTTAGGTTTAAGTAGTTCTAAGTTCTAGGGGACTGATGACCTCAGAAGTTAAGTCCCATAGTTCTCAGAGCAATTTGCATCATTTTTGAACCACTTAAGGTCGTTCTGGAGAATTTACATCTAAATACATTACGGTAGCTATTGGTTGCAGCAGTTCCTCATCAATACTGTGGTTGTACAGTATTGGTTTGCCTTCCGTATGCATGCGAAATATGTTATATTTAATTACTTTCGGGGTCAACTGCCAGAGACTGGACCATTCATCAATCCTCTGCAAAACTTCTGCAAATCGATACTGCCTTCTTTCGTTGCTATATTGTTGTAGCCACTTACATCATCTGCGAACAGTCTTAAAAAGCATCCGACGCTTTCTAATAGATCATTTATACATATTGTATATGGTAACGGTCCTATCACATTTCCTTGGGATACATTTGAAATCAACTTTAAATCTTTCGTTCCGTTAAGAGCGACGTGTAGAGTTCTTTCTGCTAGAAATTCTTGAATACAGTCGCAAAACTGAGATGAAGCTCTCTTTTTTTACAGGCTAGGTATCTAACACGGCTGTTAAACTATGGCGGGTCTTTCCCATTCCTTGAGATTTTGCGTGAAACTTACTTTTCTAGGTGTACTGAACGATGATTTGAATTTTTTTCATTTGTGCTCAAGATTTTCACCGTCATCACTGAGTATTTGATTATGACTGCTCAGATACTCTGCAAATTGTATCCAGTCATTCTTGGTAAGCAAAAAATCTTCCTGCCTTTCTTAACATTCCTTGCAAAACGTGCAATCTTAGTTGCTATATCAGCCTGATGCCCACTGACACCTTTCTCTGTGTTAACTGCACCATTCTGAAAATAGATACTGTCTTCTGGCGCTCCCTCACTGTTCCTAGGAAGTGCAAGACGTTAACTTCACGGTTTGGTTCTCTGACTATCTGCTCAAAGTAATTTTCAGACAAGACATTCAGAATAATGTCATACAAATCACTGTCTCTGGCACTAGTTTCGATAGCATGACTCTCCCAGTCTGTAACTGACAAGCTGAAGTCATGCCTCATTACAATAGCAACGTCAGGAAAATTATTGAAGATATTCTGCAACTTCAGTCCGGAACCACGCGACTGCTACGGTCGCAGGTTCGAATCCTGCCTCGGCCATAGATTTGTGTGATGTCCTTAGGTTAGTTAGGTTTAAGTAGTTCTAAGTTCTAGGGGAATAATCACCTCAGATGTTAAGTCCCATAGTGCTCAGAGCCATATTGAGTAAGTTGTCTCTGAAGCTCTATGCCACTACAGCTCGTGCCTCAGGCGGTTTATAAAAGCATCCGATTATCTTTTGACAAACTCTTGATGCTTATACGTATTCACACAGATCAGACCAAATTCAGGTTCCATCATAAATCCGCCAGATACTATTGAGATCATTTGCGACTAATCTATCCTTACGATAGATATTTCGATCTAAACTTAGGATGTTGTTGCTGTTCACTTACAGTTTCAACCAACTTTCAGCTCATAATACTATCTAAGCACTGTAACCTTATATAAGCGATACTGATTGTTGAACATTTCCATGGAAGCTGCTGCAGTTTACTAGTATCACATTAACCTTTTCAGTAACCGATCTCTGAGAACGAGCATTCTCTGAGAGCATTGTGGCTGATGGAAATTCGATTTTAGATAGCAGTTCGTCTCTGATTCCAAGGAGAGGGAGAGAATGTGCACAGCGCAGCTTCTACGCTACTGTAGCAGTCGCTTACTGCACGTCGACGCCTCCAGCCAATTCTGTTTGTGTCTGCTCACAATAAGCAGTCCGCAGCCGTATCACGCTGTGAAAAACATTAATATAAGATCTCAAAAAATACAAACAAAAGTTAAGACTAACTTAGAAAATTCTAGCAGATCCGACAAAAAGACAATTACACGTCTGTGGAGCTGCTCGGGTTGGAATGTACCCAAAGTGTAACGAAGAGAATAAAGAAGCACTAAAACCTGTTCTGCAACATTCCCACTATATCCTGTGACAGCAAGATCTGCAAGCTTTTGAAACAGATATAAACTTAGAGTATGGCAGTGTATGCATTGTACATTGTCTGTATTTGTTGAGCCAATGATCCTTCGGACATAGATGCAAATACGAATAGGATTGTACAAGGGCTATATGACTTACAAGTAACATACAATAATTTGTGCCAGACCGGAACTCGAAAGCAAGATTTCCTGGTTTACGCAAGCGGTCGCCTTAACCATCTCGCCCATCTGAGCATGCCTCCAGGGGCGACTCAAACTTCTATACGTCCTAGGGTCGATGCATGCATGTCTGAAGGAACAATGCATCGAACTATACAGACACTGTAAAACAGAGACACTGCCCTACATTACTTCATGCCAAAGCGAGGCAGTCTGACAAGCAAATCAGTGTCTCTCCTTCTGCCGCAATCACACGATTTTTATGCCAGCACTGTGGGGCGTAGACACTAGAACGTATAGAAGTTTGATTCAATACTGCAGGCGTGCTCGCATGGTCAAGGCGGTTAACGCTACCAGTTACGTAATATGGGATATACGTGTCCCAGTCTAGCACAAGTTTACGTATGTTGCCAGTAGAGTGTATAGCAGTCGTACAGTCGTATTCCTATTTGCATATGCATTACATAAGTTTTAAGTACCTTTACTAAAAATAGATGATCAACATTTACTTTTTACTAGAAACTCTGCTTACTAGAAACACTGCAAAAATAAGTATGCATACTCCAATGCACTGATCTAAACTATATTAGGTGTACTAAAACGAAATTTAAACTTAGAGCCGTGATGTGGCGCTTCCGACGGCGCAAAATTACGCAAGGAATATGCCACACACAAGGACATGCACTAACATTTACTCAAAAGCAAAAATTTAATGCTTTGCTAAACACTACTCAACACAGTAAAATACGGAAGTCTAGTTCACTAAATTGCTCCGAGTCGGAAAACTGCTACTACTGCAGCCGCTACAGGTGCTTCCTCTTGCCTCGACCTCCACCACCCGACTGACATCCAGTTAGGCCTATGAACTGAGGATGACACGGCGGTAGGTCGGCACTATTGGGCCTTCAAGGCCTGTTTGTGTGGAGTTCAGTTTTTTCACAATTTTCCACCGAATGTGTGGCAGTGGGAACGAATAAAGGCCAGTTCAGCAGTAGTCTCAGCGAATATCGACTCCGCAACACACGGGTTAAGTTCACCCAACACTCAATCTGCCCGAATCAGCATATAAGGTTGAGTTAAAAAAGAAAAACATCATCCACTTCTGCACACATTTGTACGCGTGATAACTATACTATACCATCGCTCGCATTTTTTAATAGAAAATCCTACGATTGAACTGGTCCCTTGTATGGGTTTCCACGGCTTCACTCAAGCTGCTCAAGCTGTAGCCAGTACAATCCGTAAGTTCTATCAGTAATTCACATAATATGGTTACTTAATTATGCAAGCATATGATGCTTTCAAAATTTTTCTAGAAGGTTTGGATAACATTATAAAGATGTGTCTTAGTATACACTCAGCTGCAGTCGCTAGGATCATCCAAAAACAACCCATGAGACAAAGCTCCAATTTTGATTGTATTATTAAAGAATGCGTATGTATGAAGTAACTGATATTTCTTGTTCTTCCACAACACAAATTCACGCTTAAATGTATTGTTTGTGAGATGTTCTTGTACCTTTCTAGGTGCGGATCATAACAGTGTGGCTGTGGGGGAATGGGTCAGTGCTGCAGCTGGTGAGATCCTGCTGAGTAACCCAATCCACCCAAAGACACCTTTCTCCAATGAGAGCTCATGGGGGATGATGCCAGTTGACTAGGGGCAGATGCATAAGTAATAGTAGTACCAGTACAACGTTAATATAACATATAACAACAGTAATGATAATATCGGGAGCTAAATTAACGACCCATAAATGATGGAGGCCACACAGTTACGATTTTGTTAGAATAATGTTCCTTCACAAGGCAAACTAATAGCTAAAGTGGTCGTATTTTGCATTACTATTACACTCGAGTGCATATCCATTTGACACAGTTCGATCATTCACAATCTCATTACAAGTCCAATACTAAACCTCGTTAACTACGCGAAATGTTAAGAGGTCACACCAGGCACGAGATTGCACACCGCTCAGAGACTAAGCCCCGCGATAACACATAACGCAAGATGTTCTTAGTCGTTTCACTTCCTAGCTACCTAAAGACCGACAGTCCGCTTTCGCGCCTCCACCAGCACTGTCTCTCTGCCCGTCCCCGGCCGCGTTTCCCGCGCACCGAACATCCTCGCTCAACAGACTAGTGCCGTTCCGTTTCTTGAAATCGTCCATCTGATTGGCTACAGCTTATGCTACATTATTTTACATTTTACCATATTTCAATAATCAAAGCTTGACCACTTTCACATTCCAAATAAACTAAAATTAATATCCATTACATGATAAAAGTTAAATTCTTTTACATAAAACCAATGCATTTTCCATCTTAACTCTTAATGTCACGGCCAGAAGCCTCGCACCAAAGTGCTTTCTGAAAATAAAGAACAAAAGTAGTTATTATGCACTACATTTTACAACAAATGTTGTGTTACCTAATGATTCAATAAAGTGTTTTGCTGTCATCGTTCAATGTGTTTTGTGTGGAGGAAATGATGATCTCATGCTTAACTGAAAATACTGATAATTTAAATTTCCTATATCTTTTAAGCAAATAAAGTTACACAGTTCGTATTTACAACATTTGTCATTTTAATGATGAGTTTCCATATGAAATGTCGATCGTTAAGATCGACCCAAGCGTTCATATTTTAGCATTCACGTCTTTGTTACAAGACTTGTCAATCTCACTTTGGCAGTAAATCCTAAACTATTATAGATGTGATGAAAATTCAAGTTTTATTGTGGTCACCATGACAATTTATTTAGGATGGTAGATTAAAATTACTGTGGCTTCATTCCCTCAATCACTACCGAATTAAATAATTTTCATAAATGTTTCCCTTTGTGGCCAATCTGAGTTCCGCCATATTTAACACTGCTACACCTCCTTGGTCACAAATAGCTTCTACGGGGTTTCCCTATGATGTAGGTTCTCATCTGTCTCACACGGACACTACTGCGCTTAGGCCTCATTCAGCACAATAGATGCCTGTGAATTTCCTCATCTCGTGGCGAAGCTCTTTGCAGCACACAGTCCTGGACGACAGGGCTAGTTTCTCAATTTCTGAAGGCTGACTCTTTTACGTTTGCAAATCGTGGAATAAACAGTCACACAATTCTCCTTCCCATGCTCTGCGTTTCACAGTCCTGTTGCCGTATTCACTACATCTTGAGTCCCAAATAGCAGGACGCATTTCTACCTCAAAATAAAACGCTCAGTGTCAAACGTCATAGTGCTTTGAGAACGACTGATACGCTAATGAAACGCCATGTGTGAAAGGTAAAAGGAGTGAAAACGCCGCTGCCACCATCGGGCAGCCGCTCGTGCACAGATGGTCGCGCTGTTGCCCCTGCCGCTGGCATACGAATCGCCACGTGAGTAAATGCCCCATCTATTTGCACTATAGAATGGTGACCGCTGCCGCCGCTCTGCTCAGCAGCGCTGCCGAAACCGCACGTGTGTAAGATGGTTCAAATGGCTCTGAGCACTATGGGACTTAACAGCTATGGTCATCAGTCCCCTAGAACTTAGAACTACTTAAACCTAACTAACCTAAGGACATCACACGTGTGTAAGAGGCCTTTAATGCTACGCCGCCCTTATTAACCTCCTTCACAACTTTCGCCGTCACAATATCACCTGGAACATCATAATCTTCATCACTATCACCGTTACCGCTGGTTAGTACCTCTTTAGAATTATCTATATGATCTAACTTCACCAAACTGAGCTCCACCTCAGCCTCCTGTTCGAACATAGAATCTTTCATTGTATTAACATTCACACTCTTTTATCTCACATTTATAAAACAAATCATTTACTCCTAAATTGTTGTCATCGCCTGTATCGTTGTCTTTCAATATTTCAGTATTACGCCTGTTACACACAATCTGATTTGCAAATTTAACTATTTCATTCTCATCTCTTACTAATTTCATTACAAAATTCTGACGCCTTTCTGCCGACTTACTGACACTTATCAAATTTCCGTTTACTCGCATCCTACTCATCGTCGGTTTATTTTGCCATCTCTGCACCTGAGATGCGGCGAAACTTAGTATTTCGATCTCCCATGATGTTGGTTCATTACGCCTGGTGCCGGTCCTCTAAATCTACATTCTTGGTGTCAGTCCTTGTCACGAAAGTATCTGTTCCCACTGCTCCTATGAAATTTATTATTTGAGGTGTTCCTGTTACCGTTTCTCTTATCAAAACTGCTGTGTGCATTCTGTTGATAACTTCCCGGATGACTTTCACAGTAGTTACTCGGATTGTAATTATGATTTCCACACTGAAAACTATTTGTCTGCTTACTTTGAGGTTTAAATTTCAACGCCCGTTCTAATTTTTCCACGAAGTCCAAAAAATCGTCTAATGTGTTGCTAGGAATGTGCACTAGATCCCACTGCAAATTTTCCTGTAATCACCTTTTCTACACTCCTGGAAATTGAAATAAGAACACCGTGAATTCATTGTCCCAGGAAGGGGAAACTTTATTGACACATTCCTGGGGTCAGATACATCACATGATCACACTGACAGAACCACAGGCACATAGACACAGGCAACAGAGCATGCACAATGTCGCCACTAGTACAGTGTATATCCACCTTTCGCAGCAATGCAGGCTGCTATTCTCCCATGGAGACGATCGTAGAGATGTTGGATGTAGTCCTGTGGAACGGCTTGCCATGCCATTTCCACCTGGCGCCTCAGTTGGACCAGCGTTCGTGCTGGACGTGCAGACCGCGTGAGACGACGCTTCATCCAGTCCCAAACATGCTCAATGGGGGACAGATCCGGAGATCTTGCTGGCCAGGGTAGTTGACTTACACCTTCTAGAGCACGTTGGGTGGCACGGGATACATGCGGACGTGCATTGTCCTGTTGGAACAGCAAGTTCCCTTGCCGGTCTAGGAATGGTAGAACGATTGGTTCGATGACGGTTTGGATGTACCGTGCACTATTCAGTGTCCCCTCGACGATCACCAGTGGTGTACGGCCAGTGTAGGAGATCGCTCCCCACACCATGATGCCGGGTGTTGGCCCTGTGTGCCTCGGTCGTATGCAGTCCTGATTGTGGCGCTCACCTGCACGGCGCCAAACACGCATACGACCATCATTGGCACCAAGGCAGAAGCGACTCTCATCGCTGAAGACGACACGTCTCCATTCGTCCCTCCATTCACGCCTGTCGCGACACCACTGGAGGCGGGCTGCACGATGTTGGGGCGTGAGCGGAAGACGGCCTAACGGTGTGCGGGACCGTAGGCCAGCTTCATGGAGACGGTTGCGAATGGTCCTCGCCGATACCCCAGGAGCAACAGTGTCCCTAATTTGCTGGGAAGTGGCGGTGCGGTCCCCTACGGCACTGCGTAGGATCCTACGGTCTTGGCGTGCATCCGTGCGTCGCTGCGGTCCGGTCCCAGGTCGACGGGCACGTGCACCTTCCACCGACCACTGGCGACAACATCGATGTACTGTGGAGACCTCACGCCCCACGTGTTGAGCAATTCGGCGGTACGTCCACCCGGCCTCCCGCATGCCCACTATACGCCCTCGCTCAAAGTCCGTCAACTGCACATACGGTTCACGTCCACGCTGTCGCGGCATGCTACCAGTGTTAAAGACTGCGATGGAGCTCCGTATGCCACGGCAAACTGACTGACACTGACGGCGGCGGTGCACAAATGCTGCGCAGCTAGCGGCATTCGACGGCCAACACCGCGGTTCCTGGTGTGTCCGCTGTGCCGTGCGTGTGATCATTGCTTGTACAGCCCTCTCGCAGTGTCCGGAGCAAGTATGGTGGGTCTGACACACCGGTGTCAATGTGTTCTTTTTTCCATTTCCAGGAGTGTACGTCGTGATTTCAGTAAGCACGCCCAATGGATGTTTCACATGCATTAATCTCGCAAGTTCACGTTTATAAAACTCTCGCATCAACCCATTCCCGTATTTAAATGTTGGGCCTTTGAGAAACTCATTTCAGAGTCACATTTGCTTCGCTTCACTCCAGACCTTGTTCAGGGAACTGCTCTCAGATATTTCGTAGGTAGTGAACGTATCACTGTGCATATTTGCCCAAAATAGCGGCTCACCTTCCAAATGTCTTTTCACAAATTTTATCTTCGCCTCGTAGGACATTCCCCGTATAAAACCCTCCCTGCATGCTGCTAGAAAATTTACTGGGTGGTATTTTCCGCCGTCTCCAAAACATCTGACCGTTCCCGAGTTCATCCATGGAAAACTGATCACTGTAGATGTTTGATGTGCAGCTAAAGAAATCAGTTCTCTTTTAATTTCGTTGGTTTGTTTTTTAACTTCACCATTTTCAATTTTAACGCCAGATTATGCTTGTTACTTTATTGAATATACTTCTTTCTCCCCCTCACCTATTCGAATAGATAAGTTGGTAGTAGCGTCTGTCGTCTCAACCATTTAGAGCATCTTGCCACTCGTACAATTTTTTACGTTACCTCCCAGATCTACCTGCCAATTCTCCACCTTATCACTAAAACTTTTCTCCGTTTGATATACCTGAGAGTCAAGTATCCCAACTTCATCAGGAATTTTGCCCATTTCATCCTGAATGGTTTTTAATTTTCCATCTGTCAGTTCCTCGATTCCTCTAGCAATTTTACCTGCTTTGTCTTTCACAACCAAAGCTATTTCGGACTGAACCGAATCAATTTTTAAATTTGCTTCACCCATATCGATTTTAACAATATCAGTTTTGGATCCCAATCCTCTTACCATTTGCATTAATTGCGACATCGTGACTCCACCAAATTCATCTCCCTTGCCTGATTTCGGACTATTTGCCCTACTACATACACCACCGATCACGCTCTCCCGCTCAGACTTCGGGCTAAGCGTCTCGCTGGTATTTTTGGATCCTTACAAACTGGCCAACTGCTTAATATTAGCAACGTCTATTATTGGCGATTGAACTACAGAATTATTTATAATCTTGCTATCAGCGCTGGTACTTAGCTTTGTCGTGCTGGATCCTTCTGCCGTGGTACTGCTGCCGATGTTACAGTTGAAGTCGACGCCGAAGATCTGGTAGCCCTTGCTGTGGTACTGCAACCGCCGCTGCGCGATGAATCGCCGTTCAAGATGCCGCTGCTGGCTGGAACCACGTGCTCTCGATGTCGCCTCTTCTTCCACGTTACTTTTTTATAATCACTCCTAACCACTGCTAAAACTCGGAGCAGGCAACTGTTACAAAATTCGTAGCTGATAGCCCCACGCACACTGCCTAAACTGCCACGGACTTGGGACCTACATCACAGAATGTCGTTAACTGTGAGAATTACAATTGTAATTCCACAACTATTAAAGAAACGTAATATTCAATCCTGAACCGATCTCACATTTAACTTTTGGATGAGGTCCTGCCTACTGAAGTTCAGATGATACCTTTGGAAACACTTTGCAGAATTCAAATCCAATGCTAAACTTTCCAGAGTTCATACTCCGCAACTAATACTTTCCAAAATCCAGTCCTCTTCCAACATTTTGCAAGATTCTTATCCCTCAACTAACACTTTCCAAGTTCCTATCCCTGACATGACCCCAATTTTGAGCTAACATCCCTAAGATGATCCGGCTCACATGTAGTTCATCTTCGTCGAATTGTCTTGGCTTAAACTCGTCTAGAGGTTGAACCCCACGTGTCGCATTATACGCCCTAAATTCTCCCATGGAGACGATCGTAGAGATGTTGGATGTAGTCCTGTGGAACGGCTTGCCATGCCATTTCCACCTGGCGCCTCAGTTGGACCAGCGTTCGTGCTGGACGTGCAGACCGCGTGAGACGACGCTTCATCCAGTCCCAAACATGCTCAATGGGGGACAGATCCGGAGATCTTGCTGGCCAGGGTAGTTGACTTACACCTTCTAGAGCACGTTGGGTGGCACGGGATACATGCGGACGTGCATTGTCCTGTTGGAACAGCAAGTTCCCTTGCCGGTCTAGGAATGGTAGAACGATTGGTTCGATGACGGTTTGGATGTACCGTGCACTATTCAGTGTCCCCTCGACGATCACCAGTGGTGTACGGCCAGTGTAGGAGATCGCTCCCCACACCATGATGCCGGGTGTTGGCCCTGTGTGCCTCGGTCGTATGCAGTCCTGATTGTGGCGCTCACCTGCACGGCGCCAAACACGCATACGACCATCATTGGCACCAAGGCAGAAGCGACTCTCATCGCTGAAGACGACACGTCTCCATTCGTCCCTCCATTCACGCCTGTCGCGACACCACTGGAGGCGGGCTGCACGATGTTGGGGCGTGAGCGGAAGACGGCCTAACGGTGTGCGGGACCGTAGGCCAGCTTCATGGAGACGGTTGCGAATGGTCCTCGCCGATACCCCAGGAGCAACAGTGTCCCTAATTTGCTGGGAAGTGGCGGTGCGGTCCCCTACGGCACTGCGTAGGATCCTACGGTCTTGGCGTGCATCCGTGCGTCGCTGCGGTCCGGTCCCAGGTCGACGGGCACGTGCACCTTCCACCGACCACTGGCGACAACATCGATGTACTGTGGAGACCTCACGCCCCACGTGTTGAGCAATTCGGCGGTACGTCCACCCGGCCTCCCGCATGCCCACTATACGCCCTCGCTCAAAGTCCGTCAACTGCACATACGGTTCACGTCCACGCTGTCGCGGCATGCTACCAGTGTTAAAGACTGCGATGGAGCTCCGTATGCCACGGCAAACTGACTGACACTGACGGCGGCGGTGCACAAATGCTGCGCAGCTAGCGGCATTCGACGGCCAACACCGCGGTTCCTGGTGTGTCCGCTGTGCCGTGCGTGTGATCATTGCTTGTACAGCCCTCTCGCAGTGTCCGGAGCAAGTATGGTGGGTCTGACACACCGGTGTCAATGTGTTCTTTTTTCCATTTCCAGGAGTGTACGTCGTGATTTCAGTAAGCACGCCCAATGGATGTTTCACATGCATTAATCTCGCAAGTTCACGTTTATAAAACTCTCGCATCAACCCATTCCCGTATTTAAATGTTGGGCCTTTGAGAAACTCATTTCAGAGTCACATTTGCTTCGCTTCACTCCAGACCTTGTTCAGGGAACTGCTCTCAGATATTTCGTAGGTAGTGAACGTATCACTGTGCATATTTGCCCAAAATAGCGGCTCACCTTCCAAATGTCTTTTCACAAATTTTATCTTCGCCTCGTAGGACATTCCCCGTATAAAACCCTCCCTGCATGCTGCTAGAAAATTTACTGGGTGGTATTTTCCGCCGTCTCCAAAACATCTGACCGTTCCCGAGTTCATCCATGGAAAACTGATCACTGTAGATGTTTGATGTGCAGCTAAAGAAATCAGTTCTCTTTTAATTTCGTTGGTTTGTTTTTTAACTTCACCATTTTCAATTTTAACGCCAGATTATGCTTGTTACTTTATTGAATATACTTCTTTCTCCCCCTCACCTATTCGAATAGATAAGTTGGTAGTAGCGTCTGTCGTCTCAACCATTTAGAGCATCTTGCCACTCGTACAATTTTTTACGTTACCTCCCAGATCTACCTGCCAATTCTCCACCTTATCACTAAAACTTTTCTCCGTTTGATATACCTGAGAGTCAAGTATCCCAACTTCATCAGGAATTTTGCCCATTTCATCCTGAATGGTTTTTAATTTTCCATCTGTCAGTTCCTCGATTCCTCTAGCAATTTTACCTGCTTTGTCTTTCACAACCAAAGCTATTTCGGACTGAACCGAATCAATTTTTAAATTTGCTTCACCCATATCGATTTTAACAATATCAGTTTTGGATCCCAATCCTCTTACCATTTGCATTAATTGCGACATCGTGACTCCACCAAATTCATCTCCCTTGCCTGATTTCGGACTATTTGCCCTACTACATACACCACCGATCACGCTCTCCCGCTCAGACTTCGGGCTAAGCGTCTCGCTGGTATTTTTGGATCCTTACAAACTGGCCAACTGCTTAATATTAGCAACGTCTATTATTGGCGATTGAACTACAGAATTATTTATAATCTTGCTATCAGCGCTGGTACTTAGCTTTGTCGTGCTGGATCCTTCTGCCGTGGTACTGCTGCCGATGTTACAGTTGAAGTCGACGCCGAAGATCTGGTAGCCCTTGCTGTGGTACTGCAACCGCCGCTGCGCGATGAATCGCCGTTCAAGATGCCGCTGCTGGCTGGAACCACGTGCTCTCGATGTCGCCTCTTCTTCCACGTTACTTTTTTATAATCACTCCTAACCACTGCTAAAACTCGGAGCAGGCAACTGTTACAAAATTCGTAGCTGATAGCCCCACGCACACTGCCTAAACTGCCACGGACTTGGGACCTACATCACAGAATGTCGTTAACTGTGAGAATTACAATTGTAATTCCACAACTATTAAAGAAACGTAATATTCAATCCTGAACCGATCTCACATTTAACTTTTGGATGAGGTCCTGCCTACTGAAGTTCAGATGATACCTTTGGAAACACTTTGCAGAATTCAAATCCAATGCTAAACTTTCCAGAGTTCATACTCCGCAACTAATACTTTCCAAAATCCAGTCCTCTTCCAACATTTTGCAAGATTCTTATCCCTCAACTAACACTTTCCAAGTTCCTATCCCTGACATGACCCCAATTTTGAGCTAACATCCCTAAGATGATCCGGCTCACATGTAGTTCATCTTCGTCGAATTGTCTTGGCTTAAACTCGTCTAGAGGTTGAACCCCACGTGTCGCATTATACGCCCTAAATTAGACTGTTGTGACCCTTCGGTTAAATTTTCTGGCTGATAGCAAGTCTGCGAAATTGAGCGAAACATACAACGTTAATATAGCATATAACAACAGCAATAATAATATCAGGAGCCAAATTAACGACCCATAAATGATGTAGGCCACACAGTTACGATTTTGTTAGAATGATGTTTATTCACAAAGCAAACTAATAGCTGAAGTGGTCGTATTTTGCATTACTGTTATACTCGAGCGCATATCCATTTGACACAGTTCGATCATTCACAATCTCATTACAAGTCCAATACTAAACCTCGTTAACTACGCGAAGAGTTAAGAGGTCACACCAGGCACGAGATTGCACACCACTCAGAGACTAAGCACCGCGATACCACGCAACGCAAGATGTTCTAAGTCGTTTCACTTCCCAACTACCTAAAGACCGACAGTCCGCTTTCGCGCCTCCACCAGCACTGTCTCTCTGCCCGTCCCCGGCCGCGTTTTTCGCGCACGGATCATCCTCGCTCAACAAACTAGTGCAGTTCCCTTTCCTGAAGTCGTCCATCTGATTGTCAGTAGCTTATGCTACATTATTTTACATTTTACCATATTTAAATAATCAAAGCTCGACCATTTTCACGTTCTAAATAAAGAAACAATAGTATCCATTACATAATAAACCTTAAATTCCTTTAAATAAAACCAATAAAATTTCCTTTTTAATTATGAATGTTACGGCCAGTAGCCTTGCACCAGTGTAGTTTCTGATAAATAAATAAAGAACAAAAGTAATTATTATGCCATAAACCTTATAACAAATATTCTGTTACCTAATGATTCAGTAAGATGTCATGCTGTCATCGTTCAATATGTTTTGTGTCGAGGAAATGATGATCTGATGCTTGACTGAAAATACTGATAATTTAAATTTACTATATCTTTTAAACAAATAAAGTTACAGAGTTCATATTTACAACATTTGTCATTTTAATGACGGGCTTCCATACGAAATGTCGACCGTTAAGATCGACCAAAGGTTTCATATTTTAGCATCTGGGTCTTTGTTACAAAACTTGCTAATTTCACTTTAACAGTAAATCCTAAACTATTACAAATATGATCAACATTCAAGTTTTATTGGGATCACCATGAAAATTTATGAAGAGTGGTATATTAAAATTACTGTGGCTTCATTCCCTGAATGACTACAGAATTAAGTAGTGTTCAAAAGTGTTTCCTTTATGGCCGATCTTAGGTCCGCCATATTTAACACTGATACGTCTCCCTCACCAAAAACAACTTTTACGGGGTTTGCCTATGACGTAGGTTCCCGTCTGTCTCACCCACACACTACAACACTTAGGCCTCATTCGGCACAACAGACGCCTGTGAATTTCCCCATCTCGTGGCGAAGCTGCGCTCTTTGCGGGACACATTCCCGGACGACAGGGTTCGTTTCTGAATTCCTGAAGGCTGACTCTTTCGGCCATATACTTAAATGAGAGCGAAATGCTCGTTAACTCATAAGCAGGAGGAGTAGTATGTTTATTCTCTCTTCTACAATAATAATAATAATAATGATAATAATAATAATAATAATGATAAATCCCGTGGAGGCCCGGGAAAAGAATAGGCCGCCGGTATGTTCGGCCAGTCGTAAAAGGCGACGAAAAGAACAAACCACTAATAGGGCTAACCCCCCTTTTAGTGTGATTAGTTGGTTCAGGATAGAACTAAAGAAGCCTCGGACAAGCGCCGTCAAGGTCGGGGACGACGCTTGAACCCTATGCCCGCCCACAGTGGTAACGACACTGCTAGCAACTGGAAAATAATTTAAATCCAAATAGAGGTGTTTTGCAGGATATGCTTCCTGCAACCACCCTAGAAGGAAAACAAAGACAGAGGCTGAGATGGTCAGATGAAGTTAACCGGCACCTCATGTTCTGTTATTACCAAGCAACAAACCTAGGAACCAACACAACTGGACACAGATCACAAGTATACACAACATTTATTACCAGATAACTAGAATTAAAATTTTTAACAGAACAACAACTAGCTGATCAGATCCGTGTAATAATCAAAAATAATAGGATACCCCAGTCATAACTAGAACACATCAAACAACAAGTACAACAAATACTGGAACAAAATAATGTGCAATCAGAAGAAGAAGAAAATAATGTACTGGACTCAAACATCCCAGAGCAAACAAACAAAGAACAACACACATCAATTAAACAATCAGAGGAAAACAAAATCTTAAGACAGCCACCAGAACAAGCACAAATAGGACATGAAGTGACACACATGTTAGATATATAAGAAAAATTTCAGCTGACATATATAGAATACAAAGACACACATACAGACATTAGACCATTCTTGCACTAACCGCCAAATAACCCACAAGTCGAAACAACAATAACAAGTATCAACACAATCATACACAACAAAATATATGAAAACACAACTATGGAAGAGTTACAACTACTGGTTTTCCATAGGAGCACTCACTACACTAAATATACACACTACGCAGGGATCACAACCAACCAACACACAGAAGAAACCCACAAAACCAGCATGGCAACACAGGCTACAGATCAGAATACAAAAACTGATAAAA
This sequence comes from Schistocerca piceifrons, assembly GCF_021461385.2. Lineage (NCBI taxonomy): Eukaryota > Metazoa > Arthropoda > Insecta > Orthoptera > Acrididae > Schistocerca > Schistocerca piceifrons. The sequence continues at coordinate 184,515,173 of NC_060149.1, forward strand.
GACAGCGGACAGCTAACACAATTTATAAGAAATGAAATAGCAGAAAAAAAACGAAAAAGGTTGGGTAAAATCTCACAACAAGAAGCGATAGAGCAATTAGATGAAACGTAGCAGAAATTACAGGCATTGGCCAAACGACTTAGAAGATACAAGAAAAGTGAAAATAGAAGGAAACAAAACCAAACATTCAACACAAACCAAAAGAAATTTTACCAGACAATATATAACACACACATTAAAATAGACAATCCACCAAACATAACAGACATGGAACACTTCTGGAGCAACATATGGTCAAACCCGGTACAACATAACAGGCATGCACGGTGGATACAAGCAGAAACAGGCACATACAAGATGATACCACAAATGCCTGAAGTGATAATATTGCAACATGAAGTCACCTGAGCAATTAATTCTACTCACAATTGGAAAGCCCTTGGAAAAGATAAAACAGCAAATTTCTTGCTCAAGAAGTTCACCTCAACACATTCACATCTAACTAAATTAATTAACAGTTACATTGCAGACCCATACACATTCCCTGATACGCTTACACAAGGAATAACTTATCTGAAACCTAAAGATCAAGCAGACACAGCAAACCCGGCTAAGTATCGCCCCATAACATGCCTACCAACAATATACAAAATATTAACTTCAGTAATTACACTGAAATTAATGACACATACAACGCAGAACAAAATTATAAATGAAGAACAAAAAGTCTGTTGCAAAGGCAAAGGAGCATGAGGATGTAAAGAGCAACTGATAATAGATGCAGAGCTGACATACCAAGCTAAAACTAAACAAAGGTCACTACACTACGCATATATTGAATGTCAGAAAGCTTTTGATAGTGTACCCCACTCATGGTTACTACAAATATTGGAAATATACAAAGTAGATCCTAAATTGATACAGTTCCTAAACACAGTAATGAGAAATTGGAAAACCACACTTAATATCCAAACAAATGCAAATAATATCACATCACAGCCAATACAGATTAAGCGTGGAATATACCAAGGAGACTCATTAAGTCCTTTCTGGTTCTGCATTGCTCTGAACCCACTATCCAACATCCTGAATAATACAAATTATGGATACAATATTACTGGAACATACCAACACAAAATCACACATTTGCTATACATGGATGACCTAAAACTACTGGCAGCAACAAATCAGCAACTCAACCAATTACTAAAGATAACAGAATTATTCAGCAATGATATAAATATGGCTTTTGGAACAGACAAATGTAAGAAAAATAGCATTGTCAAGGGAAAACACACTAAACAAGAAGATTACATAGTGGATAACCACAGCGACTGCATAGAAGCAATGGAAAAAACAGATGCCTATAAATATCTAGGATACAGACAAAGAATAGGAATAGATAATACAAATATTAAAGAAGAAGTAAAAGAAAAACATAGACAAAGACTAACAAAAATATTGAAAACAGAATTGACAGCAAGAAACAAGACAAAAGCTATAAATACTTATGCTATACCAATATTGACCTACTCATTTGGAGTAGTGAAATGGAGTAACACAGACCTAGAATCACTCAATCTACTTACACGATCACAATGCCACAAATATAGAATACATCACATACATTCAGCAACGGAAAGATTCACATTAAGCAGAAAGGAAGGAGGAAGAGGATTTATCGACATAAGAAACCTACATTATGAACAGGTAGACAATTTAAGAAAATTCTTTATGGAACGAGCAGAAACTAGCAAAATACACAAAGCAATCGCTCATATAAATACATCGGCTGCACCATTACAATTTTATAACCACTTCTACAACCCTTTAGATCACATAACATCAACAGATACGAAGAAAGTAAATTGGAAAAAGATAACACTACATGGCAAGCACCCGTATCATCTAACACAGCCACACATCGATCAAGACACATTCTACACATGGCTAAGAAAAGGCAATATATACAGTGAGACGGAAGGATTCATGATTGCAATACAGGATCAAACAATAAACACTAGATATTACAGCAAGCATATTATTAAAGATCCCAATACCACAACAGATAAATGCAGACTTTGCAAACAACAAATAGAAACAGTAGATCACATCACAAGAGGATGTACAATACCAGCAAATACAGAATACCCCAGAAGACATGACAATGTAGCAAAAATAATACATCAACAACTTGCCATACAACAGAAACTAATAAAGCAACAAGTTCCCACATACAAGTATGCACCACAAAATGTACTGGATAGTGATGAATACAAATTATACTGGAGCAGAACCATTATAATAGATAAAACAACACCACATAACAAACCTGACATCATACTCACCAATAAAAAGAAGAAATTAACACAACTAATCGAAATATCCATACCCAATACAACAAATATACAGAAGAAAACGGGAGAAAAAAATTGAATAATACATCCAACTGGCTGAGAAAGTCAAAGACATGTGGCATCAGGATAAAGTTGACATTATACCAATTATACTATCAACTACAGGAGTCATATCACACAATATCCACCAGTACATCAACGCAATACAGCTACATCCAAACATATATATACAACTACAGAAATCTGTAATTATTGATACATGTTCAATTACCCAAACGTTCCTAAATGCAATATAACATATACCGAACAGTTAAAAGGAAGTCACGCTTGATCAAGGTCCGCGTCACTTTCCATTTTTGACCAGACATAACGTCTGAGAAGAGAGTGAATTACTTACTTGTATCAATTTCTTACGTGATTCTATTTTTTTCTAAGTGCACTTCATGACTATATAGCTGTGCTGTAAGTGGTTGATGCAGCACCTACTGATGTCCAACTGAACGTCTCATTTTCCATCCCATCCCCAATCATGACACCTTCATACAGCTTGAGCTCATGGGGTACGAAACCAATTGTCGAGATGCAGGTGCAGATACATAGGTAGTAATACTTCACTTTTTCTTTTTGTGTCACTTATAATGTTGATAACTTTTTACACATTTGCATTCAGTGCTTATGAGACATTCTTTCTGTTTATGGCTGCACTCAATGAGAATATCGTGAAGGCTGTTGATAATCTGAATATGCTGCGAAGAGCCAGTAAACTAATTGATCATGAAATTAGGTCTCAGCATTTAAAAATATGGATGCTGACAAATTGCTGTGCAAGTATTACAAAGTATCATTATAGAAATCTGTGTAAGTCTATTCACAATAGTTACTGAGTATACATATCAATGAGGAGAACTAGAACTCACCAGAGATGAGTTTCATCAATAACATCCTGGCCAGACCAACAGATTTAGTGTTCGCCACACCAACCAACACTCTGCTTGGGCCTGTCATTCGCCGTATCCTGAACCATTTATGCATCAGTCATCACCTCGAAATTGGCCATCACCTCACTGTGGGCCTATGAGGAGTATCCTACCTCGTACTGTTAATGAGCACCATGTTAGTTGCATGTCTACTTTGGATCACTCTGTGGTGCATTTGCGGAATGGATCTCGCAGCTCCCATATACAACTATAATGCAGGCCACCAAGGCCCTGTCACTTTTCTTAACACATCCATACCCATTTTGGAAACACAGCTTCCTGAAATCGTTAATGATATGTGGTATCCCGCCATTTAGTTTAATGTAGTTCTATGCTACGAGCTCACGGACACTCCAAAAGCTCAGAGCAAAGAAGCATTGTATACATTTGGGAGGGGCGTGGGGACGGGAGGGGGGAAAGAATGGTATGATAGCGTGGGGTAACTCAATTGTAGATTGGTTCAGAACTTTCACCATAAGGGCCATACTGGATCATTTTTCCAAAATGCACGAAAGAGGGTCTGGTAAGGGACTCAGCCGGGTACTTCACTTGGGTATACAATCGCATGTTTTTAATCAAGTAAATGGGTTGTCCAGTTTCATTCTCCTTCCAGGGGATATTGCCGCTAACCCGACATGTTTTAACGTCCATAATGTAGATGATGGTGATGAATTTTGCTTTTCATGGTCGCTTCTGTCTTCTGCACACTGTGCAGAAAAAAAAGAAAAATCAAGCATAGTCAGACCCCTCTCATTTCCTAAAGTGGCCAATTCGCATCCAAAGTACCTAAATTTGTTTTTATTTTCTGAGGCTCATAACCAACATTACGTCTGGATCAAAAGCATGCCACGTCGACTTTCTTCGCTGTTGAGTAAAGGAGGTAACCCCTTTTTTGCAATAGACGTCTCAACTCGTTTACCTCGACTGAGAATCTGTGAAAGAGTCTATTTGATTCTTCCGGCGCAAAAGCGTTACTTGTGGAATTGCCTACCGAGGAAAACAACTCCTTAAAATTAAACAGGACCGCTTCTCCTTCGTTGTATACGCTCATTTTAGGAACATTAAGTGTTAATGATACGGGGCAAGTGTCGCAGGCATGGAACAAACGACTCCAGGTGAGTCAGGGCAACATGGCCCTTCACAGAAACGCAGACAGGAGAAGCTTCAGGCATAGTGGGTCTCGCGTTGTTGGGGTAAATGTCACCTCAGTGAACGTCATATTGCCACCCCACTTTTTTTGCTTTTGGCATGTTTCCGCCCTGTACAACTGAGTTGAAAGAATTCGTTCTGGATTACGAAACTCTGTCAATAGGATGTTCGTCTGTGGATCATACTTAGAAAAACGCATTCAACGTGTAAACATCTCGCAGCCTTCCAAACCTACATTGCAAAACAGCTCTACCATACCACAGGTTCAGAAGATGCCATACGACCCAACGACTAGCCGTTGTGAAACTGATGTCATGTCTCGAGGATGTAACAAGTAGAGGGAAGTTTTCTTTGAAAAGAGGCAGGAGACTGGGTTCTTTTGTTTCTTAAGGTTTCGCCTTTTCTTGCGGAATTTTTTGTTAAACAACAGTTGTGCCGTTTACATACAGATATAACTTTTAAGGGATTAGTATTCAAATCTACCCTGACAGGAATAAGGGAGCAGTCAGTTTCTTACCAACTTACTCTGAGGTGACAAAATTCATGGGATAGCAATATGTGCGTATACAGACAGCTGCAGTGTCGTGTACACAAGGTAGAAAAGAACAGTGCATTGGTAGAGTTGTGCTTTGCAGTCAGGTGATTCACATGAAGAAGTTCCCGGCCTGATTATGACCGCGCGATGGGTATTAACAGACTCTCAATGCGGAATGATAGTTGGACCTAGACAAATGAGACATTCCGTTTCGTAAATCGTATTGGAATTTAATATTCCTAGATCCATAGTATCACGAATGTGCCAAGAGTACAAAAAATGGCTCAAATGGCTCTGAGCTCTATGGGACTTAACATCTGAGGTCATCAGTCTCCTAGAACTTAGAACTACTTAAAACCAACTAAACTAAGGACATCACACACATCCATGCCCGAGGAAGGATGCGAACCTGCGACCGTAGTGATCGCGCGGTTCCAGACTGAAGCGCCTAGAACCGCTCAGTCACAGCGGCCTTCCATGGCTTCTACATACGGTGACACCACTCTGCTAGTTCCACACTGAAGTTTATGGTGAGCCTAGCTAGCAGCTCTGGCATGCTAGGACAAACCCAATTCCGTTGTTCCGATTCATGATAGGTTCTAGTGTCCTACATTCATCAGCGTGTCATCAGACAAACAGACATTTTTTGGATTTATATTCAGTCACACAATCAGTGTAATCTATGTTAGGGAGAGTGAGATAAATTTCATAAAGTGGTATGCCTGAGTATTAGCAGCTCGAAAACTTTCCAATAACTTTGTCAATCGATAGTTCCATTTTTCTAAACATCGTGGTTAACTGTATGTTTGTAACTTTGGTGATTGCAAGACTGGTTCAGAAACGTTTCCATTTAATGTTTTCGTTTGTAATAACCTAGATAGTTTACTCAAATCTTGTGTTTACTATCACATTTAATACTTTTTTAATGATAAGGTGAAAGCTGTCTTTGGAATCAAGACCACAACAATAACGAGGTGCTAATTCCTCATCTTGAGACCCGTTTCTAGGGCTCCAACGGTTCGTAGCTTAATCAGTACGTTTCTGTACATAAATTTAGCATTGAGCCTGAAAGATGTTCCTGTATCACAATTAAATCTAACTGAATTAAATTTATTTACATACATATGTGCTTTGCCATGGCAATGTTTTACGCCAATTACATGACAGCAATTTGTTAACTTCATTCTTGTCAGATCCTGAGAAACGTTTATATGGAGATCTATAGGACTAATGAAAAACAGATATTTACATAAAATTAGAAAATATGTACTGGCGAGCAAAACGTAAGGGAAAAGTAACTTTTTTATATATGTCACTGCAGTGTAACATGGTTCGATGGAACTAGAACTCCACATTTAAAGGACTGCTAGAATATAGTATAGTCAGTGCAGTGCAGTGCAGAAGTAACTGGAAGAAATATGCGATGAGATGAAAGAAAAATGACACTTTTATTCAAAGGCAATAATTTCTCTGAAGTCACCACGATTGATGAGAGCCCCATGGACATTACAAAGGCGGGACATTGTTCTTAATAGTGTATGTGAATTCCATGAACGGCGATTCACGGTCTCCGACGCGCTGCCATGCTGGCAAAGAGGCTGGTAAAGAGTCCTTCTGCATCTACATCTACATCTACATGATTACTCTGCAATTCACATTTAAGTGCTTGGCAGAGGGTTCATCGAACCACAGTCGTGCTATCTCGCTACCATTCCACTCCCGAACAGCGCGCGGGAAAAACCAACACCTAAACCTTTCTGTTCGAGCCCTGATTTCTCTTATATTATTTTGATGATCATTCCTACCTATGTAGGTTGGGCTCAACAAAATATTTTCGCATTCGGAAGAGAATGTTGGTGACTGAAATTTCGTAAATAGATCTCGCTGCGACGAAAAACGTCTTTGCTTTAATTGCTTCCATCCCAACTCGCGTATCATTTCTGCCACACTCTCTCCCCTATTACGTGTTAATACAAAACGAGCTGCCCTTTTTTGCACCCTTGCGATGTCCTCCGTCAATCCCACCTGGTAAGGATCCCACACCGCGCAGCAATATCCTAACAGAGGACGAACGAGTGTGGTGTAAGCTGTCTCTTTAGTGGATTTGTAGCATCTTCTAAGTGTCCTGCCAATGAAACGCAACCTTTGGCTCGCCTTCCCCACAACATTATCTGTGTGGTCTTTCCAACTGAAGTTGTTCGTAATTTGTACACCCAGGTACTTAGTTGAATTGATAGCCTCGAGAATTGTACTATTTATCGAGTAATCGAATTCCAACGGATTTCTTTTGGAACTCATGTGGATCACCTCACACTTTTCGTTATTTAGCGTCAACTGCCACCTGCCACACCATACAGCAATCTTTTCTAATTCGCTTTGCAACTGATACTGGTCTTCGGATGACCTTACTAGACGGTAAATTACAGCATCATCTGCGAACAACCTAAGAGAACTGCTCAGATTATCGCCCAGGTCATTTATATAGATCAGGAACAGCAGACGTTCCACGACGCTTCCCTGGGGAACACCTGACATCACTTCAGTTTTAATTGACGATTTGCCGTCTATTACTACGAACTGTGACCTTCCTGACAGGAAACCACGATTCCAGTCGTACAACTGAGACGATACCCCATAGGCCCACAGCTTGATTAGAAGTCACTTGTGAGGAACGGTGTCAAAAGGTTTCCGGAAATCTAGAAATACGGAATCCCCTGTCGATAGCGGCCATTACTTCGTGCGAATAAAGAACTAGCTGCGTTGCACAAGAACGATGTTTTCTGAAACCATGCTGATTACGTATCAATAGATCGTTCCCTTCGAGGTCATTCATAATGTTTGAATACAGTATATGCTCCAAAAGCCTACTGCAAACCGACGTCAATGATATAGGTCTGTAGTTCGATGGATTACTCCTACTACCCCTCTTAAACACTGGTGCGACCTGCGCAATTTTCCAATCTGTAGGTACAGATCTATCGGTGAGCGAGCGGTTGTATATGATTGCTAAGTAGGGAGCTATCGTATCAGCGTAATCTGAAAGGAACCTAATGGGTATACAATCTGGACCTGGAGACTTGCCCGTATCAAGCGATTTGAGTTGCTTCGCAACCCCTAAAGTATCTACTTCTAAGAAACTCATGCTAGCAGCTGTTCGTGTTTCAAATTCTGGAATATTCCATTCGTCTTCCCTGGTGAAGGAATTTCGGAAAACTGCGTTCAATAACTCCGCTTTAGCGGCACAGTCGTCGGTAACAGTACCATAGGCACTGCGCAGCGAAGGTATTGACTGCGTCTTGCCGCTTGTGTACTTTACATACGACCAGAATTTCTTCGGATTTTCTACCAAATTTCGAGACAATGTTTCGTTGTCGAACCTATTAAAGGAATCTCGCATTGAAGTCCGTGCCAAATTTCGCGCGTCTGTAAATTTTAGCCGATCTTCGGGATTTCGCGTTCTTCTGAACTTCGCATGCCTTTTCCGTTGCTTCTGCAACAGCGTTCGGACCTGTTTTGTGTAACACGGGGGATCAGTTCCATCTCTTACCAATTTATGAGGTATGAATGTCTCAATTGCTGTTGCTACTATATCTTTGAATTTGAGCCATATCTCGTCTACATTTGCATAGTCATTTCCGAAGGAATGGAGATTGTCTTTTAGGAAGGCTTCTGTTCGTCTCGTGACTACCTTCTGCACTGTACTGTAACATTTCTTCCTATTTATGGTTGAAGTTTCATCGAGCTACGTTACTTGCCAGTGGTACATCATGCAAAAGTTACTGTCACCCTTAAGTTTTGCGCATCAGAGGTAATAACGAGAACTGAATATTCAACACTATTACTCACAGCAAAGTGGGTTCGGGACATCCAAAAAAAGCATACATTAATTGGATTCAACTACGAAATAAAGTAATTAATAACATAAATATCACGCTTAAAATAGGAAGGTTAAGAACAGTATCTACATGCAATGAAAAATTTTACCACAGAATCTTGAGAAATGAAGCCAGGAGAAGTTATGAAATTGAATCTGTTATTATACCACAGGATTGGTATCATAAAGAGATGTCCACAGCGTATCACAAGTACGCTAATGACCTATTGTAAGTTATCAGTCGAAACCAGCAGTGTTTCTTTACTTCACTAAATTTACGTCAGATGCTTTTAGACATTACACATTACATTCAAATTTTCTCTTACAAGAAGCGACTCTGTGTTCGTATGCTGCAGTCTCCTGAACAACGTACACAGGATGTTTCACAGTTCCTATTGCAGGATTTTAGAGGCTGTAAATGGGAGTCAGAAGATAAAGTTTTGATAAAGAACCCATGTCCTCATCGAACAAAAACTGAGACCAAGACTCCCACGTGAGTCCTTGCTGTAATTATGACGTCGCATTCAAATTTCGTCCAACTACGACAACGGCTGCTAGAAACTGGTATATTCACATTTAGGAAGGTTGATTGTGGTGCTCCACATGCCCGTCACTATTCCAACCGTGAAGAGAACGTCCTTCATCACGTAGAAGAGAACCCGAGAAAACTAGGGAGTGAGCCAGCAAGTAAAATTTTAATTCAGCACACAGCGGTGTAGGTAAATATTTGAAAAGAAATTCCCTATGTTGGTCTTTCTGTCGTGATCCAATTAACGTCACGTGTATATCTATGGTTCCTATAGCGGCAGCACCAATGCGGATTTGTGTAGGTCGGTAGTTGAAAAAATTTTAAGTGTTTGGAGAGATAAAGGGTTAATAGTACAATGCAAGTGCAGCAGCAGCATTATTATTTGGCGTTCTGCATTGCAATTGATTCAATTTCGTATGTGACGGCAGAACGTCTGTATGGCTGTCATACGACACTATTGTGACTTCAAAAATGGTTCAAATGGCTCTAAGCACTATGGGACTTAACATCTGAGGTCATCAGTCCCCTAGAACTTAGAACTACTTTAGCCTAACTAACCTAAAGACATCACACACATCCATGCCCGAGGCAGGATTCGAACCAGCTACCGTAGCAGCAGCGCGGTTCCGGATTGAAGCGCTTAGAACCGCTCGGCCACAGCGGCCAGCTATTGCGGCTGAAGCCTCGAATTACTGGCAGTTATAACTGTTACCCACTAGATAAAAGAGCAGTGTGTATGTAAGTATTTTGCTTACGTTTTGTAGCTGCTACTAGGAATATATATTGACGTTGTAACTGCGAGTTTCTTCGTAAAATATTGTTTCCGAGAAGAGATGGGAGTTGCTTTCCTTCCATGCGGACATACTGTTATCTGCATTAAATGTACAGCGCTGCTTTCCACAAGTGCTGTGTGCTCCAGCTCTGCTTCAGGTACAGTAAGAGTATTTTTGTTGGTAAAAAAATGGTGAATGTATAGTAATACATTGTGAATTGCGATTAAAAGACACGATCTCTAATAAAGTAATATAACATGCAAAATGATGTTTTAAATTTGTATTGCATCAGCACCCCAGTAACCCTCATTCGGAAATGCCTTACAGTCAGCGATTCCCCAACATTTCTGGGTGACGTCACTCATAATGTATTCGTGTACAAATAATTCATTCACCGCAAGAGTAGATTGGAACTCTGTCACTGATGACTGCGGTCTACACTGTGGGGTTTCTTACCTCGTAATATTGACAACCACTTCCTTTAAAAACGCAAACGCTGTTAATGGTCTTCTCTCACTACAGTGTATTAGTCCATTTACGGGGTGTGATCAGCACTTAGCTAAAAAATGCGTTCTGGTATTCTCACTACAGCATGAAGACCTCAGACAAGTAACTATAATAATCAACTCACCACACACCTATTTCACGAGGTGACCGATACTTCACAGCTATGTTGTGAGAGCATGTATGTGTGTGTGTCACAAAACTTGAATGTGAACATTGCTTATATGGTGCACGATACATTAAAATTTTTATAAGGATATTAAATGCACAAATTAAAAAGATATCTGAAAAAATCTGTACACTCAAACCCTACATACCGCTGACACAGTAAATGCATTTGTAATCTCTCTCTCATACCAAGATGGATAGGTTTCAACGTGACCCATATGCTGCAGTCAACACTGCCATCACGGCGTTTGGATGTGAGGCATTGTTTTTGGTTTGCGAACATGTTATGATCTTATACTGAATAGGTCCGATTGACAGGTTTTAGCATAGTGCTGGAAACACGCTACCAACCGAAATCTTTCAGCAAAAACGTGAGCCTGTTTTTTCATAGAGCCGAAAGAATTGTTTGAAATCAAACTAGAAAAGGTAACCAATCGTCACACAGAGCGATTGCCAAATTTCGTAGCTCATCCGGATATACAAGGTAGACAGAAATTTGCGCGTTCAGACACTACAGTGCCTTTCCTAACACGTATGCATGTATGTATTGAACTGGGGACCTAGAAACGACGGAGAGGCTTCGTCTTCGCCGTAGCCCTCAGGGGCACACAACCCCATAACAGGCTACAGCAGTCCACCCGCCCCACCACCGCCCCATACCGAAACAATGGTTATTGTGCGGTTCGGCCCCCAGTGGACCTCCCGACAACGTCTCATTCCAGACTAATGTAGCCCCAATGTTTTCGTGGTAGAGTAGTTATGGTGCACGCGAACGTGGAGGCAGTGTTTGCGCGGCAATCACTGACATAGTGTAACTGAGGTGCAATAAGGGGAACCAGCTCGCATTCGCCGTGGCAGATGGAAAACCGTCTTAAAAAACATTTGCTTGAAACATTTTGTAATTTACATCTGCACAAACAGTTATTTAGGGTGGTCAAGATACATGGGACACCCTGTATTTATTATTGTCACCATCATAATAAAGCGACTAATAGTGATCTTCAAAGCAGGTATGCAATTGAATGTTTAACACCATGCTTTCTCGTTACGACTTTCTCCATAAGCCCACCATCACTCCTTCAGGATTACCTGGAACACCCCGTCCAAGTGACTCACGCTCTCAGGCATCAGTGAAAATTCTGCAACCTCCTGGGTGAGCGGTGGAGCCGCTGCACTTGTCAGGGGTGTGGTAGTAGTAGTAGTAGTAGTAGTAGTAGTAGTTTGAAGCCCAGTCATCTTTCTATAGCACGCGCAAAATTTCGTCTCTGTACTAGAGTGTCGTATAAGTGGTGGGAAAAACAACACAAAGAAGAAAGAAAAGGTGGCCATTACATTTACGATGTACAACTTGAAAAGAAAAAAAAGGAAAAAATTATCTATGTATGGACATAATGATAAGAAATTAAAATGAGGATGTAGGGAATATGTACAATTACATTAAACAGTTGAGTGCTGTAAATCTGTGTGATGTTCAGATGGTTCAAATGGCTCTGAGCACTATGGGACTTAATATCTGAGGTCATCAGTCCACTAGAACTTAGAACTACTTAAACCTAACTAACCTAAGGACATCACACAATTCGAACCTGCGACCGCAGCAGTCGCGCGGTTCCGGACTAACGCGCCTAGAACCGCTCTGCCACAGCGGCCGGCGTTGTGGGATTATTCGGTGAGTTAATGATCACATCAGAATGAATATACCACAGATGTTTGTATGTAAGATTAGTATTCTACAGTGCGTACAGACAAATGAGCTAGAGCAGTGTTTAAATATCCACAGCAATCCGATGCTAAAGCCTTTTAAAGAATCCAAAGCAACATAAATGACAAATCTTCAGTCATCTAGAAGATGTATGCTGTAAGTTGTCAGGCAAATCCACCAAATGGCTCTGAGCACTATGCGACTTAACTTCTGAGGTCATCAGTCGCCTAGAACTTAGAACTAATTAAACCTAACTAACCTAAGGACATCACACACATGCATGCCCGAGGCAGGATTCGAACCTGCGACCGTAGCGGTCACGCGGTTCCAGACTGAAGCGCCTTTAACCGCACGGCCACACCGGCCGGCGCAAATCCAACACCTTCCATGAGACCCTGACATGATAAGCAAATCCAGTAGTATGTCACATAGCTCCGAATAAATCGTGACGTTAAATTAACCAAAGTAATACGAGTAACGAGTGAACAAATGGAATACCACAGACTAACACAAGAATGCCTAAATGCATGTCATACCTTCCCACCGTGGGACAGACGCAGTTCTGAGGGGAGAAACGAGAACAGAAGCCGAGAGCAGATCCGTGTTAAGCTGGAAGGCCCTACGACAAGGGACGGACACCCACGTCGCCAGCTAACCGCTAGGACCATCCCCTAGCCCATGTTATAAGCTAGAGCCCTCCAGAAGAACAGTATAGATCTTACGATAACACAAAAAGGGACACCCCAGCCGCAAGTTTTAGCGTGAGACTTTTCCGCGTCTCTGTTACGTCAGGACCACCCCCCAGCCCATGTTAAAAGATAGAGCCCTCCAGAAGAACAGTATAGATCTTACGATAACACTAAAAGGACCACATCAGCTGCAAGTTTTTGCGTGAGACTTTTTCGCGTCTCTGTTACGTTGCAAACTTTAAAAACATTTCCCCACCACGAAAAGTATAACGTTTCTCATTGGATAGACAGAATTTTTGTAGGTGGAGCTTAAGGTTAACATTGAGACACTTATTGGTCAGATGAAAACACAGCCAGATAGTTTTTTTTAAAACCAACTTCGGTAAATTGTAGTAAGGAGATGTTAGGAGAGAGTTGCTTCCGAGACAGGGAGGTGAGCGGAGCTGCGCCTCCCGTCGCCCCCTGACGAACACCGACAAGGTAATGAACGCACGCGATGCCGCATAACAGCGCATACAGCTTCACTCAGAACTGCAGAAGTCTCATCTGTTACACCCCCTTTTTGCGTAATACTAGTGTCGATCGTCAATTAAAGCTCATGGCGTTCACATTTGCCACTTGAAGTAAAAATCTGAAACGCGATGATTTTTCTGTTATATAATTATTGAGAAGCCCCATCAGCCACTGTAATTTACGACAAGTTAAATAAGCAATTAAAGATAATTGAGGGTCACTGTAGATCATTTTGATAGTTTTCTCTTTTGTGAAACTTAATTTAAACCTAGATTATAGATGTGATATGGCATAGGTCATCCTTCGATCCATTGTAGAACTTGGAAACCCACTCAGGGAATATTCATTCACATTTTTGTAGAACGCAGTTGGTTTTTATCATCCTGTATTAAAACATTTCCTTTTATCAATAGTGCAATTTATAAACAATGTTTTGTGAGTAGAATAAAATTTCCAATGGTAAACTTAACTGCTTTTTCGACGTTATTTTACCAGCTAACTAAAAATAGGAAAGCCTTGAACCCCTTCCACTAAATTTAGTTAGTATTAAAATTCTTTTACAGGGAGTGCAGTGGAGCTGACGCTGAAATCATTAAGTATTTGGTTATATCATCGCTAGTCTCCTTGAACTCTTCTGAACTCTACATGTCATGTGTGGTCTGGCGTCTCCTTACCAGCAACAGGTCCCAGGTTCTTACTAGTCAATTCCCTAAAAACACGCTCAGAGCGTCGTTGCGCGAAAGTGCTATGGAGACACGATATAGAACAAACAGACACCACGCAGAATGTTAGAATCCAACCAGCTTAAAAAGTGTGCTTACGTATTATACAAATTTGAAGATGTAATATATCGTACCGGCCTGACTAGAGACCACAGCGGTGTTGACGCTATGTATCTATATAATACACATATAAAATCACCTGAGCACGCAAAACAACAAAAAAAGTGGTAACTGCCCACTAAACTGGAGAAATAAATATTAAAAAAAGTTTTTGATACGAAATAATGGTACAATTTTTTTCTCAGTTAGCACAATAGGAACTGAAATTATTTAAAAATGAGATGACCCATAAATATTATTGGTCATGCACTTAATTCATCACTTGAGAATGTAAACGAATCCATACCACGAACACACCAAGTAGAGCACAACTGGGCCTGTGACATGGTAAAAACAACTTGTTCATCTCCAGCTCTTGCAGTACCTGCAGTATCGCTGCCCCCTGTGACGTGTTGACCGGTTTGCCGCTGAGAATCACAATTTGCTCATTAATGGGTAGAGTAGATATCGTCGTATCTTCGTAAGCTCTTTCTGTTGATTCACTGTGTTCCCAGTAGCGTTGAGTTCCTGTAAAGAATTTTCCCTATCTTGATACACAGATCAAGTTCTACGACCACACCAGTATAATCCATACAGAAAATGAAAACAGTTGTGTAAAACTTACACCTCTTACTATCGTCGCTTCATTGTATCTAAGCAAAACTACGAAGTTACCCGTCCTGTGTGGGGGATGGATGGCTGGTGGGGTGACTGAGCCACCAGTAGTCTGCTCTCTTCAAGTCAAATCGCCAACAGTGAATAAGGGCAACGTCAGGAACTAGGGAAGGCAAGTAATATTAATTATTTTTAGTTCAGTGAGTGTGTAAATTTAGACTACTAGACTGCAATGAATATATATTTTAAAGTTACTTATTTTATTCCACAGCACCATGACTCCGAGATGTAGGGTATGAGATACCCTCCACAAGAGATGGATGAGTGTACACCAGACACGGATGTATATGTACCACTGGAACCGGCAGTGGGAGGTATGCAAATTTTTATCCAGGTGACTGTAGTCTGGCCGAGGACAGTGTGTGTATCACGGGGAGTTACACTCGACAACATGTTACGTCCCTCCTCAATACAGATAGTCGTGGCAGAAATTCAGACCTTGTTACGGAAAATGAGTAATAGTGGTGGAAAAGCCGTCTAACTTCGTCGTTCAGCATATGGGGAATTTGCTCGTCATTTAATATGTGGGTCAAAATGCGCTCTCCTTTTAATAAGTGAATCTCCTCATCAAAGAAACCTGGGCGTGTAAAGGACATTTAATCGTGAAATTCCGTGGCACATTTAATAACGCATGCAACTTAAATTATCAGCCAACACATCACATAGCAGTTCTCTTTCATAATTTGAGTGAATATGATGCTCTGTTTCTTGATGTGTGATTTCAGCTTCAGAGATAATGTCGGTGTGACACCGATAACGGGACAATTCATTATCCAAGCGGATCACACTTAGAACTGCGCTCCGCTTCCTGAATTCTCTTCGTTCCATGCCCACGTCCATTCAGAAACTAGCTGAGACAATGTGTCAAGAGCTTACGAGTATCACGAGATCAGTATATGCTAATGATGCAAAGTTTCAGCTTGTGCGGAAGAAGGAGTCTTGTACCTAAATTAATGGGAGAGATTCAGGAAATTCCCATTACCCAGCATAGCCACATTCACCAGTAGACTCGCAGACACTGAAATAACAACTGCAGAGTGTAGACATGTGGTGAATGTTTGGAAAGAGTTTAATATCCCTAATTTAAATGAATATGCAAGGTTATATATGAGCATCGACATATGATATCCCCCGGACATTTTCAGGAGTTTCGGACATGTATTCTTAGAATCCTCCACCGCGCCAGAGCTTTCGTGGGACGCAATGCTAAGCCATAGGCGTGTCAGCACCGAGTTTTTGACATGCTAACATTTTGTCGAGCACAGGATTCATGGGAGGACTTTGTCAGTGGGTGAATATCCGACGAATGACCAAGGGGGGCAATCACATCCACTGCAATAAACGCTCCTATATACAGTGTATGATGAGCATCGTAGCAGCATCATCAGTATACTTTCCTATCCAACCAGAAACAGTGACATTGCTACACACATCTCTAATACAAGAAAAGGAATTAGTCTCGAAATCTTGTAATGTAGTGCTTACAGAAAAAAGCTCAATATGGCAGCGATTTCATACTGTGCATTACCACTGCACTAACGTGTTTCTCTGAGCAAGTCTGTTACGTCTTATAATGATTCATTAACTTTGTTGCTAGAATCAAAACGACCACGACTGAGGGTTTGTAATAATTAATGGAATATGGTGCACAGTTCTTTCCCAACTGACGTTGAAATATGTGTAATGGAAGTTCGAATTACGCACAAAACGTGAGAGGCTTCCAACACCTTCTGTAATTGGGTTGACGAATGGCTGATAGCCTGCGGTGATATCCTGATAGACGCTCGTGAATGTAAACAGTATTGGAAAGTCGTAGTAGTCACAACATCCTGGTCTGAGGCCTAATTAGGACTTAATTTCTTGATAAATATTAAAGTCTTCAGTAACAACGGTGTTGATGAATGCTAGACTTCCGTATCACATGGATGCTGTAAAAATGTATTCTCAGACCGTTTCCAATCGTCCATCGTTATGTGACTCCATTACCTCCATTAGCCTCAGTGGCTGCAACCAATGTGACCGATCTCGATATCGTGAGCAGATTCGGTTACACCCACTTCGTATTGTAGTTTTTTATCTGTTTTGTTGAACTTACATCCAATTCATAGTCAGATGTTTTCAATTCCTATAGTAAATTGAAATGGCAATCACGCTATTTCGAACAAGGCGGGTGATGACAGATACAACCGCTAAACAGGTTTGTATCAATTTCCAAACTTCTGCTGCGAGGGTTGTAATTTGCTTCGCGTGGTCGCTTCCGGCTCCTGATAGAAATTAAAATGCAGACCGTTATACTAAAAACGGAATGAATGATGTCCATCGGCATTATAACTTTAATCGTATATCATTCCCCTTCAAAATCCAGGACCTACTAAAACTTGAGAGGCGGAATCCCAAAGATAATGAATGAAATGATCAAAACCATCCAAGAGTTCGACTCAAATCCTATTGTCGGTGATGGTGACAGAGTCGAAAGACTAGTACACGTTTAAGAGATGAATTATTTAAACCTGACAATCATTATAAACATACAGGCATTGAAGTGTACTTGGAAGACAAGAAATTCTGAGACTTTCAGCTCTAGCTGAGATAGTGAATACAAAGCCTCCATTAGGAATCGGTGTTGTAGAGCAGCTGCCACCACGTGGACCATAAAGATGAGTCTTTGCGAAAATCTTAACAAGCACAACTGTTTACAAACCTGATGGCTGTATAACTAACTCCGTCCGAACAGGCCTTGGAAGGCTCAGCGGTACCGTCCGGTCGTCATGTCATCCTCAGCCACAGGCGTCAATGGATGAGTATATGGAGGGGCATGTGGTCAGCACACCGCTCTCTCAGCCGAATACCAGTTTACGAGACCGGGGCCGCTACTACTCAATCAAGTAGCTTCACAGTTTGCATCACAATAGTTCAGTGCACCCCACTTCCCAACAGCGCTCGTCAGACCGGATGGTCACCCATCCAAGTGCTAGCCCAGCTCCACAGCGCTTAACGTCGGTGATCTGACGGGAACCGGTGTTACCACTGCGGCAAGGCCATTGGCGCGATGGGTCTATAGAATATGATAAAACTGTTAGAGACAATCAAGGCAATAAAGAAACAACAACAACTTGAAAAACTGAAGGCAATATGTACACAGTCATCACCCATACTGATGCGATGCCAGCCGTTTGGTTAAGAGGAGTGAATGAAGGTGACATGAAAGAATTTAAGAAAAAGTGGAACATCAACCCAAGCTGGTTAACAAAACATCAAAGATGGTACTGACCTTAGAAACCTTCTGAAGTTTTGCGTGATATATCTGTATCGATTGAATATGAATATAGTCATCAGTTGTGGAAACTTGTTGAATAAATTTGATTTCCATGTTAATAATCGCAACACAAATATGTGATTTAAAAAAAATTAAAGAAATTAGTGGAGTGGGTAGTGTTCTTCATTAGAATACCCAAGTTCGAGAGTTTTATTCCGGGTCTAGGTTTCTTTTTTGTTTATTTTTTTCTAATTTTGATTTGCCCAATAATGCTGTAGAATGCCCTGTTTCTTAAACGACACCTGTCCTTCTTTTAACATTGAAAATAACAGCTACTGATTAGATGTTAGAAATCGTCATGTTGAGTAGTAATAAGTTATAATTATTTGTGATAGGGGATGGGAAATGTTAAAAATAGGTACTTCATTCAGAAAGGGCGCCCAGTTGACTGGAATCTGAAAAGTTGAAACCTGTCCTTCTTGGCATGAGGGAGAGATTACACATGCATTGACCGTATCAGCAGTATCTAGGGAGTGATAAACTTTACAGTTATCTTTCGTGTGACATTGCCCAAACACTGCATTTCCGTAGTATGACGATTAAGACTTCCACTGATAGTTTCAGTTTTCACCTCCACATTCGGGCGGATGTTTAGTCTATGCGTATTCCTCCTATCGATCGGACTGCTGATATATACTATGTGATCAAAAGTATGCGGACACACCCAAAAACTAAGTTTTCCATATTAGATGCAGTGTGCTGCCATCTACTGCCAGGTACACCATACAGCAACTTCAGTAGTCATTAGACATCGTGAGAGAGCAGAATGGGACACTCCGCGAAACTCACGGACTTCGAACGCGGTCAGGTGTCACTTGTGTAATACGTCTGAACGCAAGATTTCCACAGTACTGAACATCCGTAAGTCCACTGTTTCCAATGTGATAGTGAAATGGAAACGTGAAGGGACACGTACAGCACAAAAAAATACAGGCCGACCTTGTCTGTTGACTGACAGAGACCGCCGACGGGTGAAGAGGGTCGTAGTGTGTAATAGGCAGACATCTATCCAGATCATCACACAGGAATTCCAAACTGCGTCAGTACTATGACAGTTAGGCGGGAAGTAAGAAAACTTGGATTTCATGGTCGATCGGCTGCTCATAAGGCACACATCACCCCAGTAAATGCCAAACGACGTGTTGCTCGGTGTAAGGAGTGTAAACACTGGACGATTAACCAGGGGAAAAACGTTGTGTGGAGTGAAGAATAACGGTACACAATGTGGCGATCCGATGGCAGGGTGTGGGTATGGCGGATGCCCGGTGAACGTCGTCTGCCAGGATGTGTAGTGCCAAAAGTAAAATTCGGAGCGGTGGTGTTATGGTGTGATAGTGTTTTTCATGGAGGGGGCTTACGACCTTTTCTGTTTTGCGTGGCACTATCACATCAAAGGACTACATTGATGTTTTAAGCACCTTTTTGCTTCCCACTGTTGAAGAGCAATTCGTAGATGGCGATTGCATCTTTCATTACGATCGAGCACCTGTTCATAATGCACGACCTGTGGCGGAGTGGTTGTACAACAATAACGTGCCTGTAATGGACTGGCGTGCACAGAGTCCTGACCTGAATCCTATAGAACGCCTTTGGGATGTTTGGAACGCCGACTTCGTGCTAGGCCTCACCGATCGACATCGATACATCTCCTGAGTGCAGCACTCTGTGAAGAATGGGCTGCCATTCCTCCAGAAACCTCCCAGCACCTCATTGAACGTACGCCTCAGAGAGTGGAAGCTGTCATCAAGACTAAGGGTGGGCCAACCATATACTGAATTCCAGCATTACGGATGAGGGGCGACACGAACTCGTAAGTAATTTTCAGCCAGGTGTTCGGATACTTTTGATCACATAGTGTACATCCGAACATGATGATTGCATATTGTATATTGTAAATATTTTTTAATAGTATAAGCCACCTGGAAGCCTCATCTATACCAAACGTAATTTAAGTTTGTAGTTTAGTCAAAGAAGCCCATATTGTGTGTAATTTCTGAAATCTCAACAGATGTTTATAAATTCATTAGAAGTCATGTCAGTATCTAAAACGGGTGGTAAATATGTTTTAAATTCATAATCTCCTCTGTGAAAACCTCCACAAAGTTAGCAAAATCATAAACTAACTGCTTCGGAATCCGGGAAGACGTCTGGCTCAAATAAAACACATCCATTATTACATGTCGGCCAAAGTAGATATATCTTAATATCTTATCCTGATTCTCCACGGTGACGTCATCAGATATAAAGACGCTGTTGTGTTTTACGGTTTCTGGCAGTGGGATGGCGCTGCTCTCACTAAGGTCTGATATGTAACTCCGTCAGTACCATGTAAGAATCTCCAATAACAGCTGGTGTAGTGGGTGAAATATTGTTTCTGAAAATATATATATACATGGCCAAAGCGAATTCCCTTGGGATGTTTAATAGTGACAGAATAAAATTAGTCTTTCCACTGTCAGATGGTGCAACAATTACATCTCATATATTATCAGGTAGTAACAAACCGTTCTTCTTCGTCTTATTCTTCTGTTTCCCAGCAACAGTGCAACACCCGTCCGTTACTATAAGCTCCTTGTGATGACAGTGCTTCAGCCATTTAGCAATGCTGACGACTATGCAATGATATTAGAGTACAGGGGTTTTTGTACATACATATGTATTTTTTTATTTTAATAAACTCTTTCGTGTTGCTGGATATGTAAAAGTATTGAAATACGACCGTAATTCCAGGCCAGGTTTTGGCACAGTTGCACCATGTATAGTTCCATCCACTGATAAGCAGAAGGTGACATACGAGTGAGGAACCATGTCCTCCGTTGGTATGACGGATAGACCGTCAGAGACAGAGCAGCTCGTGTTCCTGCTGCTAATAAGGCGAGTACACCTTTCGTTTGGTATATATTTTTACGAGCTTCCAACAGAAGTGACTTATTTACAGATACCTGTGTAGTTACTGGATTATTTTTGTAGTTTCTTGCGTGTTCGAGTGCTTCTAGGCCCAACTTTTATTTTTATTTTACTAACACCGTAGCGTACAGTACCGCAGTTGTTATCGGTCCTCGTATAGTATAGGCTTTTGTTTGTTTTGGTTAGTGTAGCTCAGTGTCGTTTAGACCTTCAGTGAGAGAGCACTTCGAATTCCTGCTGCTAATAAACCGAGTACATCGTTCGTTTGTTACATTTTTCTACGAGTTTCAAACAGGAGGACTGCAGTAATGGATAAGAGCTTTCATTGCTGGGTACAGATGAGAGCTGAATTGGCGACCCTTAGCTCACAACCGCAGGGTGCGTTGGCTTCCGTCACACAGCTTGAGTGCTTGCGGCATAACCTGCTGTTATTCAGATGCTGATTCTGACACTGTGAGCAGTGCTTGAAAAGCGTTAGTAATCCGAAAGTACTATATTATATCAGAAATGGACAGTTCTGCCGAGCTTTCATCTATGTGACCTGTTCCTCAGGTAGCCCAGCTGCGAATTAATGTTTTCCGTGTGACAAAACTGTAACTGGTGCCCGCTCCACTGAATATATGCTTCCATGCTCAGCAACCACAGCAGATGTATTCTCTTTGGAAAACAAATGACAATATTTGAAGAGAATGTGATGCTTCTGACCCATTAGGTATTGGCCTCAGTTACATTCATTAGATAACAGTTATTATAAATAGTTTTTAACATGGACGGTTAATAACTCCTGGGACTATTATATGTCTTTGTGCGATATCTCGATCTGTTGTATAGCAGAGCAGTACTGGGATTCCCCTTCAGCGCAACTGTACCGCACGCTTTTAAGTTCACGCGAAAATCCTTCTAGAACAATCGAGACGTCTCCTGTGTTTCCACACACGCCATGTTCATATAACTTTCGGCTGTTTCACTCTCTCCTTCCCGCTCCAGGCAACTCACTGCCTTCCATATATAACGTTCAGTCGCCCGCCTCCCTTCTGTTTCGGGCTCCCACTTACTTTAATTGGAGTACAAGGCAGATAGCTTATTTTATGTCCTCTGATAGGTGGCTATGTTAAAACCTGCTTCCAACGTATTAAAAGATGATAATCATTTAATTCCATAAGTAGTCAGTTTTGAATAATTTTGAAAAAATTAAAGAAATCATACCTTGAACAGAATTTTAGCACTTCCTGCACTACCATTGAATATTTATCTCTCGAAACTTTTAAACCTTACAAAGCCACATTCAAATTATTTAGCTACTACTTTCCATGAACGTCATAAGCAACAACATAAAAAACAAAGTATTGTGCATTCCCTTGCTTACTTTACATGACACAGAATTTTTAGATCACAAACTTGATTTTGCCGTCAAACATTTAGATACAACATAATTAAATGTACATAGCATGAACCTTTTCGGCTACCCTTGAAAATTATGATCGTATTAACATTACACATACATAAGTAAGTCGAAATCATCAACAAATTGGGAATCATTTTGGCTACTTTTGATAATTTCTCATTAATAAATCTGTTAAGGGTAAGAACAACTCGGGAACCACTTGGCCACTTCTTAGAAATTTGCCCATTCAGATTAAATATTGGCTTATTTTCTATCTACTCATCAAATAAAATACCTTAACTCTTAAAAAATATGTATCGTGTAATTGAATATAATTGTTTTTCTCATTTCTCCCAAAAGAAAGTTAGGTAACAGCTTGTGAACCTCTTTATTGGTAAAATTGATAAAATTGTTTCATTTACATACTAATATTACACAGTTAATTGAAATTTAGCTTTCTCATCAGTAGAAACTTCTGACTAGTTGTCACAACTTAAATCTATCTCTCCAAAGTTCTCTGCAGAATTTTAATGGCTGAGCTTTCGTTCATTTCTTTTTTATTCTTTTTCATACACCTTTCTAATTCTACATCACTATAGGTATTCACTTACACTTTTTGTGAATGGGTACATTTCCCAAACACTGTAAAATTCCATGTTCCAAACTATTTCAAACAAAAAAAAAGTCTTACGTACTATACCTCTTCACATACAGCGAAGTACTACTTCTTGATCGACTAAATCCCCTATTTACCTGATTGTCGTAATAGAGATTCACGAAATTGCTGTATCACGGGAGTACAATTGTTATGGAGTAATTGTAGAAGAGTAGGAGACTAATGGTTATCAAAGGCGAAGAAAATCATCCGACAGCTGGGGACGCACGGCTGCTGTACCACGTATCATTCAGAGATTGATTAATTCCGTACATAGAACTCTTCAGGCACCGCAGACACCTCTTAACCACTACCCACTAAAATATCCGCAGGGACACGTACTAACTGGGCTGTAATTAAGGAATTTACGTAATTCATAACATTTTCTTTATCATCCTGTTCTTCCTCATATACTTAATTCTTTCCTTCCTACTAAAACCAGAATAATCCCTCGATTCCTTATTATTGGTAAAAATGGTTAAACAACGATGATGATAGGCCAACCTATCATGAAGCGATGGATTGCACATTTTTGTGCCTGACTCCACCGCTTTTGTGTGTCCAAAACGTTAAGCTCCTTATCACTAATTATTGTCTCAGAAACAAATTCATATTCATTACCATCTTCCTCTTCAGAAATAAATTCCCTAATATCTTCCTTATTACTAATAGTCACTCCATTATTACTAACTCCATGTACACTGATCAACGTGCTATCACCATCGCTTACCTGTTCACGTTCCTTTTGCAACTGTTCTTTAGTTTCAGGAGCTCACATACTCCATACTACGGTGCTGAAATTACGTGAACCCATGATGTACCAACCAATTCTTCTATTCCTTGCCCATTGAATAATTCAGAAAGATCTTAAATACTGTCCAAAGTCCGTGGAGTACATTTTGCGACTTGCACTCCCACCCACGCCTGTAACACTTTGTGACTTGGCTGTTCTTTACTGGTTTCGACTGCATCGCCGCTCCCAGCTTCTGTCTCCAAATCACGCGGCATTTTAGCTTCACTCACAGGATTTGTATGACTTCGGAACCTCTTATATCGTTTTGTCTCTCATCGATCCCGCACTGAGACCTTCCTTAGTTGTACTCCCTGTTCTGTGTAGAAGTCATTAAACTGTAATTAGGCGTATGCCAGCAACGTCGGCGCTCCTATCTGAGCGCGCTGGTTGCGCACACACAATGTTTACTTGCCTCAGCGGCTCCCAGACGGCTGCCGGTCTCGTACGTTGCTGTTGTACATCTGTAAATGTTCTATCCTACTAAGGTAAGGCGGACAGAGTTCTTCTGTATCTCGCGGTGCTGGTAGTTCTTGTACCATATAAACAGAGGTCGCTCCAAATTACAACTGAACGATTACACGTCCAAGCCGGTCTCTATTAACTTTGCATTTCCCCACCAATGTTCATAGAAACCAACTAATGAGCTGTACCTTGATTGATAAGTCCCTCCGTTAAAGGAACCCCTGACCAGTTCTTGCTGGATATCTCTAGACCAGTACTTCTGTAGAAACAACTCCTGAAATTCTTTTTCGATTTTACAGGAATTTGAGAAACCGTTTGCGCATACGACCGCATATTTCTCTCAAGTATCCGGTAATGAAGCATATTTAATGACTTACACTCTAAGATTTTGGTAAAATATTTTCAGAAAGTTGCATGATTTCTTTTGGATGCATATTTCCCTTAGGAACAAGGTAATCAAATTTTCTACGTCTAATTTCTGCCACGACTATAGACCTATAAGTTGAACTATACACAACTTTATAAGACAGTCCACAGCCTTCTTCAGAAAGATTACCTATTTGCTGGTCCAGCAATACATTATCAGCAAACAGTGAGACCTGAAACGATTCCTGGGTTTGACGTTCCACGCGATTCATTTCCGACACTGCTCCCTGAAGCATTTCAGAATTTTGTTTTGACACTAATTTACCCACAACAGCCTACTCGAGGGTAATTTCTTCAGCTATAATAAATTTCTAACAATTGTATCAAATTCTGTTCATAAATTAACCATTTCACACAAAAGTTTGCTTTCCACCGTTTTCAACACTGCTTTTATAGATTACATGTTTGACTCTACATTTGAATTTATATATTGCACTTTTGACTCTATGTTTGAATGTACAGATTCAATTTTTGACTGTAAATTTGAACGTACAGCTTTAACATTAGAATTTACCGACGCAATATTACTATTTACCGCAGTTGCTTGAGCGCTTAATGAACTCAGAAATGACATAAGATGGTTAGTTCCATCCCCACCAAGCATTTGTTCCGAAAATTGAGGCTGTTCAGGCTCTTATAGAATCCGAATTTTATTCAGCATGCTAATGGGCCTGAATCATCTATTATCCATTCCCCAATTTCTTCTTTCTTAGTCTGTATACTTGGGTAACTATGTATACAGCTTCATTTCATTGTTTGCGGCGCCCTCCTATCAAGTGGCTCTTGCTTAATCTTAATACACTGACGGAAAAATATCGCTGCACCAAAATGGAGTTTTGCGACATAAACGATAGTTGGTAGGTGTGTTTCTACATCTGGAAGATGATGTCAATTCCTATTCTGCGCCTGGCGCGTAAGAGTGGCGCTAGTAGCTTTGCTGTGAGAGTGCATAATCAGGTTTGCTACAAATACAAGCCCTCATGGTCGTGTGCGTTATTAGTTGCCTTTGAGATTGGACGAGGTGAGCTGACGTCAGTGAAGATTGCTCTTAAGGCATGCAGCTATTCATGAACAGCATTCCAGTGGTGTGTTCCAACAAAATAACGCTCGCCCACATCCCAACGTTGTAAGACAACACGCTCTACAGCTCGTCGACATGTTGTCTTGGCCTGCTCGATCACCAGATCTATCTCCAGTCGAGCACATATGGAACATTATCGGACGACAACTCTCGTGTTATCAGGAAGTGGCGTTAACCGTCCATATATTGACCGATCAACCGCAACAGGCATGGAACTCCAGCCCACAAAATGACATCTGGCACCTACAGAACACAATGCACTACAATGGTTATAGATGTACAAGCATTTCACATTAGCAGTGGCTTATCTTGCACTTACATTAACTTGTGATCTTGCAGTGTTAATCACTTAAATATGTTACTCTACATTAATTATTTTTTGGTGTCGCACTCTTTTCTGTCAGTGTATTACTATTGGAGTGTTCCCCTGACTCATCAAGAGGTGGAAACTTATACGTGTCCGCTTGCTCAGCCAGTTTTCCACACATAACTTAGATATTTCCCAGCAAATAAAATTTTTCTATTGGTTAAGTTTTTGTTGCATCGTTACTCGGCGATTCCCTGGGGCGGGTTGTCGCTCGTCTTGCCGACAGGCGTAGCTTGCTGTACTGTAGGTATTCCGTCACTCAGCCGGCTTGCTGCACGGCGGCATCTCTCCTCAGTTGGCGGTGAAGCGAAGAATTGCTAGCCACCCTGTTACGCGCTGAACTTCCTGGACACACTGTTTTGCATTCCGAGGGTCGCCGCTGATGTCCTCCGCAACCGGCGAGAGATCGATATTTTTACGCTGACTAATGCTGCTCAGTATATGATAATGACTCCGCGCATTGGCTCGGACTGCAGACTTCTGATCCTCGTCCTCACTAAGTCCCGACGGTTTAACATTACTTTTTCTTGGCTAACGTTAACTACTTTTTGTACTTGATTCTGTAATATGAGCTCTACTTTCTCGAAAATATTTTATCGTCACTGATGAACAGTTTAGCTGTTATTTTCACAGCTAATCGCATGATTTTCAAACACTTTCTCAGCCGCATGCGCCATTTTGGATTTAAGCAGGAACGGTGAACTATTATAAATAGTATTGGTAGGTCCCACCTGACTATCTCGGTAACTGGTAGTTCTATCATTTTAATTTCAAAACGTAAATATCTTGATTCGTACTGATTAGATGCCAGTGACCAGTTACTTGAGTGCAATGGTGTCACTCACTCGGTTTACCAAGGTGGGCATAGGACTGCTGATATTTATAAAAATATCGGGAGGCCGATATATCGATATTTAAAACAAGTATCATTATCGGCTCTTCATATGTCGAGAAACGCAACTGATGTGCTATTTCTTCACATTTGAAATAATGCTATTCTATTCACCCCCCTTTTGCCACACATATGGTTGCTTTACATAGTCAAAGAGAAAAATTGGATGTGACGAAATCTCAGAAAGGAGCAAGACCCCTACACAGTGAAAGTAAAATTACGTTCTGCTACATTTTCAAAAGAACACCTTCAAATATTTACCGAAAGTTGTGGAAAAAAAGTTATATCAAATAAAAATATCTGCACTTAGTACTGTCATTTTGATATCGATATGTTGTTGGAAAAGATATCGCCGAGTTATTTTGACATTTCTTGGAAAATATACCAGTATATCTATACATCAATATTTTACCATCGACTCTAGGCGGGCAGCATGCCAACGACCATCTTATGTTTGTGAAATGCTGCGAATGCCACATACGCCGATATTTAACCTTCTCATAGGCGAAGTTCTTAAGGACAGCCTTGCTTATCCGTTCTCATAGGTACACACTGTAATTATCCGAATCATAGTTATACTGATGTGGCCGGGAAAATAGGGTTGGTTCGCTACGAATAAAAATAAAAGAACCGCAATATTCTTCAAATGTAATTGGGAGACTCTTTGGCTTCTAATAAACAGTGGTTAGGAAAGAAAAGGGCTGCTATTTACAATATATATATATACATATATAGATAACAGTTAATTTAAACAGTTCTTAACCTGAAAGGCAAACGCCTCGGACTATTTTATGTCTTTGTGCGATATCTCGATCTATTACATAGCAGAGCAGTATGGGATTCCTCTTCGGCATGCCCGTTCAGCTCGCTTTTAAGCTGACGAAATGCCTACCTACATTAAGATCTTTTTAGAACAATCGAGACGATCCCTATGTTCCCACATACGCCACGCTCATCACTCTGTCTCTCTCTCTCTCTCTCTCTCTCTCTCTCTCTCTCTCTCTATCTCTATCTCCCTCACCTTCCAGCTCTAAACAACTCACTGCCTTCCATATTTAACGTTCAGTCGTCCGACTGCCTAATATTGTTTCAACTGCTAATTTTTTTTAAATTTGTGGTAAGTTCTCATGGGATCAAACTGGTGAGGTTAGTATAATTATCAAGTGAAAGTATAAAGAAAAATGGGCAGATACATTTATAAATTGCTACATGATTTAGTTGCTACGTTACCAGTTCTGTCAAACTTACTTACAAACTATAGATCAGTGGCAGTGGAGCGAGTCTAATGTTGAGCGTAACATACATCAGAAATCTAGGTATCACTTTTACGTCAGTTCTATTACTGGGTTCTTTCCATCCGGCTGTATTTCCACACGTAGGACAGGTGTGAGAAGGGCGGCGCTGGGGTCGCTTCCTATTCGTCGACTAGCTACTAACATATGCAGTACTTCAAAGCTAGTCGTGACCTGGTACAGAGGTTGTTGTAAAGTAGCACTGACGGGGTGAATATGGCCGTTTGTCAGGATCGGCTGGTCCCACACGAGGTATTGCTATGCCAAGACTGGCAGGTTTAAGACGACGAAAATACAGTGTATACAATTACAGAGGCGCTAATAATATGAACAGTCGTGTCTGGAGAATGTGCGGTGTTGTAGCCCACGTTTCAGACAGAGGACATACAATAAACGTCAAATTCAAACTAAATGACTGTATTCTTCCAGAATGAGATTTTCACTTAGGAGACGAGATACTGGCAGAAGTAAAGCTGTGAGTACTGGGCGTGAGTCGTGCTTCGGTAGCTCAGATGGTAGAGCACTTGCCCGCGAAAGGCAAAGGTCCCGATTTCGAGTCTCGGTCGGGCACACAGTTTTAATCTGCCAGGAAGTTTCGACTGTATTTTTCTTTATTTCACGTCATCCATGAGGAAAGTACCAGTATGTTCTTCGTCTAGAGAAAACCGAACACACAACAACGTCACTGCCACGTGTCTGCGATCAAAAAGCGTGATATTTGTGTATTCTTGTCGTCATGAAAACTTGTTTTTATGGACTAATAACGAGTTGCGCAGATGAACGATGATTTTTATGACACAATTTTTTCGATGACTGCTAAAGATTTATTTTAGAAATTAATCACCATGTATGTATTAGACTTGATCCTCATTTACTTCTTCCTTGTAGTGTCGTCTGACTTGTTAACACGCCGAATGTGTGTGTATGTTAACATAGTTATTAGACATTCTTTGGGTAGGAATTAGAGTTTAAAATAAATGAAATGCTGTTTTCAAAGCAGATGTGTATGTATGTGTGTGTGTGTGTGTGTGTGCGTGTGCGTGTGTGTGCGTGTGTGTGTGAGTAGGTTATCAACATATATTCATTCTAACCCTGACCCAGTTATAACTGATTTCTTATCTCAAGGCCGCTGAAAAGAACTTCGAGTGCCAGGTTACACACTTGGACTAGTTATATTCAAGGCCACTACCCACGCCCTTCGCCCCTGGAATCACGGGTAATTGCTCAAGGCCATCTATAAGAGCCAAACCTCCTTCCCTCCTCCCCCTCTTCCCCTCTACACCCATCACTCCTGGACCTAGCACCCACTACCAATATTTATCTATTATAACTGGGACATCTGAGTGGGTGGGTTTCGCGCTGGCGCTAGGCAGCATAGGAAGAAAATCCGGCTATTTCTATTTGATAATGACAAAATTAACTTGAGCCACATCACTTGACGTCTGTTTGTTAACAACAAATTATTGTTTCGTCATTCGATACATAAACACGAACCACACTCTGGAAGGTATGTAAGTACTCTCATTCTTCCACTATTTTATGTATTCATCAGTATTCACCACATTTTCTTCGAATTTTCTCCAATTTTACGTAATTTCACACCTTCCCGAATTTTTCCGTATTTTCCACAATTTTATGTATTTTTCTACAATTTCTCTTATTTTATCCAATTCTGAGAGCGCCGTATCACTGGTCCACGTCATGATCCTCTCAGACAATCATAATGCAGCATGTGTCCGAATAATTTATCACTGATGCTGAATAACACCCTCCACATCATTATCTTTTGTTACTGGGACGCTTGCGTGAATAGCATAGGAAGACACTGTATGCTGTGTCTATTTGTTAATAACGAGTTACATCACTCGAGGGCTATTTGTTAATAACAATTTAATATTACGTCATGGGAGGCAACAGCAAAGACCATACCCAGCTGAATATGTAAATACTCTCATTATTCCCGAATTTGTCGTATTTAAAAAAAAAATGTTCAAATGTGTGTGAATTTCTATGGGACCAAACTGCGAACGCCATCGGTCCCTAGACTTACACACTATTTGAGCTAACTGAAACTAATTTATTCTAAGAACAACACACACACCCCATGTCCGAATGTTCAAATATGTGTGAAATTTTATGGGACTTAACTGCTAAGGGGATCAGCCGCAAAGCTTACACCTCTACGTTACTACTGTGTGTGACTTCGTTGTATACGTGTTAGAAACGAATGCATTGGTAGAAATAATGATGTGACACCATATCAATGACACCAGATCAAAATCTAAAAGCACTGCAGTTTTCCAACAAAAGATATTATTTATATTAGAAACACCACACTATGGTTAATAAACCCCTGCTAAGCCACCACCACGTAATTATATTCTGTGACACCATAAAGAGATTCTGATGCTCCTAACAAAAGATACTTTGTCTGTAAAACAGCACTACAAAATATGCATGTAGAGAGAAAACTGACCAGTATGTGCAACCACACCAGCGAAACGTATATCACCTGGCAGGTAGTCCACCCCTCTATCACTTACCTGAGGGGTACAGCTACTAGCACCGAGATAGCAGTAACTGAGAAATTTGTACAATGTATACATAATCGCATCCGACATGACTGTTAGCAGAAAATGTCATTGCTGATGATAAATCATGGGGGTACGTCACTGACAAGATAAAAACAGAAAAACAATACCCAAGATATCGTTGGAAATATCAAGGACAGCTACAAACACACGCCTAGATTATGAGGAACTCCCCTGTCCCCTCCCTCTTGCATTCGCCTCATTATGCAGGTTGAACAGTCCAAGTTAGATGCCGATAAGGGTATAGAACGCCTGGGCTGCCACCGAATGCCTGGGCAAAAACAGGTGGGCTCCACACGACTGCCCAACACTACACTAGACCAACGCCCCCCCCCCCCCCCTCCATGAATGGTACAAAAATTTGCATTATTTTATACGGTGTGTAATCGTGTCCAACACGACCGACCTGGTGGCTGGCGCAAAAGGCACTACTGTAAAATCAGTCACTTAGGGATGGGACGTCACTCCACAGAGAACCAGTGTAACTTTTCAGCCGCCTACGCAGTTAAAAGCTGGCATCTGATGACTATTTTGCAGATAAACATTGCAAACAGTTTAAGCGCCAAGCAGTCCCTTCCCTTACCCCTTTCTCTTTGGAACAGTAGAAATTAGCAAGGCCTAATGCGTAAGCGACACCATTTTCAGCCAGACAGCACTGCCAGGTGGAATAAGGGCGCATAATTGTAATCACAATGTCTAAAAAAAATAAGCTCTGCAATATTATTAGCAAATGCGATATTGATATAAGGCTTCAATATTAACCATAGGAAAATACGAGTGTGGCCATTACTATTAAAATAAATGTGGTTCATCCATGGAATTCCAAAGACACATGCTAGGCAACTAATACTGTAGTATTTAAAAAATATATATTGCTGAGAAAACTTACGTGTATCAATAACGGGCGACATGGCATATATATACACATTACTGACCATTAAAATTGCTACACCAAGAAGAAATGCAGATGATAAACGGGTATTCATTGGACAAATATATTATACTAGAGCTGACGTGTGATTACATTTTCACGCAACTTAGGTGCACAGATGCTGAGAAATCAGTACCCGGAACAACCACCTCTGGCCGTAATAACGGCCTTGATACGCCTGGGCATTGAGTCAAACAGAGCTTGGATGGCGTGTACAGGTACAACTGCCCGTGCAGCTTCAAGACGATACCACAGTTCATCAATAGTAGTGACTGGCGTATTGTGACGAGCTAGTTGCTCGCCCACTATTGATCAGACGTTTTCATTTGGTGAGAGATCTGGAGAATGTGCTGGCTAGGGCAGCAGTCAAACATTTTCTGTATCCAGAAAGGCCCGTACAGGACATGCAGCATGAGGTCGTGCATTATCCTCCTAAAATGTAGGGTTTCGCAGGGATCGAATGAAAGGTAGAGCCACGGGTCGTAACACACCTGAAGTGTAAGTCCACTGTTCAAAGTACCTTCAATGCGAACAAGAGATGACCGAGACATGCAACCAATGGCACCCCATACCATCACGCTGATGGAGATGACGAATACACACTTCCAATGTGCGTTCACCACGATGACGCCAAACACGAATGCGACCATCATGATGTTGTAAACATAACCTGGATTCATCCGAAAAAATGACATTTTGCCATTCGTGCAGCCAGGTTCGTCGTTGAGTACACCAACGCAGGCGCTCCTGTCTGTGATGCAGCGCCAAGGGTAACCGCAGCCATGGTCTCCGTGCTGATAGTTTATGCTACAGCAAACGTCGTCGAACTGTTCGTGCAGATGGTTGTTGTCTTGCAAACGTCCCCATCTGTTGACTCAGGGATCGAGACGTGGCTGCACGATCCGTTGACAGCCATGCGGATAAGAAGCATGTCATCTCGACTGCTACTGATACGAGGCCGTTGGGATCCAACACGGCTTTAGGTATTACCCTCCTGAACCCACCGATTCCATATTCTGCTAATAGTCATAGGATCTCGACCAACGCGAGCAGCAATGCCGCGATACGATAAACCACAATCGCGATAGGCTACAATCCGACCTTTATAAAAGTCGGACACGTGATGGTACGCATTTCTCCTCCTTACACGAGGCATCACAACAACATTTCACCAGGCAATGCCAGTCAACTGCTGTTTGTGTATGAGAAATCGGTTGGAAACTTTCCTCATGTCGGCACGTTGTAGGTGTCGCCACCGGCGCCACCCTTGTGTGAATGCTCTGAAAAGCTAATCATTTACATATCACATCAACTTCTTCCTGTCGGTTAAATTTCGCGTCTGTAGCACGTCATCATCGTGGTGTAGCAATTTTAATGGAAATATATATATATATATATATACCGCGTGGTGTGCACAAAGTGCCACTTCACTCGTCCGCCCCATGTGACGGCCACAATGACATCAGCACATTATCGAGCCCCCCTTGACAAGCTTGTGATTCCTACTTTGTAAGACTGCAACTGTGTTGAAACCACTCTTTTCATGCAAGATGTGGCGACACCTTGTGTCACTCGCCCAGTGAAAGAGCTGCTTAATGCAACCTTCCGCTGACGTGTTATCTCCAGATGTTTTCCTGATGTTTGACCTGCAAGATCACCTGACCTGAATCCATGTGACTTTTTGCTCTGGGAATATCTAAAAGGACACTTTTACCGGATATACTTTCGGTCTGTACCTGATCTTAAGTCCAACATACGATAACATATTACTCAAATTCTACCGGAACTGCTGCCAGCAACTGTTAATCACATAGTTTTAGGGATGCAGCTTCTCGTTGACATCTCCAGTACTCATAATGAACAAACTGTGTTAGCGGCAGTTTAAAGTAAAATCAACATTGTGACTTTCTCATTTGTGCCCACATTCCGTTCCTAATCCATTACATATGTAGGCTTTTCTAGACGTCTTTCTTGTAATAATAGCGCCAGATTTGTACGTAATGGTCAAAATAGCAACAAATTTTTTTCCAGCGTAAATCGGTTCCACATTAACACATTAGAATATCTACGAAGTTTAGCTGCCATACGATGACTACAGCCCATACTCGACCTGTGTGAGAAGTTGTACTTTAATTACACTGAAGAGCCAAAAAAACTGGTATAGGCGTGCATATTCAAATACAGAGATATGTAAACAGGCAGAATAGGGCTCTGCAGTCGGCAACGCCTATATAAGACAGCAAGTGTCTGACGCCGTTGTTAGATCGATTACTGCTGCTACAATGGCAGTTTATAACAATTTAAGTGAGCTGTAACGTGGTGTAACAGTCGGTGCACGAGCGATGGGACACAGCATCTCCGAGATAGCGATGACTGGGGATTTTCCCTTACGACCATTTCACGAATGTACCGTGAATATCAGGAATCCGGTAAAACATCAAATGGCCGGCCGAAGTGGCCGTGCGGTTAAAGGCGCTGCAGTCTGGAACCGCAAGACCGCTACGGTCCCAGGTTCGAATCCTGCCTCGGGCATGGATGTTTGTGATGTCCTTAGGTTAGTTAGGTTTAACTCGTTCTAAGTTCTAGGGGACTAATGACCTCAGCAGTTGAGTCCCATAGTGCTCAGAGCCATTTGAACCATTTGAACCAAAACATCAAATCTCCGACATCGCTGCCTCCGCAAAAGGATCCTGCAAGAACGGGACCAACGACGACTGAAGAGAGTCGTTCAACGTGACAGAAGTGCAACCCTTTCGCAAATTGCTGCAGATTTCAGTGCTGGGCCATCAGCAAGTGTCAGCGTTCGAACCACTCAACGAAACATCATCGATATGGGCTTTGGAGCCGAAAGCCTTCTCGTGTACTCTCGATGACTGCACGACACAATGCCTTACGCCTCTGGACTGTTGATGACTGGAAACATGTTGCCTGATCTTTCGAGTCTCGTTTCAAATTGTATCGAATGGATGGACGTGTACGAGTATGGGGACACCCTCATGAATCGGTGAACCCGGCATGTCAGCAGGGGGCTGTTGAAGCTGGTGTAGGGTCTGTAATGGTGTGGGGAGTGTGCTTCTGGAGTCATATGGGACCCCCGATACGTTTAGATACGACTCTGACAGGTGACACATACGTACGCATCCTGTCTGATCGCCTGCATCCATTCATGTCCATTGTGCATTCCGACGGACTTTGGCAATTCCAGCAGGACACTGCGACACCCACAGGTCCAGTATTGCTACAGAGTGTCTGCAGGAACACTCTTCTGAGATTAAACACTTCCGTTGGCCACCAGACTCCCCAGACATTAACATTATTGAGCATATCTGGTATGCCCTGCAACGTGTTGTTCAGAATAGATCTCCACCCCTTGATACTCTTACGGAATTATGGACAGCCTTGCAGGATTCATGGTGTCCATTCCCTCCAGCACTACTTCAGACATTAATTAAGTCCATGTCAGGTCGTGTTGCGGCACTTGTGCGTGCTCGCAGGGGTCCCTATACGATATTAGGCATATCTCTTCGCTCTTCAGTGCATAACCACTCAGTATATTCGCCAGACACACACAATTGATTCCGAGCAGCAAGGAAATGAACGATTTCTGCTTACAAAGTCGCTAACTTACATAAATCACAACTCTCTTTCTGTACAAAGGACAGTTCGCTTCCATAGCTGAGTCGTCAGTGAGGCAGAGTGCCATGTAAAGGATGCTGTTCGATTCCTGGCTGAGTCTGAGATCTTCTCCTCTCGGGGCTGGATGTTGTGTTGTCTTCATCATCATTTCATTCTCATCAACATGCAGGTCGTCGAAGTGGCGTCTACTAAAAAGACTTGCACCAGACGGTCGTGCTCCGCGCAGGTCGGCTCCCGGCCTAGCCATGCGCATCATAATTATTAGATGATGAAATTCATTCAAAGAAGCTCCTGCGTTCTAGTGCTGTCTGTCGATAAACCCCTGAAGAAAATTTCAGATGAGATGCTAAGCTCCTCTCTGCAGGAGTCAGCGACACTACCACCCGCCTCCGACGCTGACACCAGCGGAGAAAGGCGTATGAATACTGACTGGCCAGACCACCCATCACTGCTACCACGGTACTTTCCACATAAATGTAACGACTAGCCCTGGGTAAGAACCACTACAGCCTCAAACTGTGGACACTGGCTAACGGCAACCATGGAAAATGACGTACACCAACTTGTAAATGGTGCCAATCATCGATCTCTGTGTGTTCCTAGCAGTAACGGACAAAAAATTCCCTCCCCCTCCATTTATGAGTATCCATTACAGTGTCCAGGGGCTGCTCTACGACCGTTATGCAACATAAGACAAACAGTGCCCACGCTCTTATGACAGCGTCTCTGAGCGCGGGAATCTGCTTGATAGGACTACCTGCGTGTCATACATCAAAACGTGAAATGGTTAACAAACACTGCATGAAAAACACGTCCTCATTTTTTTCGTATTATATACCTCTCATAATAATAATAATAATAATAATAAATACAGAGATGACAAAGAACTGACGGTAGCAGAGTCAACCTACACAGTGAGAATTAATTAAGCCCATTAAACTAAGAAGAAAAAATATGCATTAACGTCTGGCTTTTTTACCACTGTAATTGGATCATTAAATACGCGTTTTGATAACATATTCAGTGATACAATCGATGTATCACAGTACATGATCACACACTGTTTCTAGTGCAGAAGAAAAACGAGTAATGATCAGCTCATGAGGTTTATGTTTTCCGCCCACACTTTGTCACAGTGAATCTTTTGATGCTTGCAAAAACGCTGTAAAC
Source organism: Schistocerca piceifrons (assembly GCF_021461385.2). NCBI lineage: Eukaryota > Metazoa > Arthropoda > Insecta > Orthoptera > Acrididae > Schistocerca > Schistocerca piceifrons. Next base: position 184,552,342 of record NC_060149.1, read on the forward strand.
CTACCTTTATAAGTCGAGGACTTCTTGCAAAACCAATAACGTTATGCTGGAATTAATACCAGCGGATTCAATGAAAATGGGCCAACGGCCTTGCGGCAGTGGTAACACCGGTTCCCGTCAAACCACCGAAGTTAAGCGCTGTCGAACTGGGCTAGCACTTGGATGTGTAACCATCCGGTCTGCCGAGCGCTGTTGGCAAGCGGTGTACACTCAGCCCTTGTGGGATAAACTGATTAGCTACTTGATAGAGAAGTAGCGGCTCCGGCCTTGTAAACTGGCATACGGCAGGGAGAGTGGAGTGCTGACCACATGTCCCTCCATATCCGCATCCAGTGACGCCAGCGGGTGTGGATGACACGGCGGCCGGTCGGTACCGTACGACCTTCCAAGGCCTACTCCGATGGAGTTTAGTTTACTTCAGTTTTTAGATTCAGTCAACATGCTCGAGAAGACTACTGTGAGGCGACGTTCACAGCCAACATAAAAGAAGACAAATTAAGTCTCGTACAGACTATTTTTCTGTAGATCAACTTCTGTGTGTGTCACATGTTACCATAAGGAATATGTGTGTGTTCTAAAAAATTTTTAGGAATAGGCATCATGACTGCATGAATCACTTATAAGCAACCCAGGGCGTGGACAAACACTTAAAAAATTAACAGAAAATATCTGAGAAGACTACATTTCTGCTCGTCATAGTGGAGGAATGCCGAAAAAACGGAAAACAATTTGTAAAATTTAAAAATTTCGGTGAAATCTGGATACTAAAAGGTCATACAGGATATGTGTATTTATTCGTAGAGAATAGCCGAAATTTTTAAGACCTAAGAACTTGATGAAAGGGCCTGGAGATCTCTTTTACAATTTCCTAGAATGTTACAGGGACGAGAGAATCACAGCACCATCTACTTCCAAACCGACAGAGATCTGAGCTAAAGGTTGAGAGAGAACTTGTAGACACCTATTAAAAAACAGATTTTGTTGTTCGTACAGAGCGAGGAAGTTACAGCTATGACGTCACACATGTACATCGAACTGAAAATAAAAGCATTATACAGACGGGGTAAATGGTAGAGAGGGATGAAACGGCTCCTCGGAGTGGCCGCGCCGTTTGATTCGACATTTCACGGACTGCGCGACCCCTCCTGCCGGAGGTTCGAGTTTTCCCTCGGGCATGGATGTGTGTGTTGATGGTAGCACAAGTTAATTTAAGTTGTGTGTAAGTCTAGAGACCGATGACCTCAGCAGTTTGGTCCCTTAGAAATTCACACACATTTGAACATTTGGCATGAAACGAATAGATATAAGAGAGAGAGATGACACCACATATGCTTTCGTATCGCAAAGATGCTTCATTCTAGAGAGGTATGGTGACAAGACGACACAGTCATTCTCCCATTTTATTCTGAATGCTGTGATATTCTCCACCGAATACATGCGAATAGCAGCCTATGTGTATTAGGAGTCATGAAAGTATTTGGATGGAGAGTAATGCATGGGTAGCATAATTTTTATCTAAATTACTTATACACTCCTGGAAATGGAAAAATGAACACATTGACACCGGTGTGTCAGACCCACCATACTTGCTCCGGACACTGCGAGAGGGCTGTACAAGCAATGATCACACGCACGGCACAGCGGACACACCAGGAACCGCGGTGTTGGCCGTCGAATGGCGCTAGCTGCGCAGCATTTGTGCACCGCCGCCGTCAGTGTCAGCCAGTTTGCCGTGGCATACGGAGCTCCATCGCAGTCTTTAACACTGGTAGCATGCCGCGACAGCGTGGACGTGAACCGTATGTGCAGTTGACGGACTTTGAGCGAGGGCGTATAGTGGGCATGCGGGAGGCCGGGTGGACGTTCCGCCGAATTGCTCAGCACGTGGGGCGTGAGGTCTCCACAGTACATCGACGTTGTCGCCAGTGGTCGACGGTAGGTACACGTGCCCGTCGACCTGGGACCGGACCGCAGCGACGCACGGATGCACGCCAAGACCGTAGGATCCTACGCAGTGTCGTAGGGGACCGCACCGCAACCTCCCAGCAAATTAGGGACACTGTTGCTCCTGGGGTATCGGCGAGGACCATTCGCAACCGTCTCCATGAAGCTGGGCTACGGTCCCGCACACCGTTAGGCCGTCTTCCGCTCACGCCCGAACATCGTGCAGCCCACCTCCAGTGGTGTCGCGACAGGCGTGAATGGAGGGACGAATGGAGACGTGTCGTCTTCAGCGATGAGAGTCGCTTCTGCCTTGGTGCCAATGATGGTCGTATGCGTGTTTGGCGCCGTGCAGGTGAGCGCCACAATCAGGACTGCATACGACCGAGGCACACAGGGCCAACACCCGGCATCATGGTGTGGGGAGCGATCTCCTACACTGGCCGTACACCACTGGTGATCGTCGAGGGGACACTGAATAGAGCACGGTACATCCAAACCGTCATCGAACCCATCGTTCTACCATTCCTAGACTGGCAAGGGAACTTGCTGTTCCAACAGGACAATGCAAGTCCGCATGTATCCCGTGCCACCCATCGTGCTCTAGAAGGTGTAAGTCAACTACCCTGGCCAGCAAGATCTCCGGATCTGTCCCCCATTGAGCATGTTTGGGACTGGATGAAGCGTCGTCTCACGCGGTCTGCACGTCCAGCACGAACGCTGGTTCAACTGAGGCACCAGGTGGAAATGGCACGGCAAGCCGTTCCACAGGACTACATCCAGCATCTCTACGATCGTCTCCATGGAAGAATAGCAGCCTGCATTGCTGCGAAAGGTGGATATACACTGTACTAGCGCCGACATTGTGCATGCTCTGTTGCCTGTGTCTATGTGCCTGTGGTTCTGTCAGTGTGATCATGTGATGTATCTGACCCCAGGAATGTGTCAATAAAGTTTCCCCTTCCTGGGACAATGAAATCACGGTGTTCTTATTTCAATTTCCAGGAGTGTATTAGCACCTACGACCATAGCTCATCATTTCTCTAAGTTTTGAAAACTATTGACCGTAGATTTAACAATTTTTTCGATTGTTCTTTGTGACAATAAAGTTTTGAAAAATTTACTGCTTTCAGCGTATACAGAATTGGGTGTTTTGGAGGAGACTGAAAGCACATTGGTGAGAGAGAGATAGAGAATGCCGAATTTAGAGACAGCGCAGGTACTGTTTCATATCTCGTCGTCAGGCCCGTTGTGGTAGGTTACATCTCACACGCTGTTGAGTCAATCAGGGTCACTGGTAGCTCCATCTACATGCCAGCCTTCGATATCTTGTAGCCATCCTCTTTTTAACATTTTACAGTCATACATTATTATTATTATTTAAATAAGCCATCACTTCCTCACTATGAAGTGATTTGTGTGTCTTTAAAGTGAATTTCCTCTATTAGTATGCATTTTGGGTAACGTCACGCGTACAGGATAAAATCACATTCACCCTACCCCTGACATTTTGGTATGAGTGAAATTACATACTCAATTAGTGGGTATGACAGGAAGAGATGCCATCTTGTGTGTATGTTGCTTGTCACAGCTGGGCTCACACCCCACCACAGGGTCTTGGTGTATTCATGTCGCAGCACACACACAAAATCATAGTGTAATGGGTTTGCAAGTCCAATCACATTTAGAAGGTATGGCCAGAAGACCACCTGACTGGTAGTGTTGTCAGCATGACCTTCACCCCAAACTTTTTGCTACTATAGTGAGTAATTATCATTAGTAAAGAAAAGCATTTGCTGTTGGTGCTCATACTGCCGTGCTAAGAGGAATGCCAGTGTTTATCCTACACTTCTACTGATACTAAAGTAGACTGACATGGTGTCTAAACAAGCATATTCCACAAAATTAAAGTAAATACTGCTGAATTCTATGGATGTGCCAACAATTCGTTATAGAACTATGCTCTATATAAAACAATATCAAAGTCACGCTTACGTTATGAGACCTCTGTGCTGGAGTTGCATTATCACGTTCTTCCATATGGTTGTCGAGCTTGGAGGCAGCATCTAAAATTTTTTATAGTCATCGGGACTGATACTTTAATAAACAGACACTGTTAAGTTTGCGTCATTTTTTATAGACATTGGAACTGATACTTTAATAAACAGACACTGTTAAGTTTGCGTTTTTGATACACAGAGCAGCACTTTGCATGTTGCTTGTCGTTGCTAAACCCCACGCCCCACCCCCATGGCCTTTGAGTATCCATGTGGCAGCACACACAAAATAGTGTAATTGAACTGCAGGTCCCATACCATTTAAGAGATATGGCCAGAAGATTATGCGACCAGACGTGTTGTTACCGTACGCTCAATAAGTGTCTATAAGTTTAAATAATTACCTGGAAATCCTTTAAATAAGCTACCAAACAGTGATGCTGACAGATGCTCTGGCTCTATGACAGTCAATTCGTCGTAAGCAAATCAGTACGGGATACAATAACCCCCTATAGTTGTTTCTCCTAGCGTTAAGAATATGAAAAATTCTAGTGACAGTAAGTACGAGAACGCATCTCTAGAGTTCTTCACTGCCTTGCTGGCGGAGACATAGAACAAATTATACCTTACTGATACGAAAAGAAAACAATGCATGTCGAGCAGACTCAGATCATTACCTATTAAAGTTTCCATATACGTATACCTAATGTCATTCTACAATTTTGTCTATTGGGATTTCACGATGCTTTCGATTACAAATTAAATTATAACAGCTGAAAACTAGATGAAATCCTTTAATAATTTATAGAAGCTGAGGACCGCCGGCAAGAGTGACCGTGCGGTTCTAGGCGCTACAGTCTGGAACCGAGCGACCGCTACCGTCGCAGGTTCGAATCCTGCCTCAGGCATGGATGTGTGTGATGTCCTTAGGTTAGTTAGGTTTAATTAGTTCTAAGTTCTAGGCGACTTATGACCTCATAAGTTAAGTCGCATAGTGCTCATAGCCTTTTGAATCATTTTGAAGCTGAGGACCCATACTACAAGAATATAACTGACTAGCTTAAATGTTTTCATTACGCCATCATCACGTCATTTGTGGTTATGACTCCTAAAATTAGATCCCATAAGTTTTACATTTTTACTGGATCTGTATAAATATGTACAGTTATAGAAGACTATTGTTTTAACGAATTATTCGGTAATAGCAGGATGTAATACCGTACTTCGATGCTCTAAGAAAAACGACAATCACGATCTATAATGGTTTATAAAACTGTGCACTGTATGCCTGTTTTTCTGGTGCGGAAATCGATTACACGAAACAGAGACAGTAGAAGCCGTTTTGTAGTCGATCTAACGTTGGGTTAGTCTGCCGGCTGCCTGAAACCAATTCGTATGCCCCCTTACTTCCTATAGAACTTAGACTGGCCAACATGACTTATTATACACCCACACCTATGGCTGGCAGAAAAATAGCAATCCCACTCGTATTGCAATCGTGATTTTTTTTAAGTCTGTCCGAACTTTACGTCGCTTATAAGCCTACGACGCGATGATGAGTCTATTCTGAAAACTTCTAAAACACACACACACATATATTCCTTATGGTACCATGTGGCACTCTCAAAAACAGATGAAGAGGGCGGGTCGGCCGGAGTGGCCGTGCGGGTCTAGGCGCTACAGTCTGGAGCCGAGCGACCGCTACGGTCACAGGTTCGAATCCTGCCTCGGGCATGGATGTGTGTGATGTCCTTAGGTTAGTTAGGTTTAAGTAGTTCTAAGTTCTAGGGGACTGATGACCACAGCAGTTGAGTCCCATAGTGCTCAGAGCCATTTGAACCATTTTTTGAACCTGCCTCGGGCATGGATGTGTGTGATGTCCTTAGGTTAGATAGGTTTAATTAGTTCTAAGTTCTAGGCGACTGATGAGCTGAGAAGTTAAGTCGCATAGTGCTCAGAGCCATTTGAGCCATGAAGAGAGCGAGGGAAGCGTCTCTATTGTACGAGTCGTAATTTCTCTCGGCTTACGTTGGCTGTTAATGTCGGTTCACAATAATGTTTTCAGGCATGTGATTGACTCTATCGTTAACTAGTCCAGCGTTATGTTATTGGTTTTGGGATGAATCCTCAACTTATTTAGTGTTGTGTTATAGATTTCCACAGGCATCAAGTGATTCACTCGTGTGAAGTGTTGCCAACAGTTTTATAAAACACATGGGTCGATCAAGACTCGTTTTTCTTCTTCGTAGCACGAGGTGTGTGAGCCTGTCTTATGATACATCCGACGTAATTTACTGATGCATACGTAGGCAAAACGCGTATGTAATTGTCTCACCACAATGTTAAACTATTCAGAGATGTCACTAAACACGCCTAGAGGTGTAAACAACAAAGCGTCAGCAGCGCCTATTAAACGGAGTGGGTCCAACAGCTGATCAGTTCCAGTCATTCCACCAGGAAGGAGGTACATGGCTCGTGTTGTCTGTAGTTCAACCATGCCTAGACGGTGAATACCGCGGTTCGATCGCGTCCACATTGTTACTCTCTGCGAGGAAGGGCTCTCAACAATGGAAGTGACCAGGCGTCTCGGAGTGAACCAAAGCGATATTGTTCGGACATGGAGGAGACACAGAGAGACAGGAAGTGTCGATGACATGCCTCGCTCAGGCCTCCCAAGGGCTACTACTGCAGTGGATGACCGCTACCTACGGATTATGGTTCGGAGGGACACTGACAGCAGCGCCACCATGTCGAATAATGCTTTTCCTGCAGCCACTGGACGTCGTGTTACGACTCAAACTGTGTGCAATAGGCTAAATGATGTGCAACTTCACTCCCGACGTCCATGGCGAGGTCCATCTTTGCAACGACGGCACCATGCAGCGCGGTACAGATGGGCCCAATAACATGCCGAATTGACCACTCAGGATTGGCATCATGTTCCATTCACCGATGTGGGTCGTATATGCCTCAACCAGACAATCGTCAGAGACGTGTTTGGAGGCAACCCGGTCAGGCTGAACACCTTAAACACACTGTCCAGCGAGTCCAGCAAGGTGGAGGTTCCTTGCTGTTTTGGAGTAGCATTATGTTGTGCCGACCTACGCCGCTGGTGGTCATGGAACGCGCCGTAATGGCTGTACGATACGTGAATGCTATCCTCCGACCGATAGTGCAACCATGTCGACAGCACATTGGCGAGGCGTTCGTCTTCATGGACGACAGTTCGAGCCCCCACCTCGCACATCTCGAGAATAACTTCCGTTAGGATACCGGCATCACCCGACTAGAGTGGCCAGTGTGTTCTCCACACATAAACCCTCTCTAGCGTGCCTGCGATAGATTGATAAGGGCTTTTTATGGACGACGTGACCAACCAACCCCTCTGAGGGGTCTACGCCGAGTCTCCGTTGAGGAGTGGGTCAATCTGGACCAACATTGCCTTGATGAACTTGTGGATAGTATGCCACGACGAATACAGGCATGCATCATGCATCAATGCAAGAGGACGTGCTAATGGTTATTAGAGGTACAGCAATCTGGACCACCATCTCCAAAGGTCTCGGTGTATAGTGGTACATCATGCAATGTGTGGTTTTCAATAGGAATAAAAAGGGCGGAAATGATGTTTATGGTGGTCTCGATTCTAGCTTTCTGTACGGGTTCCGGAGCTCTCGGAACCGAGGTAATGCAAAACTTTTTTTGATGTGTGCTCTAAGTAAGCACTTTCGTACTAGACAATTTCCATTGTATCTAGTATAATCCCAAACATTCAATTCCACCTGATGGAATACGTGCCCTTGCCACCGCCCCCTCTCCCCCCCCCCCCCCCCCCACACACACACACTCACCTTACATGCGGGCCTGGATACGGCTCTCCACGCTACTCTAGCCTGTGTAAGCCTCTTAATCTCTGAATAACGACTGCAATCTACATTCGTTTGAACCTGTTAACTATTCATCTCTCGGTCTCCCTCTACAGGGTGATTCACGAAGATATGTGAATATTTTAATATGTTATTCTACAGGTCAAACTAAAGAGAAACGTTCGTATAAAAATAGGTCAACAAATGTTTAGTAACCGAGTTACGGCTAATACTAGATTTTGCATGAAATTTAGCAACTTCGCTAATTTTAAGTCATCGTAAAACTGTACGCGGTTAGAGTAAAGCACGATTCCCATTTCTTCTGTTATTTCTGATCTGGTGAATCTAATAAAACATGTACCAGATGTGTACCTGCAGCAGTTCTCCAGAACATCCAGAGAACCTGTCTCCCGTAACATTAGAAATACTCCGCTAATGGTTCGTGCATTCTGAATCCTCAAAGTTGGATAACGTACGCGGTATTTGTTAACTGCAGCCATAGCATTACCATCACAATTACCATAAATAAACACCATATGGCGTATTCCTGTGTCGTAATTTGAAAGGCATCCCTATTTCATAAATAATCTACAAACTACAACAGTTACTATGTGGTTTCTCTTACATACACTGTGGTTATTATGTTCTTTCACTGAACCATACAGAAAACTAGCTCGTTTCAAGGTTAGGAAACGACTGAAAAAACTCACTAACCGTTGCCAACAATGACATAAACGTTTCTACAAATTTAATAGAAAATAAACAAATTTTCGTGTATAATAATCTTTGCTTCGCTGGATGTTCTGTAAAACTACTGCAGATACACGTTTGGGACATGTTTCAATCGATTCACCAGATCAATAACTACAAAATCAACTGAAATCGTAGTTTACTTTAACCTCGTACAGTTTTGCGATGGCTAAATATTAGCGAAGTTGCTAAATTTCAGGAAAAATCTTTTATTAGCCGAAACTCCGTAACTGAACATTTGCTGACCTATGTTTATATGAACTTTTTTCTTTAGTTGTACTTGTAGAATAACATATTAAAATATTTGCATATCTTCGTGAATCAGCCTGTGTAATTTTTTCCTTCCCGCACCTCACACATTCCCCTCCAATGCTAAATTGGTGATCCGTTGATGTCTCAGGGTACTATCAGCCGATTTCTTGTTTTAATCATGTTGTGCACACATTTATTCTAAAGCTTCTACTCTCTTCTAGTCGGAATTGTTAATATTGGACATTGCACTGCCATAAAAGGCTACACTCCAAACAAACATCTTGAGAAAAGACTTCCAAACACTTATATCTATATTCCATGTCAACAAATTCCTCTTTCTTTTCTTAGGTAAGCCGATCTCTTATCAGATCACTTACCCACAGAGGAGGGTCAAATTGATAAATTCTGTGGCATAGTTCTTCATCTCAGTATACCGCTTATGACTGCATGGGAGTGAAGATGATTTAAGTAGTAAGCAAATTCTCTAAGGCTATTACAATTTCGAGTACTGAGATTATCAGTTGATTGCACATAATAGTGCTTTCATTTTTCAGGAACGCTGATAAAGTGTACTTAGCGTCCCAACAAATCTTCCACACAATATAGCACGAAGTCCCGTCAGTCACTGCAGCGTCCGTATTTGAACGAAGGCCGCACAAAGACAAATGGACAGTAACTTCTCGAGGAATCGATGGTTCCAGAATCAGTCATACAGTACCCTCTTGGCTGGATCAATACTACTTCCGCGAAGAAGCCATGAATATTTTAAAGTAAGCTCCACGCTTTGAGGCGTCGCTGCGCGGTGCCGAGGTTAAATTTCTGGCGGCAGCTTCATAAATAGAACTTTGATTTCAATGTCAGTGGCACACTTGCCGGGATAACTTTTCACTGTATCTCTTATGAGGCTTACCTTGCGTGATGGTAGACGAGTGTTTTCGGTTGTTCAGGCAATTACACGATTACGTTTTTGTCTTATACATGTAAAACACAACGTCTACAGTGTCAGGTTGATAATAAATTGCTGCTTCGTTCACAGCGACCTGTTGCTTCTTAAAACGGCCTCATATTTCTATACAGCGATTGCGAGATAATGTCCCATACGTTATTGTAGACAATAACTCTTACTGGCTAAGATATAGTTTGCGTAGCTCCCACAAACAATACGTTTTGTTGATGTTTATGGTCTACACGTTGTTAGTGCAGTTTAAGTGATGTTTCCGGCCAACTCAGAATTGATGATTTAAATACAGGGTGTTTCAAAAATGACCGGTATATTTGAAACGGCAATAAAAACTAAACGAGCAGCGATAGAAATACACCGTTTGTTGCTATATGCTTGGGACAACAGTACATTTTCAGGCGGACAAACTTTCGAAATTACAGTAGTTACAATTTTCAACATCAGATGGCGCTGCAAGTGATGTGAAAGATATAGAAGACAACGCAGTCTGTGGGTGCGCCATTCTGTACGTCGTCTTTCTGCTGTAAGTGTGTGCTGTTCACAACGTGCAAGTGTCTGTAGACAACATGGTTTATTCCTTAGAACAGAGGATTTTTCTGGTGTTGGAATTCTACCGCCTAGAACACAGTGTTGTTGCAACAAGACGAAGTTTTCAACGGAGGTTTAATGTAACCAAAGGACCGAAAAGCGATACAATAAAGGATCTGTTTGAAAAATTTCAACGGACTGGGAACATGACGGATGAACGTGCTGGAAAGGTAGGGCGACCGCGTACGGCAACCACAGAGGGCAACGCGTAGCTAGTGCAGCAGGTGATCCAACAGCGGCCTCGGGTTTCCGTTCGCCGTGTTGCAGCTGCGGTCCAAATGACGCCAACGTCCACGTATCGTCTCATGCGCCAGAGTTTACACCTCTATCCATACAAAATTCAAACGCGGCAACCCCTCAGCGCCGCTACCATTGCTGCACGAGAGACATTCGCTAACGATATAGTGCACAGGATTGATGACGGCGATATGCATGTGGGCAGCATTTGGTTTACTGACGAAGCTTATTTTTACCTGGACGGCTTCGTCAATAAACAGAACTGGCGCATATGGGGAACCGAAAAGCCCCATGTTGCAGTCCCATCGTCCCTGCATCCTCAAAAAGTACTGGTCTGGGCCGCCATTTCTTCCAAAGGAATCATTGGCCCAATTTTGAGATCCGAAACGATTACTGCATCTCGCTATCTGGACATTCTTCGTGAATTTGTGGCGGTTCAAACTGCCTTAGACGACACTGCGAACACCTCGTGGTTTATGCAAGATGGTGCCCGGCCACATCGCACGGCCGACGTCTTTATTTTCCTGAATGAATATTTCGATGATCGTGTGATTGCTTTGGGCTATCCGAAACGTACAGGAGGCGGCGTGGATTGGCCTCCCTATTCGCCAGACATGAACCCCTGTGACTTCTTTCTGTGGGGACACGTGAAAGACCAGGTGTACCGCCAGAATCCAGAAACAATTGAACAGCTGAAGCAGTACATCTCATCTGCATGTGAAGCCATTTCGCCAGACACGTTCTCAAAGGTTTCGGGTAATTTCATTCAGAGACTACGCCATATTATTGCTACGCATGGTGGATATTTGGAAAATATCGTACTATAGAGATTCCCACACCGCAGCGCCATCTGTTGTTGAAAATTGTAACTACTGTAATTTCGAAAGTCTGTCTGCCTGAAAATGTACTGTTGTCCCAAGCATATTGCAACAAACGGTGTATTTCTATCGCTGCTCGTTTAGTTTTTATTGCCGTTTCAAATATACCGGTCATTTTTGAAACACCCTGTATATTTCACATTTGGTGCGTAACTAATATTCCATGAGTTTTACACATCTGAGACAAAAGTTTTCATTGTACCCTTGGATGGGCTTTTCCCTCTTCCTTAAAATGAACATTAACTGGTATACATTTTAGAAGATGGTAACAAATGGAATGATAAACAAGGACTGCTCACATAAAGCTATACAAAGAATCTACAATCACCATAGAATTACATAGATGAATAAGATAAATATGTTACCATACAACAAAAATAACTCTATTCTTGAGAAAAATATATATAAAGAAAGAAACTCAATCTGCGCTACAGATACAATAAACAGAAATATTGGACGGCTACAGCGTCAGCGATGAGACATGGAATTAAGTAGTCGACACACTGTTACAAAATCAGTCACGAGTATAACGTAAAAATTGTATATACTTAAAGCGCTATATAACTGCAGATTGCTCGAAAATGGCAGTGCGGCCGAAATAAACCTATCGCCTAACTGTACCATTCTTCAATAATGCTTCAAAAATATCAGGGTTCTAATATAAAATACAGGGTGTAAATTTTAAGTTGACAGACCAGAAATAACTCGAAAAATAAGCTTCACAGGAAAAAGTGTAGAATCCGAAGTCGATTATTTTCGAGGGGGACTTCTGCTGGTGCTAAAATTGGCCCGCCACACCAGGTACCTGGGGATGGGGCGGGAGGCGACTTTAAAATTTCAAATGGGAACCCCCATTTTTTTATTGCAGAATCAGATTCTAAATAAAAACTACGTACATTTTCTCTTAAACATTTGTTTTGATTCTTGGTAGTTGGCACTGTAATTCAAGAAAATCCATGATCTCAGTTTTTCGTGAAAAATGGTTACGGATAAATAAAAATCGAGTTCACTCGTTAGTAAGTAGGATGTTAGGTTAATTAGTTAGTCAGATGATTTGTTTGATAATTAAAACTTGTGTGGCCTCATGAACATGAAACAAACAAAACTTATCCGAATCTGTGGAAAAAATTAATACAGTATTTGGGGAGAGAGGGAGAGTTTTAGTTTTAGCAAATCAAAATTTACGAACTAAACAAGTATTTTTTATTTATACGTAACGGTTTTCCACGCAAAACTGAGAACCTGGATTTTCTTGAATTACAGTGCCAACTACCAAGAATCAAAACAAATGTTTAAGACAAAACGTACGTAGTTTTTATGTAGAATCTGATTCTGCAATACAAAAATGCGGGTTCCCATTTGAAATTTTAAAGTTTTCTCCCACCCCACCACAAGGGGGATGTTGTGGCGGGCTAATTTTAGCACCAGCAGTAGTCCCCCTCGAAAATAATCAACTTTGTATTCTACACACTTTTACGTGTGAAGTTTATTTTTCGAGTTATTCTGGTTTGTCTACATAAAATGTACACCCTGAATACAGGGTGTTACAAAAAGGTACGGCCAAACTTTCAGGAAACGTTCCTCACACACTAATAAAGAAAAGACGTTATGTAGACATGTGTCCGGAAACGCTTAATTTCCATGTTAGAGCTCATTTCAGTTTCGTCAGTATGTACTGTACTTGCTCGATGCACCGCCATTTGGCCCAATTGAAGGAAGGTAATGTTGACTTCGGTGCTTGTGTTGACATGCGAGTCATTGCTCTACAGTACTAGCATCAAGCACATCAGTACGTAGCATCAACAGGTTAGTGTTCATCACGAACGTGGTTTTGCAGTCAGTGCAATGTTTACAAATGCGGAGTTGGGAGATGCCCATTTGATATATGGATTAGCACAGGGCAATAGCCGTGGCGCGGTACGTTTGTATCGAGACAGATTTCCAGAACGAAGGTGTTCCGACAGGAAGACGTTCGAAGCAATTGATCGGCGTCTTAGGGAGCACGGAACATTCCAGCCTGTGACTCGCGACTGGGGAAGACCTAGAACGACGAGGACACCTGCAAAGGACGAGGCAATTCTTGATGCAGTTGACGATAACCCTAATGTCAGTGTCAGAGAAGTTGCTGCTGTACAAGGTAACGTTGACCACGTCACTGTATGGAGAGTGCTACGGGAGAACCAGTTGTTTCTGTACCAAGTACAGCGTGTGCGGGCACTATCAGCAGCTGATTGGCCTCCACGGGTACACTTCTGCGAATGGTTCATCCAACAATGCCTCAATCCTCATTTCAGTACAAATGTTTGGGCTGACGAGAATCCGCACGCAATTGTGCAATCACGTCATGAACACAGATTTTCTGTGAACGTTTGGGCAGGCATTGTTGGTGATGTCTTGATTGGACCCCATGTTCTTCCACCTACGCTCAATGGAGCACGTTATCATGATTTCATACGGGATACTCTACCTGTGCTGTTAGAACATGTGCCTTTACAAGTAAAACACAACATGTGGATCATGCACGATGGAGCTCCTGCACATTTCAGTCGAAGTGTTCGTACGCTTCTCAACAACAGATTCGGTGACCTATAGATTGGTAGAGGCGGACCAATTCCATGGCCTCTGTGGTGTCACCGCCAGACACCGCACTTGCTAGGTGGTAGATTAAATCGGCCGCGGTCCATTTAGTACATGTCGGACCCGCGTGTCGCCACTGTGTGATCGCAGACCTAGCGCCACCATAAGGCAGGTCTCGTGATACGATAAAGCACTCGCCCCAGTTGTACGGACGACCTAGCTAGCGACTAGATGTACGAAGCCTTTCTCTCTCATTAGCCGAGAGACAGAATAGCCTTCAGCTAAGTTAATGGCTACGAACTAGCAAGGCGCCATTAGCCTTACAGTGATTGTAATTAAAGTCTCCTGTGTATAGTCAAGAGCGATGTACCACAATGATTGATTAAAGATAAGTATTAATCCAGCTACGTACTTTTCTTCATAGCATTAATTACGTAGCCTGTTCCAGTACTTCACGCCCGTCTGCGTTAGTCTAGCGTGCATTTTCAGCCATCTCGAACTACAAGGTGTTGGCCCAGCTGCCGACACATCAGCCTCCACGCTCTCCTGACCTCAACCCTCTTGACTTTCATTTATGGGGGCATTTGAAAGCTCTTGTCTACGCAACCCCGGTACCAAATGTAGAGACTCTTCGTGCTCGTATTGTGGACGGCTGTGGTACAATACCCCATTCTCCAGGGCTGCATCAGCGCATCAGGGATTCCATGTGACGGAGGGTGGATGCATGTATCCTCGCTAACGGAGGACATTTTGAACATTTCCTGTAACAAAGTGTTTGAAGTCACGCTGGTACGTTCTGTTGTTGTGTGTTTCCATTCCATGATTAATGTGATTTTAAGAGAAGTAATAAAATGAGCTCTAACATGGAAAGTAAGCGTTTCCGGACACATGTCCACATAACAAATTTTCTTTCTTTGTGTGTGAGGAATGTTTCCTGAAAGTTTGGCCGTACCTTTTTGTAACACCCTGTATGAAACGTCTTAACAAAGCATCTACTACGCTGCAGGCCCTTAGAATTACAATATATACAGATTATGTTGAACTGTATTCTCTGTAATTATTGATTCAATCTTAATTTAGCCCCAGGTTAGGTGACTGTACTGGGTGATTTAATGACAGTCAGCTTCGCTTTGACGAGATAATGATATCATAATCGTTCCGATGGTTCACTTACTGCTTTTAAAATGTTTAAGAACTTAAATGGCGTCTCACAATGCTGTGGTATAGAAGAACTTCCGTTATCTGACGTTCACTGGACTTGGATTATGTCGGACAACTGAAAATGTCGGAAAATACAGAATAATTTGTAAATACTGTATTACTGAGGGAATGACGTGATTTATAGTTTATCAGTTCACTATTATTTGCAGTATCTCACAAAATGTGTTAAGAAAGGATGCTTGACAGCAATGTCTGCTTGCCAGCTGAATGACGTTCACTAACCCAGTAATCAGCCACATGTCGACACTCCGGCTGATTTAGCCTTTGTGTGCTGCTCAGGATACAGAGTGACAATTATTGAACTGTATCGTAAAAACGTAAATTAGTTACAAACTACGGCGTGCACACACTTTACTCAACATGTAAACTCCGCTACAAATATTCGCATTTAGGTTATGACATGTTCGATAAGCCTGCCATCATTGGTGATGATGTGGTGCAAACGAATAGCGAAATTCTGCATGATTCGCAGAGGTGTCGGAACATCGATGCTGTCGATTACCTCCTGAATGGCTGTTTTCAGCTCAGCAGTGGCTTTACGGTTATTGTTGTACACCTTCTCTTTAATACATCCCCACAGAAAAAAGTCACATGTTGTCAGATCCGGAGAATATGCCGGCCAATCGAGGCCCCTGTCAATGGCCTCTGTGTACACCAGAGCCAGAACGCGGTCCTCAAAGTACTCCTCGAGGACATCAAACACTCTCCTGCTTCGATGGGGTCGAGCGCTGTCTTGCATGCACCACGTCTTGCCGAAATCAGGATCATTTTGGATAATGGAGATGAAATCATTTTCGGAAACCTTCTAGTACCGTTCGGGAGTCACCGTGCTATCAACGAATATCGTACCGAATATTCCGTGACTAGACGTTGCAGACCACATAGGGTGAACAGACTTCTCGATTGCGAAATGTGGATTCTCAATACCCCAAATGCGCCAGTTTTGCTTATTGACGTACCAATCCAAATGAATGTGGGATTCGTCACTAAACCAAACCATACTGCGCATACTAAGTATCATCATGCCCTGCGGCGAACAGTGCAGTTCTAACGTCCTAACGCAAACTGTTCAGAAGTTATGACAATTTTATTTCGTATTCGGTTCAGAGACTGGTTTGATGCAGCTCTCCATACTACTCTAACCTGTACAAGCTTCTTCATCTCCCAGTACCTACTGCAACCTACATCCTTCTGAATCTGTTAAGTGTATTCATCTCTTGGTCTCCCTCTACGATTTTTACCCTCCACGCTGCCCTCCAATACTAAATTGGTGCCGACTACGGTGGTCTAGCGCTTCTAGGCGCACAGTCCGGAACCGCGCGACTGCTACGGTCGCAGGTTCGAATCCTGCCTCGGGCATGGATGTGTGTGCTGTCATTAGGTTAGTTAGGTTTAAGTACTTCTAAGTTCTAGGGGACTGATGACCACAGATGTTAAGTCCCATAGTGCTCAGAGCCATTTGAACCATTTGAACTAAATTGGTGATCCCTTGATGCGTCAGAATATGCCCTACCAACCTATCCATTCTTCTAGTCAAGTTGTGGCACAAATTTCTCTTCTCTACAATTCTATTCAATACCTCCTCGTTAGTTATGTGATCTACCCTTCTAATCTTCAGCATTCTTCTGTAGCACCACATTTCGGAAGCTTCTATTCTCTTCTTGTCTAAACTATTTATCGTCCACGTTTCACTTCCGTACATGGCTACAGTCCAGACAAATACTTAGAGAAACAACTTCCTGACACTTGAAGCTATACTCGATGTTAACAAATTTCTCTTCTTCAGAAATGCTTTCTTTGCCATTGCCAATCTACATTTTATATCCTCTCCACTTCGACCATCATTAGTTATTTTGCTCCCCAAATAGCAAAACTCATTTATTTCTTTAAGTGTCTCATTCCCTAATCTAATTTCCGCAGCATCACCCGATTTAATTCGACTACATTCCATTATCCTCGTTTTGCTTTTGTTGATGTTCATCTTATATCCTCCTTTCAAGACACTGTCCATTCCGTTCAGCTGCTTTACCAGGTCCTTTGCTGTCTCTGACAGAATTTCAACGTCACCGGGGAACCTCAAAGTTTTTACTTCTTCTCCATGGATTTTAATTGCTACTCTGATTTTTTCTTTTGTTTCCTTTACTGCTTGCTCAATATACAGATTGAATAACATCAGGGATAGGCTACAACCCTGTCTCACTCCTTCCCAATCACTGCTTCCCTTTTATGCCCCTCGACTCTTATAACTGCCATCTGGTTTCTGTACAAATTGTAAATAGTCTTTCGCTCCCTGTATTTTACCCGTGCCACCTTTAGAAGTTGAAAGAGAGTATTCCAATCAAAATTTGCAAAAGATTTCTCTAAGTCTGCAAATGCTAGATACGTAGGTTTGACTTTCCTTAATCTATTTTCTAAAATAATTCGTAGGGTCAGTTCATAGTTCAATAATCGTCGCTCTGTACGTTAATGCCGTCTTTGTTCTTTAATGTTCACATTGTGAGTCATCCTTTCATCGTTTACTTCTGCGCTTCCTTTACCATTCCTGAAGTCAAGACTACAAGAATAAAAGGCCGCAAAGTATCTATAATTTCGCTTATATTTTCTTTATTTATGTCACAACGAATGGGTCACAATAAGGATTTTTGCATGCCCTGGGGCACCAAAGCAGTTGATATAGTATATGTTGTAAAATAAACGTAAAAGACATGTGGACGCCAGAAAAAGCACATTACGGCTCTACTATTGTGCCATATTTTCCCGCAAGTTATTGACACTGTTAAATGTCAGGAAGATGTCTCAGGGTGTTGATTAGGCGGTGGATGCAGCAGCGATTTCCTAGGCGGTCGTGAAATCAGAAATTCAGCGGTACGAGCAACATATTTTGTTCAGTAATTACTCATACAAGCGCTGAAGGCGACGTCTCGGTGGTTTGCATTAGGCCTGTGTGGCGGGGCTCACCTCAGTACATCAAACCACGCGATAGAACTTGGCGGGCAGCGCGTTGGCCCGGCAGCAGGGCGGCCACCGCTCCGGTGCAGCGTCAGCGCCTTGGCTGCACGTGCCTACCTCAGGCGTTCCAGCCGCAGCTCGCCGCAGGTCAGGTGCGGGATCCACCCAGGCGCGGTCTGCAAACTGCGGACCCCTCGGCGATGCCCAGGAGTCAGTTGGCAGCAGCCTGCAGGAGGTCTCAATTGCACGGCGCCAGTTGCGACCTCAGCAATTTCATTGACTGGCTAGTTGCAAGTGAGTGTGAATAATCCATATCGAGTCGACGGCTGTTAGCAGTCAACGACAGATACTGATAGGTCCGTGCAGCTTCCTTTGGACCGCGGTGCGCATCCGGTCACATAGGGAGGCCAACGCAGTGCGGAATGTGGTAACCCAACTCATTTTAGCACCCGAACGGTGTCTTATACAGTGCCGCCTCTGCAGTATTCTGGCCCTGGAAGCGAAATTCCGAAGGCAGGAGCCGGCCGGGGTGGCCGAGCGGTTCTAGGCGCTACAGTCTGGAACCGCGCGACTGCTACGGTCGCAGGTTCGAATCCTGCCTCGGGCATGGGTGTTTGTGATGTCCTTAGGTTAGTTAGGTTCAAGTAGTTCTAAGTTCTAGGGGACTGATGACCTGAGAAGTTAAGTCCCATAGTGGTCAGAGCCATTTTTTGAACCGAAGGCAGGAAGTTGGCCTGGACGCTACAGGTTGTGGAGCCTACTAGGGAAGGCGTTGGCGCAACAGCGTTATAGAATTCTTCTATGCTGAGAGAATCTGCTTGTCCGTTAATCAATGGCGACAGTCGTCATGACGTTTGATTTTCACGACAACAAATACCTAAAAGGACGGTGGTTAAAATCTCTGTCTAGTCATCAGGATGTCGGGTTTCCATGATATCCCTAAATGGCCCAAGACAAATAGCGGGAAGGATCAATCGAGATGTTTGCTTTTATTCCTTTCGAGACGTGTCAGTCCCACAAGGTATGCACGAAAATTTTTGTGAATTTGAATGGCAGAGACAGGTACTGTCGGAAGTAATGCTATGAGAGCGCGTACTAGGTCATACCTCGATAGCTCGATCGGTAAGAGCATTTCCGGGGAAACACAAGATTCAGATTTCGATTCCGAGTTCGACACACTCTTTTAATCCGTAGGGAAGTTTGAAGTCAACTGAGCGAAAAATTGATTCTTGATTGTGTTCTCTCTAAAACGACGGAGCACTACCGAAAACTGTTCTCGTGGGCGATGCAGCTTACTCGTGGAAAACTTGTTCCGCATCCAGTGATAGTCTTCATTGCTTGAAAACTTTCTGCTGCAGGTAACAGAAATCGGTAAGAGTATTACTTAGTTGCACAATGATTCTGTTGCCTGCTTCTCGATTTCAGTCTGCCAGAGGCAGCAGTACTGCACACACATGTTTGGCAACAGGCAACTGGGGCGATGTTGTACATCGGTGCAGTCACCGTATCATTTCTAAGTTAAGTGACCTTACTGACTCACACTTTCCAAATTATACATTGCCTGTTATCAATGGTGTAGATACCATGCAGTACAGCTTTGACAGAAACCATCAGCGTCCATCTGATTTTGAGATCAAGGAATGGATCAAAAGTGAATTACAACTGCTGTGGTCAGAGATTCCATTTTTTTTTTTTTTTTTTTTTTTTTTTACTTAACGGATTGTGTAAGAAAATGAAGACTTTCGCAAGTTTAGACACTGCAGCGACCGTGATGTACCAATGCAGCACCGTGGATATATACAGTGTCAGGAATATTAGGACATAAATATCCTGGCTTTTAAATGTCCAAATAATGTAATTATTCGGGTACTGCGTTGCTATAAAACTGTACTCAGTGTGAAAAAGACGCACTTCTAATACATGTACAGATTGGTCGTAAGAAACGTTATAATCGATATGAGAAATCACGTGCCATCCTTTTCGATAGTAGGAGCTCCCAGGGATTTTGTATCGTACACTGGCCAGCCGCAGACACATGACCGTGCGCTGACCTGCGTAGTAACTGCCCTCCTAAATAGCCTGTACAACTCCCTCTCGGAACGCCACTACTTGAGCCTGTGTTAAGTCACAGGGGCCAGGAGCCGCTGCGTCTGCACGTACAGCAATTTAGGAAGAAACTCTTTGAAAAATAATGCAAAATGAGCAAGTGGTAGCGGACCGTAGGCCTATGGAAGCGTCCACTTCGAACACAACTTGTACAAGTACTGTTAGCGCTGCGCCGAACGGTAACAAGTGTGAACTGGAAAAATCTGAAGAGTTATAGATCACTAACAGATGCGACAATGTTCCTCTGTACACCAGGAATCAAACAAGACTGACAGAAATGTATATAGATTCTCAACAGCTGCCAGGACCGACTACAAGGTCAGAGGGGAAAATAAACAGGAAACAATGACACTCCGCAAGAAGTGGCACAAATGCAAGTTGATCAACCCCTCCGAAGGAACTCGTCGCTAAACAACAAGAGAAGTTCAGCACCTTGAAAGCATATTCGTTAGTCGAAAGCGTGTCAAAAAGAAAGTAGAATAAAACTGTGCTGGAAAAGGCAAAAAATGGCAGGAAATGTCCCCCCCCCCCCCAGCCGCCCTCCCCCCCCCCCCCACACACACACTCCCATAGTACATTACAGCAAGGAAATCCCAAAAAGACGAAATCATAACCAAACCCAAGAGGTGATAAATTCCGGGGCAGATGGCAACATCGGAAGCGTCTAAGGCGGCGACGTTCCCAGTCAGATAGGCGGATGATATAAAGAGACAGCTTCATTACTGTCTACTCCACGGTACAGATGAAACCAAGATATAAGAACCGTGTCGCCTCTTTTCGCACTTTCGTAGACAGACAAGTTAAATATTGTCTCAGTTGCGGTATGAATAGGATAATATGGATCATGATAACAGGAAAAACGTACATAGATCGCTTTTTACTCGCGCATAAGACTCCTCTCATTTCACCAGAGAATAACAGCCCTTACAGACACACATATTGCATAGCAACGCCAAACATCTGTATCATCTGTATAACGCAAAACATACGTCAGATGAAATGTGTATAGGAATATTTATACGTAGTTGCGGTCGATACAGCGCTAGTGCAAGAAGTGATTCCAAATAAAATAAATGGATATGAGACAATATGGAACTCCGGGAACCTCTGCGCCACAGTAGCTGCTAAAACGACAGTAAAAGACTTCATGCGGCGCAAGTTAAAATTCTTCATAATGGTAGCGATGTATCGTGTGTAATAGAAGCAACACACCTCGTTAAAGTGTACGGGCTGTCTGTAAATCAAGATAGGGAAGCTCGGAAGAATTTCTATAAAGCTCAAACACTTAGATTACGAGGGAACCCTCATGACGACCTCGTTATACCAGAATATTTTAATGGTGTTTTGTCACCGAAAGGTCAGACTCCGAACTCCAACAACAGCGAAGAACTTGGCATTCTCATTAAAAATCTAGATACGTGGGACACCTGGTGGTAGGTCACGACGGCGCCTTCAGATACACGTATGTAACAGACCTCGTAGTGAACTCATCAAACGTATTTACGTATCCTGCAACATACTCTCCAAACTGACTTTTATACAAATTTGGCCACTACGTTTTCCAAACACACTGCTTACCACATTGTAATATAAATCTACAACGCCAGAATATTTATACGTGTCGAAGTTTGATGAAACTAAACACATCGAGGGCCAGGGTGGCCGAGCGGTTGTAGGCGCTACAGCCCGGAACCGCGCGACCGCTACGGTCGCAGGTTCGAATCCTGCCTCGGGCATGGATGTGTCTGACGTCCTTAGGTTAGTTAGGTTTAACTAGATCTAAGTTCTAGGAGACTGATGACCTCAGCAGTTAAGTCCCATAGTGCTCAGAGCCATTTGAACCATTTGAACTAAACACATCGATCTTAGAAAACAAGCACGTAAAGGATGAGGCACGCTGTAACGAGGAAAATGCATAGCTATGCAAATATAACGAATTCGTGGATGAAATGCACAAAGCCCAAACTCAGAAGAACAATAATACATTCTGCTAGAGTCCCGGCGGAAGTTCGAGTCCTCCCTCGGGCATGGGTGTGTGTGTGTGTTTGTTCTTAGGATAATTTTGGTTAAGTAGTGTGTAACCTTAGGGACTGATGACCTTAGTAGTTAAGTCCCATAAGATTTCACACACACATTCTGATAGAACAAAACAGTACAACGGAATTTCTATTCCACGCCCTTATAGATTTACAGAAGAAAAACCATATAATTAAATCCTCGAAAGACATTTGATAATAAAGGTCGAAATTGTCAAACTTATACCGAAGCAAACATTATTATAGCAAGTGAGAGCCAGAGAACATTCCACGATACAAACTGAAAGAACTTCTGCTTACTAACTACACCAAGAAAAGTTTAACTCGAATAGAAAATTAATATCCGAAGCAAGACACCCGGGCCTGATGACTCACCCACTGAATTTTACGCGGAATGTGGGGAACTGTTGACAAATCTATTTACCTAAATGTGTAATGAGATGCTGCAAACGAGTCATGTTCCTACTGAAATTCGAGAAAGAGTGATAGTCATGAAACCTAAAGAAGCTGAAAAGGAAAACAACGATTAGTATAGACCACTCACTCTACTTAATTCTAGTTGTAAGATACTGTCCCGATAAATATGGGAAGAACGAAACTCGCAGCACAACATCCAATCGATATTTGTGAGGCCTGTGTTGGGAACGGAAGGACCATCATTCACATCACACCCTAACCAACGTCACAGACACGACAGCAGGTTGTATACTATTAGCGCTACATCGGCAGTTCTGTCCCTTGATCTTCACACATCGTTTGGCAGTGTGAAGCATTATTACCTGAATATTACTTTGAAGAAAATTAATTTATGTCAAGAATTTTGCAACACAATCCACGCCGTGATATGTGAAATAATTCATATAAAGATAACCATAAATAGCCTGATCAGGATCAACCATTCTGTCAGACAGGGCTGTCCGTTGTCCATGACACTGTTGGCTGGTGCATTTGAGGAATGGGTTCAAATGGTTCAAATGGCTCTGAGTACTATGGGACTTAACATCTGTGGTCAGCAGTACCCTAGAACGTAGAACTACTTAAACCTAACTAATCTAAGGACATCACACACATCCATGCCAGAGGCAGGATTCGAACCGGCGACCGTAGCGGTTATGCGGTCCCAGACTGAAGCTCCTAGAACCGCACGGCCACACCGGTCGGCATTTCAGCAATTATTTGCTGCTATTCACCGAGAAACTAACTGGCTGTCATGGTGTCATACTATTAGCAACACAGAACGAAGAAACGGAAAAGCTGCGAAAGCTAACTGGCAGCTACTGCGAAGCCAATAATGCAATAATAAACATTCGAAAATCTACAATTGTGGCCTCACTCAAACTGCATTTTAGCTTACTGGATGGAAACCTCTTGACCATGCATATATCAAGCCTACGTTTCACAAAACACCTACAGCGAGCTAGCGGATCAACTGGAGAATAAGTCTAGGAACTACAAGAGGGGTTGTGTCATTGTCACTCAGTCACTTGAAAATGGCATAAAAGGGCGAAACGTGAGTTGTATGTGTGAAATCTTATGGGACTTAACTGCTAAGGTCATCAGTCCCTAAGCTTACACACTACCTAACTTAAATTATTCTAAGGACAAACACACACACCCATGCCCGAGGGAGGACTCGAACTTCCGCCGGGACTAGTCGCACAGTCCATGACTGCAGCGCCTTAGACCGCTCGGCTAATCCCGGGTGGACTGGATTGTAATTAAATAAATAACAATGCAGTTCAATGACGGTGTGTTCATTTAAAAATAATTGCTCAGCAACATCAAAAACTCATTATAAGAGGGGGATTGCGAAGGTACTCGCACAGAGAGCTCATTACCGTGCAAGAAATACAGTGCATAATTAATGGGCTGTAAGTTGGTTTGTTCCGAACGGTGAAACATTTAAAATTCCGCACATTACAATGCAGATATTGTATGAAAATGGAGGATTACACCTTGTGTGTATCAGAGAAAAATATTTTGCCATCTATTTGCGAAACATGCTTCATCATCGTCAACAGCTTCGGAGAACACTTACAAGTTATGTAATCTATGGCATAGAGCCAAAAGGTAGAGAACTGCCAACTGATATAGGACGCATCAATCCCCATCTTAGACACATACGCAAATTCTTCGCAGGTTGTATAGGAAGATCAAGTCCAGAGAAGCCTTCAGCTAGGAAGTTACACAATGTAATATGCCCAAAATGTAAGAAGAAAGTAGAAAGTGCCAGCGGGTCCTAGAACTGGAAGAAGATATGAGCAAATATCCACAACCCGCTGATAAATCCATATACACGATATCTGTGGCACAGTGTTGTCCACCAAAAGATTACCACAAACAGTAAACTACGTTAAATAGAGCTTAGCCCCTGTCAATGTGTATTTGCTATAGCGTGAAGGATACCATACACCATCAACTAAAAATCACGAGAAGTCTGAAATTTGGCAATGGACAAGGCAAAAACTTGTACTCGTAATTCGAACTCTGCCATCCACGTATGGCTCAGAAGACATTCTACTCCAGAACATGCCCTTTATTCAAATATTAATATCAGTGGACTTCGGATGCTTCTACCAAATTAGCAAGAAAATAGAACTCGTTCTCTAAGATTACTAGAATTACCGGACAGTAGTGCACAACAAATTGCTGCGTTACACGATACACCCAGGTAATCCTACCCATTGTGACTGCTGCGTTGCCATGCTGATCGATGCTATGATACTGATAATACTCGGGAGGAGTAAAAATCGATAGTGCAACAGACTGAACGTAAGAGTGAACATACATTAATTGCGCATCTGTATCACCCAATACACGTTTTGGAAGATAACTTCAGTGAACATTTTAAACAGGGCTCCTGATTTTAAAAGAGGAGTACTGCTGTTTTAAAACAGCGGTTTTCACAAGGAGTGTCAGGATTATCTTGGACTTATCAGTGGTCCAATGTAAAAAAAGTGCGGAGAAACCTAAACAGTCTTTGATCGGAATATTGTTAATTCACTTCAGTAACTGATTTCCATCCTTACGACCGTCATAAAATATATAAAAATGGGAAGGATGTCTATGCTTATAAGTAAGAGCATTGTGATAAATTAAACCGATATAAATAGTAGCGCTGATACACATGACCTGTGAATCGTGTAATAAATAACATACATGTCTCCTTAAACTTAATAGAAGAAGAAAATAATTTGTTTAGCGGTGACTGACATCGCCAACAAATATAATAGCATGATGAAACTGTGATGAACATTCATGGCCGGTGGTGTAGGACCGCCGTTAGCATTCTGTGCTGACAGTGCGATAAAGAGAGCACACGAGGCTTAATCGCTATGTGTCGCTCACTTTATGGCCAGTTTACGATGACGCGTTACAAAGCCAGGGATAGGATGTTTGAAATTCTACATAAACCATAATAGAATGAGTTAAAAAAGTAATTAAAAAGAGCTATAATTTAAATTGGGTTAACTGTTAAATAACTATTGAAACTATACTTTCCAGTTTTGAAATAAGTGTTTCCATCGTATATAGTACATGACTAAAGTAACCGAAAGCATCGTACACACAGGAGTGGGAGTCTCAGTCACCGAGTTGCTAGAAGTTACGCTCTTGATTCGAAATATGTTTATTAAAACCGCTTTCTCATAGCATCGGAATATCATCTCCGTCACTGCGTTCATCTCCAGCCGTATTCATCTTTCCAACGTCGAGAGGTCAGATTATCCTGCCGCGGACGAAGGCTACCTCTGTCGTCGGACCGCACTACGACAACCAAGCTATCAGAACAAGGACATCGTCTGGAATCATTACTACGTGAACAGTTGCCGTAATCCACCAGACACCGCCTGCTATCTGGAGAGCAATATGGACAACGGCTACCTACCGCGTGTTCGCAGAATCTTTCCACAGGACCCCAGAACCACCAACGGCGCCATCAGCTGCCCACGCAACGGCAGCATAACCGTCAGAAATCGCACCACCAGCAATATCATTGACTGCTACGTCATCAGCAATTGTATCACCATTGACGGAAACAATCACACCATCAACAGAAGCATCCACAACGACGCCTGTAGCAATAACAGCTACAATGCATACAACGGTGCTTGTGGGTAAATATTCCCTACCCTAATCATCTTCTTGGCTCTAATGTCGGAAGCTCGTTGTGTGTGTAGCTTCTTACTTTTATCGGTAGACTGTTTTCTTCTTTTGAATGGTTATTTCAGTTCCCCTCAAAGAGAGGAGCTGGTAGCGGATACAACCGATTCTCAGACAGTTGTTGGAAGAGTAGAACAGGTCATTCTCCAGTTTCTCCCGGTGTATTTCTTGCTCGAACAGCTCACTGGTGTACCGCCGGTCCCACTGGTGTACTGCCGGTCCATAGTGTCCAACGGGCACAATATTTCGGAGATCAGACATTTCGCCATCGTCAGGTGCGCTGACGATCTGAGCTCCTGAGGGTGGGCGGCCGTCTTAAATCCCCTCCCCTTGCGAGGCGTACTCTCTGCGGTCCGCGCCCGCGCGTCAGCGGTGAGACGCTGGCGTCGGTGTCTGTGGTGGCGGCGATGTAAATGCCTCGTCCGCCCTAGACGCCCATTCGTTTCCTTTGGTATACGCCGGCCTTCCGCAAACCGAGATCGTCTTTGACACTTCCCAGTAATTGGTGGGAAAAAGACAGTCCCTACTCGTTGTTTCCTCAATATTCGTCCTATTTTCCCCGATAGTGTGCCAGTATACGATATATAGGCAGTGGCTATCTCTTTCTCCGTGACTTCTGCCGTCTCCACACGCTGTACTGTAGATGTGGGGCGGAGAGCTCGTCTGATCTGCTATTCTCAGTACCCGTTTTTCCGAAATACAGTATTGAGGTGTCCCAGCTCTTGGGGCAGACTCTCTGCGTCAGAGATGACGTGCGCCCTGTGCACCAGGGTTTTCAGCACCCCATTCCTCTGCGCAGGGTGGTGAGAGCTATCCACTGGCAAATACAGGTCGGTGTGCGTTTTCTTCCCGTATACCCCGTGACCCAGGGTGCCATCAGCTCTTCTTTTGACCATGATGTCCAGGAATGGTAATCTTCCTTCTGCTTCTGTCTCCATAGCGAATTTGATGTTCGGATGTATGGAGTTCAGGTGTGTAAGTAAGTCTGGAGCTTGACCCTTCCATGGGGCCAGATCACGAACGTGACATCCACATAACGTAGAAAACAAGTAGGTTTCAATTTGGATGACGCCATAGTTTCCTCCTCGAAGTACTCCATACAGAAATTCGCGACCACAGGCGAGAGTTGGCTCCCCATCGCGACTCCTTCTGTTTGTCCATAGTATTCTCCATTAGAGAGAAAATACGTGGAGGTCAGAACGTGCTTGAACAGGTCTGTCGTCTTCTCATCAAATTTCTGTGCAATAAGCTCAACCGTCTCCCGAAGAGGCACATTGGTGAATAATAAAACAACGTCAAAACTCACCAGGATATCTGAGTCCTTCAGCTTGAAGTTGTCGAGACGTTTTACGAAGTCCACGAAATTACGAACGTGATGAAGGCATTCTCCCACATAAGGGCTTATTAATTCTGCCAGGTATTTGGCCAGCAAATATGTAGGCGCCCTAATGTTGCTGACAATTGGGGGTAGCGGCACCCCTTCTTTGTGGGCTTTAGGGAGTCCATAAAGTCTTGGCGGTACAGGTCTTTGAGGTGGCAATTTCTTGGCTACACCCTCTGCTAAATCTGCGTCCTTGAGAAGAGCTCTAGTCTTGTTTTCCACCCTCTGTGTGGGGTCAGCGTTGATCTTCCTGTAAGATTCGTCATTTATCAGGCTCTGCATTTTCTCAATGTAGTCATTATGGGAAAGAACAACCGTAGCATTGCCTTTGTCAGCCGGTAAGACAACAATTTCAGTGCTCTCTCTCAAGTCGCGAATGGTTGCCCTCTCCCTGCTGGTAATATTCGACTTCATCGGTTCAGTTCTCGTCAGAGCACAGTAGGTCCCTCGGCGTACTGCTGCAGCTGCTTCAGGTGGTAGTCGCGCAGCAACCTGTTCAACTGCACTGACAATGTCCGCTACCGGCGTGAACCTAGGTGTGGGAGCAAATTTACGTCTCTTCTCCAGAACAGAAACTGTATCCCTAGTCAGTTCAAAGTCTGTGAGATTGATCACCGTCTTGAGTGGAGCCTCCAGCGATGGTTTCTCAGAGAGACGAGAGAATTTAGATATCTGACGTCCTGAGGTCTTCTTTCGTGAAGAATCGGCGGTAACCCAGGTAACACCATCAATCCAGTCCCATTTTCCGAAATTAAAATGATTGGCTAGTTGTAGATGTAGTTTGAGTAGTTCTTTGGAGTTGTATTCAAGGCTGCGTCTGGTATAGTGTACACTTGTAGATGTAGTTTCAGTAGTTCCTGGGAGTTGTACACCAGGCTGCATCTGGTAGCGACTTGGGAAGTGTCAAAGACTATCTCGGTTTGCGGAAGGCCGGCATACACCAGATTCCGTGTCAATGTGGGAAGGCTTATATTGAACAGACAGTGCGCACCATCGAAGATCGTCGCCGAGAACATCAAAGGCACACTCGACTTGGGTACCCCAACAAGTCGGCGGTCGCAGAGGACTGATTGTCCGAAAATCACGAAATAGGCTACCAACATACCAGGGTCCTAGCACAAACATCTAAATACTGGGACAGCGTCGTTAGAGATGTTTTCGAAATTCGTACAATGACGGACTCACCAACCGAGATTGCGGCTACAACCTCAGCAGGGCATGGGGACCAGCATTGCGTCTAATTTAAAAGATGCTCAGCAAAGGAAACGAACGGGCGACTAGGGTGGATGAGGCAATTACACCGACGCCAACACAGACGCCGACGCCAGAGATTCACCGACCGCTGTCGCGCGGGCGCGGACCGCAGAGAGAACGTCTCGCGATGGGAGGGGATTTAAGATCGCCGCCGACTATCAGGAGCTCAGTTCGTCAGCGCACCTGACGATGGCCCCATGTTGATCGCCGAAATATTGCGCCCGTTAGACACTATGGGCCGGCAGTACACCCGTGGGCTGTTCGAACTAGAAATGGTGTTCTAAAATACACTCCTGGAAATGGAAAAATGAACACATTGACACCGGTGTGTCAGACCCACCATACTTGCTCCGGACACTGCGAGAGGGCTGTACAAGCAATGATCACACGCACGGCACAGCGGACACACCAGGAACCGCGGTGTTGGCCGTCGAATGGCGCTAGCTGCGCAGCATTTGTGCACCGCCGCCGTCAGTGTCAGCCAGTTTGCCGTGGCATACGGAGCTCCATCGCAGTCTTTAACACTGGTAGCATGCCGCGACAGCGTGGACGTGAACCGTATGTGCAGTTGACGGACTTTGAGCGAGGGCGTATAGTGGGTATGCGGGAGGCCAGGTGGACGTACCGCCGAATTGCTCAACACGTGGGGCGTGAGGTCTCCACAGTACATCGATGTTGTCGCCAGTGGTCGGCGGAAGGTGCACGTGCCCGTCGACCTGGGACCGGACCGCAGCGACGCACGGATGCACGCCAAGACCGTAGGATCCTACGCAGTGCCGTAGGGGACCGCACCGCCACTTCCCAGCAAATTAGGGACACTGTTGCTCCTGGGGTATCGGCGAGGACCATTCGCAACCGTCTCCATGAAGCTGGGCTACGGTCCTGCACACCGTTAGGCCGTCTTCCGCTCACGCCCCAACATCGTGCAGCCCGCCTCCAGTGGTGTCGCGACAGGCGTAAATGGAGGGACAAATGGAGACGTGTCGTCTTCAGCGATGAGAGTCGCTTCTGCCTTGGTGCCAATGATGGTCGTATGCGTGTTTGGCGCCGTGCAGGTGAGCGCCACAATCAGGACTGCATACGACCGAGACACACAGGGCCAACACCCGGCAATTTGGTGTAGGGAGCGATCTCCTACACTGGCCGTACACCACTGGTGATCGTCGAGGGGACACTGAATAGTACACAGTACATCCAAATCGTCATCGAACCCATCGTTCTACCATTCCTAGACCGGCAAGGGAACTTGCTGTTCCAACAGGACAATGCACGTCCGCATGTATCCCGTGCCACGCAACGTGCTCTAGAAGGTGTAAGTCAACTACCCTGGCCAGCAAGATCTCCGGATCTGTCCCCCATTGAGCATGTTTGGGACTGGATGAAGCGTCGTCTCACGCGGTCTGCACGTCCAGCACGAACGCTGGTCCAACTGAGGCGCCAGGTGGAAATGGCATGGCAAGCCGTTCCACAGGACTACATCCAGCATCTCTACGATCGTCTCCATGGGAGAATAGCAGCCTGCATTGCTGCGAAAGGTGGATATACACTGTACTAGTGCCGACATTGGGCATGCTCTGTTGCCTGTGTCTATGTGCCTGTGGTTCTGTCAGTGTGATCATGTGATGTATCTGACCCCAGGAATGTGTCAATAAGATTTCCCCTTCCTGGGACAATGAATTCACGGTGTTCTTATTTCAGCTTCCAGGAGTGTACATAATACAAAGATGAAAATAAATAATGATTTAAAAAATACTTTCTTGGGCAATACCTAAAATTTTTACGTAAAAGGGGATGATAGTAAATGAATTGGGTGTTTTTCATCACTATGGTGGGTAGTAATGATGATTTTAAAATTTTATGGATGATTTTCCATAACAGTCAACACATAATCACTGATGATAGAGAGAATGATTCTATAGCGTTGCGGTGACGCATGAAAATGATCATGGAGACAGAATTTGGCCCTGTGGAACCGCATGTAACGACTTAAAGTCAACAAGGTGGAGGAACGGTAAGGAGGAAAATGGAAGGATGGTGTGACTAAAGCTGGAAGGAGAGGTATATCTTAAGATACATTTCATCGTTGTGGAGGACAAGTTGGATCAATATACGGTGAGAGGGAATGTATAAGTCGTGAAGGTGCACGGAAAGTGGAATATGGGTGTAGTGGCCCAGCAGGCTACCTGCATTGGTGATTAGTGGGTGGAATATTGAGTATCCGGACTGTGTTTTACTATTAATGTATTCGACCCTGTTGTGTAACAAGCTGTATGTCCGCTGTGCTGTGTATTCGAAAATGTTGTGTTTGACTGAGCTTCATGTAGCTGAGAAACAGCCATGAGGCGGATGGATGACGGAGGTAAGCGTCAGCTGGGAGAATGCTGTGAGCCACAGCTGCAAGCACGAAACGACGTGGGGCATTGTCGTGCAGCGGGCGGATGCAACTTTCAGTTCCCATCATGGTGAGGTAAATCGGACTGCCACATGCTTGTGAACGCCGAAGTCTGGATGTGCTGAAACTAAAAGCTTCAAATGTTCACTAGAAACGCGGAAACCACTTCCAGACATTGTATAGGAAGTCTGCTGACAACGCTGAAATCGCAATAGGGAGGCGAATTCAGTGAAATAATTACCATATTTATAAAATAAATATTAGGAAACTTAATAACATTCATGTGAGCAACTGTTTATAACAACAGTTACAAAAGCTAGAGACACACTACGTATGAGTATCACATCCAACGCATAGGTCTTGAAGTCAGCTATAGAATGACGACTGCTTAAGTATGATAGTACGTCAGTGGTAAATACAATAACGATTTGAGTTTGATTAGCTCTTGTTGTTCCGTTTTAGGATGTACGAAATATAAATCAAGGTTGATTATTCTGCTATGTCGAACGTTTTATTAAGCAGCATCTGTCTGGAAATTGTCTACGAATCTAGGCTGACTTACATTTATGTATGTACGGTGTCTGTTCTTTCGGACATGTCCGAAAAAAGATCATTTCTGTGCGGGTGCACACATACGCTTGAACTCATGCGGGAATAGACCTTGTCACGAGCGTTGAGATTATTGGGCAAGGAGCACTACTTTCGTAGTGCGTGGAGTATGTTGAGAGTGTGAGTCTGCTGGAGGGGCGTGCTTGGTATACGGGTATACGTCCCCGCAGGACCGCTAATTCCTTTACCCGTGCTGGCTTGGCCTCTGTAATAAAAAAAACTGAGTGAAGGGATCAATAGCGAACTTCAACGAGTGTCATGTGGCGTACGCTAAGAGTAATTACAACGAACAATAACGAGCAAAATGCAAAGAAAAGGGGGAGGGGTTAGAGCGCCTGCCTAGTAACGGGTTCGAATCCCGGTCGGGCACACAATTTCATCTCTCTCCGTTTATTCTATCAGCGTCTCGTACACAGCTGGTGTTTGTAATTCATTGAAATTTATATTACATTTGTTTAAGATATGTAAATATTGTACAATATTTACTCATTAAAATGGTGGCCTATTTACAAGATGTTACTTGACTCTAGTGGTCACGTGACAGAAGTTTTATATTACCTAGCAGAGAATGGTTTCATGGTCTTTTGATACTCGTGTCTAGTTGGGTAAGGTCGTTCGTAAGGTTCGAGCGGCCAGTGAGCCGCATGCATTTAAGTGGTAATACGGAGATGATTTCGATGTGCCCCTGTTTGGGACTTGCGATGTTTTAGCGTAACAGATTGGGAGTTAGAATCTATTACAGTGAGCAGTGACTGCAGTTCGTTTTTAGTGAACTGGTTATTGTATAGAGGATGATTTTTCCACCGCGTACAAACTCTAGGGATTGATCTATGAGAGGATACGGAAAAAAAGATCTAATGAACTTATGTCCGAAAACACATGGCTTCGATGCTAGAGACCATTCATTCAATCTACTTTGTTACAGTGACTGCGTTCTAATACTCGCTGTAGCATGTAGTCACAGCTACAGCATGTGTTGAAAATGGTTTCCATGTGTCTCAACGCTTGCATGTACTCACCGTAGCATGTTCTGTCTCATACGTTCACATCGGCCAGGCTACAGTGTCAAAGGCAGCATGAATATGCTGCTCCAGTGTCCCCACATCTGGAATGGGCTCTGCATACGCGATAATTTTGAGACTGCCCCATAACCAGAAATCGGACGGGTTGAGATACGGTGAACGAGAAGGCCATCAACTGCACCCGCAAGAAGAGCCGATAGTAAGGGCCTGTTAGGTGACGTGGAAGGAAGAATGGTTCCAAAACACGGTCGTCCACTACCCTGTTGTCCGCCTAGATAGCTGAGTGGTCAGTGCGACAGAATGACATGTAAAGGGATTCCGCTTCGATACCTGGCTGGATAGGAGATTTTCTCCGCTCTGGGACTGGGTATTGTGTTGTCTTCATCATCATCTCATCCCCATTGACGTGCATCTCGGTGAAGTGGCGTCAACTAAAAAGAATTGCACCAGGCGGCCGGTCTAATGGACGGGAGGCCCTAGCCACATACTTCAATTACCCCGGCCCACACATTCCGGCTGCGCCGACGTTGATGATTCGCTTTCACCATACCATGGGGGTTCTGCACACTATCCCTTAGATGACTGTTATGAAAGTTGAAGACACCGCTCCGCGTAAAAGTGGCTTCGTCTGTGAATATGATGGATGACACAAATATAGGAATCGTGATTGCCTGGTGAAGAAAACTGTGAAAATACTGCTCTCGATATGGAAGGTCTGTCGCTAGTAAGCTTTGGACATCCTGTAAGTGATAAGGGTAGTAATAGTTGTCATCAAAAATGTTCCACAAGGTCGTCTAACCTCCGCTGTACTGGCGGGCCAACTGCCTGGTACTGACACGGCGGTCGCCTTCCACAGTGTTAATAACACTTTCCTTCATGTACGGTGTCCGAAAATTTCGAGTACGTCCGTCATGATTTCCACCTTCCTGAAACGACCTTGTGTCTGACAAACGGCGAAACACTGTTGCAAAGATTGAATGCTGTGATTGTTGTCAGCGAGGATAGGTCTCCTGATATAACATCACTGCCCACCGCCCATTGCCGGTTGCCTTCCCATAAATAAAGACCATGTCGGCAAGCTCTCGATTAGAATACGGAACCATTGTGTACAACGTTTTATTACATCCGCTATAAAGTGAGTCACCAAGAGAAGTGAAAAGAAAAATGTTCAAATGTGTGTGAAATCGTATGGGACTTAACTGCTAAGGTCATCAGTCCCTAAGCTTACACACTACTTAACCTAAATTACACTAAGGACAAACACACACATCCATGCCCGAGGGAGGACTCGAACCTTCGCCGGGACCAGCCGCACAGTCCATGGCTGCAGCGCCTTACACCGCTCGGCTAATCCCGCGCGGCCAAGAGAAGTGAATCGGACACAAAATTACCAATTACTATGACAGAAGAGGGCGCAAGGACAGCACGTATGAGGAACAGTCCCATCCTCTAGGAGGAAACCATGCATACTGTTAATGTTGCTGCATGGTACAGCGCATATTATACCGCAGTGTCTGTAGCGAATATGATTAAATAAATGGTCTCTACCACGGAAATCATGCTTTTTCCGACATAAGTTCATTAGACCTTTTTTGTTCCGTATCCTCTCATCGATGAATCCTTTCAGTTTGTACATGGTGGAGAAAATCAACCTGTACAGTTTTCAATGAAATTACAGAACTTCAGAATTCTAATTGCGTTTGAGTGATCTGAGTGCATCGCACAGTGCTGTTGTATTACATTCCATATTACCTATGATTGCTCTGCTTGCTGTGCTAGCCCAGTTAATTCATTTATTATTGCTCACTGTGTTTAAATAATAGTCACATAAGGCTACCATCGAAGTAACTTGTGTTTGATCTGAATAATTTGATAGTGAACTTTAATTCTGTGATCAGGCTTCATCATTAGCCTGAAGAATCATTCCTTCCTTATCTCCTTATTAGTTAACCCATTAATTTATTTACGGATTTTTTAAAATTATGGCCGATTGTCTGATAAGTGCGCCATATGAATTATCGACACTTCTACAAGGTGCTTCTCAAATGAATGTGAAATGGCTGATATGCTAGGCTATAACAAGCAACTTTCACATAGCAACCCATGTCTACATCCCCTAGCATTCGCTAATGGGCGTCATTTAAGAGCATCACATGCACTGGAAAGGTAGGCATACAACCCGCCATCTGAATCGAAATGGTAGCAGCTAATTACGGATGGGACATCATCACGGGATTCCTTCCAGCATTTTCTGGGACACGAACGCGTTGTGTTCGGCAGTGGAAATGCCTGTCTGAGAAGACGTCATGCAGAGGACGGCATCTGCGTGCACTGCAGTGTCTAGTAAGCCCTGCATCAGTGTGTCAACAAACGGGTACCCTTTTGCCTTTGGTACTGTGTGAAGCGGAAGAAAAATTTATGACTTTTCGTAGGGCGAAAGGGCAGACATGCAGTGTGCATCTGGGGTAGTAAATAGAAATGCTCTCGCTACTCAGCAGTTGTAAGTTCAGCGGTGTCCAATCGCCGAGTGGCAGATCCACGAACGTTCGCTGCAATCCACAGCCCCTGAAAGAGACAGCTGTATTTGAGGTAAGTTGCCCACTTACAAGATATCGTATTGGTTCATGTGCATTTAAGGCCTATATCGAAACCCAATGCATTCATTTAGTAGTACAGGTGCGAAAGCCGAACAGACGCTGTCATCAACATACAGTGCGTACATCAGTTAGAGCAGGTGGAGTTACCACTCCTGCGAAACACGCCTTCAACAAGCTTGCAGAGTGTTTCTCGGGAAACGGATGTAAGCCATTCTGTAGTCTGATGTATGTGGAATGAAGACGATTTACACTCTAACGATCGTCAGAAAACTCAAAACGCCGGCCCCTGTGGCCGAGCGGTTCTAGGTGATTCAGTCCGGAATCGCGCTCCTTCTACGGTAGCAGGTTCGAATCCTGCCTCGGGCATGAATGTGTGTGATGCCGCTAGGTTTAAGTAGTTCTAAGTCTAGGCGACTGAAAACCTCAGATGTTAAGTGCCATAGTGCTTAGAGCCGTTTGAAAGCTCAAGTCCTTAACCCAGAAGATTTTCCGCGTCGGACTGCCTTCTGAAAAAGGTTTTTAGTTCGGTATGCCATTCAACCTGAATTCCTGGACTGTGTAACAATTGAGACTTTGTACGGGCGCTGATGACCGCGCAGTTGAGCGCCCCATTAAACAGACATCATCAACCTGAATTCCCACACTTTGTACTTTTTATGGATGAGAAATTCCTTACAAAGGAGAATGTGTTCAACACTCAAAACGTGTTGATATGGAAAAAGCAGCATGACGCATTTGTTCGGGGTCAGCAAGAGTGCTGGGCCGTCAACGTTTGGAATGGTCTGGTTAGCGATAATCTGATAGAACCATTCATGCTCTCTCGACGACGGGAAACAAAGAGATACTCACTGCCATGGTTACTGGAGCACATGTTTCCGCGCACTTCGCTCACGTCATGACCCTTGCTCTTCAATATAGATCTTCCCTTCCAAACTTACGTATTACCTCATAAGATTTTCTCTATGGGTAAATACACGAAATTTTATAACTTTTGGTTGCCATCATTTCTGACGAAATTAATTATCCCATTGCAACCAGGAAAACAAATTCAATGATCTAAACAATAAAGTTTTGTGGGGGAAATTGTTTCAATGCCTTTGATGATATGCATACTACGTGGTTAATGTAGGGAGTTTATAATGGAAATTTTGAGAAGAAAGTTTGCGAAAATCTTACATAGACCATGATACATGAAATAGGATTGTGTAAAATTAGGATGGTGCATCTCACATACTTTGTCACATCACCCCCCCCCCCCCCCCACACACACACACACACAATTATGGAGATGGATATTATCAAATAGAAGGACAGATAACTACATCTTAAAAGCAAAACTACCCTAAATTATACACAGAAATTTTTGAATATTAATGACGGTTTTTAATTCCTCATTGTTACTATAATTTTTATTGGCTATTTAACTAAATCCTCTGAGATCTTGGTCATCTTATTTCAAAATGACATCGCTATCAAGACTCTACAAAATTCAACATATGTTTTGTTTCCAATTGTTTCTCTTTTTTCTGCATTACCATTACAATGCGTGCCATGCTCTTTTTCCAGTGTCACTGTTTGACTATTGCTTCATTCGCGATACTTCAGAGTTCAAATCCATGACAACAGTGCCAGCTCATGGACACATGAAAAACATACAAAATTTCACATCAATGTGTTAGTCCAAACTTGTTAACTCTACAAATTAAATCTTGTACTCTATCTACAAGTATGCCTGGGTTTATAAAAAAAAATTACAGGGACATAAAGATTTTAGTATTAACTGAAAGGTTGGGAGACAGATTATCTCTCTTTTTGCATTGGTATTTCAACTGAAGTGCGATATTAGATTTTACTCAATTATAAGCGTAAAAAATATCTTATGAACCGTCCATTCAAAACGTTAAAAGACAAGCATTCATTTTGTTAACTTTAATTCCAAATTTCTATTTTCAGTATATTACAGTCACATTTTAGTGCTCTTCCTTTTAGTTCTTCATGTCATACAACAAAGAAAGGATTTGGTGAACTACCAGATTTTCGCTCTTTAGCGGCATCCATAATCAAATATAATTAATACATTTCTGTATTCATCCTTTACTATTAATTTTACACTACCTTCACGTTAGAAGATTATATGGCAGTACTTTAATGCCATATTACATGGTTAAGACACCAAAGTGCATAATCAATAATCATTATTTTAAGTATTTAAAGGACTTGTTGCTGATGGAATAAAAATTTCAGCTTTCTCATACCTTATTTACAAAAACTTCTATATTAAAAGTTTACTAGCATCTCGTTTAGTTGATACCAAGATTCACAAAAATTCCTTTATTCCTAATATACAAAAACATACAATCAGAACTACATCACAAAGTATTTACAGTCTTGCCCTGTTACAATTAAGATGCCTTTTTGCTCTGAACTTGTCATATACTGAGACACTAATGGACACTTAACACAGAAATACGTAAATACACAATAAAAGTCATAAATACGTGACAAAATAAACAGTCTCTTGCCATGCAACCACTATGATGTTCATTTGTCTTATATTTCTTATACGAGTCTACTGTTTCACGAATGGATAATTAATACAGAAATAAATATATGCACAATAATAATCATAAATACATGATAAAATAAATTTATTCTTGCCTGAGCAAAATATATGGAGACTGCATACTGAACATAAATATCGCATCTAACTTTAATCATAATATAATTAAATTAATTTATCATGCTCGGTTGATATATGATACAAAGAGGATGTATTGTCCTGATGAGATGGAGGTTGTCACTGGGACAAACAGTCTCACAACAAGATCATAACAAAGCGTCTTTCTAATTTTGTTATCCCTGTTACTTTTTTCCATTGGGTTTACTTTTACCCTAAGGTGAATTAGTTCAGATTCATAACTTAACTAATAATTTTTCAGAGTTAGTAGTGCAGACAAATTGTTACTAAGGTTTGACATGGTACTTATATCTTCTAAAAAATCTCTTAACAGCAGTATGAAACTTCATTATGTGTTAATTATCCATTTCTTCGTCTTATATTCTCAAAATTGACACTGTATATGACAAAATATTAAATAATTCCACATGAGTACCATAAACCTTATAGAAGAGAAACAATTGCTTGCACTGAACTATATAGATGTTACTTGGTACTGAAAGGGTACAGTACCACCCGACTTTGAAAATAGGTACGAAATACTTCATTATTTTTGTCAGAACAACACACTTTTTTGTAAAATAACTCAATTTCAATTAATACAGCGAAGCCGGATACCAGTGTGGGAAAGAATGACAATTTATTTATTTAATTGATCACATGTGCACTCCCACAAAGTAAATCCCTATATCCAGTTTGGTGAGATCTGTGAAATGAATGAATGTATGGTCGTCTGCTAACCGCAGATAGTGAATGTGAATATATGATCATCTTTGAGTCGATCCTTTGGCCACCTTTGGTGGGACCAAAGAGATGAAATTTACCAGAGCTTTGAGCGCCTGAAATGTGGCTGACCAATACGATAGCAAGGTGCTTCCCCCACCTCGACAGAGATGGGAGAGAACCTCAGGAACGGCCATGTTTCAGCACTCTGCCGCTGGATCTTGTGTTGTTAAGACCTGTTTTAGTTGTGCTTCGTACTGATGAAAGAGTGGAGACATGGTATGCATGTGGAATATTTAAGAGTAGTTAGAAATAATAATTTCTCTATTTCAGGAACTTTTGTGGGGAGAATTAAATGTCAGGCAGGTAATATTAATGGGATTGTAGGAATGTTCGGAAGTGACCAACGGTCACAATGAAACCACGTGTAGCATTAATTTGAAATACTCCCGTGTGCTTAAGTTAAGCTGAATTACTAGCGTGTGTACAATAAGTTGAAATATTTAAGAAATAGCGTGTGTACCATAAGTTGAAATATTTAAGAAATGGTGTGTGCAGGACTTGAAATTAGAGACGAGTACTTCCACGTGGTGAGTACTGTGTGAGTCTCAATCTGTGTATGAGACAAAGGATAAAGAGAAGTACTCGTCCATGGTATCAGTTGAGGACTCGCGTGTGTGATGTTCTTAATATTATTTTGCATGATATGATTCCGTGTGACGCTAGATTTAAACTCTGAGAGAGAATCAAGGTGAGTCGGCCGTCTATCCAGCAACGCCACTTGGCTTGCATTGCACAGGAAGACGTGCATATATCTCCAGAGTTCACAGTAGGAAAGTAGAATTACGAAGTGGGGCAGTGTCATGTGAAACTGGGATAAATATTAATTGAAGTGGGAAAGCTGAAAGTGATAATGTTGTGACCATTCTCTGTGTAGTATTTCATGTTGTAGTGTGGTGTATGTCATGTAATTTGGGTATGTGTGGTTTGCACGGGAGAGTAGCGAGGTAGTTTCAAAAGATTAGTGGGTTATGTTTGTTCCTTCGGTACCGCTCGGTCTGGAGGAAGTGCACTGTAGCGTTAAAAATAATTACGAGACCATAATATAGAGATTCACCATTGTAAAGCCAGGCCCACTGGGCGGAATTTCTCACGTGTTATTGTTTTAGGTTGTAGAATTTGTGTGTTTAGGTTAGAGAATTTATCGGAATAAATAAGATAGTGAAAAGAAAAAGATTGGCGGACTTTTCCTTCGAATTATATGTTGTCATAATGTCCCGAATTTATAATGTGTGCGCCATTCATATTCAGTGCGGTGGCAACGTGTTGACAAAAGCCGTTAAATAAAAGACAAAAAGAAAATGTGGTATTGCCAGTGCGTAGTGAACAGTCAGAGTTCTGTAAATCACTGATAGTCAGATGAGCGTTTCCGTTGCGTATTATTCATACAGGTGGATAATTTGTAACTTAAGTGTGAGTACTAGAGTTCATGTTACTCGATAAATAAGAATGAATCCACTCGCTTGGCAGACCACTCATTTTGCAGGCCTGACTGCTTGATGCCACAGTATGAGCAAGGCATGTGGGTGCCTCTCAGTACTGTACTTTTTCTGATCTTGGGTGTGCAGTTAATATATTTCTATCCACAGCTTTTCTTTACTACATACAAGCAAGTGGAGAGACTTCATACTGAAAAAATAACTACAACAAAGACAGGGTCCCTAACATATTCCGTACCATTACCTCATTTCTGAATATTTCCCATTATTTGCCAATGTTCCATTCATTATCATTATTATGCTGAAATTCTCATTACTAATAATAAACCCCTTGCTCTGCCTACATTAATCATCGATTTAGTTTAATATAAAAACACTACACCGTTACATTTCATAAACACCAGTACTTATCCTCCATAAAGTATTCGGGTTTATTTTGACCGACAAGTATATTTGATGGTCTGTAATTTTGAAAATATTTGGTTTTAATATACTGCCTTCATATTGTTTGCCCCTTGGTGAAGTATAGTCCAGCTGAAAAAAAAATTTTTGACGTTTTAATTTGGCGTACACATAAATAGCGTTTCGCCAGCTCTTCTGGTTTTTTAGACTCGGTGTATTTTAACCTTCATTCTCTCAATAAACAATTTGCCAACAATGGAACGTATATGGTTGCAGTAAGATGGGTATAATAAAGTGATTGTTGCTTTGCAGAATTTCATTTGTATTTTTATGGAAAGAAGGGTAGGAGGAGTGTGAGCCATTGTTTTTACCTGTAAATAAATCAGTAAGAAGTAAGTCACTTCTGCTCCAGTCACTAGTTTTCTACCTTTACAATTCATATATTTTGTACGTTTTTTCCCCTCAAGAGAATGGCCTCTTTGCAAGATGATGAAAAGACATACTGATCAACATATCTGATAGTCATGAAGTAGTTTTGGATAATGAAGATGATGTTTCTGAATGCAACTCTTCATCTTCACTAAAAGTCGCAGATGATTCACTAGAACGACAAATGGTAAGCAGTGCAGTTATGTTGCCAAAGGATAAAACAACTGAATGGAAGGCAGGACCTCTATCTCAACTGGGACGGCTTGCAGCATGTAATATAGTTCAGCTGACTCCAGAATCAACAAGGTATGTTACTTATCGCATTACAAATGAATACTCAGCTTTCACATTGTTCCTTAATCCATCAAGAGCAACCGTTATACTCACCCAATGCTAAAGGAACACGTTTGTATGGTGATAAGTAGAAAAAATTAAATGTTCTTGAAGTAGATGCTTACAAAGGTCTGTTGTTATTGGCAGGAGTTTATAAGTCACATAATGACTCTACTGAAAGTTTATGGGATGCGTACTAGGGTCATCCAGAGCTGCAAAGTCACTAAAAACGCCCAAAAAGCTTTCAAAGGGTATTTCTGTTTGGTAACTGTGAGCCAAGACTATAAAGACATAGACAAGATACGTTTGGACCTATAAGACATTTGTGGGGGAAATGGGTAGAGATATTACTTAAATTGTACAATCCCATATGTTTCTTACAGTAGATGAACAACTTCTTGCATTTAGCGGAACTGCCCATTCGGCCAGTATACGCTTAGTAAACCTGCAAAGTATGGAATCAGGTTTTCAGTACATTTTGAGAATGGAATAAGTTATTCATGGAATATTCAGCCATATACTGGCAAACGACCCGATAGTGCCCCAGAAAACAAACCAAGATCTAAGCATTGTAACTGGCTTGTCTTATAGCTGAAAAGTGGATAACATTAACATCAACAGCTTTTCCACCTCATACACCCTTGGACAAATACTGATGAAAAGAAATACCATAGTGACAGGAACTGTAAGAAAAGAACTAACCTTTCATCCCACCAAAACTATTGCAGGCCAGGGGGATTTTAATTACACATCAACATTTATTGATAACAAAAGGAGATTCGACATTGGTCGCTGAAGCAGAAATCTCTTTGTTGTTGTAAATCGCTTTCAGTCACCGCGTGACCACCTACAGAGTTACAGACAAAGCAAGAATATAATAATGATACTGCGCTACAACATAATACATCAGCCCAACTATAGAAGTAAGAAGGGTGATGAACAGTGAAATTATAAAAGAGGCAGTGCTCACACCTTCTGGCTATCCTTTCAGGAACCATGTCCTAACGTACTCTATGTGATCAAAAGGATCCGAATACCTGGCTGAAAATAGCTTACGAGTTCGTGGCGCCCTCTGTCGGTAATGCTGGAATTAGCCTTAATGACAGCTTCAAATCTCGCAGGCATACGTTCAATCAGGTGATGATGTTGACGATGATGATGATATTTGGTTTGTGGGGCACTCAACTGCATGGTTATCCGCACCTGTACTAATTCTCAACCTTTGCTCAGTCCAATCTCGCCACTTTCATGAATGATGATGAAATGATGAGGACAACACAAACACCCACTCATCTCGGGGCAGGTGAAAGTCCAGTTAGGTGCTGGAAGGTGTCTTCACAGAGTGCTGCACTGAGGGGAGGTATCGATGTCGGTCGGTGAGGCCTGGCAC
Organism: Schistocerca piceifrons; assembly: GCF_021461385.2. Taxonomy (NCBI): domain Eukaryota; kingdom Metazoa; phylum Arthropoda; class Insecta; order Orthoptera; family Acrididae; genus Schistocerca; species Schistocerca piceifrons. The sequence goes on from NC_060149.1 coordinate 184,595,570, forward strand.
GAAGTCGCCGTTCCAAACCATCCCAAAGGTGTTGTACAGGATGCACGTCAGGACTCCGTGCAGGCCAGTCCATTACAGGCATGTTATTGTCGTGTAACCACTCCGCCACAGGCCGTGCATTGTTAACAGGTGCTCGATCGTATTGAAAGATAAAATCGCCATCCCAAAATTGCTCTTCAACAGTGAGAAGCAAGAAGGCGCTTAAAACATCATTGTAGGCCTGTGCTGTGATAGTACCACGCAAAAAAAAAACAAGGGATGCAGGCCTCTGTCATGAAAAACACGACGGCACCATAACAGCACCGCCTCCGAATATTACTTTTGGCACTACACACACTGGCAGGTGACATTCACCGGGCATTCGCCATACCCACACCCTGCCTTCGGATCACCACATTGTGTACCGTGATACGTCATTCAACACTACGTTTTACAACTGTTACACTGTCCAATGTTTACGCTGCTTACACCACACGTGGCGCCGTTTGTCATTTACGGGCGTGAAGTGTGGCTTATGAGCAGCCGCTCCACCATGATATCCTAGTGGGCCTAGGGATGTTTAGGAGAGTGTAAATCTTGCGTGCAGACGTATACACAAGTGACACCTGACCACGTTCGAAGTCCGTGAGTTCCGCGGAGCGCGCCATTCTGCTCTCTCACGATGTCTAATGACTACTGAGTTCGCTGATATGGAGTACCTGGCAGTAGGTGGCTGCACAATGCACCTAATATGAAAAACGTATGTTTTTGGGGGTGTCCGGATACTTTGAGCACATAGTGTACGTGGTGTAGAATGAACCACACTGGAATATAGTACTGTAACCATTATACTCGTATCAACAAAACACTGAATTAATTCCAACAAAACTGTGTAAAAAAGCTTTTAGAAAACCATATTACCAGTTCTTCTTTATTTGTATTTAGTTAGAGTGACTCTACTCTCACCTTCTGGCATTAATCTTGTTGTGTAAACTTCATGGCCACAAAATGTTCAATTGGCTCTGAGCACTATGGGACTTAACTGCTGAAGTCATTAGTCCCCTAGAACTTAGAACTACTTAAACCTAACTAACCTAAGGACATCACACACATCCATGCCCGAGGCAGGATTCGAACCTGCGATCGTAGCGGTCGCGCATTTCCAGACTGAAGCGCCTAGAACCGCTCGCCCACCCGGCCGGCTCATGGCCACATCCTTCGGTAGGTATCAATGGGCTTGTGTACACTCTATCGATAGAACGCTTGCTGGTGCTCTTCTTATACCTCGGACTGGTAGGGGCAACTCCCCTATGCTTTGCGTCTGTTCATTCGTGTAGTTTATTGTGACTTCGATAGTTTTTCCGGGGGCGTGCGCGCGTCTGTGTGTACCTGTCCGTCGTCATTTTATCCAGCTTTCGAGACTTCCTGTGTCTGTGTGCCTGTTCATCGTCACTCTGTTTTTTGCATCATCATCACTGTATCCAAGTCCTCACCGTTTCGTCGCTGTTCCACCATCGCGGTCGCAGTCGCTGCGGCTGCTGCCGCCACCTCTTTCGTTACCGTCCTGGTCTTTGGTACCATCTTCATCAAAACCACTTTATAACAACTGCATCACCTGTTATCCGCAGCACTATCCACCACTCCCTCCTTACCTACATACATAAGGAAGACTGCAAGACTGCCAAAAGCCTCAGACTGACGCTACCACCATCCCTGATCCATCCCAAAAAACAAAAAAACAAAAAAAAGAAGAACAAACGGAATGCCCTGACTTGATGAACTGTCAGGTCATCCCATCATCCCATCTGCAACTACAACTACAGAACTTCACACCTTCCTCTTCTCTCATCCTCACTGTAGCTTCCTCAAATTCTACGCCCTCATCCTCAAAACCAGAAAAGGTATCCCTTCCTTATCAATAACTCAGATCATCCCTAGGAAAGACACTCTCCTTATCACATATTATGGTCCTGAATTACACATCAAACCCCTCCTGAAAATCCCCATGTCACCTTTGGTCCTTCCTCACAGCCACTCAGACCAAGCAACCACAGCCTCCCCACCATCTCCCAACACTCACCACCATGATCAAATGGATCAACCTTGAAAAGGACTCTGTATCTCTGATGATTCTGGCCCACCCTTGTAAGTCTGCAACTTCCCAGAATCCCAGTCCACCATTGACCAACTTCCCCACCACGGCACTTTGCTCTACAAACGATGACATTCTGCTGAGCCATCCATATCCTGCCCTCCATCCTATCGCTGCTAACGATGCCTAATGTATAATTATAACCTAACCACTGACTCACGAAACCCTCCCACCTACCACTTTGGTAAATCCCACCATTTCCTCAAGAAATATCCTAACCTTGTTCCCCATCCCTCATGTAATACCTGCAACCTATCATTCCAAGTGCAAGTCTGGACCTCCTCCTTGAAACCTAGAGCTGACAGTTCCCATCAAACCTACTGATGAAGACCTCTACCACAACTGCTCCCTCCATCCGTCTCCCACAGCTGAAGGCATCATCCGTTTTATGACTGTAGTTCTTCAAAGCATGCACCCTACCAGAGGCCACACATCCTACACGAAATTCCCTTGCTGCTCACTCTGCCTTCCACATCAACACACTAGCCACCTATTCCCACAACCATCTGCACTTTTCCATTCACCCATCTCAACACAGTAGTTTAAATCCACCCTATCCACCAATCGCCACCATCCTCTTCTTACCCTCACTCAAGTATAATATCCTATTCGAAAATATCCACTCGTTTATAGCCAGCCAGCACCTCTTCATGCACACACTCTCCCAACACTATCCTGATACTTTCATCCTCGATGAAGCCTTCTGCACCTCACCATACATTCTCCACTGGACTGATAACACATTTCCCATGGCCCAAGGCAGATCTACTATTTGCGATCACAAGGACTTCCCTGTTCAGCCACAACCCCTCTACAACTATCCTACCAAACACCTTATTCTAACTCTCTTCCTTAAAATCGTAACTGTTTGTTGTGCCACCATCTATGAGGGGTGTAACTTCAATAGTAGCAACTATTTATTTACAGTTAGTACAAAATAGATAAGTGTTTCAAAGTTTTACTGGCCTTCAAAGTAGTCACCAGCATTGTGCATAACCCGTTGCCTGAGATGTGGAAGTCTTAGCTGTGCCAGGTGTGTTGACAGTTCGAGCGGCGCGGTCTATTGCCCGACTAATTTGTAGCAGTTCTGAAGCGAATGCCGCGAAGTGTTCCCTTCAGTTTAGAAATCTAGTTCAACTCACAAGGGCTTAAGTCAGGGGAGTGCAGTAGGTGGTATAGCATTTACCAGCCCCATCAGTCAAACAAATCTTTAACAGCTTGCACTGTACATCTTGAGCATTGTCCTGCAAAATAATAGTCAGGTCCTGCAGAAACTATAATCACTTCTGTCTCTAAGCTGATCGTAGGTTCTGTTCCAAAAATGAACAGCGTAGAGACAGAATAGATGACACTTTCTGCAGGACCTGACCATCATTTTGCAGGACAATACTCAAGCATGTACGGTACAAGCTCTTACTGATTTGTTTGACTGATGGGGTTGCTAAGAGCTATACCACCTACCACACTCCCCTTAGTTAAGCCCTCGTGAGGTCAACTCGATTTCTAGACTAAAGGAAACACTTCACGGCATTCGCTTCAGAACTGATACAAATTCGTCGGGCAGCAGACCACGCCACTCGAACTATCAACACAACTGGCTGTGTTAAGAGTATCCTACGACTTCCACATCGCTGGCAATGGTTTATACACAATGCTGGTCACTACTTTGAACGTCACTAAAACTTTGAAACACTTACCTATTTTGTACGAGCTGTAAATAAATAGTTGCCACTATTTAAGTTGCAACCCTCGTGTATCCGATCACGCCAAGTCATTCCACACGACTTCCTCATCCAAGTAGACTATACCTTTTCAACCTATACTGTTGCCACATACCCTAACATTCACAGCAAGCGTCATGCAGAACTGCAGCCATGGCAACGGTTTACTGACACCTTCCTTGGTGATACAACCTCTCTCCCACTGCATGGCCACCTTGAACGTAATTCCACTCCTAATGGTAACCTGAACTCTCCTAACCTCCTTGGGTGCATTACTGCAGAAGTCCTCACCCTCATTGGAAGAAGCCATCGTCCTGTCCTACTAGCGATCCCTTACACCACACCCTGCTCCACCCACTCCTCCTGTCTCTCCCAAACACTTAAAGGACTAATCCTTTGCACCCACTTCTTCTTCCTTTCATAGACACATCCAGGACTACTCCTGTACTAACTGGGCTACCTACAGGGAAGTCATTGGCACCGAACACGGAATCCATACTTTATCCTTCCATCACCCCAGAGTCGTCCACCATTTTGCCACCCTCCTACAACAGACCTTATCCAAAGACATAACTCACTACATTGCGACGAAATCCATCCACCCACACTGTCCCACACTCCCTCCATGTGCTCTCCTACTCCTCTGTGGATCTTGTCGCCTTTATATATCTCTCCTACGGACCCATGACCGAGACATACTTACAGACTACCGACAACTGCAATTACATATTCGAAATCTGCTGACTGCCAAGAAACGCTGCGCTTGGTTCCAAACATACACAAACCTCAAAGCCACACTGCCTTCCTCACCCTGTACCCTACCCTCCTGAAACCCCAGCTATGTCTTCAGCTCTATCTCAATCACATCACCTTGTGGTGCAACCAGTGGCTCCTCAAAGTCAATGCTGCCAAAACACAGGAAATAATTACAGGCAGAAAGCCCTCAATAGACTAAAATTACTAAAACCACTAACCAGTCAAATATGGTATTGTACCTTTCCACAATCTTGCACACCTATTAATGCCTGATCTGACACATTCTCTGCCACGTATATGTGGCCAACATTTTACTACAAAATATCTCCATCTCCTCAAAACGATAGGGAGACATTTCTTTTCACCCATGTGCAACAATTTTAATTGTGACCTCAGATCATGAGGGCAACGTCTGTTGCGAACAAATGTGCTGCAAAATTAATTTGTCTACTTTATCCCTCCTATCTATTGCCACATGCATATTGTGTTTACAGTAGAGAAAGGGCTCAGGGATTCATTTAATTTCTTGGATTTAACCATTACTAACGAGAATGATAAACATGTGTTTGATGAGTACAGTAAAGCTACTTCCACAGTTGTAATCCTTGATTATGATTCCCAGCATACGAACCAACGCAACAAAGCTTTCATCGACTTTGCTTTTAATAGATTATTTAGGTTATCACTACCTCAAACAAAATCGTGATAAAGAGTTAAAAGCAATGCAGTGTATAGCCAGATATATTATTTACCCAAAACAGTATGTGATGGATATTTATAGTAAGGTTGCCAAAAGTGGGCAATGGCATAATAACCAAATGCGTAAAACGGTGACGGAGCTAAAATATTTCTAATTTTACCGTATTACGGTGTTGCCAACACAACAACAGCTACAATTTTTAGAAAAAATAACATTAATCTGACATTTCAAGTTAAAATAGACTGGGTTGTTTAGTAATTTATAACACTTATAAATATGAGCACCTGGAGGAATCGATATATACAGACTGGCACGTTCTGCATGTGATACCGTTTATGTTGAGCAGGCTACAAGAAGGTTTGAAGTGAAGTTCCGCGAGACTGCTACTGCCTCTGTCCCCTCCCCTACCCCCCGCCAATGTGGGTAAATTTGGCGTCACTTCTGTCACCAACTATGAGAAATGAGAAATGAAAATCTCACTCTAGCAGACAGGCAACAAGTTTTATGTAGTTCCCCTTGCATCGTGCCCCTGCTGCAGAATATGCGAGAACAAAATATCTTTGTAAGAGTGTACACAGTTACTCTTTTCTACCATTTATGTTATATAAGACACATTCCATTACAGCAGACTGTACTGTTATAGTGTGTGTCTCAGCTACAGTAAAAGGGCGTAATCATTCTTCAGATTCAAACGTCAAGAGCAAGTTATGGCAATAGATGATGTTAATGTCACTTCCCCTAATTATGATTATGAGAATTTTCTATTGTGGCTTTAAAAGATTTTTCAAAAGGTTTTAGATGGGTTGTATATATGTTTATATCTGCATGGGTTTTCTACGTCATTGAAAAAAGTATGAGAGTCAAAATTAATGCCAGACGCAACGAAATCAGTCACTCTACCTAAATATGAATAGTGACGAATTTATAATTAGCTTTTTTTAATTTACATTGTTTTGTGTATTTTTAAACCTACATTGTATTTTAAATTTTGTCTGTCGCATAGACATTTGGAATGGTATCAATATAACAATTTAATGTTAAATGGCATAATAGTGTAATCCAATTCGTTTGGTTTTGCTTGAAGTATTTCAGTGTTACATTACTATAATGGTTACAATGTTATGTTCTACTATGGTTCATGCCACACCACGTACTTTGGGACATGGTTCCTGAAACACGTATCAGAAGGCGTGAGCACTGTCAGTTTTATGAGTTACTGTTAATTCTACAGATCTTTACGTTTAAGGTTCTTGATGTGGGCATGTATTAGATACTATATTTGGTTATGTCTTCTGTTTCCATTAATAACAGACTTTGTAATAACGATTATTGGAGGGCGCTCATAAGAGGACGGTGTAGTCTCCGATATTTGCAATGAGCATAGCTGGGTAGGTCCCTGTAAGCAGCGAGCCCCGTTAATTTTGTTCCCTCGGTTTGGTAGGTACTCTTCATTGATATTTACAGATTTGCCTATTATTACTTGTATTTATGACTCCACAGGGCTTCAATACTAGATACGTTGATGGAAACGATCTCTTCTGCACATTCTTACTTATATAGCTGGGCAGATGTAGTATGTTATAGTGCAGTCTGATTATTTTATTCTTGTTTTATTTTCAGCACTGATGATGGACACATTGTGATTGATATCGATTTACAAGAGAAATAAGGATTTCTTATTCAGCGACGAATACTCAACCTCCTTTTGTTATTAATACTAATTTGGTGGTCGTGGTGCACGCAGCCCCTAATAGAGTCCTCATTCATATAAGCATCACAAAGGACACAAACGCTTGTATCACACATCCCAAAGGAAAATAAATCTGTTGTTGTACAAAGCAACCTGCACCACGATGGTGGGGGTGGTGGGATCACTCATGGGTAAATTCCGGTAGTTGTATGTGTTAGAGCTGTACCTTTTTTACATTGAAGTCAGCTGATAGGTATTCCTGCTTAAGGGAAGTCTCTCTAACAAAGAAACCACTTTCGACAAAGCTTAGGTATCCGATTAATGAGGTAATTAGTATATTTCATCAAAATATACAAGTTATTAGAGATAAAGTTAGTGTACTGCTTATAGACGTTGACTCTGAAATTATTGGTATATCTGAACACTTCTTAAATAAGGAGATAATTCAGAGGCTTCCTTTACCAGGATACAGGTTGGCTGGCAGCTTTTCTAGGTGCTCTTTGCGGTGTGGGGGCGTAGCCATGTATGTGAAAAACGGTATCCCATTTGAGTCAATTGATGTTTCAAAATACTGCACTGAAAAGGTGTTTGAATGTTGTGCAGGTGTGGTTAAATTTAGTGGAGCTAAACTTCTTACTGTTGTTGTTTATAGATCCCCAGACTCCGATTTCACGACATTTTTGCTAAAGCTAGAGGAGGTTTTTGGTTCACTTTATAGGAAATACAAAAAGTTAGTTATATGTGGTGACCTCAATATTAATTGTATAAGTGATTGTGCAAGGAAAAGGATGCTGGTAGACATCCTTAATTCATATAATCTTATGCAAACCGTATTATTTCCAACGAGAGTGCAGGGGAACAGTAGAACAACCACAGACAATATTTTTGTTCATTCCTCATTACGAGAAGGGCATTCTGTTAGCAAAAAGGTGAATGGCCTTTCAGATCATGATGCACAAATTTTAAGTCTAAAAGATTTTTGTGCTGCAACACATGTTAAATATAGTTACCAACTTTTTAGGAAAGCTGATCCAGTTGCTGTAGAGACTTTTGTAAACCTTATCAAGGAAAAAGAGTGCCAAGATGTTTATAGTGCTGATACAGTAGACGATAAATATAATGCTTTCCTCAAGACTTTTCTTGTGCTCTTTGAAAGTTGCTTTCCGTTAGAACGTTCAAAACAGGGTACTAGCACAAACAGGCAGTCTGTGTGGCTGACTAAAGGGATAAGAATATCTTGTAGAACAACGTGGGAATTATATCAAAACGTTAGAAACAGTCACAATCTAAATGCAGCTGCCCATTACAAACAGTATTGTAAGGTGCTTAAAAAAGTTATTAGGAAGGCAAAAAGTATGTGGTATGCAGATAGAATAGCTAAGTCTCAGGATAAAATTAAAGCCATATGGTCAGTCGTAAAGGAAGTGGCTGGTCTGCAGAGACAGGTCGAGGATATAGAATCAGTGCGTAGTGGGAATGTCCCTATTACTGGTAAGTCGCATATATGTACAGTATTTAATAATCACTTTCTGAATATAGCAGGTGAACTAAATAGAAAGCTAGTCCCAACAGGGAATCATATAGCGCTCGTAGAATAAAGTGTTCCGAGACTGTTACCTGAAATGCTCCTCCATGATACCGACAAGAGGGAGATTGAGTTAATAATTAAGTCACTAAAGACCTAGAACTCTCATTGATATGACGGGGTATCTAGCAGAATACTGAAGTATTGTTCCATGTATGTTAGCCCAGTACTTATCCATATCTGTAACTTTTCCTTTAGGAGTGGTCGGTTTCCTGACCAATTAAAGTACTCTGTAGTGAAGCCACTTTATAAAAAGGGAGACAGGGATAATGTTGACAATTATTGACCTATTTCTATGCCATCGGTGTTTGCTGAAGTTATCGAGAGGGTTGTATATACAAGGTTACTGGAGCATTTAAATTCACATAATTTGGTGTCAAATGTACAGTTTGGTTTTAGAAATGGCTTAACAACTGAAAATGCTATATTCTCTTTTCTCTGTGAGGTTTTGGACAGATTAAATAAAAGGTTGCGAACGTCAGGTGTCTTCTTTGATTTAAAGAAGGCTTTTGACTGTGTTGACTACAAAATATTACTGCAGAAGTTGGACCATTATGGAGTAAGAGGAGTGGCTTACAATTGGTTCGCCTCTTACTTTAAGAACAGAAAGCAGAAGGTAATTCTCCGCAATAGTGAAAGTGGTAGTGATGGTCAGTCCCAATGGGGCACTGTTAAATGGGGCGTCCCCAAGGGTCGGTGCTGGGGCCACTGCTGTTTCTTATTTATATAAATGATATGCCTTCTAGTATTACAGGTGATTCAAAAATATTTCTGTTTGCTGATGACACCAGCTTGGTAGTGAAGGATCTTGTGTGTAATATTGAAACATTATCAAATAATGTAGTTCATGAAATAAATTCGTGGCTTGTGGAAAATAATTTGATGCTAAATCACAGTAAGACTCAGTTTTTACAGTTTCTAACTCACAATTCAACAAGAACTGATATTTTAATCAGACAGAATGGGCTTATTATAAGCGAGACGGAACAGTTAAAGTTCCTAGGCGTTCGGATAGATAGTAAGCTGTTGTGAAAAGCCCATGTTCAGGATCTTGTTCAGAAACTAAATGCCGCTTTATTTACCATTAGAACAGTATCTGAAATAAGTGACATTTCAACACGAAAAGTAGTCTACTTCGCATATTTTCATACGCTAATGTCATATGGTATTATTTTTTGGGGTAATTCTTCTGATTCAAAATGGGTATTTTTGACTCAAAAACGGGCTGTTCGAGCTATGTGTAGTGTAAGTTCGTAAACCTCTTGTCGACCCCTATTCAATAGTGTGGGAATTTTGACATTGCCCACACAGTATATATTTTCTTTAATGTCGTTTATTGTTAGCAATATTAGCTTATTCCCAAGAGTTAGCAGCTTTCACTCAGTTAATACTAGGCAGAAATCAAATCTGCATGTGGAATGCACTTCCTTGACTCTTGTGCAGAAAGGAGTGCAGTATTCTGCTGCATCCATTTTCAATAAGCTACCACAAGAACTCAAAAATCTTAGCAGTCCTGGAAGAGCTAAAAAATTAAGCAAATTCCAGTGTTACATTCTTGATTTTCTTTATTTAAACTAACGACTTGTCGCCTGAATATGTTTCTTATATTTCTTTTTATCTGTTTCTACAATCTACAAATGAATATATTTCTTATATTTCATTTTATCTGTTTCTACAGTCGTGTTATAATTTCATGTATTGACTCGTTCCATGACCATGGAGACTTCTCCTTAATGTGGTCCCACGGAACAATAAATAAATAAATAAATAAATAAAAAAGTCAGTGATGACACCAAGAGAAAACCCCAAATTATATTAGACTACAACGCTGCCAGAGGGGCTGCGGACACACTAGGGAAGGTGCTGGTGAATTATACAGTAAAGGGGAACAGATGGCCTGTTGTTGTGTTCTCAAATATCATCGACACATCATATAACCATTATGTGCTGTACAAGACAGCTTACCCCTAATGGAAAGGAAACGTTTTACAGTGAAGAAGATTAGTCCCAGAAACTCTTGACGAGCTGGTGATTGAAGGCGATATGAAGAGACGAGGACATATTCCAAGAGCAAATGCTGCAAGAGAATCTGTAGAGAAGAACATCGTTTGAATATGCAGCCACCACATCAGAAGAAAATGTTCCTAGAAGTAAAAAGAGAGGCAAATGTCATTTATGAAGATAAACTGACATCAAAAGTTCAGTAAAATACTCGTATTTATGAATACATGTAAAACTGTCAGTAAAATTAAGACGTAGTGTAGTAAAATCAACACACACATAATTATAATATTAGATTATTGCATTTTGTACTATTCTATTGTTTAGTTTGATTGATTGTTGCATTAAACTCTCCAAGTTATTACTTTATTTATGATTTCAATACACAGATGTGTAAGAGTACACCAAAAGGAAACAGAAAAACTGTGACTTCTTTGACTTGAGCATCTTAAGTATATGTGCTAGATAGACTCTGTAGTAGAGTTAACAAACAAACACCATTACTGCACAACTTATAATCCACACCTTGTATAATAATCCATAATATTCAGGCCTGAATGGCAAATGATTATCCGCGATAAACTTTGCAAAACAATACATATGTTAACAAGAACTATATTTAATTTCAGATAGTGGACTCACGACTTTATCAACCTTTCTATATGCTTAAAATTGGCAATAAATCTCTCGTATGACTACTGCTGATTACAAAGGTGATAGTTTTCAAGACTGTATAAGTGATTGCTTCATTAATTATAGTATTCATTTACAATTTTACTTCAAATATATTATAATAAATATTTGCTGGATGTACAATTTTAATCATTATCATATTTTGAAAAATCATTTTCAACTGAATGCGATTTTCCGTGCCATCATTTCTGAAAATAATAATTCACACTATGAAATACTACATCCCTTATTACTGTTTATACGCCTAGAAAATTACATTCGTCAACATGTTTACATAAGGACAGTAGAAGACAACTGATTGCACTTATCATCTAGACAGAGTAGCAGAAGAAGAGGAGTGTACCAGGAAAAGAAAAATGGCAACACCCAACTGTGGAGGCACCAATAACTAGTGCTCATGAAAGTGGCAGCTCTCGCCCCTATCATAAAAAACTTTTTTGCAATATTAGCTGGATATATATCATTAATTTTAAAAAAACTTGGTGTTTCATTGCAAGACATGAGAAATTCCTTAAATATTTCTCTTTCTCACAAATACTTTTTTTCAAATCTAAATCCATCACTAAAAATACCTTTTTATAATTATGTTCAACCTCACCCCTTGAGCATGTATGTTACACACATTTTCCTTCCGACAGCAAATATCCTTTTGCACAGTTAATTGAAATTCTAACCACCACACACGATTTACATATCTTTTTCTACCGACAGGTAATTTCATTCTCAGTTTCTAATAATTCGTAGATAGCTGCAGCCTGGAAATTAACTATACGTTTATTTGTTTTTATTATAAACTCATATTTCACTAAATCATTATCTGCCTTACCGATAACAGACAGTCTTAAAGGTAACTTACTAGTATACTCTTCCCTTAAAAATTCACTACTATATTTCAGAACTTGGCCCTCATCAACATTATTGTCTATTTTGTAAGAGAGCTCACCAGTTAACTGTACATAATTTGCTTCAGCATCATATAATGCACCCTCATAATTAGTCATTACTTCGCTGAGTACCACTACTTGGCTGGCCAAATTATCTTTACTTCCAGTACAACGTCCTCTCAGTAATGTGTGTGCTTCCTGGGATTCCACGGCTACGTTCTCCAGTCTTTCTTCACAATATTTCACACTTACATTACTCTGGATGCACATATTCACGATTTTGTTACAAATCTGGATTAGTTAAGTATTACAAGCCTTGATATTCGAATCTATATCAGGAACAAATGCCATTAACGTTTCACTATTCTTGGCTGGTGAATCACACTTCTCTGTACTACATATTTGCCGGTTATTATTACATTACCTTTTAATATAACCACTTTTAGCTCGGTTGAGTCTTTCCGTAGTCTGCTACTGTCCATTACTCCTAATGAAATCAGCTGTCATATGCTGCAACTGCTCCAGTCTCGCATCCCGCGCTGCCATAACGTTTACTTCCAGACACTCCGTCTACATTGGCTGAAGAAGAAGGCTGCGCCCTTCTGCCATTTCATTGGTCTGGGCTTATCGGGTTGCACGCTAGTCCGGTGTCCAATATTCCACAGGGCTGATCTTCCGTCCTGTACTTTTCATCTATTGCATGTTGGTTGGCTAGCCACAATGCCGCTGCGATGCTGATATTGTTTGTATGGTTCGCTTCACTGCACAGTCCACCGACTGCAATTTGTTTCACATAACATTTTAGAGCCCTACACAATCCTGACCGTTCAATGTTCCTAATATCTGTTGAACGCTTTACGCTGTAAAACGTTAATACACGTTCTCATCCTCTCGAACACTTTATTTCACATTGCCTCTCATTCATTTATGAGTTCACACACCGCTTCAAAACAGAAATGTGCCCTCACAGGCACGCATCAAATGTCACTTGACAACAATTTCTTAAAATTTAGTAGGTTTGTACACCGTTCCAAAACAGGAAGGTATCCTCATCCGTGTGCACCAAATGTCATATATCAACACGTCCGGAAAATTACAGGAAGGTATCCCCACCAGTGTGTGGCAGCTCGGACTGTATTTTCTCGTATCTATCAGTCGTTGTGCAGGCTGCAAATCAAAATATACCTACCTCAGAATGACATCTGCTCAATGTCCCTTCACTTACAACGTAGATACTTACAAGATGATGTAAAAGCAGCGTTGATGAAAAACACCAAATAATATCTACAAGTACTGAGGCCGCGCAACTATGGTTATGAAAGAAAGTTCTGTAGAAATATTGTCATCCAATTTTTTCGGGAAGTAAGAAAATAGATTGGCTTCTGAAAATTAATGTCCGGAATTTCCAGACAATAATGCTTATTTTGTCCTTGATAACCAAAGAAAAGCTACTGTTCAGTCTACATTTAAACTATTGGCTATTTACTTCCAGTTCACGATTCATACACACATTTCACGTGCACAGCAGCCAAAAAACTGTCCAAACCCGAACCAAACTAAACAACGTTTTCACAGTCTTAATTTCACCACTAATATGAGTTATTACACTTGGTTCTTCTGGTGGATTTCTAAAAAAGAAACAGCTCACCAAAAATGTTCAGTAACTGAATAGTGAAACATGCCACACAGTTACTACGAAAGCCAAATTTTCACACGCGAATATCTGTCCGACAGATTTAGTCAAAAGCTCTGAAATTTCGCCAAACAGTCCTCGACGACAATTGCTATAGACTTAGCTCACAAATAACTCAAAAACTAAGAAATTCTACATCTTACGATTATTTTTACTGGCACTAGTAGCATGACCGTCCGCGTTCAAAGCTAGCGAGGGACTTCCTTTTTTCAGCCTCACTCCCATATATCAACACGTCCGGAAAATTACAGAATTAGCACATCGTGCTAATACAGGTAGGTAACGAGTGGGAATCGTCTCAACTCTGATTGGCTGACCCTACTGGCTGTCAATCAGAATACTCGCTCAAGACCACACTCGTGCCAAAACTGGCCTGCACCAATCCTTATACTCCAATCCTTATATCCTTATGGCATTTGCGTTAATCTGACATACAAACACTATAGTAATGTTTAATAAACGAAAACGAAAAGATAATAATTCTGGAAATATTCTTTAGATGCAGATTTTACTCCAGCTGACTTTCTGGCTGCTCTGTTAGAATACTAATCACACCTAGACGTACTTCATCAGTAAAGTGGTTAAATCGCCTAGGGTAGTTTTCCCACGACAGGCTAGTGTAACTCTAGCACTTTACTTAAGACACTGCATAATGCAATGTTTAAATTTGACTAATGTTCCACATATACACTCTAATTAACTCACAGGCTCACATAACACATAATAAAAAATCATAGATTTTAATAGTTCTTTCTGAAGTTATTAAATATTTCATACTATGAAAATAGTACTGTATTTGAATTTTTTAATAATTCTATGTCCTAATACTTCAGGTGAGTATTTCAATTGACAACCAAAAACACCTCATAAATGTTTCCAGCTGAATTTCCTTTCTTATGTCTAGTTTTCCTAAATTTAAAGTAAATTTTTCTATCTCCGAAAATATACCCGCTAGAACGCTGAGATTTCCACACCACTTTCCTATTAATAACAAAGTGCAGGATACAAATTTTGAAAGCAATTGCACAAAAACTACTATCCTTTATTTTGATTCTTATAGGTGGTGAATGTACGAGTTCAGTAAGTGACATTGATTAGCTTTCCCACGGCAGGCAAAGACAGATGCATGTGTGTATCCCGGGTTGACCGCTGAATGTCAGCCCCCGAGGTTACATACAGCAAACTATCCTCAAACAAACGTTAGCTCGGAACAACTTGCGATGCTACTCACCCCCTAAGAACCTAAAATTTCTTTTAATTACATTTTATGGTTCTTGCTGCGTCCAAAAGTTGAATCTTAGTTACCATGACACTGTTAATCAAAATTTGTTTAGCTGGCCACTGTTGCCGAGCGGTTCTAGTGGCTTCACTCTGGAACCGCGCTGCTGCTACGGTCGCAGGTTCGAATCCTGCATCAGGCATGAATTTATGTGATGTCCTTAGTTTAGTTAGTTTTAAGTACTTCTGAAACGTCCCCTTTTTAACAATTATACCGGACTGTGCTTAACCTGACACACAATATTTTTAGCGCAACGCAATCTGACTTTCAAAAATCCATACAAATGAATGGCCCTTACTAACATTAACCTGTACCTTTCACAAATCACTTACCTCACAAAAATCTTCGTTACTCAAGCTACTGCAATTCAGCGAGCGCCACTACTGCCAGTTAAATAAAAGATTCAAACTACGGAAGGCACTAACTACTGATAGGCATAGTTAGCAAATGAAAGATTTCAATAGACAACAAACAATGTATTTTTACCTTAATAGTCATAATATATATAGCAGTTCATGACAAATTTCAAAACTCCGCCATCTCTCTCCCCACATCCACCACTGCTGGCGGCTCACCTCCACTGCGCAACGCTACGCGCTGTTCACATCCAGCTGCCGCTGCCCAACACTACAATGGCAGACAACAATGCAAACTAGCCACAGACTGCACACAGCACAGCCAGTGATTCTCACACAGAGCGCTACGTGGCGTTACCAATAAGAAAACCTAAACAGCCTACTTACACTTCTAAGTCTTGCAGATGTTAAGTCCCATAGTGCTTAGAGCCCTTTGAAAATTTGTTTTCCCCAATTAACCAAATATCTAAACTACATGGCAGTATTCAATACAAATACACAGAATATCGAAAGCTAGGACTGAATAGTATACAATCAAATTAATTGTACCAAAAATTTCCATGTTTCTCCAAAACCACATTTTCTCACAAAATTATACTCTTGAATATTTTTCTCAACACTGAATAAGTAAAACATTTACATTATACTTTTCTTGAAATTACTATCTTGTCTGAACAAAATTCTTAATCTCTCATTTTGAATTTGAACAAAAAAAAAGAATTACTCAATACTCCGTTTTATTCGCTTCGTTATGGGGATCGTCTCTGATCTTTAACAAAATCTTCACTTCGATATGGGGTTCGTCTCTATTACTTAACACTTTCTTCACAGAACTTTGGGATTATGATAACTGTATCTTATGAAGCAAAATGGATGCTAATATCTTCAGTGCAACACTTACATATCGGTAGCATTACATTCTCGTCACTGGGGTACACAATCCAGCTCTCAGTTATACATTGGGTTTTTCTCTCAGCCTTGTATCAGGTTCTGTACAGTTTTTTCATACCTGCAAAATACAGTAGGAAGTGTCCATGCTTAATATCCACATCCTAACCTAATACGCATATATACTTTAGTCAGCAATTGCTGCTCTCAGTTCAAAAGCAAAGAACTCCATGAAAATTTTTTCGAAAATTTTACTGTTGTTTTTAAATTTACCTCTCCCTTACTAAAAGTTTTTTCCTCAGACAAGTTCATTTTCCGATAAAATCCATCATTTTATATACAATAGTTATATTTCGTATTAATCACCTCAGTAAAAAGAGAATTAACTGTCCCTCAATACCATCAACAGTACCCAGAATTGGCACCATCAGTGAATTCTTTTTTGAAAATTTGTTTAAACATTATGCAAGTTGCTGTTACAAATATTGCTGATTCAAAAACCGTAATATTTTTCTCTAGTAATTTCCTTTCAGAAAACAAAATTCACTGTTTAACTTTACACTAATAAGCTATGTACACAAAGAACAAAATACAATATCATAAAATATCCTGCAAAGTTATCTCTGCCACCATCTGGGCTCGGAAAAACATCATTACACATTACCTAAATAAATACAAAATCATTAAGCACTGAAAACAATTCAGTCCACCTCCTGCAGCCCTGTATACATCATACAAGAGAGAAAACAATTTTATCACGTTAGTAAAATTTGCTTATGTCCACTTCAGTAGCTCTGAGGCACATCTTACATACTACTGTAGACAAAGAATACCTATTCTACAGAAGTTCGATATAAATTTAAAGCAAATTATCCTTGCCGGCTTCTGTGGCTTTAGCAATGTCCTCACATTTGACGCAATTTAATACGGAATGCATTATTATTGACAATGAATACCAAAAGTGCATGTAGAAATCTTTAACATAACTCATGCCACCTCTGTGGCTCAGTACCTCTGAATATTGTTATGCCAGAAAAAAGTCCTTATAGTAAAGTACCGAAACCACGAGCCAGTTACTATGGCTCTTCATTAAACATTACTGAAACTAACTCCAGCCAACTTCTGTGGCTCCCAAAACACCTCTAACACCAGTCAGTTACTGTGCTTCTTCATCATCTCATGCTCCCAATTACAATATATACATATATATAGTACATACAAAAACAGGTCCTTATAGAAAACATTAACTACGACTCATGCCAACTTGCATCTTTCTCAAACACATATGGTGCACTACATTTAAGAAAACATACATTACTAAAAATATT
Organism: Schistocerca piceifrons; assembly: GCF_021461385.2. NCBI lineage: Eukaryota > Metazoa > Arthropoda > Insecta > Orthoptera > Acrididae > Schistocerca > Schistocerca piceifrons. The sequence continues at coordinate 184,613,275 of NC_060149.1, forward strand.
AAATACACTTAATTCCACCTCTCTGTGGCTTTCAAGTCATCTCATTTATCTTTATGTTAGGTTAGGTGAATATCTTAGTTCACTATTAGAACTAATGTGTCAATGTAAGTTTGTGCTTTTGGTTGAATAACCACTCTGCTGATCACCTACGCTAGGGATAGGAGGAAGGAGCATTGTTGCCGCAGCGTTCACTTCACTCTACAAGTCCGTAACCCATTGATAGTGCTGAGTGGCAATACAAGGAATCACCTATGCCAAGGAAAAGAAGGAGGAGCATTGTTGCCTCAGTTGTCTCTTTTACTTTCAACAAGTCTGTATCTAGATGGTATCGTCACGATTCCATACAATGGCATGCGCAGGAATGGGAAGACGATTTAAGGACACTGTCAATGGTTGAACCAAGAAACAGTGTTGACACGTGGTTCTGATTCTTCCTCACTCCAGGGAAAAAGGAGGGAAGCATTGTTGTTGCAGTGTTCACATCACTCAATAGGTCCATAACTCGTTGGTAGTGCTGAGTCGCAATACAAGGAATTGCAATGGATAGATATAAAAGTGTTCTTTCCCCACTCCCATACGGGTGGGGGGGGGGGGGAAGCAAGGACCCTTAGATTAAAGAGACAGATAGGCAACCGGTTTATGAAAACGAAAATTGAATGAATAAACCGATCAGCTGGGCACTCTGCGGCCACTAACCGCAACGTGGAAGACACACGACCCTGGAGGAAAAAGGACGGAGAATATGATAGTTATTCAGTGTAGTTATTACGGTTTTAGACGTCTTTCTGAATGTATCTCTTTAAATCCATAATGTTTCTTAATCCAGATAGTTTATGTGACTTCACATACTCCAGTCTATAGGCATTAGCATGAGGTTTCTCTATAACTCTAGAGGGCCCTAAATACTCGTCTGCAAATTTCTTAATTCAGCCGTAAGTATCTTACATTTTTCCCTAGTCTTTACCAGCACTAGGTCACCAATCTGAAAGCTCGTTGGACTAGCTCTCGCATCATGTCTCCTTTTCTTTCTAACGCCTTTTTTCTCATATTGGTACGAACTACCTTCTTCTTTTCTTCCATACCCAATTCTGTGATTTTAGAGAATTCTACTAAATCAAATAAGATGTTGTTGGGTCTAATCCTTCCCATTAATTCTACTGGAGTAAAACCTATGGCTTCGTGTTTTAAGTAATTAATTACTTCTTCAAATTACCCCAGGTAATTAGCCCATGCTGAGTGCTTCTTATGACATTGTGTCCTACAGAGACGCTCTTTTACGATTCTTTCACACATGTTTCCCTGTGGAAAACAGGCCGAAATTTTTATGTGCTCTATGTCCTTCTTACTTAAACGTTCTTCTGCTTAGATATAAACTGTGGAACACTGTCTGACAAAATAGATTTTGACACACCACTGTTGACAAAACAGTCTTTCTCTAGTTTACTTATAAATATCTTGGAGTTAGTCTTCTTAAGCGGATAAAATTTCACATATTTAGTAACTCCATCTACCAGTACGAATACATACTCACAACTCCCTCTTGAAACTGGTAGTGGACCGAAAAGATCTATAGCTACTAAATCTAGTTTGTTTTGGGGTTCCACAGAGTACATCTGTCCCTGTATAATTCTGTTGCTACCTCGTACCTTTTGACACCTGTCACAGTATTCCATCCTCTTCTGCACTCCGCGCCACATGTTGTCAAATATCACAACTTCACTTTGCTTGGCAATGCATTTAAGTGCTCCATAATGCCCATATTTACTATGTACCAAATCAATTAACAGACCCACATGTTGTTCAGGGAAACAAATACGCCAGTCTTCGTTAGTTTCTCCTCCTAAAAAGAAATATTCTGCTGGCTTTGGAAAATCGCGGTGAGCTGTTCTACTTTTGACCAATTGAAGATTATCATCCTGATTTTGTTCCCGTCTAAGGTTCTTACAGATTCGTTTAATTGGTCCCTCTTACTGTAGTTGAAAGACTGCGACCAGTATCTCATCACAATCCCTGTTCGTTACAGTAAGCACCCCATGCTCTTTATTCTTTACACTTCTGGATAGCGCATCTGCCACTACGTTTTCAGCACCCTTTATATACTGCATCTCATAGTTAAATTGTTGCAGATACATAGATTACCTCCTGAGTCTATCATGTTTGAGCTGACAAGTATTTAAATAAGTTAGAGCACTATAGTCCGTAAAAATCAACACTTTATGTCCTAGCAGGTATTGCTCAAACTTCTGCAAACCGAAAATAGCCGCTGAAGCTTCCAGTTCAGAGATGCTGTAATTTTTCCCCGCATGTAGTAACGATCGACTTGCAAATGTGATCGTATTGTGGACCTGTTCTTCTCCAACCATCTCAGTCTGGAACAATTCTACCCCCAGACCGTAACCGCAGGCATCTGATCCTAAACAAAACGGTTTTGAAAAGTCAGGATGATTCAAAATCTGGCTGTTCACTAGTGCTTCCTTAAGCTTTTCAAAAACAGTTTGACATTCTGGGGACCACTTACAGGCAACATTTTTCTTCAACAATTCCCTTAAACAAGGGTTATTATATAATTGCCCTGCCACAAATTTACGATAAAATCCAAACAAACCGAACATTCCTTTTAGTTCTTTACGTGTAGTCGGTGCTGCATAGTCCCTAATACCATTTGTTTTACTTGGATCTGGGATAATTATGCCGCTTACTATATGTCCCAGGAATTTTATCTCTTGTTTGGCAAATTCTGCCTTATCTAACTTCAGTTTCATCCCTCCCGTTTTAATAGCATTTAACACATTATCTGACAACAAACAGTGCTCGTCCCAAGTGGCACAAACACTGATATTCAACCCAAAAGGCACAACCTAATACTGGTAACATCGTCCTTCAAACAGGAACGCTGTATACCTTCTGGATTCCTTAACCAGAGGTGGATTCCAGTATCCATAGAAGTAAGAAATTTAGCCCCTTTAAACTTCTGTAATAGTTCTTCAGTGTTTTCTGGCTTGTCACTCTCTGGTAAAACAATCTTATTCAACACCTTAGCGTCCAAAACCAGCAGAATTGAGACGTTCTTCTGAGGTATTACAACCTATTAGTTATTCTATACACTAACAGCCTTTTCAGTTATTCCCCAATCTATCATTTTCTGTATTAAGTCTCGAACGGCTTCCTTAGGCACTTTTGGAACTGCAAATGGTTTTTTGAAAAAATGTGCATCTTCATTCGCGGTTAAATAGCATTCGTGATTTCGAAGTAATCCATGCTGATCTGAAAATACTTCACAATGATTACTCAAAATTTGTCTTAAATCGTCCTTTTGCATTTCAGTTAAATCTGTAAGTTCCTTTAATTTCTCCTTGATCCTAATTCTGACACTCTCTAGCTCAGAAGGATCCACTTCTTTTAGTTCATCATATTCATTATAGCCTTCGATCAATGCAGCCGGCCTGCAGTACCGCATTGGAATATCACTGTTCTTCGTTTACACTGTCTTTTACCAACGAATGGAATAACTACCGGTTTTCCACTTATTCTTATAATTACATCACTGGACCCAAAACTTACCCATCCTTCATATTTATGCAAGAAGTTGGCACCTAAAAACATTTCCACACTGAGTCCATTTATAACTACAAAATTCTGTTGTATGGCTACCCCACTTACAGTTATGGGTAATAGGACTTTTTGTTTAGCCACTTTATTAGTTTTTCCAGTAACTACAATAATGTTTAGACCGCTTACTGGCATTACAACTATTTGTTTATTCATTGGGAGAACATTTACAAAGTTCTGTGACACAGCACACACTTCCGAACCGGCATCAATCAGACAAGGAACTTTTTCTTCAACCATCTTTACTTCAATAATCGGTTGCCATACATACTCTCCCCTGATTACAGTCTCAGGCTCCTCTAACAAATCTTGCACCAATTCTCGTCTGTCGAATCCTACCTCCCTTGTGGAAATCATACTTACATTTACTGGGTCCTCCTTTTGCTTATTATTAGTAGTGGCAAGCTTCCACAAGCCTGTCCACTACTGACAACTTAAAATACAACTCCAACTTCACACCATAATTTTCCCCTAATTCTGCAACCCCTCCCAAGGTACTGTCGACATTTCTACACCACTTTCTTCTTCCCCTTCTTCCGATTCTCCATTCTCGCTTTCAGATATAACTTCAATTAATTTACTCAAAACGACCTCGACCCTTACTCCCGCATTAATTCCACAATTAATTGGTAGCCTCTCATCTGTTTGGCAGTGCTGTTTTACCCCATTTTCTGATATCAATCTTCACTTAAATTTACTTGTTCCTTGTGATCTTTATTTGCACTATCTCTATCATATAATGCTACGTTATTTACTGGACATACCTTTAGTTTCTCGGTGTCACTCTTCTCTGCTCTCTTAGTAGCTAAATTATTATAACCAATATATTGTTTCGTAGGCGCCTTCCTTATAAAGGGTGTCGTTAGAGCGTTTAACCTGTAGTTTTTGCGTCTGCGAGCGCGAGCTTAATCGCAGACTGCTAACAGCTGTCCTGCTGGGTGTTGTTATGTCTAAGATGGCTGTCATCAGACGGGCACCGCCTCTCTGTTACGTCTTCAGCCGACAGCTGACGGCTGTCGTAATATCCTGCTTCGGGCATGGATGTGCGTGATGTCCTTAGGTTAGTTATATTCAAGTAGTTCTAAGTTCTAGGGGACTGATGACCTAAGATGTTGAGTCCCATAGTGCTCAGAGCCATTTGAACCATTTGATCCTGATTCTGTGTACATTAACTTCAGCTCTATTATCATTCTTCCTGACAGGAGGCCTATATTCTCTCCTGGCATTTTCTGCTTCCTTTAAAATATCTTCTACCCATTCCAGATGGTGAATAAATCTATCAAGATTATCTCTATGAGCTGAAATTATTTTGTCTCTCCAGTACAATGGTAGCTTAATTTCTATCCCTATAATTATTTGCTCAGTTTCTACTTTTGAACTTAGATACGATAAAGTAGTCACCCATTTTTTTTACAAACCTTTTAATATTATCTTTCTTGGGATCGTATCTCTCACCTGACCAAAATTTATTCAAAACATCCATCTGTTTCCTCTTGCTCGAATATTCTTCAAAAAAACTCCTGTTTGAAGTCCGCCAACTTATCATACGTATCAGAAGCTAAATTACCTCAAATTCTAGCTTCTCCCATTAAATTAGATGTAATAAAACCTAATTTTTGCTTGTCATTCCATACTTTAGGTAACACATCAGCGAAGTCGCTCCAGAATTCTTATCAGGTACACATTCTTGTCTGGATCAAATTTCAAAATTGTCGATGAGTTACATATGTTATTTCAGATGAGCCTATTACACTGTTAGATAGGATACTACCACTACTGCTGCTGACACACCGTTCTACTTTTGTTAGTCTACAGTCATGTTCACACAACTGCTCATTCACACTGGTACCTCACAGACTAATATTAGTTTCTAAGTTAGTGATTTTATAAGCCACTTGTGCTCCGAACGTTGTACATCTGTCTTTCCCTTCTTTCATTTTACTTTCGAAAGTGGCATGGTTAATCTCACAGTAATTTTCTACGCTCTGTACATGTTCATGAATTTTATCCACTTCTGAACTTAGATATTCTTTGAACTGTTCGCTATCCTCAGCAACCTGCTTAATCTGGGAAGTTAGTTCACTTTCCACTGTTACAAGTGCCGCATTACATTCTAGCCTGACCTGATTAACATCGCTCTTAATATTATGTCCAAGCAAAGTCAGCTCATTTTTCCTCGAATCCCTCAAATCCTAAATTTTATTTTCTATTTTGAATTTCCTTTCTACACTGTTTCTCCTTCTTTTTTTTTTTCAAAGTTCCTACATGTCCGAAATTCACTATTGTCCTTCCCAACTGATAAAGCATCAATTGCGGAGGGTCTGGCTGTATTTTCTCGAATTTATCCGTCGTTTTCTCTGTGCACGCTGCAAATTGAAATTTACCTACCTCAGATCGACGTCTGCTCAATGTCCCTTCACTCGGCGACATAGATACTTACAAGATGATGTAAAAGCAGCGTTGATAAAAAATACCATCTAATATCTACAAGTAGCGAGGCAACGCAACACTAGTTATGAAAGAAAGTTCTGTAGAAAAATTGTCATCCATTTTTATTGGGCAATAAGAAAATAGATTGGCTTCTGAAAGTTAATGTCTGAAATTTCCACACAATAATGTTTATTTTGCCCTTGATAACCAAAGAAAGGGTACTGTTCAGTCCACATTTAAACTATTGGCTATTTCCTTCCAGTGCACGATTCATACATACATTTCACACGCACAGTAGCCAGAAATCTGTCCAAACCAGAACCAAATTAGACAACGTTTTCACAGTCATTAATTTCACCACTAATATGAGTTACTACATTCGGTCCTTCTTGTGGATTTCTAAGAAAGAAACTGCTCATCAAAAATGCTCAGTAGTTGAATACTGAAACATTCCACATGGATACTATGAAAGCCAAATTTTCACACGTAAATATCTGTCCAACAGATTTAGTCAAAAGCTCTGAAATTTCGCCAAGGAGTCCTCGACAACAAATGCTATCGACTTAGCTCACCAATAACTGAAAAACTAAGTAATTTTTCATTTTACACATTACTTTTACTGCCACTAGTAATATGACCGTCCGCGTTCAAAGCTAACGAGCGACTTCCTTCTTACAGCCTCACTCCCAGTGTAACTATCAGGTAACGAGCGGGAACCACCTCAACTCTGATTGGCTGACCATACTGACTGCTAATCAGTATACTCGCTCAAGATCACACTCCTGCCAAAACTGGTCTGCACCAGTCCTTATACACAGATGCATTTGCGTTAATTTGACATACAGATATTATAGTAATGTTTAATAAACGAACACGAAAAGGCAATAATTCTGGAAATATTCTTTAGATACAGATTTTACTCCAGCTGACTTTGTGGCTACTCTGTTATAATACTAATCACACCTAGACAAACGTCATCAGCAAAGTTGGAAAATACTCTAGGATCGTTTTCCCACAACAGGCTTATGTAACTCCTGCACGTTACCTAAGACAGTATATAATGCCATATTTAAATTTGACGAATGTCCCACATACACACTCTCATTTACTCACAGGCTCTAATGACACATAATAAAATAAATATTCATTTTAATAATTCTTTCTGAAGTTATTCTATATTTCATACTATGAAAATTGTAAAGTATTTGAAATTTTTAAATTAAATTTTCAATTAATAATTATATGTCATAATACTTCAGGTGCGTATTTCAACTGTCAACCAAAATCACGTCATAAATGTTCTCAGGTGAATTTCCTTTCTTAAGAGTAGTATTCCTAACTTTAAAGTAAATTTTTCTATTTCCGAAAATATGGCCGTTAGAAAGCTGCGATTTTCACATCACCATCCTATTAATAACAAAGTGCAGTACACAAATTTTGAAAGCGATTGCACAAAAACTACTATCCTTTATTTAGATTCTTGTAGGTGGTGAATGTATGCGTTCAGTAAGAGACACTGAATAGCTTTCCCACGGCAAGCAGTGACAGATGCACGTGTGTGTCCTGGGTAGGCCGCTAGATATCAGCCACCGAAGTTGCATACAGCAAGCTATCCTAAAACAAACGTGCGCTCGGAACAACTTGCGACGCTATAATTGCGCCAAATGTCAGTACCTACATGTTCTTAAAATGCCATGAGTTGACAAACCGTGCTAAAATAGGAGGGTGTTTCCACCTGGGACACCAAATGTCGCGTAACTAGTCATACCTGTTATGGAATAACCCTTGGAACATGCGTTGTTGCACTGGATCACCACCAGAAAGTGTTGCTCCAGGATTTATCCGTAAAATGAATAACCAGAATCGTCTTACTTTATGTTCAAAATTGGAAGTTCAACGATCTTTTATCACGCCCTTAAGATCCTGCCGATTATGACCAGATATCTTTCAGTCTCTAATGTTTACAAAGAGGTAGTTAGTATGGAAATACGCATTGTGTGAACAAATTTGTGCGAAATCTTATGGGACTTAACTGCTAAGGTCATCATTCCCTAAGCTTACACACAACGTAACCTAAATTATCCTAAGGACAAACACACACACCCATGCCCGAGGGAGGACTCGAACCTCCGCCGGGATCAGCCGCACAGTCCATGACTGCAGCGCCTGAGATCGCTCGGCTAATCCCGCGCGGCGGAAATATGCATTGAGTAATTGTTCTTATCTGGTCAGAAAGTAAACGAGCCCTTAGTACAGATGAAGTTTCTTCACACGCCGTTAAGTATAAAAAGTCGCAGAAGTGTTACTATAGCCACAAATATTCTTCAAATGACCTAAAACACTCATTTTGATGTCTGTTGCTTCTAATTATAATGTATATTTTCTCAGCTTAAATTGAATGAAAGGAGAGGAAATTCGAACAGTAGCCAAAGATGATCTAAAATACAGAGTAGCACACCTGAAGCTATATCACATGAAGACCAAGAGCAGAATGAACAGAATGACAGAAACCTAAGAGTAGACTGACAAAATGGCACGACCTTATGCCTCATGAAGACTCGCTCCCGGATATTACCGCACTTTGCTTGTTTATAATACGTTTCAAATTCTGTAAACCAGAAAGCCCAACTTTTATCAGCTGTTGATTTTGTCATTATACTTTGTTTGTATATTATTTATCATGAACAGAATCTATTGAAAAATGCAGTACCAATGTATGCTTATGCAGTTGTGAATCCCGGTTTTATGATAATGAGATCCATTTTATACACTCAAATTTAATTATTAAAATTTTATTAAATTTTAATGAAGGACTTTCGTCCATTAATGTAGGTTGCAATAGATTCAGAAGGAATAGGTGAGCAAAAGTATATCAATAGATTCCGGAAATTTACAGGGTTTTGGCCATAATTGGCAATGAAAGTTTGGACCAGGTGAAATGTTCATTCATCAATATCTTATACACTAATTAAGATTTGGTTAATGTAAATACTTTAGTGAAAAGAGGGTAAATAGCTCTTTAATTTGAAAGTGGTCATTTATTCTGAGTTTACATATTAGTTCATAAGACTTTCCCTTCTTCAAGATGTTCGGATTTCTATGATATCATTATTTTTAATGGCCATCATTTCTGATGAAACTAACCATCTCATTGACATTAAAATAACAAACTGAATTATGGGAATAATAATGTTTTGTCTAAGAATTTGTCTACATTCTTGACAATTTGCATAAGATGTGATTAATGTAGGAACCCTAACTTCGGAATTTTGAAAATAAATAACCATGTCATTTGAAAAGAAAGTTAGTGAAAATTTTATGTATTCATGGACCTTATTACACTAAATAGGAGATTGTGCAGAATAGGAATTTGGGTGTCATCTCATTTTGTCACAAATTGACACTCAACACATTCTAGTGTAACAATTATTTTGAACTCCTCCAATTGAGGTAATCTTTGGCTGCCTCTGCTTTGCTGTTGATGACCTTTAATTAATTTAGTTGCTTATCTTTGCTTTCCGTAAATTCTTCCGTATTTTGGTTTCCCGGGTTTTGTTACTAAGTTTGTCTACAGCTGAAGTGTATGTTATCTTTGTCAGCGGTAAAATTGATATAATTTACTTATGTAGTATAGTGCTACGTAGCTCTGAAGTATATTCTAGTTGTTAGGTTTACACGACCGTTATCGTAAGAACTTCTACTCAAGTATCTAACGAATTTTATACTCCACATCTTCCATCAAAACAGCTGTTATTTGTGCCTGAAAGTTGCTATCCTGTACCAGCCGTCTAGTTTAGTTGACAAAAATTTCTGCTTCTTCTTCAGTTTCTTATCAGTTGACACCTCTTCCTTTCTGTTGTAGTTTTCCTCTAGTTCATTACTCATCCGATGTTCATAGATAAACTATTGATGTGATTTCCTTCTTATCAGTTAGTTCATATGTTTCGTTCCTTTTACATTCGTATCTCTTCTGGCACAAGACTGCATTCAGTTAGTTGATTATCCTTGGGGGAATCTATTTTTTGGTACCCTTCCTCTCAGCATTGACCAAATGCTGTCATTTTATATTTATAGCATTTAGCGACATGTACATGATCATTATAGGTGTGCCATGGCCTTTTGGAATCACCAGAAAATATTTCAGTATTGTTGCTCGAAATCCAATATATACACGTTTCAATTTTGTATAGTAGCACGAAGTGTTGGTGGACATTGTGATTAATTTTTTCATCTTGTTCTAAATCTGTCTTATAGCTGTTTTTTAACCCTTCGTTTATCTAACATATCTGAAAATGTTGGTAATTAACGTATGCACAAACTTATTGTCGTTCATCTCTGATTGTAAATCGGGACGAGTATGACGCTTTCCATTTGGTGGCTTATATCGCACTTGCCCTTGTAATTATGGATTTCCCTTTATTTTGCTCCCATCCTTCTCAGTTTTCATGAGTATGATTTCTATTTGGTTTGCAGATCTGTTGTTCTCGTGTTTCACTTACTAGCCACACGAAGCACTTTTTAATTGCTTTCTCATTTTCGTCATCTACAGTTTTTGTGAATGACACGTTTGTTTTCCTGGTTTCGATGCTTCCCTTACTTTGCGGCTTTCGTTGGTGCAGGAAGTCAGCACAATCATGTAAGTCGGCATTTTACATATTCTCAGTAGTTTTTTTTCAGTATCTCGTGTCACTCTACTTCCCCGATGCATTTGGAACTAACTACAAATGCTGCTTATGTTGTTATTAGTGTTTGTTTACGGCATACACTACGAGGAAAGCAGATCGTTGTCCTAACCTGGAGGGTCTACTACAGATTTCCTGTGCACACGGCGAAGTCCTTGTTTCGGCTGTGTTCTATGATGAGCAGCGAGAGCAGACACACCTCCCCGGTGTGACGTTTGGATAGCTGACTGAGACCGCTGGCCTGTGTCACCACCTCGGCCTCGGGCACTTCCCTCTGACGTAGTCCGGTCGTGCTGACCAAGCGTTGCTGGGCAGCAGCTGCTAGCTGCCACGCACCGACGTGTGCGGCACTGGCCGCACGTGCGTAGCGAACACCGCGGGACTTCTACCTCGTTGTTCGTGGCTCAGTGATCTCGTTACTTTCCCACTGTGCAAATCCACTCGCGGACATTAGACGAGGAATCGCATTATTGTTGGGTGTTACATGCTGTTGCCAACGAAAGCGAATAATTTTCCAGGTTACTTCCAAATCTACGTCCTCTTCCACTCCTATAATATGGAGAAGAATTTGACAAAGCACTGAATGATCGAAGCCGAAATAAGGCCCCGGGGTAGACGACATTCCGTCAGAACTATTGATAGCCATGTGAGAGCCGCTCATAACAAAACTCTTCCATCTGGTGTGAAAGAGATGTGAGACAGACGAAGTACCCTCAGATCTCAAGAACAATGTAACAGTTACAATTACAAAGAAGGCAGGTGATAGCAGGTGTGAATGGTACCGAACACTCAGCTTACTATGTCATGGTTGCCAAATACTAACACGAATTCCTTGCAGATGAATGAAAAAACTGGTAGAAGGCGATCTCGGGGAAGATCGATTTAGATTCCGTGGAAATGTAGGAACACGAAAGGCAATACTGGCCCTACGACTTATCTTAGATGATAGATTTAAGGAAAGACAAACCTCCGTTTATAGGAAACGTAAACTTAGAGGAAACTTTCGAAGATGTCGACTGGAAGACTGTCGTTGCAGGTTTGAAGATAGCTGGGGTGAAATGCGGTGACCAAAAGGCTACGAACAACTTGTACAGAAGCGAGTGGCATGAAAAGAAAGCCGTGTTTCAGATGGGTGTGAGACAGGTTTGTAGCCTAATACCGATGTTGTTCAGTCTCTACATTGAGAAAAAGAATTCATGGAGATGAAATAAAACTTTGCGGCTTGCCGATGACATTGCTATTCCGTCAGGGACCGCAAAACGACTTCAAAGAGCAGTTGAATGGAATAAACACAGGCTTGAAAGAAGGATAGATGATGAACATCAAAAACTGGCTCTGAGCACTATGGGACTCAACTTCTGAGGTCATAAGTCCCCTAGAATTTAGAACTACTTAAACCTAACTAACCTAAGGACATCACACACATCCATGTCCGAGGCAGGATTCGAACCGGCGACCGTAGCAGTCGCGCGGTTCCGGACTGAAGCGCCTAGAACCGCTCGGTCACCGTGGCCGGCGATGATGAACATCAACAAAATCAAAAGAAGGATAATGGAATGTAATCTAATTAATCAGGTGATGCTGAGGAAATTGGATTAGGAAACGAGGCAAAGTGGTAGACGAGTTTTATCATTTAGGCAGCAAGAGAACTGAAGATGGACAATGAAGAGAGGTTATAAAATGCAGGTTGGCAGTGGCAAGAAAAGCGTTTCTGAAGAAGATAAATTTGTTAACACAGAACTTAGATTTAAGTGGTACGAAGTCTTTTCTGAAAGTATTTGTATGTAGTTTAATCACGTGCGGAAGTGAAACATGGACGATAAAAAGTTTGGTCAAGAAAGGAATGGAAGCTTTTGAAATGTGGTCCTACAGAATAATGCTGAAAATTACGTCGGTAGACCGTGTAAGTAACGAGGAGGTGCTGAATATAATTGATGAGAAAAGAACTCTGTGACACAATCTGACTAGAAAAAGGTATCGGTTGATGGGACACATTCTGAGATATCAAGGGATCACCAATTTAATATATGGAGGGAAGTGTGAGGGGTAAAATTCCAGAGGGAGACCGAGAGATGATTGCATTAAGCAGATCAGAAGCATGTAAGTTGCAGTAGTTATTCCGAGATGAAGAGTCTTGAACAGGGTAGAGTAGCATGGAGAACGGCATTAAACCAGTTTTCGGACTGAAGATCACAACAAACAACATCTACATCTAAATACATATTCTGCAAACCACTGTAAAGTTTATCAGAGAGGATAGTTAGCATTGTACCACATATTAGAGTTTCTTCGTGTTCCTGTCACGAGTGGATTGTGCAAAGAACGATTCCTTAAAGGACTCTATGTATGCTATAATTAGTCGAACTTTGTCTTCACTGTCTCTACGGGTATCTTTCAGATACTCAGTGTATAATATGAAGAGTAATAAAACAATTACAGCCCCTGCGGTGAATCATGGTCTAATTCTGAATAAGTTATAGAATCCTGCCTCAGACAGACGTAAATGAGTGATATAGGACTGTAGTTCTGGGGTGCTTTCAAACACTGTTGTTCTACATGGGCTTAACGTGACGTGTTTCGCAGTCATCCGAGAGATTATCCTTCGGAATGTCACGGAATACCTGTGATTACTGCAAATCAGTTAATTGAATCGCATGGTTAAGCTTCTGAATAAAGAAACCATTTTCAAAAGACCGTCATGTGCTGGCAGTTCATTTATGCAAGATGCCTTTATTGCGCCATGTATTTATATGACATAACTGGCCAGTTTCGCCCTGTGGCCATTTCCAAATTTATCGTGTCAGTAATGCAAGTGTTTCGTAACAGTGCACACCCTGCTCAGTTGAAAATACACACAGCCGAAAGTGACCAGTAATGTCATACACATACGTGATGAAATCAGGGCATATTGAATAACAGAACTGACTGTGGTTTTTTAAAATTGTTTTATCTTTCAGAACTTACGTTCAGACTGCCGACCCACAGATGTAGAAATTAATAGCGTGGTCGAAGACAACATTGCGTTTGCGTATGTATTGGATGCCGAAGTTAAAACATAAGGAAAATGAGAAGTGAATAATAGTTGTTGAAGTGGTGGAGTGAGTCGTGGACAAAAACAAAAAGAAAAGAAAAGAAAAGAAAAGAAAAGAAAAGAAAAGAAAAGAAAAGAAAAGAAAAGAAAAGAAAAGAAAAGAAAAGAAAAGAAAAGAAACAACAATAAAAGCATTGGAAGGCGATTCTTAAAAGAGATAGCTGGGTAAACACTTACCGACAGGAGGAGGAATCTTGACATCATAGAAGGAATAAAGAAACAGCTGGAACGACCACGAGAGAAATTTCGAGACGACAGAATACCAAAATTAATCACGAATTATTACCCAGTGGGTCTGTAGGAAGACAGAGGAAGAGACAGAAGGATCAATAACTTTAACCAAGAGATCATAACAGCAAGTTACTACTATATGCAGAATGAAGAAGAAGATCGGGAAGAAGCAGAAAACAAGAGGACCAGAGATATCACGAAAGTAATTCCCATAGGGCTTATACGAAACGTATCAAACTGATCTGAACCATGTCAGCCTGGATGTTCAGTGGGTAAGAGCACTACCAGCTAGAGGAAGATTTCCGGTTCAAGTGCTGGTTCGACACACAGTGTTAATCTGCCAGGAAGTGTAATAACAGCGCGCACTCGTCTGCAGAGTGAAAGATTCACTGTTGCCAGACAATATCCATGTCATCCACCAATTGATCTTTAGAAAACATTTTGACACCTACCTTAACATAGTTCATGTCAATCAAGCAAGCTATCTATAGTAATATCTTACCATTGAAATATATCACAGCAGAAAACAGTTGTTCGGTAGAAGCTGCTTGTTGGTAGTATTTTGTGTTACTGAAATTCTTTCGGGTGATGCTCATCTTCATATCGTTATTACACAAAGGCCAGGTATTTATTATAGTACATAACTTACAATACAATTATATAGTTGTGTTTAATGCATATTATATATTTCAATTCACTATAATGGGATTTGCCTAACATGTAATGCTCCCTACTGTATGCCAACGACAGTATTTCGTAACATTTATGTAATAATATGATTACGTGATTTATATGTACATATATACAGCGTATAACGGAAATAAGTGCAGATATTTTTATGTGTTGTACCTTAATACGCACAAACATCAATGTGTTGGTTGGTGTTCCTCTTAATCGAGCAGTCTTCCACAAACACATCACAGACCTTACCACCTGATGATTTCTTCATGGTCGTAATTGCACCACTAAGAAGACTACGCCCGTCACTGTAGACTTACTCTTTTGTATCGACATGTCTACATTTGAGCATCTGACCTTATGCCCAAGGGAAAATAAGGGTTAAGGGCTTGTTCTTGCATGTACTTGGAGGTATTAAGTAACCTAAAGACGTTCGACTTGTACCAGCTGTAACTGTCAGTGTACAAATGATGTAAATACTGATATAATGTTGTTCAGTGCACCGTCCTCAGTCACTAAAAGATATATCTGCACTTATACCCATTACACCCTCCATATAATTTGTATAAAGAATTTTTACGAGAATACATGCAGTTGTCTTCGGTAATTGCTGTACATGCAGAGATTACTTTCGATACACTTCATTGTCACTGGAATACGGTACAGAACATTGCATGCTAGGAAAGCCACATTAAAATGAATTGAAATATCTCATGTGCATGAAACACTACTGTATACGTTTTAAGCAATGTATTATAATAAATGCGTGTCTTTTGTGTAATACAGATAAGCTGATGACGGACAACACCCGGATCTAACTCGGTAACATAAAATACAACCAACAAGCAGCTTCCGTCGAACGATTAAATATTATTTTCACATATTTACAATTTCTACAAGCTACGGAGTACCAAATATACAACACGTCATTAACTCTGCAACCGGAGGAAGAGATTCTGAGTGCGGTTAAATGTGAAGTTAAAATTCGGTAGGTCAGAAATTTTTACATGGGGTTAAAAAAAAGATGATGTAAAAAATTATATTCTCTCACTCGTGTACACTGGTACATTAAGGTCATAGAGAAGACCCTCTTCGTTTGTATTGGCAGTGTCCGCTGCTCTGTGAAACCGTCCACTAGAGTACTAGGCAGTGCTTCAAATGACGTCTCTTTGGCCGCAGTAGTGAACAGCGCAGAACCAAAGGAGCGTCCACATCGTGACACGACGGCGTGCGATACGATCGCTCTCCTATTTGTGCCCACTATTTGGACGCAATACACATCAAACGGTCGACGCTCTTCTCAGAACATTCAAATTAAACGAGAAATGGCTTATGTAGGCGTTCCAAGTCAATACACAGCAGACGTGGGCGGTAGTATGAAGTACGATACCCTTGTATCGGCAGTCTCTCTTGTAACATCAAAACATGACTGCCCTGTCATCACAGACGAAATCTGATATATATGCGTAAGCAATAGGGACTCCACAACGGTATTATTATCAGTTTCTGAATCAAACACACTACATCATGTCATGCAATGTAAACCACTCACTTCGTTTTCTGCATTGAAACCACAATCTGCAATAAGCGACTCTCGTGGAGATACTGACGAAGCACATATCCTCTAATACAAGTTGTTCATATGAGAACTGTTTTGAAGACTACGTGCTACTAGCCTAATTTCATTGCGTCTTATTAAGGGAGGAAGAATTGTGTTGGTAATTTCTAAAAGGCCTATTTTCACGATGTTTTGTATAAGTGTTTCGTAGTGGTTTGTGATTTTCCAAGGGTAGATACATCACACTACGGTATAACATCTTCTCTCCGACACCTGGCACTAACACAAGAATCTAATATTATTGTCCGTCTCTTCTTAAAGAAATCGCTTCCTGGCGATGAGTAACTTCACCAGTCAACCGTCCTCATAAAGTATGCTAAGAAAGTATCAGTTCAAAAATGGTTCAAATGGCTCTGAGCACGATGGGACTCAACATTTGTGGTCATAAGTCCCCTAGAACTTAGAACTACTTAAACCTAACTAACCTAATGACATCACACACATCCATGCCCGAGGCAGGATTCGAACCTGCGACCGTAGCAGTCGCGCGGTTCCGGACTGCGCGCCTAGAACCGCTAGACCACCGCGGCCGGCGTATCAGTTCACAATGCACGTAATAAATACGAAAACTTCTAAGATTTTGATGGGTGGTGGCTAAATTTCTACCAGAAGAGTTCACTCTCCATTGAATAGAAAGGAAGAAAAGTAGACGTCATCGGAAGGAAGCAAATTATCCACAATTCAGATACACCTCAAACAATACATATACGAAATTCAGTTTTCAATTAAATGGCGGACGTATGAAGCACACACTTAACTGAAGTTTGCTATCAGCTAAATGTCTGATTTTTTCTGGGTGTCCAGTGTACAGTAAAAGTTTTCGAATCAGACAAAATAAAATATAAGATCAAGTAGGTCATATAATACATCTCACGTCCGCAGCTCGTGGTCGTGCGGTAGCGTTCTCGCTTCCCGCGCCCGGGTTCCCGGGTACGATTCCCGGCGGGGTTAGGGATTTTCTCTGCCTCGTGATGACTGCGTGTTGTGTGCTGTCCTTAGGTTAGTTAGGTTTAAGTAGTTCTAAGTTCTAGGGGACTGATGACGATAGATATTATGTCCCATAGTGCTCAGAGCCATTTTGAACCAATACATCTCACACAGACGTGTATAATGTTATGTGACAGAATTTCCGGGGGCCGATCGAAAGGCCTCCGCAGTTAGTCTGAGAAACAGATTCCATGTGCTGTTTTGCGCCGTTACCTAACCGTTTTCTGCTGACTACTTGCTCTCTAAACAGTAGTCAATACGAGGAAAACAATTGCAAAGTCACTTGATGTTGCTCGTAAGTTAGATGCTTCGGCTATGCACGGCTTTGTTTACATAGAATAGCTGGGGTAGTCAGAGCGTCGAGTCACATACGTCTCTGCTTTCGTGCCCAGTAGGAGACTTTCTGCAAATAATAATCTGTAGTTGTGACCCTGGAATTAAATAGTCTACGCATTGGCTATCACTGCGAATTAATAAAATATACAGCAATATAAAATAAAAGACAGAAGAACAATTTTATAAAAGGGGTTCTATTCTAATGTCTGTAATTTATTTAAATGTCAGAGAATTATGCTGAGTAATGTTTTATTCAAGAAAGTGGAACTCATACAACATCCAATTAAAATAGAGATAGGAAACACTCTTAAGAATTCAGTAAAGTTACACTGAGAGCATCACGAGAATTGCAGCAGAACCCCAAGCTAAATAGTCGTCAAAGATGCGCGGAAACTAAGTCAATTTCGTTATAACAATACACTAAATATTGACCAGCTCAAAATAGTTTAAAGTTCAACATGACGATTTACAAACTAACATATACGAGATAACAGTAGAAACTGAGGCTCTGTCTAGTATCAATTCCATAATGCAGTCTGAAAAGCTACAGCTCCGCAGAGGCCGTTCACCGCCAAGAATCAGTTAGCTACATGAGCTAATATCTCACTTCACCTCACGGAGGTCCACTTGCTTGAGAAAATCGACGTAAAGTGCCTTCAGAAATTAAAGTACCATAGAGGCCGTTCACCGACCAGAATCAGTCACCTACTCGACCAAATACACTACTGGCCATTAAAATTGTTACACCACGAAGATGACGTGCTACAGACGCGAAATTTAACCGACAGGAAGCAGATGCTGTGATATGCAAATGATTAGCTTTCCAAAGCATTCACGCAAGATTGGCGCCGGTGACGGCACCTACAACTTGCTGACATGAGGAAAGTTTCCAACCGATTTCTCATACACAAACAGCAGTTGCCTGGTGAAACGTTGTTGTGATGCCTCGTGTAAGGAACGTAAATGCGTACCATCACGTTTCCGACTTTGATAAAGGTCGGATTGTAGCCTATCGCGATTGCGGTTTATCGTATTGCGACATTGCTGCTTGCGTTGGTCGAGATCTAATGACTGTTAGCAGAATATGGAATCGGCGGGTTCAGGAGGGTAATACAGAACGC
Organism: Schistocerca piceifrons; assembly: GCF_021461385.2. NCBI lineage: Eukaryota > Metazoa > Arthropoda > Insecta > Orthoptera > Acrididae > Schistocerca > Schistocerca piceifrons. The sequence continues at coordinate 184,632,058 of NC_060149.1, forward strand.
CGTGCTGGATCCCAACGGCCTCGTATCACTAACACTCGAGATGACAGGAATATTATCCGCATCGCTGTAACGGATCGTGCAGCCACGTCTCGATCCCTGAAGCAACAGATGGGGACGTTTGCAAGACAATAACCATCTACACGAACAGTTTGACGACGTTTGTAGCAGGATGGACTATCAGCTCGGAGACCATGGCTGCGGTTATCCTTGACGCTCCATCACAGACAGTAGCGCCTGCGATGGTGTACTCAACGACGAACCTGGGTGCACGAATGGCAAAACGTCATTTTTTCGGATGAATCCAGGTCCTATTTACAGCATCATGATGGTCGCATCCATGTTTGGTGACATCGCAGTGAACGCACATTGGAAGCGAAAATTCGTCATCGCCATACTAGCGTATCACCCTGCGTGATGGAATGGGGTGCCATTGGTTACACGTCTCGGTCAACTCTTGTTCGCATTGACAGCACTTAGAACAGTGGATGTTACATTTCAGATATTTTATGAGCCGTGGCTTCATTCGATCCCTGCGAACCCTACATTTCAGCAGGATAATGCATGACCGCATGTTGCAGGTCCTGTACGGGCCTTTCTGGATACAGAAAATGTTCGACTGCTGCCCTGACCAGCACATTCTCCAAATTTCTCACCAACTGAAAACGTCTGGTCAATGGTGGCCGAGCAACTGGCTCATCACAATAATCTTGATGAACTGTGGTATCGTGTTGAGGCTGCAGGGGCAGGTGTACATGTACACGCCATCCAAGCTCTAACTCAATGCCAAGGCATATCAAGGCCGTTATTACGGCCAGAGGTGGTTGTTCTGGGTACTGATTTCTCAGGATCTATGCACCCAAATTGCGTGAAAATGTAATCACATGTCAGGTCTGCTATAATATATTTGCCCAATGAATACCCGTTTATCATCTGCATTTCTTCTTGGTGTAGCAATTTTAATAACCAGTAGTGTATCACAGGCTTGTCAGTGTTCTTGAAGCGTCCAGAATCGTTTCCCTCAGCGCACCACTCGAAAAATGTCTGTCTCAACTTCATTCCAGTGGTGGAACCCATTGGCTTATGGGTATCCCCACCAAAAACACAGGGCGACAACTGTTGAAATACATCAAAGAAAACGTAATTTAGTTGCAAACTATGGCGTGCACACACTTCATTCAACATGTTAACGTAGCTACAGATATTCAGATTTTGCGTTATGACACGTACGATATGCCAGCCATCATTGATAATGATTTGGTGCCGATGAATAACGACATTCTGCATGACCCACTGAAGTGTTGGCACATCGATATTGTGGATGACATTTTGAATGGCTGTTTTCAGATCGGAAGTCGTTTTGTGGTTATTGCTGTACACCATGTCCTTAATATAACCCGACAAAAAAGAGTCGTATGTGTTCAAATACAAAGAATATGGCGGCCAATCGAGACCCATGCCAGGGGCTTCTGTGTCCCCCAGATCCAGAATGCGGTCCCCAAAGTGCTCCTCCAGGACATCAAACACTCTCCTGCTTCGATAGGGTCGAGCTCCGGCTGGCAAGAACCACATCTTGTCAAAATCAGGGTCAGTTTGGATAATGGAGGTGAAACCATCTTCCAAAAGTTTCACGTACCATTCGGTAGTCAGCGTGCCATCAAGTAAAATCGCACCGATTATTCCGTGGCATTACACACCACGGCAACGGCCTTGCCGCAGTGGATACAACGGTTCCCGTCAGATCACCGAAGTTAAGCGCTGTCGGGCGTGGCCTGCACTTGGATGGGTGACCATCCAAGCCTCCATGTGCTGTTGCCATTTTTCGGGGTGCACACAGCCTCGTGACGCCAAGTGAGGAGCTACTGGACCGAATAGTAGCGGCTCCGGTCAAAGAAAACCATCATAACCACCGGGAGAGTGGTGTGCTGACCACACGCCCCTCCTATACGCATCCTCAGCTAAGGATGAAACGGCGGTCGGCTGGTCCCGATGGGTCACTTGTGGCCTGAAGACGGAGTGCATAACACACCACAGTCACCTGTTGAGGGTGAAGAGATTTCCCGGTCGCGAAATGGGACAGCCAACCACGCAGTTTGAACGTTCTTGCGCAATCCGTTAGGAATTTATGACGATTTTGTTTCATATAGTTCAATGATCGTCATTTCACGTCGTTCTTAACTTCCACAGATGTGAACTGACTCAGCTTGACCACTTTCTGCACTAGACTAATATATATTGCAACAACATTCAAATAAATGAAATGTTATAAACATTTGGTCACACTCAGATCATTTACAATAAACATAGGGTAAGATTGTCATCAACGGACATTCACAGTTTTGTCTCGAATTGAAGGAAATCCACAGTTAACCGTAATCATTTAACACCATGAGGAACAAATGGTGATTTATTTTGTGTAAAGGTCCGTTTGTGGATACCATTTACATCAATGCCCCCATTTCAACAGCCGTGTACCGCAAGTCTCTAGAGGAACGGAAGGTTCCAAATGATTGGAAAAGAGCACAGGTAGCACAAGTTTTCAAGAAGGGTCGTCGAGCAGATGTGCAAAACCATAGGCCTATATCTCTGACATCAATCTGTTGTAGAATTTTAGAACATGTTTTTCGTTCGCGTATCATGACATTTCTGGGAACCCAGAATCTACTCTGAATGAATCAAAATGGATTCCGGAAAAAGCGATAGTGTGAGACCCAACTCGCTTTCTTTGTTCATGAGACCCAGAAAATATTAGATACAGGCTCCCAGGTAGATGCCATTTTCCTTGACTTCCGGGAGGCGTTCGATACAGTTCCGCACTGTCGCCTGATAAACAAAGTAAGAGCCTTCGGAATATCAGACCAGCTGTGTGGATGGATTGAAGAGTTTTTTGGAAAAAGAACACAGCATGTTCTTCTTAATGGAAAGACAAGAGACGTTAAAGAAATCTCTGGCGTGCCACAGGGGAGTGTTATGGGACAATTGCTTTTCACAATATATATAAATGACGTAGTAGATAGTGTCAGAAGTTCCATGCGGCTTTTCGCGGATGATGCTGTAGTATACAGAGAAGTTGCAGCATTAGAAAATTGCAGTGAAATGCAGGAAGATCTGCAGCGGAAAAGGACATGATGCAGGCAGTGGCAACTGACCCTTAACGTAGACAAATGTAATGTATTGCGAATACATAGAAAGAAGGATCCCTTATTGTATGATTCTATGATACCTAAACAAACACTGGTAGCACTTCTGTAAAATATCTGAGAGTATGCGAACGGCACGATTTGAAGTGGAATGATAATATAAAATTAATTGTTGGTAAGGTGGATGCCAGGTTGAGATTCATTGGGAGAGTCCTTAGAAAATGTAGTCCATCAACAAAGGAGGTGGCTTACAAAACACTCGTTCGACCTATACTTGAGTATTGCTCATCAGTGTGGGATCCGTACCAGGTCGGGTTGACAGAGGAGATAGAGAAGATCCAAAGAAGAGCGGTGCGTTTGGTCACAGGGTTATTTGGTAAGCCTGATAGCGTTACGGAGATGTTTAGCAAACTTAAGTGGCAGACTCTGCAAGAGAGGCGCTCTGCATCGCGGTGTAGCTTGCTCGCCAGGTTCCGAGAGGGTGCGTTTCTGGATGAGGTATCGAATATATTGCTTCCCCATACTTATACCTCGCGAGGAGACCACGAATGTAAACTTAGAGAGATTCGAGCGAGCACGGAGGCTTTTCGGCAGTCGTTCTTCCCGCGAACCATACGCGACTGGAACAGGAAAGGGAGGTAATGACAGTGGCACGTCAGGTGCCCTCCGCCACACACCGTTGGGTGGCTTGCGGAGTATAAATGTAGTTGTGGATGTAGAAACCTCTCTTTATTGAAAACAGTGGCACGAGCCATGGATGTGACCTCTGGTTGTCTCATGATGAGTTCGTTACGAATCTTCACAAAATTGTAACACCACTTCTTGCCGGACACAATTTTCCCATGGTTGAATATGTGCTGTATATTGTTTCTATCGGTTACTTCGAATAATATCAATCGCAGGACCGTAGGCGTGTTGTCCAAAATGCGTTTTTCGAATAGAAACACATGTTAACATATCTCCTGCTCCACTTCAGAAGACAAGTCACTATTACTGCTGATTACTTCCTCACCCTCCTCAGTATGTCAATTTTTTCAATCCAGATGATGTTTCAAAGTTGATTTGGGCTCTCAATAGTACTTTGCAGCAGCATTCAAACCGAGATCATCATTTCGCACAACATCAAGTGCGTGCTGCATCTTCTCTTCCTTCAGTTTTCAGTATTTAACACATTGAAGCATATTCAGAACGCCAAAAAATGGTTTGAATATATAATTGTAAGGAAAGTCAATCTATAAAATGAACTTCAAAGCCTTGAGAATTGTGTTGGAACTTCATACTTATGCGTCTTTTTCGTATTTCTTGCCAGTAAGATAAGGAAATTCTAATATGTTGATACAGACAATATCCTAAATTAATTTTATTAATTTTTCTTTGTTTATTTACTGACTGATTTATTTAACGTGTCAAGATTAGGGCCATCAGACCCACTCTTACATCTAATCAGTCAGTCTACATATATTTCCTTTCATATGTTTTTGTAGGCGTGCTACACTACATCTATTAAAAAAGTGAAAGAAACAATTACAAAGGAACACTTGGGAAAATCCAAACACATACAGTATATATTCGTAGATGATAAGTACTGCAATAATTAGACATTACGATAAAGACAGATTTTAGAAAGGCGTTTTGTAACATTTATACCGATTAGAAGTAGTACTGTGTATCTGCAATTTATGAGGTGAGTATTCTGTGATGTTTAAACTCTTTGGTCTATGGCAAGAAAATTAGAGTTTTGTAATGCATATATGAAAAAGCAAAAGAATATGTCGAAATGGTAAATCATTGCAATACGAAAATATTTATAAAAAGAAAATGTTTATTAAAGCCTGGTATATGCTTAGGGCACCCGTATTAGTAACATGTAAACGCTGTAGGGAAGTCCCTCCACAAAGGAAATGGAATGGCGTGATGTAAAAGATGGGTTTGGCGGTCGAGCTGAGCGGCTCCTTTGTGCGAACGACACGCAGTATGTGGCTAGCCTTAGCACGGTACACTTAGACAGTGCTAAGAGAGGCAAACGGAATCTGCATTATGAGAGATTTACTTCGAATGTGGATCTGGCTATCATTTGGTATTCACATCATAATGGAATGGCTCTGATATGTTGATAATCCGACGTCAAGATGAGATTTTATAGAGAATTCGTACATCAATAGCCGTGAGTACAGTTAGCCGCCATGTCGCCTGCCACCAATCTTCGCTACTGCTTCACAAACTTCATATATTCTTTTAAGTAATATATATATACGCATGGACCATTTAATTTGTGTGTTGTTTCAATAACAATCACATAAAACATAAATTCTTGTGCGGAACCATATTTTCAATCCTGATCACGAACCTACGTAGGGTGCTCACCTAAGTGGTACTAAAACCGATTAAACTGATTTAAATGAACTATTTTTGCATTCATGTTTATAAAAGTGATTTTTTTGTCTAAAGTAAAAGGTGTAGTAAAAGTTAAAGCTAAAACCACAATAATGAAGTTGGATAGGCTTTTGCTAAAGTATCCTTAGTGTATTATAAAATATAGTTTTGTAGGATTACAGTGCAAGATTGTGTAAATATTATTGCAAAGAATATCTGCTCCACAGGTAATTAAAGTTCAAGTATATATAGATCTTAAATGAACAGATTTACGATAGTATTGTTAGAAGAAGAATTATGCACAACTCTAATAAAAGTGTATGTTTGGTTCCCATCATGAAAGGTTCCTTTTTGAAGTTAATTAAACCCAGTGTTGTATTTTACTTTCTTGCAAAGTAGTTTATGAACTACTCCAAGTGAAGTGAATGATTATCTTCCAGAGTTAGTCTTTACTATTGTAATAATCAAAGAGCGTTGGCTAGTGAAACTATACTAGTTTATGGGTCCCCATCATATTCCCCACCAATAAGGAAAAAATTGAACTATTTCTGTTACTAAGGAAAACTGACATATGTAGAGGAACTTAAACAGTGTATTTCTTATGGTATACATCTTTATTTGTGTTTTTCGTATCATTCAAGATAGAAGCCCCTCATGTCCAAATGTAGTTCTGAACTTCATGCAGTGACATTTCAGTATGTCATTAAATAATGCTCTTGAGTGTGGCAGTCTTTAGTATGAGTTTGATGGAAATTGGGTCCCCAGAATTTACTGTGTCAGTTTGTACCCTGTTTGCTATTGAAAGAGAAATCTCAACAAAAGCAACTTCAATAAGCAATATTCAATTTTCTCATATATATATATTCCCTAATTAATGTGCCTAACTGGGCTGGCGACCGTTCATTTTTTTTCATTTATGATTTTAGCAATTTCGTTAATTCCCAAGATTAAAGCCCGTTTGGTTTTTCTGTTATTTCACCAGATTCGAAATTATAGTCCGATTCCCTTGTTCATTGGACACACGCGCGGTCGAACTTCAAAATCCTAGCAGATGGTAACATTAGCGTGTTTCACAGCATGTTAGTGTTATATGTGGCCTTTCACGTGACAGGACTAAAGTTTCGGTTGTGAGTGAAGAGTGGTATAGTTTCCTTGAATGGAACAGTGGTCCGTTCATGGGAGCTAGTTGTTCAATCGTGGCGACACCGTAACATCTGCTATGCACGCCAGTAGATTGTAATTTATGGCAAATTATGCGAATCTAATTACAGTGAGGCAACAAAAGTCATCGGACAACGATATGCACATATAGAGATGACGGTAATATCGCGTGCGCAGGTATAAAAGGGCAGTGTATAGGCAGAACTGTTATTTGTTTTCAGGTGATTCATGTGAAAACGTTTCCGACGTGATTATGGCTGCACGACGCACGGTGAAAGCGTAATTTTAGTTGGAGCTAGGACATTCCATTTCGGAAATCGTTAGAGAAATCAGTACTCCGAGAGAAGCAGTGTCAAAAGTGAGCCGAGAATACCAGATTTCTAGAAGACCCTAGAAGACAGGAAAAACGTGTCCTTGCCAGATGAGTCCCGATTTCAGTTGGTACGAGCTGATGATAGGGTTCGAGTCTGGGGCAGATGCCACAAAACCATCTACCCAAGCTGTTAACAAGACACTGTGCAAGCTGGTGGTGACCCATAATGTTGTGAGCTGTGTTTACATGCAATGGAATGTGCCCACTGGTCCATCTGAACCGATCATTGACTGAAAATGGCGTTGTTTCGCTAGCTGGATTGATTCACAGACTTCAATTTCCCAACCAACGAAGTCATTGGGCCATAACTGTCCGCGATTTCTTTGAAAAATATTCTGGACAAATGCGAGTGAAGGATTTGGCCACGCCGGTCGCCCGACATTAATGATATCGAACATTTATTGGACATAATCGACAGGTCATCTCGTGAACAGAAACCTGCACTGGCAACAATTTCGCAATTACGAACGGCTATAGAGGCAGCATATCTCATTATTTATGTAGGGGACTTGCAGTCTTGTTCAGTCCATACCAAGTCGTCGAGTTGCTGCAGTACGTCGGCCAAAAGGGAGTTACAACGCGATATTAGGTGGAATCCCATTACTTTTGCCTCCTCAGTTTATACTCATGAAAAGTAGATACGGTTCATTTACCAATGGCATATGCCAAGTAGACCTGGAATAGCCGATGCTGCAGCGCGGGATTAGCCGAGCGGTCTTGGGTGCTGCAGTCATGGACTGCTCGGCTGATCCCGGCGGAGATTCGAGTCCTCCCTCGGGCATGCATGTGTGTGTTTGTCTTTAGGATACTTTACGTTAAGTAGTGTGTAAGCTTTGGGACTGATGACCTTAGAAGTTTAGTCCCGTAAGATTTCACACACATTTGAACATTTTTTGAATAGCCGATGTTATCACCATTTACAATCCAGTTTAAATCCGCCGTTACATTAAATAACACAATTTGCTTCATATATTTACATCAGGTCTACAGTGTAACCTAAACCTTCGAACAAAGTCGGTGGGATATTTGTCAACTGGTTAGTCAGCTCAGCATAGCTAGATGGCAGCAGCTATCGACCAAACAAAACTATGACGATGGTTCATACATGAACCACCATGCACTGATGGCAACCTTACCATAAATAATAGTTTGTTCGTAAATAAATAAGCCAGCATTTTCCGCAAGTTTGCCCTATTAAGTGACAACACATTCTTGTTAAATATTGTTGAAACAATTATTTAGGCTTTCTCTACACAGTCGGCCGCGGTGGTCTCGCGGTTCTAGGCGCGCAGTCCGGAACCGCGCGACTGCTACGTCGCAGGTTCGAATCCTGCCTCGGGCATGGATGTGTGTGATGTCCTTAGGTTAGTTAGGTTTAAGTAGTTCTAAGTTCTAGGGGACTGATGACCACAGCTGTTAAGTCCCATAGTGCTCAGAGCTATTTGAACAATTTCTTTTCTCTACACAAGCACCATTTGGCAGTCTTACAATAATAATATCAGCCAACACATGCGATTGACAGCTTCTTAAATTATAATGATTTTGTATTAGTAACTGTAGTCAATAGTTAAATAAATATCTATCAAAATAGTAACATGCTCATGTAATAAGTACACAATGATGTCAACGCAGGAGGTTCTCATGCTGTAATATTGTGGAGAATACGATTTTCAGCAAAAATTTGCTTAGTGAAAAAGACATAAAAGACGTCATAAATCAAGAAATAAATTTAGTACTGATAAGTATCTTTCAGGGATGACAGCTGTAGTAAAATAATGTTATCTCAGATATCGTTTGTTGAAATCAACTGTAGCGTTTACAAGTTGTTACTTCATAGGTTCACTGTTTAGTCACACGTTTACATCCGTACTTTTACTGAATTGAAAATACTGTGCCTTTGGCTGAGCCTCATTTTTCTGATATCGCAGATGTGTTCAGCTTATCGTCGAATTTCTAAGAGCTGTCACTTAGCCACCTTTCAGATTGCCTCAAATTCCGCCATTGCTGGGTCACGACACAGTCGAATCACCTTGCCCGGGCGACCTAAATCTCTCTCACACCCATGCCCCTGCTGTGACTAGAGGCGCATAACAGGTAGCTCCAGGTAGGCAGTTCTTCCGCCTCCTCGGCGGAAAGCGTTGACTGCACACCACTGCGAGAAATTCTTTGGACCAGCATTCTCTCGAATGCTTCGAGATATTCCTTCACCTAATAGGTGCACATGGCTTCCAAGCCCCAAGCGTCCCCTGCAAGATATGCTGTTAATTTAACAAACTGCCTGCTTGTTCTCAACGCCAGAAAATACTGTTCGAAGGAGAGCCACCGTAAAGATCCTGCATGCTACGATCAATGGCTGCTCGTGTTGATAACTTCCTGTGGTCTCACAAACATGATGTCTTGGGTGTAAAATTAACGTTAAAAATTATCTTTTAATACGAAAAATAGTGAGAGAGTGACTCGTCCTCTCTGAAAACTTCAGTATCATCTCAAATAGGTACCAATGTCATTCAACTGTGTTTGATGGTGTCAGTCCGGCACACAGTTCTAATCTTCCAGGAAGTTTCATATAAGCCCACACTACGCTGCAGAGTGAAACTCTCATTCTGGAAACATCCTCCAGGCTGTGGCTAAGCCATGTCTCCGCAATATCCTTTCTTCAGGGAGTGTTAGTTCTACAATGTTCGCAGAAGAGCTTCTGTGAAGTGTGGAAGGGTCTGGCAGAAATGTAGCTGCGAGGGCGGGTTGGGTAGCTCAGTCGGTAGATCACTTGCCCACGAAAGTTGAAGGTCCCGAGTTCAAGTCTCGGTCCTGCAGACAGTTTTAATCTGCCAGGAAGTTTCATACCACCGACATGGTGGCGAAGATGAATGTTGAGAGCAGGTGGTAGACACAAAACATCGTCTGACACTGAACTAAATTCTTTTTCAGGAAATTATTTTGCACAGTTATCTTAGGATCCCACTCGAAGTGTTAAGTGGTTGCGAAAATGTACATAGCACCAAATAATCCTCAGTAAATAGAGAGTAACATGACGAATACAGAGATTAGTGACCACAAAGCAGTTTAAGTGAAGCTGACTAATGTAATATCAACCAAACACAAAAGTAAAATACATCTTTTCAAACGTCAGATAGAAATTCACGTGACATCTTCCTAAAAGACAATCTCCAATGTTTCCAAATGATCTATATGGGCGTTCACCACCTGTAGCTTGAATTGATAAAAATAGTATTGCCATCAGTTGAGATGTTTATACCAAATAAATTAATAGTAGACGGAATTGATCCCACATGGTTCGCAAAACACGTCACAACGCTGTACCAAATATACAAGAATCGAAAATAACTAATGACAGTGACCTTTTACAGAAGATTTAAGCTTTTAGTAGCTTCCACAAGGAATGTTTGTCTCGAAACGTTGCAGAAATTCCATAGAGATTCTGGTCGTATATAAAACATGCTAGTCGCAAGACACAATCAATGCCACTCGACAACAATGGAATTACTATCGACGACAGTGCTGTTAAAGCAGGGATTCTAAACACAGCCTTCCGAAATTCCTTCACCAAAGAAGACGAAATAAATATTTCAGAAATCGAATCAGGAATAGCTGACAACCTGAGTAACTTAGAAGTAGATATCATCGGAGTAGTGAAACAATTTAAATCGCTTGATAGATGCAAATCTTCTGGTACAGTCTGTATGCCAATTAGGTTCCATTCAGAGTATGCTGATGCAATAGCTCCATAGTTAACAATCACATACAACCATTCGTTCGACGAAAGATATGTACCAAAAGACTGGAAAGTTACACAGGTCACAACAATATTCGAGAGAGGCAATTGGAGTAATCCCCTAAACTACAGGCTTATATCATTTACGTCGATATGCACCACGATTTTGTAACATATATTGTGTGCGAACATGATGGGTTATCTCGAAGATAACGATCTATTGAAACATACGCAGCACAGATTCAGAAAGTATTGTTCTTATGCAACAAAACTAACTCTGTATTCTCATGAAATAATGAATGCTATCGGCAGAGGATCTAAAATTGATTGAGTATAGATACATTCCCAGAATTCTTTTGATACATTTCATCAAAAGCGGCTTCTACCGAAGTGTGTGCCTGTGGTGTACCTAGATTCGTCATTTCTGCCAGAAAGATTACAGTTCTTCTGACGGAGAGTAATCGATTAAAACAGTGTTGATACCTTGCGTTCTCAACGAAGTGTTATAGGCTTTTTGCTGTTCCTTATCTATATGAATGATATGGAAGACAATACGAACATCCATCTTAAACTGTTTCCAAATCATTCTGCCATTTACCCTCTAATAAAGTCGTCCGAAAACCAAACAAATTGCAATATGATTTCGACAAGATATCTGTATGGTGCGAAAAGTATCAGTTGACCCTAAATAATGAAAAGTGTGTAGTCATTCCCATGATTACTCAACAGAATCCCCTAAATTTCGGTTACACTGGAAATCACACGAATCTAAAGACTCTCAATGCATCTACATACCTAGGGACTACAATTACGAACAGCTTACATTGGAACGATCAGTTGGAAAATGTTGTGAAGAAGGAGAAATGAAGATTGAGTTTTACTGACAGAACTCTTACAAGACGCAACAGATCCACTAAAGACACAGCCTACACTAAGTTTATCCATACTCTGCTCGAGTATTGCTGTGCGGTACGAAATCCGTACCAGCTGAGATTCAGGCAGGACATCGAAAAAGTTCAAAGAAGGGCAGATCGTTTTGTAATATCGTGAAACAGGGAAGAGAGTGTCATTGATATGATGGGCGAGTGGTGTGGTAATCTTTGCAACAACGGCGGTTTTCGTTGCAGCGAGATCTTTTCACGAAATTTCAATCATCCACTTCCTGTTCTGAACGCGAAAATATTCCGTTGACGCCCACCTACATAGGGCGAAATGTTCATCATAATAAAACGAGAGGAATCAGAGGTCACGCGAAAAAGTTTAAGTGTTTGATTTTCCCTCGATCTGTTCGTGAGTGGAACGGAAGAGGAATAGTTTGAAAGTGCTTCGATGAACCCTCTGCCCGGCACTTAAGTTTGAACTGCAGAGCCTTCATGTAGATATGGTATGTACCTGCAAATGTCGACAGGCAAAATGTAGTAGAAATTCGTGTGCAGTTCAATTTACGAAGCATACAACTTCCACGTTCATACTATAACAAAAGATCTTACCGTGAACCGTAGAAAAGTCTGGCTGTACGTAAAATCACTAAGCTGGGAGAAGACGTTCGTCCACTTACTGGTCGACCAGTCTGGGCTGGAAATAGGAGATGGTAAAAGGAAACATGAAGTTTTCAATTTCACGTTTAAGAAATGATTCACACAGGAGGATCATATGAACATATTGTCGTTTGACTGTCGCACCGAACCCCTCACGGACGACGTAGAAATAGCCATCACTAGCGTAGAGAAGGAACTGAAGGAGTTTAAAACAAATGAGTTGCCATGTCCAGATGTATTCCCTATTCGGTTATCCAGAGTGTACTCAAACGTCATTCGCCCCTTATTTAGCTTGCATTTATCGCGAATCTCTCGCGCAATCAAAGTCTCGAGTGCCTGGACGAAAGCTCAAGTGACTTCTGTCAATAAGAAAGGTAAAAGCATGGACTGGCATAATGAGAAACCAATATCCTTAACATCGGTTTGCTGCAGAGTTCTTCAACACATTCTGAGCTGGAATATAATAAATTTTCTTGAGACAGAAATGGCTCTGTCCACACCAGCAAGGGCTTGGATGGTACCGCTCGTGGGAATCTCAACTTCCCATTTTCCCACAAGATATCGTACAAAGGATTAATGGGGGCCCACAGCCAGATTCCTTATTCCCAGGTTTCTGGAAAGCGTTTGACGTGGAGCCCCACTGCAGACAGCTGAAGATGGTTCGAAGATACGGATTAGGGTCCCAGATGTACGAGTGACTCGAAGGCGTTTTAAGTAATAGAACCCACTACGTTGTCCTCGACGGTGAGTGTTCATCAAAGACAAGGGTTTCACCATGAGAGCCTCACGGAAGTGTGATAGGACCATTCTTATTCTCTATACACATAACTGACCTGACGGGCAGCGTGAAAAGCAATTTATGTCTGTTTGCTAATGACGATGTGGTGTAAGGGATTGTGTCGGCGTTGAGTAATAGAAGGTGCCCTGGACGGAATCTCTAGTTGGTGTGATGAACGGCATCTTGTTCCAAATGTAGAAAAATGTAAGTTACTGCAGATCATTCGGAAAAATAATCCCATACCGTTCTAATTCCGCTTTACACAGTCATCGATTACATACCTAGACGTAACGTTGCAAAGAAATATGAAATGGAATGAGCACTTAAGGTTTATAGGAGGGAAGGCGAATGGACGACTTCGATTTATTGTGAGCATTTACGGAAAGTGTAGCTCATCCATAAAGGAGACGGCGTATAAAACTCTAGTGCGACCTATTATTGAGACAACACGAATGTTATGGATCCCTACCACCTCGGGTTAAGGGAATACATCGAAGCAAGTCATAGGCGTAATGCTAGATTTACGTTAGTGGTAGGTTAGATGAGCACGCAGTACTCTGTAGATGCTTTGTGAACTCAAATGCAAAGCGCTAGAACAGAGCCGGCCAGAACTTATGCACACGTGAGGAGCTGCTGCAGACGTGCAGCTTCCTGGCCACAGTGTGCACACTCACTAGATTTGTGAACAGGGAAACGGAACCGTGTACGTCTCTAACAAGGGAATCTTCCCATCACACCCTCCTTATATTTAGTAGTAGAGGGCCCAGTGGACAGCCCTTCAAAACTGAATTCAGATCAAGCATGAAAACAGGAAGAAGGTGTACAGAACTGCGAAAAAAGCAAAATAGAAATAGTGAACGTTCCACGAACAACACGTGCAATACAGAGAAGCTTGACAGAACAATTCCATCGTGGTTAAGGATACAGGGTACTTATAAATAGTAGAAAAGTCGATTTTTATGACTTTACTCAGTTCTGTATTCTTTCCTCATTACATTGATGTTGTGTACATAGTTCCGCGTAGTCAGCGCGTACACAACTTTCCCACTAGAGCGCACCTCACCAAGCACAACAGCGCAGGCGCAGTGCTCGTCCATCTCCGCACTACGAGATGGCGCTGCCATAGAGACGGACCAAATTCTTCTTCCGCCGACCCGCGCATTAATATGTAGCGCAGCCAGTGAGATTGCTGCTAACGTAGAACCTTTTCTCCTCATGGATCACACTCGCGCAGTCATACATGAACATGCGAGGTATTATAACGAGTGTACAGACCTCCGACTGGTCAGTCTGCATTTGTCTGCAACAGTCTGTACAAGTTCTACATTTGTCTGTACCAGTCTATAGTCAAGTTTCAGTCTGCGCCTAGTAAGATTACCATATTCCTGTACATAGCCATGAAGATAAATGTATAGACACTTTTGTCAAGTATAAGAGATATATGTGAGAATAAGATTAACGTACGAATACCAAAGGAACTTCAGATTGTCAATTGTAAATAGCATCCAGAACCAAGTTAAGTAATTTTTATGCTTGTTATTATTTTAATAAATGTGTGTGAAAATTAATCAAGTTCTGTTTAAAGTTGGTCACCGTCAATCAGCTACTCTAAGCATGCAAGTGGCATTTCTATCGTCTGACCTAACAGCAGAAGATAAACACGCCACGATAAAACCACGAGACATATTGCTGACACTCGCCTACTTCGTTAGAGCGACAAGTCAAATAATCTGATGGTGTGCGTACTGAAGGTCTTACAGTATGCACACCACAATTGATATATACATTATAGGGTTTCAAATGAAAAAAGATATATATATATATATATATATATATATATATATATATATATATATACTAGTAGAAGCCGACCTCGGGGAAGATCAGTTTGGATTCCGTAGAAACACTGGAACGCGTGAGGCAATACTCACCTTACGACTAATCTTAGAAGAAAGATTAAGGAAAGGCAAACCTACGTTTCTAGCATTTGTAGACTTAGAAAAAGCTTTTGACAATGTTGACTGGAATACTCTCTTTCAAATGCTAAAGGTGGCGGGGGTAAAATACAGGGAGCGAAAGGCTATTTACAATTTGTACAGAAACCAGATGGCAGTTATAAGAGTCGAGGGACATGAAAGGGAACCAGTGGTTGGGAAGGGAGTAAGAAAGAGTTGTAGCCTCTCCCCGATGTTGTTCAATCTGTATATTGAGCAAGCAGTAAAGGAAACAAAAGAAAAATTTGGAGTAGGTATTAAAATTCAGGGAGAAGAAATAAAAACTTTGAGGTTCGCCGATGACATTGTAATTCTGTCAGAGACAGCAAAGGACTTGGAAGAGCAGTTGAATGGAATGGACAGTGTCTTGAAAGGAGTATATAAGATGAACATCAACAAAAGCAAAACAAGGATAATGGAATGTAATCTAATTAAGTTGGGTGATGCTGAGGGAATTAGATTAGGAAATAAGACACTTAAAGTAGTAAACGAATTTTGCTATTTGGGGAGCAAAATAACTCATGATGGTCGAAGTAGAGAGGATATAAAATGTAGACTGGCAATGGCAAGGAAAGCGTTTCTGAAGAAGAGAAATTTGTTAACATCGAGTATAGATTTAAGTGTCAGGAAGTCATTTCTGAAAGTATTTGTATGGAATGTAGCCATGTATGGAAGTGAAACATGGACGTAGTTTGGACAAGAAGAGAATAGAAGCTTTCGAAATGTGGTGCTACAGAAGAATGCTGAAGATTAGATGGGTAAATCACATAACTAATGAGGAAGTATTGAATAGGATTGGGGAGAAGAGAAGTTTGTGGCACAACTTGACCAGAAGAAGGGATCGGTTGGTAGGACATGTTCTGAGGCATCAAGGGATCACCAATTTAGTATTGGAGGGCCGCGTGTAGGGTAAAAATCGTAGAGGGAGACCAAGAGATGAATACACTAAGTAGATTCAGAAGGATGTAGGTTGCAGTAGGTACTGGGAGATGAAAAAGCTTGCACAGGATAGAGTAGCATGGAGAGCTGCATCAAACCAGTCTCAGGACTGAAGACCACAACAACAACATACCGCCATACCCCCTTTATTTCTGTTACAGGAACCAGTATTATTTCGAAAAGAACTGAAATATCTGTTTCCAGCGATTACATGTATGATATATTGTGTATGTTGGTAACAGTGTAGTTTTCTAGTGTCTGTAAATGATTATCTTTGCTAGTATTTACTTTTGCTTCGTTGAAGCAGTTTGTTCACGTGTTTCTGAATGTTTCTTGCTCAAGTGCTACATATATTTGAGGAAGTACATATCCTTTAGTCTGCAATAAATACGGAATATGCAATGCATCTAGAAATTCAATAAAAGGAAATTCCGTGGTAACCAGTTCACAAACAAAGCAAGCCACACTGTTGAAAGTAACCTATGTATCAGTTCTTCAGGGAAGAAACTCCCACATGGCACGCCTCCTGGTGATTCAAATTTTTATGTTAACTATGACGCTGTTTGTAGTGGATTTGTTGTTGTTGGTGTGGACATCTTATCTTCTTTGATAAAGGAAGTGGCGAAATGTAAACAATGTGATGGTGTGGGCTGTCCGAAAATAGCTGAACAACAAACTAGCAGGAAGGATTTAGCTTCAAAATTGGTTGTTCTGTGTAGATCCTGAAATAAATCTACCTCGAAAATGACTTCGAACATTGTGCATAACTCATATGATGTGAATTTGAAGTTAGTGTATGCAATGCGCGCAATAGGAAAAGGGAAAAAGGCTGCTCAAACGTTTTGTGATTTGATGGACGTTCCTCCTCCCCCTCCCCGTAGGTTCAGCAAGTACATAAAAGTACTTTTACGTGCCTTGACGGTTGTGTCTAAAGCATCTATCAAACGTGCAGTACGAGAAACTGTAATTATTAGTGGAACCAGGGACATTGCTGTTGCACTTGATGGGACATGGCAATGTCGAGGACATCGTTCCTTGAATGGTGTTGTAAGTGCTACTTCTCTGGAGAATGGAAAAGTTGTTAATGTTGAGGCTTATCTAAGTACTGACACATGTGCCATGGTAACACTGAAGGATATATTGAACATGAGTGTTCTAAGAATTATGATTGTTACAGTGGAGGTATGGAGTGTGATGGAGCTCTAAAAATATTTCAGAGGTCGTTGCCCGTTTATAACGTTAGATATACGAAGTACCTAGGCGATAGGGACTCTAAAACTTTCAATAAAATTAATGAGTTCAGTGTTTATGTTGATACCTTCGTAACAAAACTGGAGTGTTGAGGACATGTGCAAAAGAAGATTGGTGCTAGATTGAGGAGTTTACAAAGAGAAATCAAAGGAAAGTTGCTATCTGAGGGAAAATCTCTGTCTGGCCGAGGAAGATTGACAGAAACTGAATTAGACCTCCATCAGAGTTATTATGGACTGGCCATTAGACGAACTGCAACTGTGAATGGTGTTACAGCAATGCGAAAAGCTGCATTACCCACCTACTTTCATTAGTTGTCCAGTGATGACCACACTGTTCACGGACTTTGCCCTAAAGGAGCAGATTCTTGGTGTGGATACCAAAACGCGAAAAACAGTGGTGAAATGTGCCATCATAAGCATACTCTTCCTGAGTCTCTTATGAATGAAATGAAAACATTATTTAGAGACGTGAGTGACACTGTTTTTCTTAGTAAATGTCTTCACGAGAGCACTCAGAATACAAATGAAAGTTCCAACAATTGCATATGGGAAAGATTACCCAAGAATGTTTTTGTAGGACTAAATACATTGAACGTTGGTGTCCTAGATGCAGTGATATGTTTCAGTGATGGAGTGGTAGGAAGGTTGTTAGTCCTGAGGAATTTAGGCATAAAATGTGGCTTTAATATGGAAGATCAACTGCTTGCTTGTGACAGACAACAGGTGCATGAAGCTGGAAAATTCGCTCTTCAAGTTACCAAAGAAGCAAGAACTGCTGAAAAGAATGCCAAGAGGAAATTTGAAGATGGAGAAATGCTGCAGGATGAAGACTGTGCTTCAGGAATGTTCTGAGGCACAGTTAAATTGGACTCATATCTTCAATCGCAATTTCCTGCAAGTTGTATTTTTCAGAATTCCAGTACAAATATTTCCAAGTTTATAAAGCATTGCTTTAATTCTTTTTCTGTAACTTGCAATAGTCCATACTTATGTGATAGCCCTAAACTTTATTGCAGAATCAATCGAAATACTGAAAAAATAATTTTAGTTAGGAAAAAATTATAAAAATTAAAATGTAAGATATATTTTTTATCCTTATACTATACATAATAGGTGGAATTAAATAGGTCTAGTACATCAGCCATCATGTCATGCATATCTGGTAAAAATTTTGTCTCCTTCAAATGTATAATATTGGATTAAATTGTACCTCAATTTGAGGAGGCATTTTGGAAAAAGAAATTGCATCAATTTCTTTGTAATTATTGTGATTACACTAAGAGGGTTCAAAAGCATTCAAAATGCTTCTAATGTGTTTAGAAAGTGTTCTGCATTACATGATATCAACATAAAATCTGCAAACATGTACATTATAAACAGTGCCTGAAAGAATTAGGAGTTGATTTTTACATAATATTGAGCCATAAAATACTCTGTACCCTTGAGTGATCGTGGTGCTGAACTGCTGAGTAGGAGACGCGTGTTCAAACCATCTTTGCCAATTTTCTTTCGCTGATCGCTTTATTCAGATTTTATGACAAGACTTCAAGTCAAACGAATCCTCCACCGGAAATACACGGCGTTAGTGACAGTAGGTGTGTCACATGACAGGAATCTCTTATCGGCGCACCTAATTTGTACACGTAGTAAGTAAGTGAGTGAGATATGCCTCCTTGCCCGATTTAGGTGTTCGTATGAATGTGACTGTGGTCACTCACAAGGAAATGATGAAATCATAATAGCTTGTCTCAAAAGCTGAAAAAAACCAACGCTACAGTTTCAGACACAGTTTCTTTGTATTCTCTCAGAATATACGTTTATAACGTTTTGGAAGTTGGGACCCGTTTCGGAACGTTTTGCTCTTCGATTCCTTTGCTGTAACATAGTTCACACACGATCATTTGTTGTTTTATTTCTGTGAGACGTCTATATGGTATCTCGGCTGCTCTCACTATTTACTGGTGATGGTAATGTATTCTTACCACATAAATCATATTCTATAACCAATGCATAGTATGACAACTGCCAAGACTGCAGAAAGAGAACAAACATTTGAATGACCAGACCGGAAAAAATTATGTTTTATTTCTGTGAGACGTCTATATGGTATCTCCGCGGCTCTCACTATTTACTGGTGACGGTAATGTATTCTTACCACATAAATCATATTCTATAACCAATGCATAGTATGACAACTGCCAAGACTGCAGAAAGAGAACAAACATTTCAATGACCAGACCGGAAAAAATTATGTTTTATTTCTGTGAGACGTCTATATGGTATCTCCGCTGCTCTCACTATTTACTGGTGACGGTAATGTATTCTTACCACATAAATCATATTCTATAACCAATGCATAGTATGACAACTGCCAAGACTGCAGAAAGAGAACAAACATTTCAATGACCAGACCGGAAAAAATTATGTTTTATTTCTGTGAGACGTCTATATGGTATCTCCGCTGCTCTCACTATTTACTGGTGACGGTAATGTATTCTTACCACATAAATCATATTCTATAACCAATGCATTGTATGACAACTGCCCAGACTGCAGAAAGAGAACAGACATTTCAATGACCAGACCGGAAAAAATTATGGCAGGAGGGAGTTCTGAACACGGCTCGTCCGGTTTGCATTCCAACACCATGACCGCTTACCGACGACACAACGGCTGTTCAGGTTTGGTCAATATCCACATGTTAGGCTTGTATCTTTCACTATCTCTTGATTTCTGTCACAGTTTAGCACACCTTCCTCCTGTTTTCACGATTGATCTGTGTTCACATTTTGATGGGCTATCCACTAGGCCATCTTATACCTAAATCTGACGGGAGTGGGATGGGGAGTTTTCCTTGTAAGCACAGACGTCGCCACTTCGCTTTACCCACTAGCCAGGATAGACTTTACCTGGGGCACTCTCGTGTTCTTTTCAGAATGTAATGCAATCACGGGAAAGTATCGTGTTAAATGGTTCAAATGGCTCTGAGCACTATGGGACTTAACTTCTGAGGTCATCAGTCTCCTAGAACTTAGAACTACTTGAATCTAACTAACCTAAGGACATCACATACATCCATGCCCGAGGCAGGATTCGAACCTGCGACCGTAGCGGATACGCGGTTCCAGACTGTAGCGCCTAGAACCGCTCGGCCACCTCGGCCGGCTTCACACAAGATCTCAATACAAAAACTGTGAAACGGAATTGTGCACTGAGTCCACATCACAGTCATACAACACCGTCACATAAAGTCTTTATATGTCCGAAGTTACATGTGGTAAGTCGTAACACTTCGCGAGACTGCAGCCTGACTTTTGCGCTGCCGTCCGTGCTGCTTTCAACTAGACAGGGCGTGTAGGAGTGCACAGGCTGCCAGTGAGCGGGAGGTGACTTGGCATGGCGTGGTTTGGAGCGTAGTCGGTTGTTTGCTATTTTCCGTTTGTACGGCGGCTGGCACTGGTGGGGTTACCGTGGAAGCGGCTTAGGGGCGGTCGCGCCTGCCCCGTTAAGCGTGGGTGGTGCCGCCTCCTATCAGCCGTAATCTGAACGCCGTCTGATCCCTGCCCGCGAAACGCTGTGGGCAACGGTGCGGTCATTGATACTGCATAGGATATCACATATGTCTCTCAATAATTAAAAGACAATTTTTAACCATGTAAATATACCTTGAACACCCGGTTTAATACAAAATATTTCAGGCAACAATGTTCGCCTACGCCACATGGAGCAGGATGAGGCTCACTTAGCAAGTAACACTTTCAAATTTGAAAAAAAAAAAATGAAATTCGAAACGGGTTTATCGTTGGTGATGACAAACGATAAAGTTAATGTCGGGCACAAAAGCATGGCACATTGATATACGCGCCGGCCACTGTGGCCGAGCTGTTCTAGGCGCTTCAGTCCGGAACCGTTCGAATCATGCCTCTGGCATGGATGTGTGTGATGTCCTTAGGTTAGTTAGATTTACGTGGTTCTAGGTCTAGGGGACTGATGACCTCAGATGTTAAGTCCCATCGTGCTTAGAGCCATTTTTTGATCAACGCAAGCTGTTGATAAGATTTTCGTCACTAATACTCGATCGAACCCTTGATTTATTGGTTTTCTTTATGCAAAAAATTCTTTCAGACTCGTAAGTAGATCCGAACATGGACATATCTCTTGCAGCTTCGTGATGCAGGCATGGAAATTCTTGAAACTTCCTGGCAGATTGAAACTGTGTGCCGGACCGAGACTCGAACTCCGGACCTTTGCCTTTCGCGGGCACAGTTTTAATCTGCCAGGAAGTTTCATATCAGCGTACACTCCGCTGCAGAGTGAAAATCTCATTATGGAAATTCTTGTGTGGAAAGTGGTCGTAGAATTCTTTTGTACTTCGTACTGCATAGAACTTGTCCGACAGCCGTGCACTGCACTGCAGGTCGATCAGTTCCACCCGTAGATGATTCGGAGCATTTTAAAATGATGCTGGAAACGGTAGTTCAAAACGAAGTATGGTGGGATACACACTCATAATATCTACAAAAAAAAAGTTCAAATGTGCGTGATATCTTATGGGACTTAACTGCTAAGGTCATCAGTTCCTAAGCTTACACACTACTTAAGCTAAATTATCCGAAGGCAAACACACCTACCCATGCCCGAGAGAGGACTCGAACCTCGGCTTGGACCAACCGCACAGTCCATGACTGCAGCGCCTTAGACCGCTCGGCTAATATCTACAAATCGTGCTGTAAATTGCTCGTTATTTTTTACAATTATGACGCCTGTTCTTGATATCCATTACTTTCGTGGAGCAAAAAATGGGTGGGTAAATATGTAGTGTTTTCAAAAAATCTTTTTAGCATTTTACCTCGACTCAGCCAGGTTTTGCTACATAGTAAGTCTTACTCCTCTCTTAATTCCTACAACACCCGCAGAAACTGGCGATGAGTAAGTCCAAGAGTTCTGTGATAGTTTCAGTACGCAAACAATTTGCATGACTTTTTCTGACGTTACTGATTCCCACAAAGCCTTCACGATGTAAAACGCAGTGAATTCCATACAACGTCTCATCTGTGCGAACTGGCTTTTTCCACATGAGTTCTATGAGTCCCCTCTGATAGTCTCACATTACCGGTGCTCCATCCGTGGTCACTGAGATTAACCGATGCCTGTTCATACCGACACCATCAATCACTTAGTCGACAGCCTGGAGTAAGTCTACACTTGTTGTTGGCCCTTTCAAAGGCACTAATTCCAAAATGTCCTCTTACACGCAGAGCATTATAGACACCTCGTATGTATGTTACTACTTGAGCTATGTCTGCAAGATCCGTTGCTTCATCCAACGCAACAGAGAAAGCTACAGTCCATAACCCTATTTATTAACAGCCTGGCATGTAGCCGGCATTAGCACTTATACGTCGTGTCACTGTTTGAAAAAGTCGATTTCTTAAACCTGCTAACGTTTTTGGGATAGAAAAATTTTGCAGCATCAGTGAAACAGTCTTTCACTACAAATACTCCTCATCAGAAACCGGTTTCCCGGATCTTTCTGCTTTTTATGCAGTTTTGATACTTGTTCGCAGTGAATATGTAGTTTGATAATCAATCTGGAAAACTGAAAACGTTACGTTGTATAGTAAAATTCACTGAAGAGCCAAGGAAACTGGTACACCAGCCTACTATCGTGCAGGGCCCCCGCGAGCACTCCGAAGTGCCGCAACATGACGTGGCATGGACTCGACTGATGTCTGAAGTAGTGCTGGAGGGAAATGACACCATGAATCCCGCAGGGCTGTCCATAAATCCGTAAGAGCACGAGAGGGTGGAGATCTCTTCTAAATAGCACGTTGTAAGGGATCCCAGATATGTTCAGTAATGGGGAGTTTGGTGTCCAGAGGGAATGTTTAAACTCGGAAGAGTGTTCCTGGTTCCATTCTGTGGCAATTCTGGACATGTGGGGTGTCGCATTGTCCTGCAGGAACTGCCCAAGACCGACAGAATGCGCAATGGATATGAATGGAAGCATGTGACGAGACAGGATGGTTACGTACGTGTCACCTGTCAGAGTAGCATCTAGACGTATCAGGGGTCGCTCCAGCTGCACACGCCCCACAGCATTACAGAACCTCCACCAGTCTGAACAGTCCCCTGCCGACACGCAGGGTTCATGGATTCATGAGGATGCCTCCATATCAGTACACGTTCACCCGTTCGATACAATTTGAAACGAGACTCGTCCGACCGGGCAACAACTATCCAGTCATTAACGGTCCATTGTCGGTGTTGACCAGCCTAGGCAAGGCATAAAGGTTTGTGGCGTGCAGTCATCAAGCGTACACGAGTGGACTTTCGGCTCCGAAAGCCCATATCGATGATGTTTCGTTTAATCGTTCGCGCGCTGACACTTGTTGATTGCCCAGCATTGATATCTACAGCAATTTGTTGAAGGTTTGCACTTCTGTCACGTTGAACGATTCTCTTCCGTCGTCGTTGGTTACGTTCCTGCAGGATCTTCTCCCGGCCGCAGCGATGTCGGAGATTTGATTTTTTACCGGATTCCTGATATTCATGGTACACTCGTGTAATGGTCGTACGGGAAAATCCCCACTCTAGTGCTGCCTCGGAGACACTGTGTCCCATCGATCGTGCGCCGACCATAACACCACGTTCAAACTCACTTAAATATTGAAAACGGGCCATTGTAGCAGTAGTAACTGAGGTAACAACTAAGGTAGACACTTTTTGTCTTATATAGGTGTAACACCGTATTCTGCCTGTTTACATATCTCTGTATTTGAATACGCTGCCTATAGCAGTTTCTTTGGCGCTTCAGTGTAGATACGAATGTAATACAAGAAACGAAGAGTTCAAGAGACATCAATTATTGTGACTTACATTAAAAACTGTGGATATGACTCATCGATTTTCTTATGCGCACTTAATTTGGCTTGCGGTTGTTTACGGTTTAGTATACTACAATCGTCCTTATGTAATGAGATGTAGTGTCGTTCAGTATTGAACTTGCGCTGACCGCCTATTATCCGGCAGCACAGCAATCGTTGTTGGTTTTCACCTTCTGCTGTAAACAAGAATTGCAGTTCCAGTCATGTTTAAATGACTGAGAACATATGTCCCTTTCTTTGCTTTTTTGCAGTACTCGCCGTTTCGCAATACGTCTCATGTAAGGCTATAGTCGCCAGAAGGTAGCAAGACTGGGTATGCTTCAGTCCTTCTGGTACTGCGTTAACAAGGACGCGGAACATCGCCGGACATTAGGTACGCGTGTCTAGTTACACATGTCCCTGTTCACCTTTGCCCGCTGGCTGGAAGGTGCGCACCTGTGTCGCACTTTTGCACATTGTGCAGTATTTCGCCGGCTCTGGCCTAGAACGAAGACGACACTGTTTTTTTGTATTTATATTAGTTAAATGTGTACCAATGGAACACTTTCTGTTTCAGATATTTCCTGTGTGTGATTGGCGCAGAGTGATAAATAAACCGTTAATATGCAATTGTTGTGTTTCCTGAATACAACTTTTCATCAACCATCTTTCTGTTTTGCATTGGTTTCTACAAGATGATAAAGAATCTCTCACACCCCATCCTCGTCCATACACCTCTCAAAAGAAAAAAGAAAAATCACACCTGAAATATTTAGAATCGTTGCTTTATTTTAGTTTCATTTTACTGGTTGGTATATTACATACTTTGCGTACCCGTTTCTAACAATTTTGATACAAATGCAATGAAAATGGGTGTCAAAGTTTTTATTTGCCATTTCATGTAATCTCGCTCTATGATTCTGTGTCAACAACATAGGCACATTCATAAATGTTGTCTGTCAGAAATATCTCTGTAAGCTGGCTTCATTATGTCCATAACAGATTAAGACAGCCTATCGTGCCGTTTCTGATCTGTCTTCAGATCAATATGACTTTCCCATATGCTTCAGTGTTTTTTTGTGGGCCATTTGTTTCAGAAAGTTTGCAGAGAAAGCGAGGTGGCGCAGTGGTTGAAGTACTTGACTCGCATTCGGGAGGACCATGGTTCAAACCAGCATGCGGCCATACTGATTTAGAGTTTCCAGGATTTCCTTAAATCACTTCAGGCATATGTCGGGATAGTTCCTTTGAAAGAGCACGGCCAACTTCCTTCACCATCCTTCCCTAATCCGATGGGAACGATGACGTCGCTTTTTGGTCCCCTCCGTCGATCACCTAACCAACCAAAAATCCTATGCCTTGCACCAAACAGTTTCCAAGGTAAACCTGTTTAGTTTATCCATTGTCATATACTTCGACAGTCACTGCTCTCTATCAGATGTTTAATAACACTGCCAACAATCAGATTTCACATTTAATTTTAAAAGCACAATGCAGTTCAAGGCCTGTTAGTTTCTATTCAGGTATTGCACGTGTTTACATATCGGTTGAATTTTTGGTGACTGCAGTACAAATGAGATGTCAAATGAAGATAAGTATTCATTTTCTAACCATCTCTTCATTAATCATTTCTTGCTGTGCTGGGATTTCACCCTCCATAGTCGATGTATTTCTCAACGTTGAAATTGGATTCCGCATAATTTGTACTTACTCTTACAATCTATATATGACATTACTATAGCTAACATCAGTTTAGCGACGGTTGTGGAAGACAGACGCGGTTTTGCTTGTCCTTTATCTAATAAATGTTTTCTTAATTTACCTCGCAGTACCACTTTTTATGCTGGAAAGTGCATTAAATGTGTAACTAAGGGGCGAATGTAAAGATTACGCTATCCTTTAGGTGAATCTGTTACCACATCTTCCACGTGGCATTCAAATTCTTGGGCTTCACCAACTCTCAGCCAAATTACCACTTTTGGACCCAACCTAGACCTCGGGCTACACTATGCAATTATGATTTGGGGATTGGAAACGAGGGGGGAGAGTTCAATGTCACACGTCACACTCTAGTCAAATATATCAAGTGCTGCTGCCACATAAAACACTACATGGAAAAATGTTCTCACATGAAACACCACATGGAAAAATGTTCTTACTACAAATTAGCTTCTTGGTTCATTTCTTATGCCATAGGCAGGTTATGCACTAACAGCACGAGACACGAAGTTCTTAGAACGAAGTACGAACCTCAGATACACTGCAGCGAATATTATACTGCTTAAATAGTACTTTTTGTTACTACTTGTTACTTGTGACCTAGATGACACAGAAATGTCATCCAGATGTCATAATGTTGTTATTATGAAAACTGCAACTTCTCAACCACTGTGATGGGTAACAGATACGTGATATCTTGCCTACCCCTAGTGTTTCATTTATGAAGATGACACTGAATGAATATCTTTGCTCCGAATTTTACGTGTGTGCTAACAAAAAGTTTCATCTAAAATTAGAACAACATAGACATAAATCTTCTCATTATTTCTCTAGCTTTTGACAATATGAGAGTAGTGGGACAGGGTACACATCTCCCCACTCTCCATTGTTGCACAATGTATTCAAGATGGTGGATCCAAGATGGCGGATCCATGATGGCGGCGATAGATACGGCAACATCGCAGTGACATCATGGCAGGAAGTTCTAATTTAGGCGGGAAGATAGGTCAACTGGGCTACCACCACTAACTTAACCACCACTCCGCTTCCCCAGAAAATGGTGGGAAGTTCACATTCCAGCAGGACAATGCTACAAATCGCGGCTACTTCCACTAACCTAAGAAACAGCGGCAAAAAAGGTCACTTGCGTTACCTTCACTAATCTAAGTCACACGACCGCCGCCTCTTCCTAGTAACTGTTGGAAAGTGGACTCAGCCTGTGCTGGATGGGATGGATGTAAGTCCTAATTTTGCATTCAGTGTTTATTTAAACAATTTGAGGCAGTAGCTCCATCCAGTGTGTTCACCACGAGGTGTGGGGTCCTACTGACCTAGTACACAGTACTGTCACCAGAGGGCACCATCGTCCCTCCCATGATGTAATCCAAGATGGCGGTCTGGGGAGGGGGAAAAACGGCGGGAAAAGTACCTAGTCTGTTCTGGGCTTCTGGAGAGAGGAAGGAGTGTACTTTATTCGTTTTGGAACAATTTCTTTAGGGACAGATTTGACATAGTACATTTATTATGCTGAATCAAGACACTCACCCTGGCCAGCCGCTGTGGCCTCTACAGTTAGAATTCTTCGAGTGCTATACTGACGTCACATGTGTATGTAAATAAGGACCACGCTCGTGTGTTTACCATTGCTGGTGCGAAACCTGGGGATACTGATGTCACAGGTCACATTATAGAAATCTGTTCCAATGCTTCCCAGAACAGCACAAGGTGCATTGTTCCTAGCAATCCTAATGGAACATGTGAGATGCCTCCGGCTGTGTACATGCTTTCCCAGCCACTTTGCATACCTTTTAGTCCACCACAGATGTAATTGCCAAATGAGAGATATCTCCGTAGCAACTCACCTTTGCAGGTGCAGTTAAATGCTCTCAATGTTATACTGATGTCTCGGGACTATGTAAATAACATCCAAGCCCCCATCTGGACGCACTATAGAAATGTTCTGCAATGCTTTCACTAACTGTTAAGGAAAATAGCCCACAATAACACCTAATGCCTTCTCCCTCGCGATCCTAACAGCACAGCCTGTCCATTACTTATCAGTACCTTCTAGGAATTGGTAAACAGACTTAGAAATAGTTAGCCCTCGCTTTTGTTGTAGCTTTCGTGATGTCTTAGCTTGTCTGAATGGAAATTGCTGTTCTGACAGGACCGTTTCACGAAAATAGCCCAGAGTAACAATGATTGCAATCTTCCTGATGGTCCTAAGGAGGCACCCCGCCCATCACGTGTTATCCTTCCTGGAAATCGTTAAGTCCTGCTTTCAACAAACATCTCCGAAACACAAACTTTCTCACCACTATGTAGAGGCTCCTATGCCCCAGCACAAATAATGTTTTGTGAATGAATGGAGCATTCTGATTGGCTCTTACTGAACTTACCCGCCAAATTACTAATGCTGCTGCTGTGGAAGCACTGTCCACCTTTTTTACTGCAGATGAGACTTTCAGCACCAAAAAACTATTTTGTACAGATCATCATATTACACTGACAGTTAAACCCTACAAAAGTGATATAAGTTGTATTCGCCATGCCACTGTGCAGCACCGAGACAGGATACACAACTCATGACCACAGCAGAAGAGTGTGTCAACGAGAGAGAGAGGGCTTCAAATGGCTCTGAGCACTATGGGACTTAACTTCTAAGGTCATCAGACCCCTAGAACTTAGAACTACTTAAACCTGACTACCATAAGGACATGACACACATCCATGCCCGAGGCAGGAATCGAACCTGCGACCGTAGCGGTCGCGCGGTTCCAGACTGTAGTGCCTAGAAGCGCTCGGCCACCCCGGCCGGCCAACGAGAGAGAGAGAGGCCAGCCAGCCACGAACTACCCCACATCCCGGGAGAATGCTATCAATACTGCCAGCAAAATCACTCATCGTTGAATCTACTCAAATTTCAACAGAGTATACACATGACACACCAGGTCCCGCAGGCAATTCAATGAAAATTGGGTATTAGTTCACTAATCACCTTTCCAAAAGGAGCCACGAGCAAAATCGTCATAAGCCATAAGCTTTCTCTGACTCTCTGACCTGATGTACAAAGGATGGGCAAGCCCCATCTCAGAACAAAGGCGTTAATGTTTCCGGCTCCGACCTGTTTGCTTGCTGCTACACTTTCTACGGCAACCTCCAGGCTCACAAGAATATTCAGAACCAGACACATATTTATCAGTGTAACTACAATTAAATACTAGGATTGCTACCGTAGTAGGACACCAAGCAATATACTAGATATGTCTCGTCTTTACGTCCTTGGTTGTGGTGTGAATCTCAGTATCTATAGCACATATAATTTTCCACGAAAAAAAAAGAAATAAATCTTTCATTCCCCTTATGGTTTTAGATGTGCTGAATCTATACCTTCCACGTGATAGGACAAGCAGTAGCGAACACCAGACACTCATACATATACCTCGAAGACTGTTTTACAGAGGCTGGGTCAGTTCCCCTAGACACTATGGCGTTACTGCTTCTGGCACTGACCTAGTTGCTTCTTTGCTTGCTTTCTACACACATCTCCCGACTCTGGGATTACAAGAACACATGTATTTTCAAATGGTTTGCCAGAATATTGTACCATATATTCTATACTTATGGCTATCAACTACATAGCAATATTCTACCGATCGCTCACACAACATAATTCCGAAGATATATTCTGGAAATTATTTCTCTCCAAACCCGAAACTTTAGTGAGGTGAAGCGTGCTTCAAAATGGTTCAAATGGCTCTGAGCACTATGGGACTCAACTGCTGTGGTCATAAGTCCCCTAGAACTTAGAACTACTTAAACTTAACGAACCTAAGGACATCACACACATCCATGCCCGAGGCAGGATTCGAACCTGCGACCGTAGCTGTCGTGCGGTTCCAGACTGTAGCGCCTTTAACAGCTCGGCCACTCCGGCCGGCTGAAGCGTGCTGTAAACCATTGAGTAAATAGGAACTTATCCCATCTGCGATGACCTTTACATGAAAACTCGCGTAACTGATATTTCTTCTAGCAAATACCGATGTCGGTGATATAGCAAAAAAATGGCTCTGAGCACTATGCGACTTAACTTCTGAGGTCATCAGTCGCCTAGAACTTAGAACTAATTAAACCTAACTAACCTAAGGACATGACACACATCCATGCCCGAGGCAGGATTCGAACCTGCGACCGTAGCGGTCGCTCGGCTCCAGACTGTAGCGCCTAGAACCGCACGGCCACTCCGGCCGGCGGTGATATAACAGATTAGAAATCATCCTTATAATTTACAAACTCAACTAAGCTTTTTCTCATGTCTAGAAAACCAGCAAACGTATCCTCCACCCGTCTTTCACCTGCTAGATGCACTCAACACACAACACAATCGAGGTTCTCTCAACCAAGTAAAGACTGGAAATGTGATGGAGCAGTCTATCAGACAATTTACATTGCAGGGAATAATGGTCCAGCGCAAACACATCCCCATATTGCATCTTCTCAAATTTTCACGCGATCGTGAAAGCTGCCCAACACATACTAAGCATTAGTTCGCTATTCGGCCGTCTCTAGAGGGCGACATGGTTAAGTCAGCAGCCTGAGAGCAATAGCTCACGCTAGGCGCTGGCTTGCATCTGCTGGGAGCTTGCAGCGACGTCTGCGCATGCGTGCCTTGGAACAGTCTACATCTACATCTACGTACATACTCCGCAAGCCACCTGACGGTGTGTGGCGGAGGGTACCTTCAGTACCTCTATCGGTTCTCCCTTCTATTCCAGTCTCGTATTGTTCGTGGAAAGAAGGACTGTCGGTATGCCTCTGTGTGGGCTCTAATCTCTCTGGTTTTATCCTCATGGTCTCTTCGCGAGATATACGTAGGAGGGAGCAATATACTGCTTGACTCTTCGGTGAAGGTATGTTCTCGAAACTTCAAGAAAAGCCCGTACCGAGCTACTGAGCGTCTCTCCTGCAGAGTCTTCCACTGGAGTTTATCTATCATCTCCGTAACGCTTTCGCGATTACTAAATGATCCTGTAACGAAGCGCGCTGCTCTCCGTTGGATCTTCTCTATCTCTTCTATCAACCCTATCTGGTACGGATCCCACACTGCTGAGCAGTATTCAAGCAGTGGGCGAACAAGCGTACTGTAACCTACTTCCTTTGTTTTCGGATTGCATTTCCTTAGGATTCTTCCAATGAATCTCAGTCTGGCATCTGCTTTACCGACGATCAACATTATATGATCATTCCATTTTAAATCACTCCTAATGCGTACTCCCAGATAATTTATGGTATTAACTGCTTCCAGTTGCTGACCTGCTATTTTGTAGCTAAATGATAAAGGATCTATCTTTCTGTATATTCGCAGCACATTACACTTGTCTACATTGAGATTCAATTGCCATTCCCTGCACCATGCGTCAATTCGCTGCAGATCCTCCTGCATTTCAATACAATTTTCCATTGTTACAACCTCTCGGTACACCACAGCATCATCTGCAAAAAGCCTCAGTGAACTTCCGATGTCATCCACCAGGTCATTTATGTATATTGTGAATAGCAACGGTCCTATGACACTCCCCTGCGGCACACCTGAAATCACTCTTACTTCGGAAGACTTCTCTCCATTGAGAATAACATGCTGCGTCCTGTTATCTAGGAACTCCTCAATCCAATCACACAATTGGTCTGATAGTCCATATGCTCTTACTTTGTTCATTAAACGACTGTGGGGAACTGTATCGAACGCCTTGCGGAAGTCAAGAAACACGGCATCTACCTGTGAACCCGTGTCTATGGCCCTCTGAGTCTCGTGGACGAATAGCGCGAGCTGGGTTTCACATGACCGTCTTTTTCGAAACCCATGCTGATTCCTACAGAGTAGATTTCTAGTCTCCAGAAAAGTCATTATACTCGAACACAATACGTGTTCCAAAATTCTGCAACTGATCGACGTTAGAGATATAGGTCTATAGTTCTGCACATCTGTTCGATGTCCCTTCTTGAAAACGGGGATGACCTGTGCCCTTTTCCAATCCTTTGGAACGCTACGCTCTTCTAGAGACCTACGGTACACCGCTGCAAGAAGGGGGGCAAGTTCCTTCGCGTACTCTGTGTAAAATTGAACTGGTATCCCATCAGGTCCAGAGGCCTTTCCTCTTTCGAGCGATTTTAATTGTTTCTCTATCCCTCTGTCGTCTATTTCGATATCTACCATTTTGTCATCTGTGCGACAATCTAGAGAAGGAACTACAGTGCAATCTTCCTCTGTGAAACAACTTTGGAAAAAGACATTTAGTATTTCGGCCTTTAGTCTGTCATCCTCTGTTTCAGTACCATTTTGGTCACAGAGTGTCTGGACATTTTGTTTCGATCCACCTACCGCTTTGACAAAAGACCAAAATTTCTTAGGATTTTCTGCCAAGTCAGTACATAGAACTTTACTTTCGAATTCATTGAACGCCTCTCGCATAGCCCTCCTCACACTACATTTCGCTTCGCGTAATTTTTGTTTGTCTGCAAGGCTTTGGCTATGTTTATGTTTGCTGTGAAGTTCCCTTTGCTTCCGCAGCAGTTTTCTAACTCGGTTGTTGTACCACGGTGGCTCTTTCCCATCTCTTACGATCTTGCTTGGCACATACTCATCTAACGCATAATGTACGACGGTTTTGAACTTCGTCCACTGATCCTCAACACTATCTGTACTTGAGACAAAACTTTTGTGTTGAGCCAACAGGTACTCTGAAATCTGCTTTTTGTCACTTTTTCTAAACAGAAAAATCTTCCTACCCTTTTTAATATTCCTATTTACGGCTGAAATCATCGATGCCGTAACCGCTTTATGATCGCTGATTCCCTGTTCTGCGTTTATCTGGCAAATTAAAATCTCCACCCAGAACTATAACATGGTGGGGAAATCTACTCGAAATATTTTCCAAATTATCCTTCAGGTGCTCAGCCACAACAGCTGTTGAGCCAGGGGGCCTATAGAGACATCCAATTACCATGTCTGAGCCTGCTTTAACCGTGACCTTCACCCAAATCATTTCACATTTCGGATCTCCGTCAATTTCTTTCGATACTATTGCACTTCTTATCGCTATAAACACGCCTCCCCCTTCACTGTTCAGCCTGTCTCTACGGTATACATTCCAATCTGAGTTTAGGATTTCATTACTGTTTACGTCAGGTTTCAGCCAACTTTCTGTCCCTAGTACTATATGGGCATTGTGACCGTTTATTAATGAGAGCAGTTCTGGGACCTTTCTATAGACGCTCCTGCAGTTTACTATTAGCACATTAATATTGTTATTCCCTGTTGCATTTTGCCCACTCCTACCTTGCCGCGTCTCAGGAGGCGTCTTGTCGCGCCTAGGGAGGGGATTCTCTAACCTAAAAAACCCCCTTGTGCACTCCACACGTACTCCGCTACCCTTGTAGCCGCTTCCGGCGTGTAGTGCACGCCTGACCTATTCAGGGGGACCCTACATTTCTCCACCCGATAGCGGAGGTCGAGAAATTTGCACCCCAGATCTCCGCAGAATCGTCTGAGCCTCTGGTTTAAGCCTTCCACTCGGCTCCAAACCAGAGGACCGCGATCGGTTCTGGGAACGATACTACAAATTGTTAGCTCTGATTCCACCCCGCGAGCGAGGCTTTCCGCCTTCACCAATTCCGCCAACCGCCTGTACGAACTGAGGATGACCTCTGAACCCAGACGGCAGGAGTCATTGGTGCCGACATGAGCAACAATTTGCAGTCGGGTGCACCCAGTGCTCTCTATCGCCGCCGGTAGGGCCTCCTCCACATCTCGGATGAGGCCCCCCGGCAAGCAGACAGAGTGAACACTGGCCTTCTTCCCCGACCTCGCGGTTGACGATTGCTCGAAAGCCATTTTTTTTATGTGCAATGATTGCTTGTGCACTGCATTATTTTCGGTAGTTTAAGCGGTGTGAGCGTGTTTGCAGATCCTTTTACATGCACTACTTCGGTGATCTACGAGTAGTTTCCACGTCTGTATGCTGTGTACTGCATTATTTCGGTAATTTACAAGTTGTTTGCATCTCTGCACATGAGTGTACTGTATTATTTACGAGTAGTTAGCAGGTCTGTAGACTATTTCCTGCGACCTCAAGCACGTCAGGGTGAGTCTTTTTATCAGCATAATGAATATGCTATTTCAAATCCGTCTCTAAATAAATTGTTCCAAAATAAATAAAGTACACTCCTTCCTCTCTCCAGCAGCCCAGAACATTCTGAGTCCTTTTTCTGACATTTTCCCCCTCCCCAGACCGCCATCTAGGATTGTGTCACGGGAGGGACGACAGTGCCCTCTGGTGGCACTACTGTGTACTAGGTCAGTTGGTCTTCAGACCTCATGTTGAACACACAGGATGGAGCCTCTGCCTCAAATTGTTTAAATAAACACTGCATCCAAAGTAAAGGTTTATGTCCACCATATCCAGCAAAGGCTGAGTCCTTTTCCCACCAATTCCTAGGAAGAGGTTGCGGTCAAATGACTTAGGTTAGTGGAGGTAGCCCAAGTGACCTTTTTTCCGCCGTTTCTTAGGTTTGTGGAGGTAGCCTTGGTGCGTTTCTTTGTCCTGCTGGAATTTGAACTTCCCGCCATTTTCTGGGGAGAGGTGGGAGGGGGCAGGGGAGGGGCCTAGGTTAATGGAGGTAGTTCAACTGACCTATCTTCCCACCAAAATTGGAACTTCCCACCATGACGTCATTGCCACGTTGCCATATCTATTGCCGCCATCTTGGTTGCAACCTGTGGATGTACAGATTTGAGCAGCCCATAATGGCTCCCCTTCATGCATTCTTTTTGATAAATTTTGTGACTAAAGCCCTTCTGGCCTGTTATTTATTTTATACGTGACATGTAAGCACTGTCTCTGTCTTCTATTGTTAGTCAGTACTTACACTTTTATGTAAGAAATTTCTATTCCATTAAATTCTGATGAAGGCACTCTTCGAAGTGTTGAAACCTGGTTAATAAGACTAAAAATTGTGACCGAGGGCTCGTTTGTTTCAATTTTAATACGTCACATTGTTTCGAAACCGTTTATGAGTACTCAGAAATGAATGGAAAAATAAAGCAATTTCGTCATTTCAAAGAGGAAATGTTGCCATTCCATAAATTATCAGAGTTCAAATCGGGTTTTTGACGAATTTTTCACTCCTCGGTCTCTTTAACGAACGGAATGAATTTTGGTCGACGGGCCGGTCTCGGACTACGTTCAATGACGTGTGCAGGCTTTTAGGAGGTGCTGCTTCAACGGATCGATCCGTTGTTCAGGATCCTGTGCACAGATACTAGGTAAGCCGACGACAACATTTCTATTTTCATATCATCAGGACTACACGTGGAAAGTAAATGTAAAATAACATAGTCCCTCTACAAGTCTATATAATATACTGAAGATGTGTTGAGTAACACTCTACTGCTGCGTGAAACTGGATCGAAAAATGTATTAAAATTATGGAATGACTGCTTACTTGAAGTATCATCACTATACTCACATACTGCAGTTAAAAACTCGATGATGATGCTGTAATGCGGCAGCTTCTATGTGGCTCATAAGATGCATCTGCTTCACAGTTAAAAATCTGGATTACTTTCTTACACGACGACGTCGTCGACGGCTTTCCATCACCAACGAGCAAGTTTTGTTAATTGAAATTAGTATTATGTTTCCGATTAGCCTGCGGACATTTGCCGGCCGGAGTGGCCGAGCGGTTCTAGGCGCTACAGTCTGGAACCGCGCGACCGCTACGGTCGCTGGTTCGAATCCTGCCTCGGGCATGGATGTGTGTGATGTCCTTAGGTTAGTTAGGTTTAAGTAGTTCTAAGATCTAGGGGGCGGATGACCTCAGCAGTTACGTCCCATAGTGCTCAGAGCCATTTTGCGGACATTTGAAAAATCCTCCATTTTGTAATTCCCACGTATGTCTATCGCGCCGTTACTATCCGCATACGATATGAACAGAATTTATTATCTGTAATGGGCCGTTGTGGCCGAGCGGTTCTCGGTGCTTCAGTCCGGAATCGCGCGACTGCTACGGTCACAGGTTCGAATCCTGCCTCGGGCATGGATGTGTGTGACGTCTTTAGGTTAGTTAAGTTTATGTAGTTCTAAGTTCTAGGGGACTGATGACCTCAGATATTTAATCCCATAGTATTCAGAGCCATTTGAACCAGAGCCATATCTGTAATGGAATATTCATTCGGTTAGTAGCTTCCCACTTTAGAACTTATCAGCTCAACAGTCTCGGAGTCTCTCACTCTCTTCCCTCCCCGCCCCCCTGTCCCCACTCCCCACCCTCTCTCCCTCTCTCTCGTCTCCACAGAGTCTAATACTTCCTAACGCTCTAATAAAAATTATTCCGAAGCCAATAGATAACAAAATTATTTTCAAAATAATCAGCATTTGCATAATAACAACTGACTGACGGTCACCTTCATCATTTTACTACTGTCTCATTAAGAGTTGTTGTCTGATCTAGTTTACAATAGGTCACATTTTTCTGTTATATCATATTCCACTTACATAGCGGAATTGAGAATTCTTAATATATTGCATCATGTCACAAAGTCAGAATATTTTAATCTATTGCACGAATAGAAACAAAGAGACTATGTGACTTAAACATAGCCGGTTGTCGCGCAGTCATCATGTGCAATGGACAACCACGCACAAGCTCAGAA
Organism: Schistocerca piceifrons; assembly: GCF_021461385.2. Classification (NCBI taxonomy): domain Eukaryota; kingdom Metazoa; phylum Arthropoda; class Insecta; order Orthoptera; family Acrididae; genus Schistocerca; species Schistocerca piceifrons. The sequence continues at coordinate 184,668,633 of NC_060149.1, forward strand.
TGTGGTCAGAAGAGTCATGTTCGCTCCAATTGTTTGCAGCGGCAGATCATCCAGATTACCTTCCGCGAAGCAATACACGATGTTCCTCCTTCGATTCTACACTACTGGCCATTAAAATTGCTACACCAAGAAGAAATACAGATGAAAAGCGGCTATTCGTTGGACAAATATATTTTGCTAGAACTGACATGTGATTACATTTTCACGCAATTTGAGAGCATAGATCCTGAGAAATCAGTACCCAGAACAACCACCTCTGGCCGTAATAACAGCCTTGATATGCCTGGGCATTGAGTCAAACAGAGCTTGGATGGCATGTACAGGTACAGCTGCCCTTGCAGCTTCAACACGATACCACAGTTCATCAAGAGTAGTGACTGGCATATTGTGATGAGCCAGTTGCTCGGCCACCATTGACAAGGCGTTTTCAATTGGGGAGGGGTCTGGAGAATGTGTTGGCCAGGGCATCAGTAGAACATTTTCTGTATCCAGGAAGGCCCGTACAGGACCTGCCACTTGCGGTCGTGCATTATTCTGCTGTAATGTAGCGTTTCGCAGGGATCGAATGAATGGTAGAGCCACGGGTAGTAACACATCTGAAATGTAACGTCCACTGTTCAAAGTGCCGTCAGTGCGAACAAGAGGTGACCGAGACGTGTAACCAATGGTACCCCACACCATTACGACGGGTGATACGCCAGTAATGCGATGACGAATACACGGTTCCAATGTGCGTTCACCGCGATGTCGCCAAACACGGATGCGACCATCACGATGGTGTAAACAGAACCTGGATTCTTCCGAAAAAATGACATTTTGCCGGTCGTGCACCCAGGTTCGTCGTTGAGTACACCGTCGCAGGCGCTCCTGTCTGTGATGCAGTGTCAAGGCTAACCGCAGCCATAGTCTCCGAGCTGATAGTCCATGCTGCTGCAAACGTCGTCGAACTATTCGTGCACATGGTTGTTGTCTTGCAAACGTCCCCATCTGTTGACTCAGGGATCGAGACGTGGCTGCACGATCCGTTACACCCATGCGGATAAGATGCCTGTCATCTCGACTGCTAGTGATACAAGGCTGTTGGGATCCAGCATAGCGTTCCGTATTACCCTCCTGAACCCACCGATTCCATATTCTGCTAACAGTCATTGGATCTCGACCAACGCGAGCAGCAATGTCGCGATACGATAAACCGCAATCGCGATAGGCTACAATCCGAACTTTATCAAAGTCGAAAACGTGATGGTACGCATTTCTCCTCCTTACACGAGGCATCACAACAACGTTTCACCAGGCCACGCCGGTCAACTGCTGTTAGTGTATGAGAAATCGGTTGGGAACTTTCCTCATGTCTGCACGTTGTAGGTGTCGCCACCGGCGCCAACCTTGTGTGAATGCTCCCAAAAGCTAATCATTTGCATATCACAGCATCTTCTTCGTGTTGGTTAAATTTCGCGTCTGTAGCACGTCAACTTCGTCGTGTAGCAATTTTAATGGCCAGTAGTGTATCTCTTACTTATGCACGTTTACGACGTGTGGCGGTGTGGATCAGGATAGGTTACCACGGCATACAGACGTACACGTTATTGACGAGGCACATGCCGCCTTCTCGCTACAGAGGGAGTCGACAAATAGCCCCAAACAGCAACTGCCACTGCAGGGACATGATGATTGACGAGTCGAGCTAACTCAAGCTTTCTTGTCACAAGGCGCATGGAAGTCAGATTTACACGCACTACCAACACGGAGACGCACGTCCGGAAGCAGCGTTCTCCCTGCAAGTAAAAGAAACGTCTACAGGCGCCTTCTGCAGACTGTGTCTTGCGGACAGACACAAGCGTTATACTGATCTCGGTCGTGCCGTGGACGCACTTGCTACAGAGACTTCTACCGACATTGATTACCGTTTCGGAACTGAGATCATGCATTCTTCTTCTCCAGGACATCCGTTTGGTAGCGGCTGTAACACACAGGCAGCCTCTCTCCAGTGTCTCGTGCGCGTACGACGTGAAAGACGACTCGTTTTGATATATGTAATTGCCTGACACCAAAGCATGACTTCTGTGTGCGAGGAGCCTGCCAAGGAAACAGCAGTATTATTGTGAACAACGATAAGATCTTTGGAACAAATCGTGTACTGTAGATAAGCTCCAATTGTAGAATAAAAATGTATGACAAATTTATATGTGAAATTAAAGGCCCTGGAGTGAATAATATCAGCAATAACTTATCCTTACTATAAAGTGCACTGATATGTGTCTATGAGAAACTTTTACTTCGTCGTTGGCTAAAGATCATGGTATTAACCAAATGAGCTTACAATTGATGTTTACTGATTGGATTATTAGTTTAACCCCGTGGCAGGCTGTCAAAGTGTGTAAAATACCAAGTAACAATATTTGCGATGTACTATGATTTACTTCGTGCCTATCGCTTCTATGGGGATTAATCAATCCTACAGATTACGCAACATTTGCTGCATTGTCTTTAATAATATTCTGTGCCTCCTGGACCAATAAGAATACACGGAACTTCACAGGCGTACAGGTAAACTTCCTAGAAAATTAAGGCCGAGAAAATATTATAAATTTTTCCTGTCTTCCTATAGTTTCAGTTAGTCACCTGTAAGCTATCTCCCGATTTCTTAACACGGAGTACAACGAGGATAATACAAGAGCAGCATTAAAGCTAGAGGAACACTTATTGCTCAGTCCAGGACATAGTTTTTCGCGTACCATGAAATATACACTGAAGTGCAGAAGAAACCGATACAGGCATGCGTGTACAAATACAGATGTATGTAAACAGGCAGAATACGGCGCTGCGGTCGGCAACGCCTATATAAGACATCAAGGGAGTGGCAGAGTTGTTAGATCGGTTACTGCTGCTGCAGTGGCACGTTATCAAGATTTAAGTGAGTTTGACCGTGGTGTTATAGTAGGACCACGAGCGATGGGACACAGCATCTCGGAGGTAGGGATGTAACGGGAATTTTCCCATACGACCATTTCACGAGTGTACCGTGAATATCAGGAATTCGGTAAAACGTCAAATCTCCGACATCCCTGGGGCCTGAAAAAGATCCTGCAAGAACCGGAACAACAACGACTGAAAAGTATTGTTCAACGTGACAGAAGTGCAACCCTCCCGCAAATTGCGGCATATTTCAGTGCTGCAGCGCTGGGCCATCAACAAGTGTCAGCGTGCGAACCATTGAACGAAACATCATCGATGTGGAATTTCGGAGCCAAAGGCCCACTCGTGTAACCTTCATGACTGAACGGCACAAAGCCTTACGCCTTGCCTGGGCCCGTAAAACACTGACATTGGACCGTCGATGACTAGAAACATGTTGCCTTGTCGGAAGAGTTTAGTTTCAAATTGTATCGAGTGGATGGACGTGTAAGAGTACCGATGATATCTCACGAATCCATGGATCCTGCGTGTCAGCAGGGCACTGCTGAAACTGATGGTGCCTCTGTAATGGCGTGGGGAGTGTACTGTTGGAGTGATATGGGACCACTGATACGTCTAGATACTACTCTGACGGGTGAGAAGTACGCAAGCATCCTTTCTGATCACCTGCATCTTTTCACGTCCATCGCGCATGCAGCCTCACTTGGGCAATTCCAGCAGGAGTATGTGACAACCCACACGTCCATAATTGTTACACAGTGGCTCCAGGAATAGTCTTCTTGGTTCAAACACTTCCGCTGGCCACCAAACTCCCTAGATATGAACATTATTTAGTATATCTGGGATCCCTTGCAACGTGCTGTTCAGAATAGGTATTCACCCCCTCGTACTCTTACGGGCAGCCCTGCAGGATTCATGGAAACAATTCCCTCCAGCAGTACTCCACACATTAGTCGAATCCGCAACACGTCGCGGTGTGGCACTTCCACGTGCTCACACGATATGAAGCAGGTACACGAGTTTCTTTGTCTCTTCAATGTAGATATTGCCACATTAGAATGTTTTCCACAGTACCATCAGATACTGCCAAATTAACACTGGTTGTCACGAATAATGTTCCACAAGTCTTAAGTAAAAGATGAATTGTATCTTATATAGGGTGTTACAAAGAGGTACGGCCAAACTTTCAGGGAACATTCCTCTCACACAAAGAAAGAAAATATGTTATATGGACATGTGTCCGGAAACGCTTACTTTCCATCTTAGAGCTCATTTTATTACTTCTCTTCAAATCACATGAATCATGGAATGGAAACACACAGCAACAGAACGTACCAGCGTGACTTCAAACACTTTGTTACAGGAAATGTTCAAAATGTCCTCCGTTAGCGAGGATAAATGCATCCACCCTGCGTCGCATGGAATCCCTGATGCGCTGATGCAGCCCTGGAGAATGGGGTATTGTATCACAGCCGTCCACAATACGAGCACGAAGAACCTCTACTTTTGGTACCGGGGTTGCGTAGACAAGAGCATTCAAATGCCCGCATAAATGAAAGTCAAGAGGGTTGAGGTCAGGAGAGCGTGGAGGCCATGGAATTGGTCCACCTCTACCAATCCATAGGTCACCGAATCTGTTGTTGAGAAGCGTACGAACACTTCGACTGAAATGTGCAGGAGCTCCATCGTGCACGAACCACATGTTGTGTCGTACTTGTAAAGGCCCCTGTTCTAGCAGCACAGGTAGAGTATCCCGTATGAAATCTTAATAACGTGCTCCATTGAGCAAAGGTGGAAGAACATGGGGCCCAATCAAGACATCACCAACAATGCCTGCCCAAGCGGTCACAGAAAATCTGTGTTGATGACGTGATTACACAATTGCGTGCGGATTCTCGTCAGCCCACACATGTTGATTGTGAAAATTTAAAATTTGATCACGTTGGAATGAAGCCTCATCCGTAAAGAGAACATTTGCACTGAAATGAGGATTGACACATTGTTGGATGAACCATTCGCAGAAGTGTACCCGTGGAGACCAATCAGCTGCTGATAGTGCCTGCATACGCTGTACATGGTACGGAAACAACTGGTTCTCCCGCAGCACTCTCCACACAGTGACGTGGTCAGCGTTACCTCGTATAGCAGCCACTTCTCTGACGCTGATTAAAATAGTTCAAATGGCTCTGAGCACTGTGGGACTCAACATCTTAGGTCTTAAGTCCCCTAGAACTTAGAACTACTTAAACCTAACTAACCTAAGGACATCACACACACCCATACCCGAGGCAGGATTCGAACCTGCGGCCGTAGCAGTCCCGCGGTTCCGGACTGCAGCGCCAGAACCGCACGGCCACCGCGGCCGGCTCTGACGCTGACATTAGGGTTATCGTCAACTGCATGAAGAATTGCCTCGTCCATTGCAGGTGTCCTCGTCGTTCTAGGTCTTCCCCAGTTGCGAGTCATAGGCTGGAATGTTCCGTGCTCCCTAAGACGCCGATCACTTGCTTCGAACGTCTTCCTGTCGGGACACCTTCGTTCTGGAAATCTGTCTCGATACAAACGTACCGCGCCACGGCTATTGCCCCGTGCTAATCCATACATCAAATGTGCATCTGCCAACTCCGTATTTGTAAACATTGCACTGACTGCAAAACCACGTTCGTGATGAACACTAACCTGTTGATGCTACGTACTGATGTCCTTGATGCTAGTACTGTAGAGCAATGAGTAGCATGTCAACACAAGCACAGAAGTCAACATTACCTTCCTTCAATTGGGCCAACTGGCGGTGAATCGAGGAAGTACAGTACATACTGACGAAACTAAAATGAGCTCTAACATAGAAATTAAGCGTTTCCACATAACATCTTTTCTTTATTTGTGTGTGAGGAATGTTTCCTGAAAGTTTGGCCGTACCTTTTTGTAACACCCTGAATACTTGAACTATACCCTGTTACAGAAATTACCTTTATGTAAAGATCCGTTTTACTTAGTCCCAATCGCATCTTTGAGGTTTAATCTATGTTATAGATTACAAAACGTCGCCGCGTGGAGTGGTTCAAATGGCTCTGAGCACTATGGGACTTAACTTCTGAGGTCATCAGTCCCCTAGAACTTAGAACTACTTAAACCTAACTAACCTAAGGACATCACACACATCCATGCCCGAGGCAGTATTCGAACCTGCGACCGAAGCGGTCGCGTGGTTCCAGACTGTAGCGCCTAGAACCGCACGGCCACTCCGGCCGGCGCGTGTGGAGTGGCCGCGCGGTTTTAGGCGCCATGTCGCAGACTGTGCGGCCACTCCCACCGGAGGTTCGAGTCCTCCCTCGGGCATGTGTATGTGTGTGTTGTTCTTAACATAGGTTAGTTTAAGTAGTGTGTAAGTCAAGGGACCGACGATGTCAACAGTTTGTTCCCTTAGGGATTTACACACATTACATTACAAAACATCTGCATTTTTGTGTTTAACAGCGTAAACACGAAATGGAAGAGGTCAAAGTCAGAAAACGCTGACTAGAGTATTTGACCAAAACATTAACTATGAAGCAAGGTTATAAACTGATACTATATAAAGAACTAGACATTGTAAATGTTTCCAAGAAAGTTTCGGGCATGGATGTGTGTGATGCCCTTAGGCTAGTTATGTTCAATTAGTTCTAAGAATAGGCGACTGATGACCTCAGATATTAAGTCCCACAGTGCTTCGAGCCATTTCAACCCCTTTAAAAGTAGAGGTGAGTCATATGGGGCTGCTGCTCTGGGGCTCATTTGTGCTACCTTTCTTTATAGACCCATGTATATTTCCTGTCATTAGGATCAGTTCACAACCCAAGGGATTTGCGGAAATTATGGTTGCAAATGGACATAATTCGCATAAAAATTCTTCATTGGAACCAGCAGGGATCCCGACGGACCCTGAGGATTTGTTGCGTTTCAGCGATTTCAGCTGCTCTTGACTACTGGCAGAGATCATCTATATTTCACCCATGTTTGCACTCGTTCTGCTGTTGAACTGACGAAAATATTTTTTTAAAGAAAATCTTAATACCAAATAAAACATTTTGATTTTCCTTTGGCAATTTTCCTTTCCTTTTCCCGTATAATCTACTAGTACCTGGACACTAGCTTTTGTGTCAATGGCAAACTCAGTAGACAAAATATCTTGTTATTGTGAAAGTGATGCAGCAATATTTTGCTACGGTACGTGCTGGAGGTTTCACGCATTCTCTCTATGAAATCCAAGGGATTTCACTTAAAACTTTCTATGCGCATCTGCATCTACGTAACTGCTCAGCAGATCACATCCAGGTGTTTCGCAGAGGGTTCACAGAGCATTTTTATGCTATCTCTCGACCGTCCCACTATCGAATAGCTCGTGGGGAAAAATGGATACCGACATTTTTCCAGGAAACCACTGATTTGTTTTATTTTATTACAATGTCATTTCTTCCTAAGTAGAAGAGAGTAAATAAAATATTTTCGCATTCAGAGAAGAAACCGGAGTGGCATAATTTATATCGTCCACGACTTCCCAAAATAAATGGTTCAAATGGCTCTGAGCACTATGGGACTTAACAGCTATGGTCATCAGTCCCCTAGAACTTAGAACTACTTAAACCTAACTAACCTAAGGACAGCACACAACACCCAGCCATCACGAGGCAGAGAAAATCCCTGACCCCGCCGGGAATCGAACCCGTGAACCCGGGCGTGGGAAGCGAGAACGCTACCGCACGACCACGAGATGCGGGCTTCCCAAAATAGATTGAGGGGAATGCTGAAATCATATCTTTTGAAACGATGCAGCCGATTTCCTTCTCCTTCGTTATTTTTTCCAGGCTTATTCGCCGTCTATAATTACCTCGCTATCGTTGAGATGTTAAATATTAGCCGGCCGCGGTGGTCTAGCGGTTCTAGGCGCTCAGTCCGGAGCCGCGCGACTGCTACGGTTTCAGGTTCGAATCCTGCCTCGGGCATGGACGTGTGTGATGTCCTTAGGTTAGTTAGGTTCAAGTAGTTCTAAGTTCTAGGAGGCTGATGACCTCAGAAGTTAAGTCCCATAGTGCTCAGAGCCATTTGAACCATTTTTTTGTTAAATATTATTGCATTCTTTTCGACATACAAAATCTGACTGTAAGCGCAGTTAAACTTTACACCTAATCATAACATTCTTCCTGAAATGGCTAGAGCTGGTTCCGAACTCCTAAAACGACGGAAGTAAGATTAGTGCTTATTGTCTCAGTCGACTTGAAGGTAAGCAGAGAGGGATTGAGTTGAGACCGATCTAGCCATTCGGCAAGGTCCTTTTCCAAGGGACTATTCCGGAGTTTCCCATGAGGGAGTTAATGAAACCACGGGAAACGCAAAAGAGGATGGCTGGAAGGCGAGTTTATTACCGGTCCTCATAAATACTAGTCTTTTGAGTGAAACTGAACTTGGTGGTTTTTATAGCATCTGGAAATACGTCTTTACTTCAGAAGACATTATCTGTATGTTTCTGACCGAAATTATGATTCTAGCCTATCTCAAATATTCTTGTTATCCTGCTTTGTTTCATAAATCAATTTTTTGTACATAAGCCATATAAATACAGATAGGAACGCATTATAAATTTCACGAATTCCCTGCTGTCTGTACTCAATAGCAAGCACGCAGTCGAAAACTCCTGGATTGCTTCGAATGCAAGCTGTAACGACCCCAGTCATGTACTACACTTTCTTTGTAATGACACGTGCTCTTAATGATCCCTACAATATGCAATAAGGCACGTGATTCGAAGTAAAATTGTCCTGTAGTAACGTAGTGGGTGTTATAACCGATTAGTAATGAGTTACCTTTCTACTAATGACGATAAACAAAGTGTCGGTTAGCTGAAATATTGTTTAAAGGTGGATTTGAAATTTCAGTCGTTACTTGTTTCTGATTTCCTGTTCATTAATATGCAGAGTTAACAGAAACAATCTTACGGTCGCCAGCTCGCTCATGAGCAACTCGAAAATACTGAAATATTGAAATAATGATAATAGCAGCGTAACTCAGCTCGTATTGTTATTAGCATACGACACTACTCACCTTCTCACAACACACTGAAACAGTTATGAAATGGAAATGCTACAGCGAAATGGAGGTTTCTTTTCTAGCTGTTAAACAGAATGGCTGCTCAAAGCACTGTCACTGCCCACTGAATTCCCACTAGCAACAGGGTTGCGTCCAGCACAATATTACGAAGTTGCTTACCCTTAATGCTTAATGTTGGGAATATGTTCGCACTTGCTCTTAGATATTAGATTCGAAAATGGAGCAATAATGGAATATATTTTCTAGTGTAGTGACTTAAGCAAAAACTGTAGCATAATACTCACTGCAATGCTTAATACGTTTACTTCGTTAATCGGTAACAAATAATGTAAAATCAAACACTGACATTCATGTTTTGACAGTTGTAACGTAATGCCCTTTCTATTTAGGAAGTAATGTTTAATAAAAGAAATGGTTCAAATGGCTCTAAGCACTATGGGACGTAACATCTGAAGTCATCAGTCCCCCTAGACTTAGAACTACTTTAACCTAACTAATCGAAGGACATCACACACATCCTTGCCCGAGGCAGGATTCGAACCTGCGACCGTAGCAGCAGCGCGGTTCCGGACTGAAGCGCCTAGAACCGCTCGGCCACAAGGGCCGGCGTTTAATAAAAATGCTATCACTGGGAACTTGATGGTACAGACTGTTGTTAAAATCACTTAATCTGAGAATGACCAGTTACTTTTATAAAGTACTTTTTGAATAGGCTTTGCAAGAAATTAAGGATATTACATTTTAATTTCAGAAAAGACAGAACACACTGTAATTGTTATTTAACTGTTGTTCCGTTATGAGCAGTTAAGATATGGCATTTTCATGGTTTCGACTGTTTCAAACTGATCACAAAAAATGTTATTAGACTGTTGTTCACTCGTTTAAAGATGTTTCTTTTTCTTAATACAACTCGGCATTTCATTCAAGGAAAGGAATGGTCGTATCATGGAAGATGTTCGCGTTAAAACATAACAATTACTAACACAATGAAAATACTTAATTTTTACACTGAGAGTCCTAAACGCTGAAATGACTGTACAAACTCGTACGATAGAATGGTTAGACCTTATTTTGCGCTGAATCATCTCAAGTACTTCGACGGAAAACATTGTGTAGCAATCAATGCTACAGGCTCTCATGGCGTCGATTTACGATGTACTGCATTTGGACCACACTACGTTTTGTTGCCAGTTAAGCTCTTGAAGTTTTGTATTGTGCCCACATAATTCCAAATATGGACTGTCCATACAAAACCTTCTCACTGCAGCATAACGACGAACATTTAAGCATCATCATAAGCACACACAAGTCTCAGCACACTTTGACTATAATACATTTTACGTTTGAACCAGAAGCAGCCTAGTAACGCAGTGCAACGGCTGTCTCACCAACAACTAATTCTCGTGCAGTCGCGTCTAAGGCGTTAATGAAGCCTACCGACTGATTCTCTTAGAGATAATGTTACACCATTGACTATACTAGCGTGTCTATATTTTAAATATTTGTCATTAATGTATTGACACATAGCTCATTGAATCAAATAACATTAATTAAAATATTCACAGCATAAATATTACAGAAAAAAATATGCACAACCGTAACCACACAATAAAGCGAAAAATCGATAATCCACTGTGTTGTGTTGCTATAAAGCCTTTTGGTTTTTTATTCATGGTGGAATACAATATGCAGTTTAGGATTCGTCTTAGGATTCCTTATAATCCCCTGCATTAAAAAAAAAATACTGACTATTTTATATAATTAATTCCACCAAATATCAGCATATGAATCAGGATTTCACTTCAATTTTCCTTTTTTGAGGTAATTACTTATAAGGCTAACATATTTCTGCTTCCTTAATCACTATTTGTCTACAATTAAAAAATAGGCTTTGTAGAGAGTAGCTCCCATGCACCTAAACCACCAAGTCTTTGATATGAAATAAGTGCAGAGTATTTTAGTGGCTACATATCACAGACTGAATTTCGGAGTAACCGAGGTATTTCAATTGAAACTGGTCAAAATACTTCAGTTCAGACACTTAGCTTTTAAAAACGATCTATAGGGTGACAATTATTGAACTATATGGAATAAAATCGTCATAACTTCAAAACGGTTTGCGTTAGAACGTTCAAGCAGAACGGTTGACCACGGGGCATGATCGGGATTGTACGGTTTGGTTTAGCGACTTAGCTCACTTTCATTGGGATGGGTTCGTCAATAAGAAAAACTGGAGCATTTGGGGTACTGGTGCGATATTCCTTATTGGCGCGGTGACTGCCGAACGGTACATGAAGGTTTTGGAAGAGGTTTCATATTCATTATCCAAAGTGACCCTTATTTCGCTAAGATGTGGTTCATGCAATACGAAGCTCGACCCCATCGAAGAAGAAGAGTGTTTGACGTCCTGGAGGAGCACTTTCAGGACCGCATTCTGGCTCTGGCATACCCAGAGGCCACTGGCATGGACCTCCATTGGCCGCCATGTTCTTTGGATCTGGATACATGTGACTCCTTTTTGTGGAGCTGGATTAAAAAGAAGGTTTACAGCAATAGCACCCAAAAACATTGGCCGAGCTGGAAACAATGATTCAGGTGATCATCGACAGCATCGATTTTCCGACACTTCATCGGCTCATGCAGAATTTCGCTATTCGCCTGCGCCACATCATCGCCAATGATGGCAGGCATATCGAACATGTCATAACCTAAATCCGGGACATCTGTAGTGACTTTTACATGTTGAATAAAGTGTGTGCACGCCGTAGTTTCTAACTAATTTACGTTTTCTTCATACAGTTCGATAATTTTCACCCTGTACATAAACGAAAGGTCGAAGCCCTTCGAGGAACACCCTTTGTTGTTATGAATTACTGAATAATACGGTAAACTGACGTTTAGATTAACTATTAATTGACGAAAGAGGCATCGTAACGTACAACATGTTTTTTGGTCGAGGAGTGACGTAATGAGTCACAGTTAACACAGAAATAAATAGGGGAGTTATATGATGCGAAAGGATGTGTGGATGTGCACAAATCATTTAACTTATAGTTCGCAGTTATTGTGTTGTCGATATTGATTTCCGCCAAAATTCTTTGTGAGTGACTCAGTGGTAGCGTCGGCTATTACTTTGAAGAATTTGCTCTGAGGACACAAAAAAACAAACCTCAGCACTGAAGATATCCCGAGGAACTAAACCTGTAGACACCGACTCCAAACAAGTAACACATGTATTCTATTCACAGAATCGGTTGATTAGACTACGTATTTATTTAAAAGCACGGAAGCTCGTAACATGTGTAAAAACAGATAAATGACCAAATAAACTTAGGAACAGGGAGAAACTAAATGAAATAAACGTCAAAGTTTTCGTCTCATTGTTTTGATCCGTAAATATGTTTCGAAATACTCCTCATGATACAATTTGCTATTAAGTTGAATTTTATTATCTATCTACAGAGGTACGGTTTGCCTTCAACAAGGAAATAATCACAGTGACTCAAATCGGCAGTAGAATTTGAAACTCCGATGGAAATCGACTGTAAGGAGAGTGTGTGATCTGCGGGTAGCAGCGGAACTCTTCTAAGCGCGCGCAAAAACTGCGGGCCCAGCAGAGGACAGAGGGAAGAGGGTGGAGGCGGCCAGCTTCTCTCCTCCGCAAGTACTTCCTCAATTCCCCGGAAGACGCCCTGGAGATCAGGCCGGCCTGATACAGAAATCGAAGGGCCCGCTGTGCTTGAGCCACGGCCGCTACCCTCGGGAAACAGAAGCCGCCTGCGCCTCCTCTCCATAAACAAGCGTCCTCCAGACAACGCATATCGACATCCCCATCGCTATCGATTCACCAAACCACTACGCAGTTCTACTGTTTACGTGTTTATCTCTTGTGTTTCAACGGTTATTTAACTGTATTTCGTCGTGTCATCATCATTATTAGCCTTATCAGCAGTCGCAGCATCCGCCGTTTGATATCCACTGTCTGATAACGACTTCCTGTAGCTTACGGGAAAACTACAGTCTTCGTCTTCACGTATAAACACTGAAGACACTAAGAAACTGATGCACCTGCCTAATATCGTGCAGGGCACCCGCGAGCTCGCTGAAGTGCCGCAACGCGACGTGGCATGGACGTAATTAATGACTGAAGTAGTGCTGGAGGGAACTGACACCACGAATCCTGCAGGGCTGTCCATAAACCCGTAAGAGTACGAGCGTGTGGAGACCTCTTCTGAAGAGCACGTTACAAGGCATCTAAGATACGCTCAAGAATGTTCACGTCTGGGTAGTTTGGTGGTCAGCGGAAGTGTTTAAACTTAGGAGGGTGTTCTTGGAGGTACTGTGTGGCAATTGTGGATGTGTGGGGTGTCGCATTGTTCTGCTGGAATTGCCAAAGTCCGTCGGGATGCACAATGAACATGAATGGATGCAGGTGATCAGACAGGATGCTTACGTACATGTCATTTGTCAGAGTCGTATCTAGACGTATCAGGAATGCCATATCACGCCTACTGCAAACGCCCCACACCATTACACAGGCTGCATCATCGTGAACAGTCTCCTGCTGATTCCGTGGATTCATGAGGTCTTCTCCACACTCTTACGTGACCATCCGCTCGATACAATTAGAAAAGACACTCGTCCGACCAGGCAACATGTTTCCAGTCATCAATAGCCCAATGTCGGTGTTGACGTGCCCAGGCGAGGCGTAAAGCTTTGTGCTGTGCAGTCACGAAGGGTACACGAGTGAGCCTTCGGCTCCGAAAGCCCATATCGTTGATGATTCGTTCCATGGTTCGCACTCGGACACTTGTTAATGGTCCAGCACTGAAATCTGCAGCAGCAATCTACGGTAGGTTTGCAATTCTGTCACGTTAAATGACTATCTTCAGTCGTCGTTGGTCCCATTCCTGCAGGATGTTTTTCCGACCACAGAGTTGTCGCAGACTTGATAGTTGCCGTAAAGTATTCCTGATATTCACGGTACACTCGTGAAATGGTCTTACGGGAAAATCCCCACTTCATCGCTACCTCGGAGATGCTGTGTCTCATCGCTCGTGCTGCGACTATAACACCACGTTGAACCTCACTTAAATGCTGATAACCTGCGATTGTAGCAGCAGTAACCGATCTGACAACTGTGACAGAGAGTTGTTGTCTGATGCAGACGTTGCCGACCGCAGCGCCGCACTCTGCTTGTTTACATATCTCTGTATTTGAGTACGCATGCCTACACCAGTTTCTTTGGCGCTTCAGTTTATGTCGGGCCTGTATATTTTCTAATATCATGGACCCAGCTTCTAGTACGTTATCATAATTTTTTTTCATTTTTGTGTCTTGTAATCCAAATACGCACTTCCTCCATCGACTATCTATTGCCCGTCCACCTCCATTTCCTTTTCATATACGTACATCATGGTCATAGTCATAACTCTAAACTCATTTCCATTTCGACTCCTAGGAAGCTTAGTTTTGGAAACCGCTTTTCGTTTATTAGCAGAAGCCCAGAACAATTTATTACTTTAATTTCTTTCCCTCTCTGCATAGTCGCCGTTGTCAGCTCCCCTAAATACACTGCCGAGCCGTACAATTGAAACACCAGGAAGGTGGCACTCAACAAGTTTAAAATTTATATGGTGCGTGCTGCCTGCTTGGATATGCAAATGATGTGTGTTTCACTGCAACTGCACAAAGCAGTTAAGAGTAACATCATCTACATTCCGTATGCAAGGAAATATTATGAAGCGAGTTTTGCATCAAGAAATCACATTTGATTGCTGATTGTTTGTGAGAAGTATTTGTTATGCCTGGTGTAAGAGAAAGTAACTTCTAGCAGTACGTGTCAGACTAAACAACGCCAGGATTACGATCTATTGGAACTGTGGTTTATCGATCTACGGTGTGGCTGCTGGTGTTGTTCCAGATCCCACAACTTTCATGTGAATACGGAATCGATGGGCTGAGAAGGCCCATAATCAACGTTATGCAGAATTTCGAAGGCCCTACGCGATTACACCCGAAATGACAGACAAGTTGTACGCTTGGTCGTGCAACCACATCTCGTGGCTAGCGTCAAGAATTGACCTCTTTAGCAGCACTACAGGTATCCACACTGACGGTGGGACGACTTTTAGAGCACCTTGGACTGCCGACACAGCGACCATTGTTGCTTCTTCGCATGACAACAGAGAAAGAAACTTCGTCACTGGTGCGCCCAAAGATATCACTGGGCACTAAAGTGGCAGCACGTCGTCTTTTCAGAGAACCAGGTTTCGCATACAGCATCATGAAGGACGCTTCTACGAACAGAGACTCACCGGTGAAGGACAGATAGCCAGTTCGTTATTTACATGTTCCGTCGATCATTTGAACAATTATTTTATCAAAATTGTGTGGAACGTGTCAATTTAAAGGATATACATAAGTGTCTAGTGTTAACATTAATGAACACATTATCATTTTATTCCTACACATGCAATTACATTTAAAACATTTCTTTTACTGTCTACCAGGTTTCAAACAGAAAATTATCCATGGAATGGAAGGAGGTGTCCAAGAGAAATGATTTTAAAGTGGAAGTAAAATTGTTTCTCCACCTCTCAGCCGATTAATGGACAGACGACCAAACGTTTTTGTTGCTGCGTACTGAACTGCTCTTTAATTCACTGGCAACTTTAACAATGGAATAAAGACCACTTCCCTATAGTGTTGTAGGTATAAACATCACTGATCTTCTCAAATTGTGATGGATATTTTATAATGAATTTCATCAGTGAATAACTGTATCGTGACGACCCAGTTAACATGCCTAGCTCCTAGCTTTTGTGCGATCAATACATTCGCCCTAAGTGATGAGTTACCCCAGAAAATTATTCCATACGACATTGTTGACAAGAAATACGCAATATAAGTCAGGAGGTCGATACGTTTGCTTCCAAGAATAGCAGCGGTACGAAGGGCAGAAGTAGCTAAAATTAATTCTTTGAAAACCTCAGTCACGTGCTTCTTCTAGTTCAAGTTTTCATCAGTACGTACACAGAAAAATTTCAGTCATTCCACCTTACTTATTGATTTTTATTCATGCGCTACATCACTTGTTGGTATGACCATACTTTTTGTGCAGAGCTGTTACTATTTAGGGCTTGTATTAGATGACGAATGAATTTATAAATAGCATTCTCAGTCGAGCAGCATTTCTGGAATCCAAACTGTGACGTGCTAAGTAAACTGTTTCCGCTTAAGTGTGCAACTACTCTTGAGCACATTACTTTTCCGAATATTTTGGAAAAATGTGTCAGTAAGGAAATTGGACGATAATTGTTTAAGTCTATATTATCACCTGTCTCACGAAGTTGTTTAACAATTGCATGTTTTAACCTGCCTGGGAAAATTCCCTGTGCCATTGATGCACTGCTTACATCACGAAGGAAATTAATTATTAAGTTAAAACAACTACCACTTGACAAGTCGCTGGTCCTTGACCACATTTCAGAATCTCCACCAGGTCGTGCTGAAAGAAGACAAAAACTAGTTCAGAGTCTTGCTGGTAGATTTGTTACCTGTAGAGTCGATCACCACGCAAGTGTTACAGAGATGCTTCATAAACTCACTTGAGAATCCCTGGAGAGAGGACGTCGTCCTTTACGGGAGACGGTACTGAGAAAGTTCAAAGAAGCGGCGATTGCGACTAACTGCAGAATGATTGCTCTGCCATCAACCTAGTTCTCGAGTAAGGACCGCGAAGGCAAGATAAAGAGAAATTAGAGCTTGTGTGGAGGTATACACTGAGGTGACAAAAAACCATGGGTTACCTCCTCATATCATGTCAGACTTCCTCTTGCCCGGCGTTGTGCCGCAATTCGACTGAACTGGAAGTCCCCTGAAGAAATACTGAGCCATTCGAACCTAACAGTTAGTTCTTACAAACTGAAATCGAGACTTACCTGATCAGGCCACGTTTTCCAGTTCTCTAGGCTCCAACCGATATGGTCACAAGCCCAGGAGAGACTCTGCAGGCAATGTCATTCTGTTACCAAAGGGACGTGCGTCGGTCGTCAGTAGCCCATTAAAGCCGAATTTCGCCGCACATGTCATAACACATATGTTCGTCGTATGTCACACATTGATTTCTACGGATATTTCACGCAGTATCGCTTGTCTGTTAGCACTGTGAACACTAAGCAGACGCCGCTGCTCTCCGTCGTTAAGTGAAGAACGTCGACCACTGGGTTATCCGTGGTGAGAAGTAAAGCCTGAAACTTAACTGTTCTCAACACACTCTTCACACCATTGATTTCGGAATATTGAATTCCCTAACGACTTCCGAAATGGAGTGACCCATGCGTCTAGCTCTATCTGCCATTCCGCATTCAACAATGGCTCTGAGCATTATGGGACTTAACATCTGAGGTCATCAGTCCTCCAGAACTTAGAACTACTTCAACCTAACTAACCTAAGGACATTACATACTTCCATGCCCGAGGCAGGATTCGATCCTACTGCCGAGGCAGTCGCTCGGTTCCGAACTGAAGCGCCTAGAACTGCTCGGCCACCGCGGCCGGCCCATTCCGCATTCAGAATGTATTAATTCCAATAGTGTCCCCATATTTACGTCGGAATCCTTTTCACACAAATCAGTAGAGTGCAAATGATAGGTCCGCCAATGCACTGTGTACACGATACCACCGCCGTCTGTAGATTTGCATATCGCTATTCCTTGACTTTTGTAGCCTCAGTGTATTGTAATCCTACCCTCGCATACATCACTGCTAAATTGATTTTACTGTCTTCATTAGCTTCAAAAGCTTCGAAAGGCGTAAGATACACAAAAGAAAATACATTTTACTCATCTTCATTTTCGCTTGTTGTTGTTGGCTCCAGGTCTTGCGTCTAGGGGTATATTCTTGAGGCTTTAATTTTAACTTACTAGATTCCAGATGACTAAATAACTGACGAAGCACTATCTGTTGCTATGATTTTCTTTTGTTTCATCCCATTCTTCAATATCATACTGACTTCACAATCTCCATTTCATAAAGCCATCAATTATATTGTTGCAGACAAAACTGAAAAACATGTGCGTTTCCATCAGAGGCATGCCCACAACTACTAACATTCTGCGGTACTCAAAATATTCCAAAGAGTATACAAAGCAAAAGAGTTTACAAACTTTCTTGACAAAAGTAGAATCTTTCCACATTATATCTTTATCTTGTAGATGAATCCGGAAATAAATTTAATAATTCGCGTTAGATTCTGCAATTAATAATATGAATTTTACGTATGTCACAAATTTCGTAATTTCAAATATTTCTAAAAGAAGAGAAATTTTAAGCATTGGTACATATTGATTGTAACAAATTAAAATCTTTCTATACATTTTAGCCTGAAATCTAATACATCGCACGCAAAATCAGATGAAATTCTTTCAGTGAAACAGCCGACAATTTCGGGATAAATCCTGGTATCGGCTACTTCTATAAAAGAAAAAAGGTTATGTTAGAAACGGGTGTCCCATTGTAGTATGCACTATTGATCAAATGTGTCCAAACATCTATTAACGGGCATGAACCCTTTCAGACCTCAATTTTTTCAGGAGGAATGAAACATTTCGTCGGCCATTGTGACCGAGCGGTTCTAGAAGAGGTATTGATGTTGGGCAATGGAGTCTAGACTGAAGTCCACATTCTAACTCATCCCGAAGGTGTTCCATTGGACTGAGGTCGGGACTGTTGGCACACCAGTCCTGTTCAGGAATGTTGTTGTCCATAAAACTATTGCCTCACAGAAGCTGCTTTATGACAGGATACACTGCTATGCTACCACAAACAGCCATCGCCTTCGAACTTATCCCCTACATTACTCAGTACACAATCTTGTAAAATGTGTTTATATCCTTCTGCGTTTAGGGATCCCTTAAGCGCAAGAGGGGACCACACCCTGACCACGAAAAGCACCCCCTACAGTGACGGCATCTCCTCTGAATTTCACTGTTGTCGCTACAAATGACGGCAAGTAACGTTCTACAGGCATTCACCGAACTCAAACCCTTAAATCGGAATGCCACAGGATATAGCACTTTGGAACTCTCAAATGCTTCATTACGTTGATTTCATGTAACTTGTTAGAACCACCATTCGCAATGCTCAACATTCAATGCGCGTAAGTGCATGAGGTCTCGATGTTCTTGGTTTAGTTGTACTTGTCCCTTCACGTTTCCACTTCACACTCACATTATCAACAGCCGACTTGTGTTGTTATTTAAGGTTTGAAATGTCCCTGAGGTACTGTAGTAATATTCGAAGACTGGTTCACGTTCGAACACACGGAGGTTTCCTGACCGACCACTTCGCTGCTGCTACGGTCGCAGGTTCGAATCATGCCTCGGGCATGGATGTGTGTGATGTCCTTAGGTTAGTTAGATTTAAGTAGTTCTAAGTCCTAGAGTACTGATGACCTCAGACGTGAAGTCCCATAGTGCTTAAGCCATTTGACCGTCCACTTCTGATGTTACTGCTTCTATACTGACGTCATAATACTCCCCGCCTCCTTTTATACTCATGGGTCCGCCTCTCGTGACTTCTACTGGTCAATTATGCACTACATAGGATGTCCGGATACATCTGATCAGAGAGTGTAGCCATCTGATTCTCCTCTCTCCATTTTCACGCAGAAGAGGACGTGAAACGACGGGTGGCGGTACCTTGTAGCAACCGTCATGCTCCAAGTGATGGCTTGCCGATTATATATGCAGGTGCAGAAGTGGAATTGGGAAGTGGGCGGGCGCTGGAGGGAGGCATGGTGGAGAGTCTGTCTAACTATCAACTCCTCCCAGTAAGCTTTCTAGATTGTACATGACAACAAAATGTTTATAGTATGAAGGCTTTCACGACCGGATGACATATCTTCTGGTAAACCTTCCGGGATGTAAGGTCGTGGTCCATGAAACTCTTCAGCTCCTAACGTTTCGTCCAGAGCTGCGCTGGACATCTTCAGAGGGGTGTTTCTCCTCCGGTGAGGCTTGCCGACAGTCGGCAAGACTCACCGGAGGAGAAACACCCCTCTGAAGATGTCCAGCGCAGCTCTGGACGAAACGTTAGGAGCTGAAGAGTTTCATGGACCACGACCTTACATCCCGGAAGGTTTACCAGAAAACAAAATGTTTGTTTATAGAACTCAAAATCCTTCATACGGTTTCTACCACCAAATAAAGAAGTAGTGGTTGTATTGATACCTGTTTTAAGTACTTCGTTACTGTTATTACTTTCATTAAACCGAGGCGTACATGATTTATATATAAAATGCAATGTTTAGACAACCATTCATGACATCATGCACAAAACCGTTGCGACCCGCAGAATTTTGGTTCCATTGTCAATAGGAGGCCGAGCGAGTGATCCAGTACATGCCGGGAGCTGTCAGTGACACAGTAGTATCTACAGTAACATACAAACTAAGGAGCCAAAGAAAGTGAGACTCCTGTGTAATATCGTGTTGGGCTCCCGACAGCACGCAGAAGTGACGCAATACGACGTGGTATAGACTCGACTAATGTCTGAAGTAGTGCTGGAAGGAACTGATTTCATGAATCCTGCAGGTCTGTCCATATATCCGTAAGAGTGCGAGGGGGTGGAGATCTCTTCTGAACAGCAAGTTGCAAAGCATCCCAGATATGCTCAATAATTTTCATGTCTGGGTAGTTTGGTGGCCTACAATAGTGTTTAAACTCAGAAGAGTGTTCCTGGAGCCACTCTGTAGCAATTATGAACATGTGAGGTGTCGCATTGTTCTGCTGGAATTGCGCAAGTCCGTTGGAATGCACAATGGACATGAATGGATGCAGGTGATCAGACAGGATGCTTACGTACGTGTGACCTGTCA
Organism: Schistocerca piceifrons; assembly: GCF_021461385.2. Taxonomy (NCBI): domain Eukaryota; kingdom Metazoa; phylum Arthropoda; class Insecta; order Orthoptera; family Acrididae; genus Schistocerca; species Schistocerca piceifrons. The sequence goes on from NC_060149.1 coordinate 184,689,514, forward strand.
GAGTCGTATCTAGACGTATCAGGAATCGCATATCACTCCAACTGCACACATCCCACACCATCAGAAAGCCTCCACCTGCTTGAACTGTCCTCTTCTGACACGCAGGGTCCGTGTATTCATGAGGCAGTCTCCGTACCCATACAAATCTATCCGCTTGATAACGTTTGAAATAAGACTCGTCCGACCAGGCAACATGTATCCAGTCATCAAAAGTCCAATTTCAGTGTTGACGCGCTCAGGTGAGGAGTAAAGCTTTATGTCGTGCAGTCATCAAGGTTATACGAGTGGGCTTTCGGCCCCGAAAGCCCATAACGATGTTGCTTCGTTAAATGGTTCGTGCGCTATCACTTGTTGATGGCCAAGCATTGATATCCACAGCATTTTGCCGAAGGTTTGCTTTTCCGTCACGTTCAACGATTCTCTTCATTCATCACTGGTTCCGTTCTTACAGGATCTTTTACCGGCCGCTGAGATGTCGGAGAGTTGATGTTTTACCGGATACCTGATATTCACAGTACACTCGTGAAATGGACGTACGGAAAGATCCCCACTTTTTCGCTACCTTGGAGATACTGTGTCCCATCGCTCGTGCTCCAACTGTAACACCACGTTCAAACTCACAAAAATCTTGAGAACCTGTCATTGTAGCAGCACTAGTCGATCTAACAACTGCGCCAGACATTTGTCGTCTTATACAGGCGTTGCCGACCGCAGCGCCGTATTCTGCCTGTAAACATGTCTCTGTATTTGAATACGCGTGCCGACACCAGTTTCTTTGGCGCTTCAGTGTATTTCTCGTGAAAAGTGATTGAGTTCTAAGTGTCTTGGAAGAGGCGGTAGGCGACCGGGCATAAACGTGTATGCCCCTAGGCGTTGCTGGTAACTCGTCAGTGAATTGGGACATCTTCCCATCAGGGCCACGGCCGCGTGCTGTGGTGCCAGCAGTGTAGGGATGAGTATGTTTCCTCCACGAACGTTCCACGACTCCCACCTCAGTGCTCTCGATGGATATCCGACGTATGCTCTGGTAGAGACTGCCTAGGTCATAGCGGCCCAATATGTCAATTTTCGTGAATACTAGGCCCTGATCTTCCACCATGAATCGATCAAGATACTAGCTGATATTCAGGAGGTGTCCAGGAGGCTCGACGAACTCACCATACATGGTCGGTGTAGAGATGAAAGCTTGCTGATCATCTGTGAAGACCCATAGTCCAGGAGGGTTAGCATAGCGCCAGTCTTCTCTTCCGGAATGATGCAGCAGACAGCAACAGAAGACTACAGCTGTGGTATGCATCAGCTTGGGTGCGTCTCGGTGTTGAAGTCAGCAAGCATACAGCAGGCAGACCATTATCGATCAGGGCTAACCTTCTCTGTTCTGGGCCTGCCTCGGTGAACTTTCGGAAATGTGATAACATATACAAGAAAATTATTCTGCTGCCCTACGCTCCTGCCCTGTTTCAAAAAATCAGTCCCGAATTTTGCTTTGTTTATCCTCTGTGCTAATATTAGAGATCTGCTTACGTAATTGGACATTGTACCCATTGCACCAACTCTCTTGCTCGTGAAAGACGAGTTACATGGATTGGCTCTTTGTTTTCTAATTTTGTATTATTATTTTTTGATTCGGTTTGCTGAACCTTTTTTACAGTCATGCTACGTTATATCTGTTTCAGCTTTTCAAGTTATACCAATTTCAGTGCTTTCTCAGACTACGGTTTCCGGGTTACGTTTCTGAGACAAAAGGAAAGTACACTAATTGCCATCAGAAACACGGCAAAATTAGTGGTTTCAATGGTTACTGTTACCACTTTCCAGTGTCGAAGCTCTCTGTATTGGTAAATACTTTGCAACCTCTTCCCCATGGAAATTTTGCTTCCCTGAGATGCTGTTAGTGTTTCTAAGGAGTGTACAAGATCAGGATTGGTCAGGAGTGATATTAAAGTAGGTTAGATTCCGCTTTGGCAGCTCTTCCAACTGTTCTCTGGTCAATGCAATGCAGAATCAGTGAGTGGGAGTACAGTCGTACACGAGAGCGTAGCTAGAAGGCGGAAGTTCGCTCTGGCCTTAAGAAAATATTGTTACTACGTAACTCGACCTTAATCATGCCCTGAGGTTCTCCATTCTTATAGCAATTAATAATCAGGCTTTCCTGTGCAGACTCTGTGTGTATCCAATGTGCTCCTACTTTATGAAAATGAGGCTGAGTTGCCAATATTTCTATCCGTCATTCCGTTGCCTCTGTTTTCCTCAAAACTGTTGTACTTTGCATTAGTCTGCACTTCTCTCTCTGGAAAAATGATGATATTTCCATGCAAAAACTCCTGTCGTCCCCTAAGGGACAGAAGAGCGTGAGCTTCTCCATGCTCAGAGTTTCTTAATACCTCTCAAGTGTTTACTTACACCCATTTACCAATTATTACTCTTGTGAAGTTGCACATACAGTGTCAAACATTGTGCTGGACTGTCCCGTACGTATTTTCACCGGATGCATGGAAGACCTGCATATTTGCTGTATATACAGGGTGTTGCGAAATTCTCGTTACAAATTTCTAGGACTTGTAGAGGCGAGTGAGTACATAATATTTTGAATATTAATACACATCCGAAAACGTACCGTTTCCGTTTTGCGACGATATCAGGTAAGATGTGTAACACATCCACGTCTGCTGGGGTAAAGAGAAAAGTCTAAGAGTGGCTTGTTCTGGTGTGCAGTGGGGGAGATGGGATGTCTGTAACAACATCGGCTGTCACTACATCGAACAACTGTTGTACTGCAGCAGTACTGTTCTGTACGTAAGGTTATCTTGGTCCAGTCTTTGTTTTGAAACAATGTAAACAGACACTGTTTAATTGTTAATACAAACAAACCCCCCCTGAAACCATGGACCTTCTCGTTGGTGGGGAGGCTTGCGTGCCTCAGCGATACAGATGGCCGTACCGTAGTTGCAACCAAAAGGGAGTGGTATGCGTTGAGAGGCCAGACAAACGTGTGGTTCCTGAAGAGGGGCAGCAGCCTCTTCAGTAGTTGCAGGGGCAACAGTATGGACTGGCCTTGTAACATTAACCAAAACGGCCCTGCTGTGCTGGCACTGCGAACGGCTGAAAGCAAGGGGAAACTACAGGCGTAGTTTTTCCTGAGGACATGCAGCTCTACTGTATGGTCAAATGATGATGGCGTCCTCTTGGGTAAAATATTCTGGAGGTAAAATAGCACCCCTTTCGGATCTCCGGGTGGGGACGACTCAGGAGGATGTCGTTATCAGGAGAAACAAAACTGGTGTATTACGGGTCGGAGAGTGGAATTTCAGAGCCCTTAATCGGGCAGGTAGGTTTAGAACATTTAAAAAGGGAAATGGGTAGGTTAAAGTTAGATATAGTGGGAATTAGTGAAGTTCGGTGGCACGAGGAACAAGACTTCTGGTCAGGTGGATATAAGGTTATAAATGCAAAATCTAATAGGGATAATGCAGGAGTAGGTTTAAAAATGAAAAAAAAGTAGGAGAGCGGCTAAGCTACTACGGACAGCATAGTGAAGGCATTACTGTAGCGAAGATAGACACGAAGCCCACGCCTACCACAGTAGTAGAAGTTTATATGACGACTACCTCCACAGATGACGAATAGATTGAAGAAATGTACGATGAGATAAAAGAAATTATTCAGATAGTGCACGGAGACGAAATTTCAGTAGTCATGGGGGACTGGAATTCGACAGTAGAAAAAGGAAGAGAAGGAAAAGTAGTATGGAATTGGGGTAAGGAGTGAAATAGGAAGCCATCTGGTAGCAGAACTTAATCATAGTTAACACCTGATATAAGAATGATGAAAGAAGGTTGTACACGTGAAAGGGGCCTGGAGACACTGGAAGGTTTCAGGTAGATTATAAATGTCGTGGGGCTATGGCCTCCCGTCAGGTAGACAGGTCGCCTGGTGCAAGTCTTTCGAGTTGACGTCACGTCGGCGTCTTACGCGTCTGCATATAGATTATATAATGGTAAGACAGAGGTTTAGGAACTGGGTTTTAAAATGTAAGACATTTCCAGGGGCAGATGTGGACTCTGACCATAATCTATTGCTTATGAACTGTAGATTAAAAATGAAGAAATTGCAAAAAGGTGAGAATTTAAGGAAATGGGACCTGGATAAATTGAAATAATCAGAGGTTTTAGAGTGGTTGAAAGAGAGCATTAGTGGACGACTGAGAAGAATGGGGGAAAGAAATACAGTAGAAGCAGAATGGGTAGCTTTGAGAGATGAATTAGTGAAGGTAGGAGATGATCAAGTAGGTAAAAAGACAAGGGCTAGTAGAAATGTAAAAATTCAGTAAATAAAAGAGGCAAAAAGGAATACAAGCGTCTCAAAAATGAGATCGACAGGAAGTGCAAAATGGCTAAGCAGGCAGCGCTGGAGGACAAATGTAAGGAAGTAGAGGCGTATATCACTAGGGGTAAGATAGATACTGCCTACAGCAAAATTAAAGAGACCTTTGGAGAAAAGAGAAACACTTGCATGAACATTAAGGGCTCGGATGGAAAACCAGTTCTAAGCAAAGAAGGCAAAGGAGAAAGGTGGAAGGAATATATAGAGGGTCTGTTCTGTACCCCTCCTGGAAGGCGGCGCGTGGGTCTGCTCTTGAAATCTGACAAAGAGGCCAAATGAAGTAAGCGACTAGGAGCAGGTGAGGTAAAGCTTTCGGTACTGCAAGTAAAGTAAAAGTGGTTTTACTGTATTATAAACATATGCAAACATATTACATAACTTTAGGTGATGAGCACGTGGATGTGCAGCGAAAGTCCAAATAAGAAAGTCTCAATAGCAAGCTAAGGTAAAGCGATGGTTATGGCCGTCTGCTCTTCATGAGCTGGGAGAAAGTGGAGCGGCGTTCGTGGAGCTGCACAGCTTCGGCTAGAGGGCGCTGTGGTCTGGGAAGATCTTCCGCTCTCGTAGTGCCAACCTACGCTCTGGCATCGGAATTATCGATACCACAGTCTGTACAAGGATGATGTACTTGAGGGCAATATTATGGAAATGGAAGAGGACGTAGATGAAGATGAAATGGGAGACATGATACTGCGAGAAGAATTTGACATGGCACTGAAAGACCAGAGTCGAAACAAGGCCCCGGGAGTAGACAGCTTTCCATTAGAACTTCTGACAGCCTTGGGACAAAACTCTACCATCTGGATAGCAAGATGTATGAGACAGTCGAAATTACCTCAGATCTCAAGAAGAATATAATAATTCCAATCACAAAGAAAGCTGGTGTAGACAGGCGTGAAAATGACCAAACTATCAATTTAATAAGTCACGGCTACGTAATACTAACACGAATTCTTTACAGACAAAAGGAAAAACTGGTAGGATTCGACCTCGGCGAAGATCAGTTTGGATTCCGTAGAAATGTAGGAACGCGTGAGGAAATACTGGCCCTATGACTTACCTTAGAAAATGCCTTAAGGTAAGGTAAACTCACGTTTCTAGCATTTGTAGACTTAGAGAAGGCTTTTGACAATGTTGACTGGAATACTCTCTTTCAAATTCTGAAGGTGGCATGGTTCCAACACAGGGAGCGAAAGGCTATTTACAATTATTACAAAAATCGGGTGGCAGTTATAAGAGTAGTGGGGCATGAAAGGGAAGCAGTGGTAGAGAAGGGTGTGGAACAGGGTTGTAGCCTATCCCCGATGTTATTCAGTCTGTATATTGAGCAAGCAGTAAATGAAACAAAAGAAGAATTAGGAGCAGAAATTAAAATTCAGGGAGAAGAAATAAAAACCTTGAGGTTTGCCGATGACATTGTAATTCTGTCAGCGACAGCAAAGGACCTGGAAAAGCAGTTAAACGGAGTGGACAGTGTCTTGAAAGGAGAATATTTGATGAACATCAAGAAAAACAAAACGAGGATAATAGAATTTAGTTGAATTAAATCCGGTGATATTTAGGCAATTAGATTAGGGGATGAGACACTTAAAGTAGTAAATGACTTTTGCTATTTGGGGAGCAAAATAACTCCAGAATGCCGGCCGCGGTGGTCTAGAGGTTCTAGGCGCTCAGTCCGGACCCGCGCGACTGCTGCGGTTGCAGGTTCGAATCCTGCCACGGGCATGGATGTGTGTGATGTCCTTAGGTTAGGTTTAATTGGTTCTAAGTTCTAGGGGACTGATGACCACAGATGTTTAGTCCCATAGTGCTCAGAGCCATTTGAGCCATTAACTCCAGAATGAGATTTTCACTCTGCAGCGGAGTGTGCGCTTATATGAAACTTCCTGGCAGATTAAAATTGTGTGCCGCACCGAGACTCCAACTCGGGAGGTCGAGTGTCGGTCCGGCACACAGTTTTAATCTGCCATGAAGTTTCAGCAAAATACCTGATGATGGTCGAAGTAGAGACGATATAAAATGTAGACAGGCAATCGCAAGGAAAGCGTTTATGAAGAAGAGAAATTTGTTAACATCGAGTATAGATTTAAGTGTAGGGAAGTCTTTTCTAAAAGTATTTGTATGGAGTGTAGCCATCTATTAAAGTGAAACATGGACTGTAAATAGTTTAGACAAGAAGAGAATAGAAGCTTTCGAAACGTGGTGCTACAGAAGAATGCTGAAAATTAGATGGGTAGATCACGCAACTAATGCGGAGGCACTGAATAGCACTGAGGAGAAGAGGAATTTTGGGCACAACTTAACTAGAAGAAGGGATCGGTTGGTAGGACATGTCTCAGGCATAAAGGAATCATCAATTTAGTGTTGGAGGGCAGTGTGGAGGGTAAAAATCGTAGAGGGAGACGAAGAGATGAGTTCACTTGGTAGATTCAGAAGGATGTAGGTTGCAGCAGTTACTTAGAGATGAAGAAACGTGCACAGGATAGAGTAGAATGGAGAGCTGCATCAAACCAGTCTCTGGACTGTAGACAACAACAACAAACAAATATGTTTGAGTGATAAATGAATGGTTCGAACTGTTTCCTAATGACTGTACTGCGTCACGCCTAATTCATTTCCTGAAGCAGAAGTTCAAAATGGCTCTGAGCACTATGGGACTTAACATCTATGGTCATCAGTCCCCTAGAACTTAGAACTACTTAAACCTAACTAACCTAAGGACATCACACAACACACAGTCATCACGAGGAAGCAGAAGTATATGAATTAAACATCGAATTGAAACCGTAGTAGAACGGAAACAATATATTTTCGGACATGGGTGCCTGTCACAAATATTATTTTCTCATTCCTATCTACAAAACCCAGAAGTTTATAACGGGAATTTCGGAACACTCGGTATGTAGGGTATTGCGTTTGAACGTGTAGCAGTAACACATTATATAGAACAGCTGAAGAATCTTAAGAAGTACTCTAAGAAGCAGCTACTATTCAAGATACCTACAAATGATCTTGTAGATAACGTCAGAAGTTTTGTGAGGCTGCTCGCAGACGAAGGCATTGTACGTTGCTTATCATTATTAAAATAGTTACAGTATGAAACTAGCATGCAAGCAACGGCAAGCTGACATAAAGGGTACTATGAGTGTTGACATGCAAATGATTATCTTTTTAACGGCTGTGAGTGATGCTATATATGTTCTGTATATGTCGGAACATTACCATTAAGATTTCTCCTTCAAAAATCGCATCTGAAAGCTTGTTTGTGAGAGGGTCGTGTTATGCCTCGAGTAAGAAAGATGATCGGCAACGGGGAGACTGTGGCCTTTCGAGACTGTTGTTTAGCTTTTGCGGCATTTATTGATGTTTATGTAGCTCTAAAACCGAAAACCGTAATCCCAGTACGCATTCGATAGGTTCAGGAGGGCCATACTCAAACGCCAAACGTGATTAGTACCCGAGAGGACAAGCCACGCATGATCGTTCAGCAACGTCATGTATCGTGACACAACAGAAGGCCTTGATTGGAGCACGGCAGGTATCCATGTTGACTGTACGATGACGTCGGCAGCACTAAACATTGTCAGCACTGCAATAACTGTGTCAGCTTTCCTTATTGCAGCAGTAGAGAAAGGAACGCGAACAGTGGCACGCCCAATGATAAAATTAGACACAGGAGCATCATCATTTCGCCTTTTCAAAGGAGTCCCGGTTCCGCGTAAAGAACTGATTGGGCGTATCTGATGTGTCCCTCGGTGGGGACACTCCAACAAGAACACATCAATGCCCGAGACGTAACATATTCTATTTTCAAGTTTCATTTCTAAATGTTTGAGGCACAAATTGATAAGTGAAGGTTTATCACTCCACCACAAGGAAACAAGTTGAAAATGGATTCGACAAACGTTCTTCTCATGGAAATTTCTAAACGAAAGACTATAGTGTCTTCCAACTACAATTAATTAATTCTTGCATAACTACGTTCAATACGAATCACTGTCTGTTGGGCAATGTACTGGTAAGGATATCCAATGAGAAAAGTAAGTCAGTTCCTTGGCGTATGAGGACAGGTCTGAATTATACTGGCAAAAGACTACAGTCTGCTCTTAAAGTGCCTCTGTAAACTTAAAGCCTACTAAGGCCACTTGATAAAAGTCCGCCGATCAATTCGGCTAAAATTAGACACTTCCAGCAGAACAGCGCACTGGCAGAGAGAGCTGATGAGAAGCGGGCGGCGCGGCGTCAGACAGTGATTGGCTGTGTCGTCGGCGGGCATCGGGTAGCTGTCTGCAACGAAACTCCTTACAGAGCCGCCAGTGCAGATGCGGCCGGGCGGTTCGCCACATGTCCGAGAGGCCTCGCGGATAAACCGGCCATCTGCCCGTCACCGCCCATTACTGTTACCACCTATCTTTCCGTCACGTTCCGGTTTAGAACTTCAGTCCTCATGGGTGTCATATGATTCAGTCAGTAGGCTGTTATTCTGACTGGCCTGCGGCGATAAAGTCGTAGATTTAAATATCGGTATCTCTTTGTACGAGTCCGCGCCGATAGCGGAGTGGTCAGCGCGGCGGTCTGTCGAGCCAAGGGGCCCGGCTTCGATTCCCGGCTGGGTCGGAGATTTTCTCCATTCAGGAACTGGATGTTGTGTTGTCCCTCAGTGTGCGTACGCGTACGGACGTGTCTCGCGCGCGCTCCCGCTACTACGGTCTTTTTGTCGGTTCTTTCGGGAACAATCACGCCAGTGAACGAAGAAAACAGTGATCAGTGATGGATAATAGTGAAGTGAAGCAGTCCTACAAAATTTTCTCGTGTTTAGACTAGAGAAATAGTGCATTAGTGACTTCGCGGGCACATTTACGGAATGTCGGAGCTCATCAAAGGTATTTCACTACAACTAATATCCAAAAACACTACTAATACGATTAGGAACGCTTGACATTACTAACATTACTAACCGCAGTGCTGTGGAAGTGTTAAAAACAATATGAAGGGAAAGTTACCGTGTGACGAATCATCAAAGTAACGTATGGTAGGATTTTTCTCCGTAATTAGACGTTAAATATCCACCAAACTCACGATAGCGTGTTAGAACAGTGAAGGGTAGCTTCCAAAAGTGTCCCGAATAAAAAACTGATGATAACGGACTTAGACTAAAAACGAAGACTAACATATGGTAGCAAATCTCGCAGAAAAGACTAGCTTAATATGAAGGAAATCAGTGTGAACAATACCCATAAAGTGAAGGGAAACGATCATAATTCTGAATTATAGACATATTATAGGTAAAAGTCATAAACTGCCGATAGTGAAGAAAATTGATTACGAGTAACGTAAAGCGATACGCCGAGCGACGGAACGCAAAGTCCCGAGAGTAGGTCGCAGAGCGCTAGCTGACACGCACTACGCGTGAGTTTCGCAAGTAGGCCAAACTGCGCTGGCCACAGCAAACCTGTGTTGCTAAACACGACTCGTGTTTCCGCGCCCAACCGCGGGAGTCAGCAGCTTACGCGGGCTCACAGTCCCCGCCTGGTCCCGCGAACCACGTGGCCGGCTGACGTGCGGAGCTGACCGCGGCGCTCGGTGTCGATCGGACATCGCCGGCGAAGCCACCCAGCCCACATTCGGCCTCGCTTTGTGACGTATCGCTTTTGGGACTTACGTGTCACAATGTGGTGCCGCACACGCAATACACACTAAAAAAAGGTCACTCCTTAAGAACTATAACACAGAATCGCAATCCTGGATCGAGCACGCCTACTAAGTGGTGCTAACACCACACCCAAGTCCACGAAAGGGACGCTTAGTAGAGCGCAGAGCAGCACCAGTTGCAAAGTATCGCCTATAGGCATGGCGTCTGGTGTCCACGAATATGCCGTTATGTCACCGAGCCAGAAGATCGCTGCAATTGACGAACTATTAAATGACATTGGGGCGGAATTAAAGGCCAAACACGTATCGAGTAGTGTACTGAATACGATAAGGAATAAAATATTCCCTTTGGCTTTCCAACTCACGTCAGCAGAAGCAAAGGTCGAGCTGCTGCAAGAGCAGAACAAAGATCTACTGCGCGAACTTCAGCACTCAGCTGACCCAGTTAAGGACCTTAGAATTGAGCCTCTCACAGAACAGGTCAACAAACTCGAGGAAGACAATACAAAACTCGCTGAAATAAACCAAGAGCTCAGGGACCAAATTAGGGATCTGACAGGAAAGGTTACTGAACAGGCACAGCAACAGGCCAAGACACTAACATACGCTGCGGCACTCTCCACCGCACCCAAAGAACATAAACGCATTGAGGTGGCAAAAGCCAAGCAGGCAACCACCCTCTTCATAAAGTCTACCAACAACCAAGACACGAAAACAATAAAACAAACGTTGACAAAAAACATAAACCCAAGACGAGACAACCTACACATTAAGTCAATAAGAAACACGAAGACAGCTGTGATTGTCGAAGCAGCAACACAGGAGGACTATAGGAAAATAATAGAAAAGACGAAAGATATTGAGAATATCGCGTGTGAGGGGCCCAGAAAGCGGCAACCTTTGGTGATAGTCTATCGAGTGACAGACACTATCTCGGATAGAGAATTTCTTGAGTGTTTATACGACCAAAATCTCAGTGACGACTTCACAAAAGACGAATTCGACAAAGACGTGAAAATCAGATTCCGCACAGGGCCCAAAGGAAAGGGATACAACCACCAAGTGCTGGAAGTCACACCAAGAATTTATTGGTACCTCACCAAAAAAGGAAGGGTGTACATAGACTTCCAATCCCTATCTGTCAAAGACTATACGTCAGTGAGCCAGTGTTACAACTGTTGTGACCTTGGCCATACAACCAAAGCCTGCGCAGACACAGGTACGACCTGTTCAAGGTGTGGCAAAAAGGGCCACAGACGCGCGGACTGTCGAGCATCAGAGCCCATCGATTGCATCCCTTGCAGGAACAGAAACCGAATTTGCAATAAGAGCAGGGGTGGCGTCTGCCAGACCTACAAACAGCTGCTTGATAGACTAATTGACAGTACTGACTATGGCAACTGAACACCCCCCTGAGTCAAACAACATGCTCCATAAATCAACCCCTGAAAAAATAAGATCATACAAGTCACCATCCACCAGGCACAGAAACCATCAACGTGCAATACTCTGGCGTAAGAGGCAAAAACTATTACCTGACGACTACCCCAACAATGGTCACATTCCAGGCTTGATACACAATACAAACCTGGAGGACAGCCATCATGCAATCACTGAATACATAGACGACCTAACACTCACAGGACAAATGTCACGAGAAGCCGCCAAACTAATCAAAAGACAAATAATGTACTGGATGACATTCCAGACGACCCTTATGAACAGGATAGACGAACTCGAAGACGAACTACTTAGAATAGACATGATAACCCCAAATCCTGATACCGACAGACCAGAAAACCATACCACACATGATCAACCAAAGCAACTGCACAAAACAGCGTTGCTAACGACTCAAGATCACCCATCCACTCCAGCACAACGACGCACATACGACACTACAAAATGCGAAGGACGTATCAAACCATTCAAATTCATACAAGGCGAGACCTTGAACCCAACGGTGCTAAACACAACCGTAACGCAAGCAAGCACAACTGGAGTCCAAACGGAAAACATGAACAAATCAGACACCTCAGACTGTAATCAAATCAAACGCAAAATAACTCTCTCTGACTCACTGACAGAGCAAGAAGACGACGTCTATTATTGCCCTTACGCCAGAGATTGCAGTGTTCATAATAATGATATTCGAAACAGTAATACCGACCTTGAACAGGCCACAGCGCCGGCAGACATCACGAATGCCACACAAAAAGCCGCAGCAACAACCGCAACAAAAGTCTGCGGAGGGTCTGGCAACAGAGGCGACAGTGCGCATATCATACCAAAAGCTGTTATGTCTGTCACAGGTAGCGCAGACGAGCAGTCAAGTGGGAACCAAATCACGTCAAATCAATGCAGAATGGAGGCACAAACAACCAACACATCTGATACACATCAAGACTGCACAAACGAAACACACACAAAAAACAAACGAATCATCGCAGCCTTTAGGAAACTAAAACCGCATAGGAAACCCAAACAGCCTAAGAGAGTCCCGAAAGTGAAAGCGTGTGACGACCAATCGCGGCAATCGCAGGCTGCCTCAAAACCTAGTGATACGAAAGTGCATACCCCTGATGATACCAACACCTTCGCAGCCTCCCAACCAACAACCTCAATGCCGACGCCCAAGGAAACCCCCACAACAACCAACGAGGAAGTCAATCCAGCGCCCCCCGCAGAGGTGCACAACAACGCCACTACACCATCACGACACGTCACGGCTGCAGAGACGCCAACACACGCCATCGACACCGATAGTTTTAGTTACGACAAGCTAGATATAAATGCAAAATTAAGTAGGCTAGAAAAAAGAGACATCTTAGAGACGGCACAGCGGATGCTCATCCGCACCCTACACCCGTACGGCCAATCTGTTTGTTTCCGTACATCAGAGCAAACCGATAGACTGATTCTCAAAACGGAGAATAACAGATCCAGACAGCCTACTAGACCTGCTCATGCAGGTGTGCGCCCGCAGGGAGGAATCATTCGATATGGACAAGCTTTACAAGGATCACGTAAGGGCTCATGGGAGAACATACTTCGATTACAGTCAAACTGGCAGCAAGTGCTACGCCACAGTTAAACACCCAAACTGCTAACAGCACAGCTTAATGCTATGCGGAGTATACTTGTAAATTCGGAGCTCCCACGGGTCCTACGTGAACTAAAAAGTGACATTCTGTGCATACAGGAGCCCTACACTAGACAAGGGCATATCCCCAACTTTCCTCCAAGTGCGATGACAGTTGCGGAGGGGACAGGCTGCATGGCATCTGTCATAATCCTAAACAAAGAAATACATCCAGTCAAAATTACAGAACTCTGTTCGGAGCACCTAGTTACAGTTGAAGTCACACACAAAGGGGATACTTGGATCATCGCGTCGCTGTACGCCCAATTCTGTCATTGCATCAAACCATACGCAGACCTCATCAGAGATGTTGCGCAATACGCTGGCAACAAAAAACTTCTCATCTGTGCCGACATAAATGCCAGATCAACCCTGTGGCATTCAGACAGAACTGACGACAGAGGTAGAATAATAAATGACATCATCCAAGAAAACAGACTACACGTACTCAACAAGGAAGGACATCACCCGACTCACATCGGACACAAAGGTCATTCATCAAACATAGACATCACCCTCGTTAATAATGCCGCCATCAACCACGTACGAGACTGGACCGTACATGACCAGATCACTGCTAGCGACCACAACATCATCACACTAACCTTAAGTGGCACACCAAACGTCAACACAGAAACACTACCAAAAAGACTATTATTTGACAAAACAGACTGGGACAGGGTCAGACAAAAAATACATGAGCACATACCGCAAGACATCACCGGCAGTGTTGATTACAGAGCACACATGCTGACAGATATCATTACACACACACAGAACACCTGCATACCCACACAAAGAATGACAAAACACCAAAATATTCCCTGGACTACACAATTAACACGACTCAAACAAGACTCAAAACGTAAACGTAAACTTTACCAACGAGCAATTTCAGATAGAGAAAGACAATTACGACTACACGACTACCGGCTTGCCAAGGATAAATATAAACTTGAGCTGAATAAGACCAGGAAAGACCATTGGAACAGCCATGTAGCAGCACAAACACAACTAAACATTTGGGGGGAACCATACAAAATCGTGACAGAGAAAATTAAGAGCCCACTGGTTCTGGGAACGCTGCGACAGGAGGATGGTGAGATGACTAAGGGCTGGAGACGCACAGCGGAGTTTCTGCTGAGCAAACTCCTGCCCCACGACATCGCAGACACAGACACACCACAACATGCAGCACTGAGACGCGAAGTAGACACAGTATACACCACATCAAACGTCACCTGTCCATTTGCGCAGGAAGAAGTGGCGACAGCGATGTCAGAACTCAAAAACAAAAAGGCGCCTGGACCGGATGGTATCCACTCTGAGGTACTGAAACAAATTGCACCGCAGATCACCCCGTTTCTCACAACGTTGTTAAACGATGCATTAAGGCTGGGCCGTGTGCCTGCAGTGTGGAAGACCCCGAAGGCGGTTATCATCAAAAAGGCTCCAGACAAAGACCCATCAGACCCCAAGTCATACTGACCAATTTGCCTTATCAATACACTCGGTAAAGTACAAGAAAAACTACTCTGCAAAAGACTACAAGCACACCGAACACTACGGGGACTGACACCACACCAATACGGCTTCAGGGAAGGGAAATCTATAGACGACGCAATTAACAGAGCACTCCAAATAGTACACGACACACCCTCCAAATACACACTTGCAATTATGATAGACATCTCAGGTGCCTTCGACAACCTCTGGTGGCCGGCCTTGTTCAAGAGGCTCAGACACCTGCAGGTACCGGAGTCTCTGTATAATAGTTTCATGGACTACTGCAGAGACAGAACAGTCGTTTGGCAAATGGACAACCAGAAAGTGATTAAACGAATTACAAAAGGCTGTCCACAAGGGTCGATCTGCGGCCCCATCTTCTGGGACATAGTTATAGAACCGCTCCTACAGTTACTAGAGGAGCACATCTTGACAGATGGAGCTGTCGCTTATGCTGATGATCTACTCGTCGTAGTTTCAGCAAATAACCGTGCCCAGCTAGAAGAAAAGCCAATGGAACACTTAGGACAATAACCCAATGGTGCACAGATAATAAATTAAAGATAGCAGGAAACAAAACAACTTATACATTGCTAAAGGGTATCCTGCGCAGGAACCCAATAGTCAAAATTGGGGACACAAACATAAAAAGACTAGCAGTCACACGCTATCTAGGAGTATACATTGATGAACGATTGAACTTCCACAAACACATGCGAATATGCACAAACAAAGCAGAAAAGATACTACACAAACTGGCTAGGCTAAATTCGGAACAATTCAGACTACCCCTGTCAGTGACACGAACATACCATTGCGCTCTCTTCGAGTCAGTACTATGCTTTGCTGCCAGTACGTGGGCCCACAGGTTAAATCTCTCAACCAACAGAACCATTGTACGTCGAGGCCAAAGAAGTGTTCTACTTCGACTAACAGGGGCATTCAACACAATATCAAATGACGCACTATGTGTCGTCATGGGAATTTTCCCCATAGATATCACCATCAGGTACCGCGCAGCAATGTACTGGCTTAGGATAGGGAGAATAGACCAGGTTCGGCAGATCACTGGTGAACCGATTGAGACAACACGCCAACTCAGAGCATGGCGAGTGGATACCTGGCAGAGCGAGTGGGCCAACAGCGATAAGGGCCGCCGTGTCTACAACTTCTTCCCTGACATCCGGGAAAGACTAAAACTAAAACATATTGATCCCTGCCGCGGTATGGTACATTTCATCACAGGACATGGCCCTTATCCCACGCACCTGTACCGCGTGAGTCTGCAGCAGACTAATAGATGCACATGCGGGGAAGAAGGTTCCCCTGAACATACTGTCTTCTTCTGCGGACAACGCACGAACACAAGACACACAGTACACATAAATCACCTGAACACACAGAACGAACTACATGCCATAATACGCGACCCAGAAAGGTGGACTGAACTCAACAAACTAACGGACGAAATCTCGAAGATCCAACAAATAGAATACTTGCGCAACAGACCCTACCGAAGGCAAGTCGGTCCAAACAGACGTCACGATGCCCAGGGGGATACAGATATGATTAGCACCACGAGTAATGAAGAAGAAACAGATACAGACCAGGGCACCAACACAGATATTGAAGCGTCCAGCGCGGATGATCCATAGTGCCAACCAAGTCAAATTCAAAGAACAGAGTGGAACAACCGACAAGAGGTGTACAAGTCACACACAATCCTAAAAACAGATTGCACCGTATATATAAATAGTTTACAGCATCTCCATGTCCAATAAGAGCTTAAAGCTAGGTACCTCTTCAAGGGACCTACACCTCCCGTTAAGAGGCAGCGCACAGTCTGTATGGAAGGATCTTAATTGTGGTCTCTCTCTTTTGAACCCAACCCGACGGATACCTATGGTAGATCGGGGAAAACCACCGCTCAGGCTGTGTTGCTGGCGGGGCCGGAAGGTGCTAACTGCCACACCACGTATCATTGTAAGTCTCATTGGCTCAGTGTGAACTGTTTGTACAACCAACCTACACAGCCTATACCTCAACCTCCACTATACTAAGAACCTCTCATCTGAAGCTTAAAGTTGGGCACCTCTTCAAGGGACCTACGCCCCCCTGGTAAGAGGCGGCGCACGTCCTGGATGGAAGGATCTTAATTGTGGTTCCTCTCTTTTGAGCCCAACCCGACGGATACCTATGGTAGATCGGGGAAAACCATCGTTCAGGTCGTGTTGTCGGAGGGGCCGGGAGGTGCTTGCACCTGATGTACTCTACTAGGAGCCTTGCAGGCTCAACACAAACCGTTAGCGTCATTACCTTATTACTTTTACCGCGAGTACCCTTTCATTAGCAACTTTGAGCCAAGCACAAAATCAGTTACCTCTCTATTGTATATCGTAAATAGTTTAGCAGGCTGGACATGGAGGTCTTAGTCTTAGTTTCTAGCTTTAACGTACCCTAATCTCTTCTAGTTAAGGTAGTTTTTAGGATGGTAGATGTTAAAGGCATGGTGAGCAACGGCCAGCGTCTTGAGGGTCATTCCAAGACCCGGGCCGCCGCCCACAACCAGGTGACGGGCCATATTATACCTATAACTTCTCTATTCAGTTCTCTTCCTTCCTTCTTTCTAAATATTTAATTTCGTTTTGTTTATTAATATCTTACTTGATTTTGTATTAGTTATAAGTTTTTATAATGCTGCACAAAAAAAAGATAACAAATGGATCTAAACAGAGCCCGCCTCCACGTGGCGGGACACGGGCAACGGTGTGAGTGGGGACGGGAGCCGGTGTGGTGTTACTTTCAGTCACTGTGGACCCCGGACCCAGTCACAGCGGCTAAGTGGCAATATACGACCCACCATAAGAAATTAGACGGTGGGTCATAAAATATAAGCAGCTAGTGAAAAAAAAAAAAAAAGTGTCCTAAATACGCTGGCGGTGGATGCATACAGGATTCATATTAGCGGGAGGATGTGTTCGCAGAAGCTAATGTTATGCAAAAATCTCCACGATGAAGCTGACAGTGCGCGTACGTCCTTTCCACCGAACGAGGTGGGGCAGTGGTTACCACACTGGACTCCGTGAAGTCGACGGTCCAAAGCCGCGTCCAGTCATCCTGATCTGAGTTTTCCGTGATTTCACTAAATCGCTCTAGACAAATTCCGGGATGGTTTCTTTGAAAGAGCATGTCCGATTTCCTTCCCAATCTTTGAAACGGTCCGAGCTTGTGTTCCGTCACTTACGACCTCGATGTCGACGTGTTGTTAAACCCTAGTATTCCTTTTACGCCCTTGCCGCGTGACCTCTTCGATGAAGGGGCTATCTGACGCTGGCCCTTGAGCTTCGCAGAACGCTTGTCTGTTGCCACTGGCCTGCTTCAGGAGTCAAGCGGTAGGCCACCGCCATGCTGTTTGGGAGGTGTGACATTGGCACATAATCGTGACACGCCAGTAACCATGTCTGGCTCCGAGTAGAAGGAACAATGCCAGGTTACTCTTGGCATCATCCTGTGATCCCAGCACCTGACGTTGTGATACGCGTTGCCATTGTGTACACATGACGATTACAGCTGGTAATTTGGACAGCAGGCCTTACATTTGTGACCTGACAAGTCCGGTACTATACCATTCCTTTGAGGTCTGCATGAGGTTAACTTTCAACAAAATAAGCCTAGCCTCACGTTGCCCCGTTGTCCTGACCCACATCAATAAAGAAAGTGTTCAAATGGGCAGCACGTTTATAAGATTTCTAAAACATTTAAAACATATGGTCATAGGTCACAGAGAGATTGGCTCTCCACCACTTGCTTATCTCTACGATTGATAAACTCAGGGACTGACTTGAAGCAGTATGGACAAATGTACCCGCATCTGCCTTCCAAGGTCTGTTCAACTCGATGCCCAGTCAGCTTAATGTCACTAATATTGCCAGAGTATAAATATCTGTGCAATAAACTTTGCATCCTGTAAACGTCAAAATCACCTAAAAATTTAACCACGTGTTCCCTCTTTTATACCGTACTCGCACAACAAGTAAAACTTAGTTTCTCTTTATCCTTTTTGATGCTGCAATCTTTACGTACAGATGTGTATATAAGAAGGCTGCAACGGAAGGAAACTGTAGAAAAATTCGAGGAGAACTGCAGAAGATCGTCGTTTTGTAGAAATATAGGCATTTTACAGTCAAGGTAAATAAATGCAACGTACTGCACAAAAAGCGTTGGGATGTTCACACTGTTGAGTATAAGTCACAGGATTTAGATACAGCCGCAAAATATCTAAGACTAACTGTCAGTAACATAAAAATCAGATGCCAGGTTCAGATTCATTAGAACACTTGTATGGAAGCAAATTCCAACAAAGAATTAATTGGTTTGTAAAATGCTCGTTCTTCCACTTCTTATTACTAGACAGTCTAGAAGTCTTACCAGTTGAATTAACTGAGGTGATAGAGAAAATTCAAGGAAGAGCAAAATATTTCGTCATGGGTTGGTTTATTAAGCGCAGGAGCGTTACGCAAATACTCATGAGACTCCGGTGGCAGACGCTACAAGTGAGTCATAGTGTATTACAGAGAAGTTTCCCGAGAAATTTCTCAGAATATATGTTCCTAGAAATCATGAAACTGTACCTTTCGCTAATACATGTGGGGAAATGATCACAACAAGAAAATGTGGGAGATTATAGCCCGTAGGCACGCTTACAGACCATCGGTATTCCCGCACACCATTCGCGAATAGGAACTGGAAAAGGAGGAGATAATAGTGGGACAGTGGTACTAAAAGCACCATCCGGAGACAGTTTAAGGTGATTTTGCAGGTTCCATCTGTACATGCAGGAAACTAACATAATTAATTTTACCTATACGACCCTCTTAGTAAAGAAATCATGTAAGGAGTAACCAAAATTTATTTATTTTTACAGTTATTTTAGTTTAGAAAAGTGTTTGGTTAAATGCACAGGTACGAAAAAAGGAATTATAATTTGATAAGCAAGCTCAGTTGTTGAGGGTAATGTTGCAATGCCTGGCAAAAGCTTCGTTTCAAAGTTTCATTTCGTTACTGTAACTGAGCATAATCTCATTATTCTCGTACCTTGAAATATTTTTGTGGTTGCTATTATTTTGAAACCGTTCTATCGGTTTTGCTTATACAAGAATATGTTTCAAGGTTGACATTGCGATGACACTGAAGTTCAATGGACATTCCTTCTGCAGCTGTTCAGTTCAGAGTCCCTTGTTATTCGTACTCTGAACTGCTAATAGTTCGTCGCTAACTTGCGTTAGGATTATTAACAAACGTGCAGTAGATTGCAAAATGTGCAATGTCATGGTGTAAATAAAAGGGAGCAGGAAATAAAATGAAGCCATTTAAGACTTTTATCACCATTAACAAGGTATATCAGATTGCTGGTCAAATTTTACAACAAAAAAAAAAAATCGATAGACTTAATATCTTAATATGTTACCAACAACATTGGATATGTGATGTTACTTTTTCCCCGAGTTACCACTTCGGAACAATAATAACGCTCTAAGGAAATAGGTAAATTGCAGGTAAAAGGCTCCAAGCACACTGAGCCACAGTTGGTAACGCACAGAGGTTCGTAGTCGATTTCGATTTCCGACATTCGCTGTTCGCGTTGATGTTCCTTAATTTTCCGCCACAGCTCCTGGGCCAGGTCGGATCCACAGTCAAATGATTAAACACCTCTCGTCTGACTACAAGTGACATCTCCTCATCATCTTCAACCGGATACGGTGCGATGGCGTCTTTCCATCGCAATGGCGGCAGAGCACCATCATACCAGTACTCAAACTTGGCCTCAACCCACTTCATGTGGAGCTATCGGCCCATCGGCCAATCAGCCTCACCAACGATCTTTCTAAGATGCTAGAAAGTATGGTGTGTCGGCGGTTGGGTTTGGTCCTGCAGTCACGTGGCGTACTGGCTCCATGCCAGGGCGGTTTCCACCAGGGTCGCTCTAACACTGATAATCTTGTGTCCCTCGAGTCTGCTATCCGAACAGCCTTTTCCAGACGCCAACACCTTGTTGCCATATTTTTTGACTTACGAAAAGCTTACCACACGACTTGGCGACATCATATCCCTGCCACATTGTATGAGTGTGGTCTCCGGGGCCCGCTCCCGATTTTTATACAAAATTGTCTGAAAATGCTTCGGCGAAACCATTGCCAAACACGTAAGTGTGAGCTGCAGGGTAGTCATGTAGATGTAGAATGCTACCCGTACTGAGACAGCATTCGAAATGGGATTTTAAGTCCATGCGGTCTTCTTGACATCTTCAATAGGCTCACTGGTTCTTATCATCTGGAACAGACGTCAGAGTTCTCTTGCGATTTGTGCATCCTCTATTCATTTTTGTGGTTACATAATTCAAGGTGAGACATAAAGGATCTTACAACTTTGTATTGATATCGAAATGTTTTGAGGTAACTTACAGAATCGGTAGATGTTTCATTTTGTAGCAAACAACCTCAAATCAAATACAGTACTCCACTCAGCCACCAGGGCCGTGAACGTAGTGCACAGTTAAAATGGCTACTTTCACTGGTGCGTAGTGTGCTCGCTGTGTGTTTTGGTTTCCTCGAACAAACTTTGAGAGAACTGTTCGGAGTAAATTTGGCACAGAATACGTTAAAACACCTCCACGCTGGCCTACAATTACTCGTAGCACAAGAATTTTGGTGAGGCCGGTTGCTCACTGGAACGTGATAGATCACCAGGTGGCCCTCGTGTCACTGGTGTTGTGTATCTGGATATGCTTGAAAACTTTTTAATTTCATAAGTCTATGAAGATGACGGAGATGGGATCGTTTGCTACCATCAAGAAGGTGCACCACGTCATTTCCTGACGTAAATTTCCAGGTCAGTGGACTGGCTGTGAAGAGAAAATCACGTGGCTGCCCTGCTCCACAGACTTGACACATTGGATTTTGTTGTCTGGGGTTTCTTTAAATACCGTGTGTATGTTCCTCCCAAACAATTCAGCTGAACTGAAAAATCGAATCTACCCCGCCCTTGCGCAAGTTACGTCCGATTTGCTGCAACAAGTTTGGGAAGAAATTGGTTGCCTGTGGGATGTTTGCCGCATCAAAAATGGTAGTCACACTGAACCGAAATATCCTTTGACACCTTTATGTGAAACTTGAGTTTGTTTGCTACAAAATTACACATCTACCGATTCTGTAAGTTATCTCGATAAATTTCTATGTCATTCCAAAGTTGTGAAGTCCTTTTTGACTCACCTTCAATTCCCCACTCTCTTTCTGACAGTGGTTAATCAAACTGCTCATTTCATCGTGTTGACAGCGGTTACCAGCCAAAGCGAAAACTCCCTAGACACGTGCAAATAGAGACCTTTGTGAGGCGTTTGCTTTCTGAGATGGCGTTAGCTGGGTCGCTTTTATTGTGCTGCAGAACGTCCAGTCTGTCGGCATTCATATCCGGCCTCAGCAGGATCTATTATTGTTTTACCTACAGTACCGTTTCTTCGTAGCAGAGGTCAATTAATCCACGGGGGACAGAGCGCCAACATCCGCGGGCAAAAACAGTTGCCGTCAGCTACTTCTCTCCAGCAGATTTCTACAAATTCGTATGTGAGCCATGGAAGCTCTTCTCGTTATTAGATTCTCATAAAGTCTCTCCTCTAACCTGTGTTCTACGGCATATTAGCTACACCGCTGGCCACTAAAATTACATCACCAGGAAGAGTAGCAAACAACGAAATTTTGATTACTGTGTGTATACTATATAGTGTCCGCGCTCGTGGTCCCGCTTTCCGCGCACGGGGTCCCGGGTTCGGTTCCCGGCGAGGTCAGGGATTCTCACCTGCCTCAAAATGAATAGGTGTGTTGTGTCGTCTTCATCATCATCATCATTCATCCCCATTATGGTCGGCGGAAGGCAACAGCAAACTACCGCCATTAGGACCTTGCCTAGTACGGCGGTGCAGGTCTCCCGCATCGTAACCCTACGCTCTGTCAAGAAGCATGGGACTTCATCATCATATGGTATAGAAGGAAGAATACATGATTAAACTGTAGTTGGCTTGGGATTATACAGAATGCAGCACTTGGTACACACGGATGTGACCTTTGACATGAGCAAATGCTGTAACCTGGATAGGCATCGAATCGAAATACGCTTGGTTGAAGGTACAGTTATTTAATTCCATCTTGCTTCAACTCTATGCACTAGTTTACCAATCGTAGTGGCTCACGAGTGGTGGCGAGCCAGGCTCTCAGCAAACCATAAGCGGATGTTTTCATTAGGAGAGAGGTCTGGAGTATGTACTGGCCAGGGCAACAGTTAAATACCCTTTCTGACGTAATAGGTAAGGACACCATGGACAATATGCAGGAGTCCTTGGCCGAAAATTGATGACGTCAGTATCAGAATTAGTGGAACTGAAGATATCAGCATCAGCATTACAGAAACTGATGACACCACCACATGATTCTCAGGCAGTTATGCTTGCTATATTTCGCTGTCATCAGCATGAGCATTTGTAGAAGTCTGACATCATCGAGTCCGCACAATTGCACCAAGGCTGTGACATCATCATGTCACTGCTCTGTGAAGACCACTCAATCCCATGGTGAATGGCCCAATGTCCCCCTTCGAGCACCCTCATATGTCACAGCAGAGCTCTAATCATTTGAATGTGGTACTATTTAAATAGGCCAATGACGTTACGTGATGTCATCATACTCTCAGTCAAAAGCGTTGGGCTCAAGAGCACCAGTGGTGTTGAAGCTAAGATGCCCCTCACGCCTCTAGCAGTTTTAATTTTCATAATTCGATTGTGTGAGCACTGTCACTTCTTCGCTGTTTGCACATATGTGTTTCTTTGACGAGACACTTGAGCTAAGAGGAATTTATCAAATCTATCTGTTGTAAATATCTATTAGAGAAATGTACTCACAGCTTACTGCATTGATAACAGAAAGGCATGGTAACGGAAGACCATATGACTGCAGACAAGAGGAATATGGTTCTACAAATAATGGCAATCCAACAGAACTACATTAAGATGCATTATCTTATTAGGTCCACCTACATGAAGTGTGGCACTTGTTCGAAATGTATACACTTTTTAAAATGTCTGTCCATCCTCCCACTAAGCAAGAATCCGTTACAGATTGTGTTTGAAGTACCTATGTGTATGGGGCATGAATCAGCACGCAGCCAGAGCACACACCAGCCATATAGAATACTCAAAACTTGAAATCTCTTATACCAATTGAATTGCATAACTTCCTATAACAAGGTTTACCCACTTGGATATACACTCACTGCTAAGATAAAAATGAGTATTCCGCTTAGTGTCAAAGATAGTAGTATTTCCCATTACACCGAAACTTATGTATTTACAGCTGGCGATAAACTGTTCACCCAGCCATATGTCGAAATGTATATCGGCGAGAAAACTATTATATCAGTGGTAATAATGATGAATATAAAAAAACTATGGCTTACATATATTTTTGTTTAAGTATTTACTGCTTATTCAACCTGACTAGATTAGGTCCCGAAGACCGTTTCTTAAACCTGACCAGGGGCAACAGATACAGAAGTATTAAATACTGATACTTTACACAAATCTTTGGATGTAAAGACAGATTTATTCAGATCTCTCTGAGCTGCGAGCTGTGATATCCCTGTTGCTGATTTTTGTGTATCAGTACAGTATATTTACGAAGTACAAGCACTTGCTGATTTATATGTGTACCAAACAGTAGTCAGAATCTTCTCGAGTTGTGAGTCAGTAGTAGTTGTGTGATAACATAGTTATCTAAACCCTGGATCTTGTATTGTACAGCTATGATGGAATGAGAGGCAAGCAGTCATGATGTAGTGTAACGAATACTGGTTTTGTAAATGTTTTCTTTGATATGTGTAAAGTGTTTTGAATTTTCTGAACTGAATGAATCGATACACATTAGAAGAGTTGAAGTGAAAATAGAGTTCCTGCTTCGTTATTATATTTAATGGTACATATATTATGAAAGCAACAACCCCAACCTCTCGTAGGAAACGAGATAATCGAACTAGACAACCTAGTAAAAAAAATTCTGAACCAACAAGAACAAAAGTTAAGTAACATATATTGTTTTTAAACACGACTTGCTCATTTTCTGTTATCACGCAAATAGTCGCATTGTTTATAAATGACAAACTTTGCTCATTTTTTGTTGGTTGCATTGCAGTCGAAGCCAACAAAGCGAGAAGGTCCAATTAAATCTACAGATCACAAATGACAGCGAGCAAATCGAACTATAAAAATTAAAATTTTTCGACGGGTGTGTGTGTGGGGGGGAGGGGGGGGGGAGGGGTAACGCTTGTACGCCATTTGTGCCCCGGGGTCCGTCGGCGTAACCACATCACATTGGTTACAGGAAGAGGGGGTGGGATGAAGGGATGATATCATTTCAGAGTGGCAGTGGTGGCGTCAGCGATTCTTTAAAAGCTGATGCTGATGTCGTCAGTTACAGGGACGCTGATGTCAGTGAACAATGTGGCCAGAAACTGAAGTGATCCGTTAATTATATCACAAAAAGCATAGACACACATCTAAAAAAGTTTTGCATCACCTCGGTTCCGAGAGTTCCCGAACCTGTACAGAAAATTGGAATAGAGATCAACATACACACTATTTCCACCCTTTTTACTGTTCATGAAAACCGCATATTGCATGTTATACCACCATACAGCGAGACCGAGACCTTCAGATGCGGTGGCCCAGACTGCTGCACACACCGGTACCTCTAATACCCAGTAGCACATCCTCTTGCATTGATGCGTGGCTGTATTCGTCGTGGCATGTTATCCAAAAGTACATCAACACGCTGTTGGTTCATATTGCCCCACCCCTCAATGCCAATTGGGCGTAGATCCCTCAGAGTGGTTGGTAGGCCACGTGGTCCACAAACAGCCCTTTTCAATCTATTCCAGGCATGTCTGGAGAACATTCAGGCCGCTGTAGTCGAGCGATGTCGTTATCCTGAAGGAAGTCATTCACAAGATGTGCACGATGGGGTTGAATTGTCGTCTGTGAAGACGAAGGCCTCGCCAATATGCTGCCAATATGGTTGCACTATCGGGGGATGGCATTCACGTATCGTACAGCCGTTAAGGCGTCTTCCTTGATCACCGGGGCAAACATCGGCCCCACATAATGCCACCCCAAAACAGCAGGGAACCTCCACCTTCCTGCACTTGCTGGACAGTGTGTCTAGGGCGTTCAGCCAGATCAGGTTGCCTCCAAACACGTCTCCGACGATTGTCCGGTTGAAGGCATATGCGACATTCATCGGCGAAGAGAACGTGATGCCAATCCTGAGCGGTCCATTCGGCATGTTGTTGGGCCCAACTGTACCACGCTGCATGGTTTCGTGGTTGCAAAGATGGACCTCGCCATGTACGTCTGGAGTGAAGTTTCGCATGATGCAGCCTATTGCGCACAGTTTGAGTGGTAACACGACGCGCTGTGGTTGCCGAAATCCATTATTCAACATGTTGGGGTTGCTGTTAGGGTTCTTACGAGCTATAATCAGTAGATAGCGGTCATTCACTCTAGTAGTAGCCCTTGGGCGGCCTCAGCGAGACATGCCATCGACAGTTCCTGTCTCTCTGTATCTCCTCCATGTCCGAACAAAACCGCTTTCGTTCACTCTGATACGCCTGGATACTTCCGTTGTTGAGAGACCTTCCTGGCACAAAGTAACAATGCGGACGCCATCGAACCGCGGTATTGACCGTCTAGGCATGGTGGAACTACAGGCAACACGGTCCGTGTACCTCCTTCCTGGTGGAATGACTGGAACTGATCGGCTGTCGGACCCCCTCCGTCTAATAGGTGCCGCTCATGCATGGTTGTTTACACCTTTGGGCTGGCTTAGCGACATCTCTGAACAGTCAAAGGGACTGTGTCTGTGATACAATATCCACAGTCAACGTCTGTCTTCAGGAGTTCTGGGAACAGGGGTGGTGAAAAACTTTTTCATGTGTGTATAAGGAAAAACGTAAAAAAAAACAAGTAGCAGGGTTTTGAACTGGCGTAAATAAAAGGTTTTATGTTACCTGGCACTGAGCATTATGTGCAAGTTCATTACAAAATACATCTTAAGCTATGTACGTACTTTGCCACAGAAACAGTAAAATCAAAAGCATTTGTCACGAAGTTTACTTTACCCTCCACGCAGGTTCTCATTATGGATTATCATCAGACTTTCAAACATTTTAGTTAGTGACAAGTACCCCTAAGGTTATGAGAGGAAATCTTCAAAATTGGGGAAACGTTAGTTACGTCCCAATAGCCCCTGAAGTTCAACACGATGGCACGACCTCATTAAAAGGAAGTCACTGCCTCAACACTTCACTTCGTTTCTAAGACTTTTAACAATGAGCGTGGCCAATTATTCTTAGACTGTGTTAGCAAGAGACCACACTATCCCCGTGTCACAGCACTGCGCTGTTAAAACTGACAAGAAATCTTTGAAATACAGCGACTCTCGTGGGGAGACTGAAAGTTAGTTAGTTACACGGTCTATAGGCATTAAAAAGAATTTTCTACCGCAACGATGTGCAACGAGTCAGTTTACACAATATGTGTAAGTTATTCATTTTAACATCAATAGGTATTATGTTTCAGTCCTACTTGTGCAACAATGCTTACAAATTAGTCCTTCTTATTCGTTACCAGGTGTAAGACAAAATTTCGGCTGTGGAATAGACCAGGAAAAGAAAATGATTCTAGAGTAGATTAAAACTTTCTTTGCTACCTGTGATTCATTTTATGTTAATGGGCAAATGTTGAAAGATTTTTGTAGATGCGTACTGACCTCTAGCCTTAGAACATACCAGCTTTCATAATGGATAATAAAGGGTTTTTTGCTTCACTATTCTTCTCAAACTGTGATAGATTATTTATTACGATTTTAACTAGCTAATCCCCCCCCCTCCCCCAATGAACCATGGACCTTGCCGTTGATGGGGCGACTTGCGTACCTCAGCGATACACATAGCCGTACCGTAGGTGCAACCACAACGGAGGGGTATCTGTTGAGAGGCCAGACAAACGTGTGGTTCCTGAAGAGGGGCAGCAGCCTTCTCAGTAGTTGCAGGGGCACCAGTCTGGATGATTGACTGATCTGGCCTTGTAACACGAACCAAAACAGCCTTGCTGTGCTGGTACTGCGAACGGTTGAAAGCAAGTGGAAACTACAGCCGTAATTTTTCCCGAGGGCATGCAGCTTTACTGTATGGTTAATGATGATGGCGTCCTCTTGGGTAAAATATTCGGGAGGTATAATAGTCCCCCATTAGGATGTTCGGGCGGGGACTACTCAAGAGGACGTCGTTATCAGGAGAAGGAAAACTGGCGTTCTATGGATTGGAGCGTGGAATGTCAGATCCCTTAATCGGGCAGGTAGGTTAGAAAATATAAAAAGGGAAATGGATAGGTTAAAGTTAGATATAGTGGGAATTAGTGAAGTTCGGTGGCAGGAGGTACAAGACTTTTGGTCATGCGAATACAGGGTTATAAATACAAAGTCAAATAGGGGTAATGCAGGAGTAGGTTTAATAATGAATAAAAAATAGGAATGCGGGTAAGCTACTACAAACAGCATAGTGAACGCATTATTGTGGCCATGATAGACACGAAACTCACGCCTACTACAGTAGTACAAGTTTATATGCCAACTAGCTCTGCAGATGACGAAGAAATTGAAGAAATGTATGACGAAATAGTCATGGGTGAATGGATTTCGGTAGTAGGAAAAGGGAGAAAAGGAAACGTAGTAGGTGAATATGGATTGGGGGTAAGAAATGAAAGAGGAAGCCGCCTGGTAGAATTTTGCACAGAGCACAACTTAATCATAACTAAAACTTGGTTCAAGAATCATAAACAAGGTTGTATACATGGAAGAAGCCTGGAGATACTGACAGATTTCAGATAGATTATATAATGGCAAGACAGAGATTTAGGAACCAGGTTTTAAATTGTAAGACATTTCCAGGGGCAGATGTGGACTCTGACCACAATCTATTGGTTATGAACTGTAGATTAAAACTGAAGAAACTGCAAAAAGTGGGAATTTCAGGAGATGGGATCTGGATAAACTGACTAAACCAGAAGTTGCACAGAGTTTCAGGGAGAGCGTAAGGGAACAAATGGCAGGAATGGGGGAAAGAAATACAGTAGAAGAAGAATGGGTAGCTTTGAGGGATGAAGTAGTGAAGGCAGCAGAGGATCAAGTAGGTAAAAAGACGAGGGCAAGTAGAAATCCATGGGTAACAGAGGAAATATTGAATTTAATTGATGAAAGGAGAAAAAAAATGGAGTAAATGAAACAGGCAAAAAGGAATACAAATGTATCAAAAATGAAATCGACAGGAAGTGCAAAATGGCTAATCAGGGATGACTAGAGGATAAATGCAAGGATGAAGAGGCTTATCTCACTAGGGGTAAGATAGATACTGCCTACAGGCAAACTAAAGAGACCGTTGGAGAAAAGAGAACCACTTGTATGAATATTAAGAGCTCAGATGGAAACCCAGTTCTAAGCAAAGAAGGGAAATCAGAAAGGTGGAAGGAGTATATAGAGGGTCTATACAAGGGCGATGTACTAGAGGACAAAATTATGGAAATAGAAGAGGATGTAGATGAAGATGAAATGGGAGATATGTTACTGCGTGAAGAGTGTGACAGAGCACTGAAAGACCTGAGTCGAAAAAAGGCCCCAGGAGTAGACAACATTCCATTAGAACTACTGACGGCCTTGGGAGAGCCAGTCCTGACAAAACTCTACCATCTGGTGAGCAAGATGTATGAGACAGGCGAAATACCCTCAGACTTCAAGAAGAATATAATAATTCCAATCCCAAAGAAAGCGGGTGTTGAAAAATGTGAAAATTACCGAACTATCAGTTTAATAAGTCACGGCTGCAAAATACTAACGCGAATTCTTCACAGACGAATGGAAAAACTACTAGAAGCCGACCTATGGGGAGACCAGTTTGGCTTCCGTAGAAACATTGGAACACGTGAGGCAATACTGACCTTACCACTTATCTTAGAAGCTAGATTAAGGAAAGGCAAACCTACGTTTCTAGCATTTGTAGACTTAGAGAAAGCTTCAGACAATGTTGACTGGAATACCCTCTTTCAAATTCTGAAGGTGGCAGGGGTAAAATATATGGAGCGAAAGACTATTTACAATTTATTTACACTCCTGGAAATTGAAATAAGAACACCGTGAATTCATTGTCCCAGGAAGGGGAAACTTTATTGACACATTCCTGGGGTCAGATACATCACATGATCACACTGACAGAACCACAGGCACATAGACACAGGCAACAGAGCATGCACAATGTCGGCACTAGTACAGTGTATATCCACCTTTCGCAGCAATGCAGGCTGCTATTCTCCCATGGAGACGATCGTAGAGATGCTGGATGTAGTCCTGTGGAACGGCTTGCCATGCCATTTCCACCTGGCGCCTCAGTTGGACCAGCGTTCGTGCTGGACGTGCAGACCGCGTGAGACGACGCTTCATCCAGTCCCAAACATGCTCAATGGGGGACAGATCCGGAGATCTTGCTGGCCAGGGTAGTTGACTTACACTTTCTAGAGCACGTTGGGTGGCACGGGATACATGCGGACGTGCATTGTCCTGTTGGAACAGCAAGTTCCCTTGCCGGTCTAGGAATGGTAGAACGATGGGTTCGATGACGGTTTGGATGTACCGTGCACTATTCAGTGTCCCCTCGACGATCACCAGTGGTGTACGGCCAGTGTAGGAGATCGCTCCCCACACCATGATGCCGGGTGTTGGCCCTGTGTGCCTCGGTCGTATGCAGTCCTGATTGTGGCGCTCACCTGCTTGGCGCCAAACACGCATACGACCATCATTGGCACCAAGGCAGAAGCGACTCTCATCGCTGAAGACGACACGTCTCCATTCGTCCCTCCATTCACGCCTGTCGCGACACCACTGGAGGCGGGCTGCACGATGTTGGGGCGTGAGCGGAAGACGGCCTAACGGTGTGCGGGACCGTAGCCCAGCTTCATGGAGACGGTTGCGAATGGTCCTCGCCGATACCCCAGGAGCAACAGTGTCCCTAATTTGCTGGGAAGTGGCGGTGCGGTCCCCTACGGCACTGCGTAGGATCCTACGGTCTTGGCGTGCATCCGTGCGTCGCTGCGGTCCGGTCCCAGGTCGACGGGCACGTGCACCTTCCGCCGACCACTGGCGACAACATCGATGTACTGTGGAGACCTCACGCCCCACGTGTTGAACAATTCGGCGGTACGTCCACCCGGCCTCCCGCATGCCCACTATACGCCCTCGCTCAAAGTCCGTCAACTGCACATACGGTTCACGTCCACGCTGTCGCGGCATGCTACCAGTGTTAAAGACTGCGATGGAGCTCCGTATGCCACGGCAAACTGGCTGACACTGACGGCGGCGGTGCACAAATGCTGCGCAGCTAGCGCCATTCGACGGCCAACACCGCAGTTCCTGGTGTGTCCGCTGTGCCGTGCATGTGATCATTGCTTGTACAGCCCTCTCGCAGTGTCCGGAGCAAGTATGGCGGGTCTGGCACACCGGTGTCAATGTGTTCTTTTTTCCATTTCCAGGAGTGTAGAAACCAAAATGCAGTTATAAGAGTTGAGGGGCATGAAAGGAAAACAGTGGTTGGGAAGGGAGTGAGAAAGGGTTGTAGCCTCTCCCCGATGTTATTCAATGTGTATATTGAGCAAGCAGTGAAGGAAAGAAAAGAAAAATTCGGATTAGATATTAAAATCCATGGAGAAGAAATAAAAACTTTGAGGTTCGCCGATGACATTGTAATTCTGTCAGAGACAGCAAAGGACTTGGAAGAGCAGTTGAATGGAATGGATAGTGTCTTGAATGGAGGATATAAGATGAACATCAACAAAAGCAAAACGAGGATGATGCAATGTAGTTGAATTAAGTCGGGTGATGCTGAGGGTATTGTTGTTGTTGTTGTGGTCTTCAGTTCTGAGACTGGTTTGATGCAGCTCTCCATGCTACTCTATCCTGTGCAAGCTTTTTCATCTCCCAGTACCTACTGCAACCTACATCCTTCTGAATCTGCTTAGTGTATTCATCTCTTGGTCTCCCTCTACGATTTTTACCCTCCACGCTGCCCTCCAATACTAAATTGGTGATCCCTTGATGCCTCAGAACATGTCCTACCAACCGATCCCTTCTTCTGGTCAAGTTGTGCCACAAACGTCTCTTCTCCCCAATCCTATTCAATACTTCCTCATTAGTTATGTGATCTACCCATCTAATCTTCAGCATTCTTCTGTAGCACCACATTTCGAAAGCTTCTATTCTCTTCTTGTCCAAACTATTTATCGTCCATGTTTCACTTCCATACATGGCTACACTCCATACGAATACTTTCAGAAATGACTTCCTGACACTTAAATCTATACTGGATGTTAACAAATTTCTCTTCTTCAGAAACGCTTTCCTTGCCATTGCCAGCCTACATTTTATATCCTCTCTACTTCGACCATCATCAGTTATTTTGCTCCCCAAATAGCAAAACTCCTTTACTACTTTAAGTGCCTCATTTCCTAATCTAATTCCCTCAGCATCACCCGACTTAATTAGACTACATTCCATTATCCTTGTTTTGCTTTTGTTGATGTTCATCTTATATCCTCCTTTCAAGACACTGTCCATTCCATTCAACTGCTCTTCCAAGTCCTTTGCTGTCTCTGACAGAATTACAATGTCATCGGCGAACCTCAAAGTTTTTATTTCTTCTCCATGAATTTTAATACCTACTCCGAATTTTTCTTTTGTTTCCTTTACTGCTTGCTCAATATACAGATTGAACAACATCGGGGAGAGGCTACAACCCTGTCTTACTCCCTTCCCAACCACTGCTTCCCTTTCATGTCCCTCGACTCTTATAACTGCCATCTGGTTTCTGTACAAATTGTAAATAGCCTTTCGCTCCCTGTATTTTACCCCTGCCACCTTTAGAATTTGAAAGAGAGTATTCCAGTCAACATTGTCAAAAGCTTTCTCTAAGTCTACAAATGCTAGAAACGTAGGTTTGCCTTTCCTTAATCTTTCTTCTAAGATAAGTCGTAAGGTCAGTATTGCCTCACGTGTTCCAGTGTTTCTACGGAATCCAAACTGATCTTCCCCGAGGTTGGCTTCTACTAGTTTTTCCATTCGTCTGTAAAGAATTCGTGTTAGTATTTTGCAGCTGTGACTTATTAAGCTGATAGTTCGGTAATTTTCACATCTGTCAACACCTGCTTTCTTTGGGATTGGAATTATTATATTCTTCTTGAAGTCTGAGGGTATTTCGCCTGTTTCATACATCTTGCTCACCAGATGGTAGAGTTTTGTCAGGACTGGCTCTCCCACGGCCGTCAGTAGTTCCAATGGAATATTGTCTACTCCGGGAGCCTTGTTTCGACTCAGGTCTTTCAGTGCTCTGTCAAACTCTTCACGCAGTATCATATCTCCCATTTCATCTTCATCTACATCCTCTTCCATTTCCATAATATTTTCCTCAAGTACATCGCCCTTGTATAGACCCTCTATATACTCCTTCCACCTTTCTGCTTTCCCTTCTTTGCTTAGAACTGGGTTTCCATCTGAGCTCTTGATATTCATACAAGTCGTTCTCTTATCTCCAAAGGTCTCTTTAATTTTCCTGTAGGCGGTATCTATCTTACCCTTAGTGAGATAGGCCTCTACATCCTTACATTTGTCCTCTAGCCATCCCTGCTTAGCCATTTTGCACTTCCTGTCGATCTCATTTTTGAGACGTTTGTATTCCTTTTTGCCTGTTTCACTTACTGAATTTTTATATTTTCTCCTTTCCTCAATTAAATTCAATATTTCTTCTGTTACCCAAGGATTTCTACTAGCCCTCGTCTTTTTACCTACTTGATCCTCTGCTGCCTTCACTACTTCATCCCTCAAAGCTACCCATTCTTCTTCTACTGTATTTATTTCCCCCATTCCTGTCAATTGCTCCCTTATGCTCTCCCTGAATCTCTGTACAACCTCTGGTTCTTTTAGTTTATCCAGGTCCCATCTCCTTAAATTCCCACCTTTTTGCAGTTTCTTCAGTTTTAATCTACAGGTCATAACCAATAGATTGTGGTCAGAGTCCACATCTGCCCCTGGAAATGTCTTACAATTTAAAACCTGGTTCCTAAATCTCTGTCTTACCATTATATAATCTATCTGATACCTTTTAGTATCGCCAGGGTTCTTCCATGTATACAACCTTCTTTCATGATTCTTAAACCAAGTGTTAGTTATGATTATGTTGTGCTCTGTGCAAAATTCGACCAGGCGGCTTCCTCTTTCATTTCTGTCCCCCAATCCATATTCACCTACTATGTTTCCTTCTCTCCCTTTTCCTACACTCGAATTCCAGTCACCCATGACTATTAAATTTTCGTCTCCCTTCACAATCTGAATAATTTCTTTTATTTCATCATACATTTCTTCAATTTCTTCGTCATCTGCAGAGCTAGTTGGCATATAAACTTGTACTACTGTAGTAGGCGTGGGCTTCGTATCTATCTTGGCCACAATAATGCGTTTACTATGCTGTTTGTAGTAGCTTACCCGCATTCCTATTTTCCTATTCATTATTAAACCTACTCCTGCATTACCCCTATTTGATTTTGTGTTTATAACCCTGTAGTCACCGGACCAGAAGTCTTGTTCCTCCTGCCACCGAACTTCACTAATTCCCACTATGTCTAACTTCAACCTATCCATTTCCCTTTTTAAATTTTCTAACCTACCTGCCCGATTAAGGGATCTGACATTCCACGCTCCGATCCGTAGAACGCCAGTTTTCTTTCTCCTGATAACGACATCCTTTTGAGTAGTCCCCGCCCGGAGATCCGAATGGGGGACTATTTTACCTCCGGAATATTTTACCCAAGAGGACGCCATCATCATGTAATCATACAGTAAAGCTGCATGCCCTCGGGAAAAATTACGGCTGTAGTTTCCCCTTGCTTTCAGCCTTTCGCAGTACCAGCACAGCAAGGCCGTTTTGGTTATTGTTACAAGGCCAGATCAGTCAATCATCCAGACTGTTGCCTTTGCAACTACTGAAAAGGCTGCTGCCCCTCTTCAGGAACCACACGTTTGTCTGGCCTCTCAACAGATACCCCTCCGTTGTGGTTGCACCTACGGTACGGCTATCTGTATCGCTGAGGCACGCAAGCCTCCCCACCAACGGCAAGGTCCATGGTTCATGGGGGGGGGGGGCTGAGGGTATTAGATTAGGAAATGAGACACTTAAAGTGGTAAAGGAGTTTTGCTATTTGGGGAGCAAAATAAGTGATGATGGTCGAAGTAGAGAGGATATAAAATGTAGACTGGCAATGGCAAGGAAAGCGTCATTGAAGAAGAGAAATTTGTTAACTTCGAGTATAGATTTTAGTGTCAGGAAGTCGTTTCTGAAAGTATTTGTATGGAGTGTAGCAATGTATGGAAGTGAAACATGAACGATAGATAGTTTAGACAAGAAGAGAATAGAAGCTTTCGAAATGTATTGCTACAGAAGAGTGCCAAAGATTATATGGGTAGATCACATAACTAATGAGGAGGTGTTGAAGAGGATTGGGGAGAAGAGAAGTTTGTGGCACAACTTGACTAGAAGAAGGGATCGGTTGGTAGGACACGTTCTGAGGCATCAAGGGATCACCAATCTAGTATTGGAGGGCAGCTTGGAGGGTAAAAATCGTAGAGAGAGACCAAGAGATGAATACACCAAGCAGATTCAGAAGGATGTAGGTTGCAGTAGGTACTGGAAGATGAAGAAGCTTGCACAGGATAGAGTAGCATGGAAAGCTGCATCAAACCATTCTCAGGACTGAAGACCACAACAAAAACAACAACTAGCGAATATACTAGGTGTTCCAACATGATATTTAAAACATTGTCATGTATATTTCACAAATGTGGAAAGGAAGAAAAACACAGTTTGCTTCTTAGTGTTCACATTCACCTAAAGTTTTGTTTTTGCTTTTTCAGGTTAGTTATTGGCGAAAATGGTTTGCTTTCGTATGTCTGGGGAGCTAAACTGACATAATATGTGGATATGTGGCTTATAAAACCCTTGTTTTAGCATGGAAATTGTGCACATTAGTCCAAAAATTTTACTGGTCATGTGGTCTGCTTCATGACCGAGTAGTAATATGATTTTCCTTTGCAGAAGCGTCAATAACCTTAACTGTTTATCTTGACATGTTGAAAAAGTTTTCTTTTCCAAGGGGCAAAGAACCGCAGCCTGCTATCATGCTGGTGCAGGATGGCGCCTCTCCGTGTAGACCATAGATCGCTAGTAAGGCTATGGATGACGAATTTCCAGATCGCTGGATTCGCTGAAAAGGACTAAGTTTCCGACCATCGAGATGTCCATACATACCCCATTAGATTTTTATCTCTGGGTCTCTAAGAAGCATGCAGTCTATCAGACCCTGGAGTGGGACCTGCAAGAACTGCAATCTCGCAACGGAGCAGCAGTTTCACACAATGATAAAGACATGCTAGGCTGGACTTGGAAGGAGCTGGAATATCGCTGAGGAACTCTGCGCGTTGCAGCTGGTGCAGGCACTGATTTCTATTGAACAATTTATAAACATTTTGTGGCGTGTGAACATTATGCCACAAACCGCATCTTGCTACCGATCCCTCTTTGTGGAATTTGCATGATCTAAGCTATAAGAATCATTTTGAAATACTTTACGTGTTGTGAAGGTATCGTTACAATGCCAGCTTCCTTGCAGACGTACAGTCGTGCTCAAAAGTATCCGAACGACCTGAATTGTATTTCACCTGATTCGCGTGCAACTGGCATAACGCATTTGTCTAGCAGGTACTCTACTCGCTCTTCGGTACAGTCGTTTAACTATTGAAAATGGTCCCAAGAAGTAACCACCAAAAAACACTGCTCTGTATCGCAATAACTCAAGATGTAATGTAATACCACGATACTACAAATATCAAGGAACACCTTACCACAGGTAAGATTGTCTTTTAATTTGGTAGCTCACATTTATTACAGTAAATGACATACCTGAAATGTTACCACCCTGATTATCGCGTCAGATAGGTAATGCACGTAGTAAGTTCGTCGTATTCATGATTTCCTCTTCAGAGTAACATACCGTACTTATTATTTAACACAAAATGACATTAAAAATTTAAGTTATTCACGAGCAGCTACTTGAGAATATGTATGAACATCAAATGTCACGACAAACCGTCTCGTTCGGCATATGGATTCAAACCCAGGTCATGCAGACTAAGCAAAGATATAGTGACAGACGGAAACTAACAGTCATTCCTGACTAGGCATACAGAGAGTGATATACCTCGAATTTCGACAGTATCAGTTAGCAAATATCAACTTTAAATTATATAACATAAACATTTTTAACGGACGCGATTTCCTACCCCAATCGTTTGTCCCCATTAACGAACTGCGAGAGATGTTAAACATTGCTTCATCACAAGTAACTTACTTGAAGCTTTGTGTTGGACAGGGATTCGAACCCAGAACGTAATCGGATTGATGTCGAAGCACAATCATCTGTGACATATCGCATTTTCTCAGCAGTAGCTAGATGTTTTAACTGAAATGACACATCGAAACATTAATTTTTTCTTTGCGAGGACTCCAACCCGGCACCTATCACTGTTATATTCTCGAGAAAACGAACGTTAAATATGGGGTTGTGACACCAGCAGCGACATGTGAGCATGTTTGAACTAGAAATAATATGACGAAGAGTTCAGTGGTGACTGGGAATCGAACCCCACACATATCGTTGTTGACTACACACAAAGAGACGTCAGCTACCGAATTTTTCCTCCAACAGCAGCTCGGAATAATATCCTTGAACTTACAGTGATCTCGCAAATAGTTCTGTGTCTCACTGGGAGTAAAAAACGTCAGATATCGTTAGTGTTGACAACGAATGAAAATACATTAAGAATCAAAATTATTATCCACCAGCAGATATGTGTTCTCATGCTAGAGTTTGATAATACATAATGAAAACTTTACTGCCGGGACAGGATTCGAACCCATTCACGCGCAGTATGTGGAGATGTTGAGGAATCTGTAGTTTTGAAGAAACAACAAATTGTAGTTGAGCTGTATCGTCACGAAGGGATCAAATTCTGCGTAAAGGCTGGTCTGTGTTGCATTCCCAGTTCAAAACCAATTTTATCGACATACAGAAGCTCAAATAAAAGATGGAATAAGTGTCCCGTGACCCTACATAGCGCTTGTTTCGTCACTAGAAATAAATAAGTAGTATAAGAAAGGTTACTGGTGATAGAGTTTCTACATGTCACCACTCCTATCTTTATTGTGGTTTAACCTAATGTCTACATGATAGAGAAGGAATATCATGTTTAATGAGAATTTCAGACCACGATGTTATTATACCTTCCTCACTTGGCGTAGCCAGAAGAGAATAGAATATGTTTCTTCCTATCAAAAATCATCTGCAGAAAATGGAATATTCACTTGGTGTAGCCAGAAGAGAATAGAATATGTTTCTTCCTATCAAAAATCATCTGCAGAAGTTGGAATCGAACCCAGGCCAGAAGTATATGAACCTATCATCAATCCAACAGAGCACCAAATCCTCTGCTCTCTGACTCATTTTTCTATCATAACGCTGTTGCGCCACACTGGATGAGAATTCTGACACACAGGCTCCCTGTAGTGGTTTGCAGCATGTTCAGTTCATTCATTTACTTGATTGACCGAATCGCCATAAACTAGCTGCCTCGACTACCCAGTGCATACATTCGAATCTATTTTGTAATCACCGAAATAAAATCACGTAACTGCCACCTACACAGAACTGCCAACAGCGTAGGATTCAGAAATTTAAATGGGAAGTGTTCCTTTCCACTTGAGCTGCTCCATTGCGCTATCTGTTTGTTGAAAACGTCGTCCAGTGCAAAAGAAAAGCTGTAACTGTCTGTCTCTCAGAAGTCTAGATCCGGCCATATGCCTTATTTCACAGCACTGTGGAATGCGGAAGTTATGGAAGAATCGTTGTTGACTTTTGTAGCTCCTCTAACTCTCAGTCAGCTAATAGCATAACGCTAAGCGTCGTGCACCGTCAGTAAGATGTCGCGAGTTCGTGTACATTCACTGCTACTTTCTTTCAAAAATCATTTTGCTCACTGCTGAAGTTATCAATCTAATGGAAATTTGAACATAATTCCCTTCACTTCTCAACCCAAAATAGTCACATGTGGTAAAACGTCTAACTTCTGCGACATTTTGTTCTTTTGAGGTAGAATTGACAGCCAGGCAGCAGATGCATCTCGAAACTTTTGTATTATGTATGGGGAAAGTGCATCGTGCCAAAATACGTCAGACAAAGTATTTTCGATATTAGTTGTCGTATGGTAGTAGCATTTTATTCTTCTTCCAACCTTGTTTGACAGCTTTAACTCATAACAAGGTTTATACATGCATGTAATCAATAAATTGCATGACAGCTTGTTACAGATAACATCAGAGACTTCTCATGTATCACTGGTGATTAATTTCTATCTCATATTTACTATTGTTTTAACAACACTAAAAGAGACCTTACGAAAATTTTGCACTGTATTATAAGAAATGAAACAAAAATACCCACGATAACCCTATGACGAAAGCCTGTTTTAATAAAACTGAGTATCTGTACACAAGTGTGCTTCTATCGGCACGAAATAGTAAAATACTACTTATATTTCGAATTGGTCTGTGTTTAATTGGTATCCTGTGTCATACTCAAGAAGTATGCAAATGTGGCATTACATAAATAAAGTTCACCTGTTGCGCTGCATTGTAAGTTTTTCACCATTGCACTATTAGCTGAAAGTATTTTCTTGCGATTTCCTTATCGATGTTGGATCCGACTGCTTATAGCTCTTTCACAGAACGCATAAAAACGTCACACTCAGAGAGACTGGAACAGTGAACCATAACAGATGCTTTTTTACAAGCCGACACCTCACAACAGGACTAGCGAAGAGATAGTGTTCTGGCTACCTCTTATGAGGCCTATAGTGGCTAGAACTCGTAAACTGCTATTTAAAGGACGAGATTAGTTGAGATTTCCACGTGCAACGACTTTCCTGGGCTGAAAACCGTAAATTTACAATCTTTTGTTACACCTCAAGCGATAATAACTCAGATTATTCAATGGAAATGACAGGAAAAATCAAGTGAACTTAAGGTTTAATTCCGTACACACCAGGAAGTAACTCGTCGATCTCAGAGTTGCCAAACATACTTGCCTTGTTGCCAAATCTCAGTTACAGCACCGGCAGGAAGAAGACGAAACGACATGTTCCTACAGCGGGCTGGGATGTGACCATAGCTGGCGTCTCAATGATGGGGCTGCTACAGCATGGAATACGTAATGTGTCTTATTCGCATTTCGGTAACTAGGTTTAGGGACTGGAGCGTAGTTACTAATAATACTCACAACTGACTGCAACCTAAGCATCATAAATCAGGAACTCTCATAGTTGTTTTTATATTTCTTTCGTATGCATACTCAAAACTAAAAAACTCATTCATGGGCGTTTTTGAGCCTCGCCGATAGTGGAGCATAACAAACAAATAAAAATATAAAAAGAATGTGTGTGTGTGTGTGTGTGTGTGTGTGTGTGTGTGTGTGTGCGAGAGACAGAGAGAGAGAGAGAGAGAGAGAGAGAGAGAGAGCGATAAAAATAAAATGGAATGAGAGAGAGAGTAAAAAACTGTTGTAAAGAAATTGAATCATGGTACGTAAACTCATTAAAACGACATGTTTCGCATGATTATGAAATGTCGTATTCATGATCTATGGAACAAGTATTAATCTAATCTAATCTAATCATATATTTCTGACTAGCCGTGAAGAGTCATGAATTACCGAAATTTTTGCCAATATCAGTAACCAAACATAAACTTGAAAATAAAGTACGACAGTTTTTGTAATAAACCAAGACTCCTTTCAAGACCCTTTCGTTCCTGTTAACTAACCACGAGAGATGTCTGATATATCTCTATCCATAAGTAACAATGTGTGCATACATTTATAGATGAAGCGCATGATGTGAAGTTCTGTGATGGAGATACGAACCCAGCACGTAATCAGATTATTAACTAAGTAAAATCAAATGCTACGTATCGGTTTTTCTTACCACCTGCTAGGTTTTGCAATCTGAAATAAGGATATTAATTGTTGTGGACTGGCAAGACAGCCAATCCACAATGACGGATAGCCGAAAGGCACGCGTTTAAGCTCACGCAGGCTGGCGTGAGGTCTGGAACAGGTAAGGGAATTTATAGTAGCAAAGAACGTAAGTAACTACTGGAACACTTAACTTTAATTCATAATTGGTGAACATCGGTCTCACGGTACATGTATCACAAGATAAATAGCAAATGACAATGGCGCCTTGCTAGGTCGTAGCAAATGACGTAGCTGAAGGCTATGCTAACTATCTTCTCGGCAAATGAGAGCGTAATTTGCCAGTGAACCCTCGCTAGCAAAGTCGGCTGTACAACTGGGGCGAGTGCTAGGAAGTCTCTCTAGACCTGCCGTGTGGCGGCGCTCGGTCTGCAATCACTGACAGTGGCGACACGCGGGTCCGACATATACCAACGGACCGCGGCCGATTTAAAGGCTACCACCTAGCAAGTGTGGCGTCTGGCTTTGACACCACATTAATGTTTCTGCCTGAACGACAATCGAACCGCACACCTATCGGCCTTCTTTATCATCCACGAATATTGCATAAGTATCAATTGCTTACTCACCAACAGTAAGATGTGGGCGTGTTTGACCAGAAATATCGACACCTATTGCGATTGTTGGCAACACATGAACAGACATTAAAAATGCACGTTAATTTTCACTAGCAGGCCAGTGTGCACGTGATAGGGCTTGATTCAAATTATGAATATTTTTGTACTGGATCAGGATTCGGATCCACATATTTAACTTCGGAGGAGACCTAGAGAAGACACAGTCTTGGGAAAAGGAACTAAATGATTGAACTATACTGTTCCGAGTGATTCAGATCCTTGAAAGAGGATATACGAATTTGAATCACAGTCCACCACCAAATTTTTCAACGTCTCTAGTTCAATGGAGTAGACGTAGAATAAGAGCCCTGGTCCTTTAAATGGCTATCGGTTCATCAGATAAAATATAATTTTCTAATGTAAGTAAGTTTACTGGCGACAATATTTCTGTTTACCATGCCTTCCGCATATGTCATTTCCCAACGTAAACTGGCTCTGCCCAGTTGGTAGTGAAGGAACGTGATGTTTAGTGCGGAGTCTGTATTACAACGTGTTTCGCTTGAGGTTTACCAGAGGTAAAGTAAATCTGTTTGTGCATCTTAAATGTAAATGCCTGAACCCACGAATTTCACCTGTGATAGTTCGTTCCATCAGACCATTGTGGTCAAATTTCCCAGCCCCCTTAGTGTGCTGTAAGAAATGATGTGCTTACCTTACAAAATTAGTCACGGTGGAAAAAATGCGAGACTAGTAAATGGTTAATTGGTCAAAGCTTATGATGCAGAGATTATGCTATTCTCATGTCAGCAGGATGTAAAGACTCTTCTAGGCATCATAGCCTCGATGTGAAGCCATTTTGAAATTTTCAGTATTTCAGCAAATTTCATAGCTTGAGTTAATCCACTGTGAAGTGTGAAGTTACCGAATAATTCGATTATTACCGTCATTATTACTATCATTTTTTCATACCGCTCCTGCAACACATGTGCTTGAAGATCATTTAACGTCTTTTCGACACTATAGAAGTAGTTGCCCAAGAACAGGTTCTTTCTCTGTTTACGGAATCCTTTTCACGTTAATATCAAACATCAGCAATTACTCGTATATTACATTAACACTATAGTAATTGATGAAGACGTTACCTGATAGCAAAAACGTGCTGCATTTCTTTATTTACTTGGTCCTAGAAATGGCTGTTGAATACTGCCAAACCAAAAATCAAGGGATCTTACTGCCTTCGGATGTACGTCGCTGCCGGTTCTTCCATGTGATTTGGTCGAAGTGACCTGTTTCAAGGTGTGTATGACAGAGAATTTTTTAGAAAATCAATTGTTTTCCTTTGCAATAAATAGAAAGGTTTTCATTCTAAGCTATCCTAGTTCAAAATTTCCGCAATATTAGTTCAAATTTAATATTCGCTGCTATAATGTAGGAAAGTAATTCACAGTTGCAAAATCCGCATCCGACTCATTGACCTTACACTTCGTCGCTGACCATAAATTCTAGCTCAGAGTGAGACTAGTTTAAGTAACCTAATGTAGCGAAGACTGTTTGCCAGTGCTCTTTCCCTTCGGAAAATATGCAATTCACTCATTGGGCTCCAAAAGTAGACTGTAACAGTAATTTCTGTGTGTATGCAATGCATGCAGATTGAAGAATTTAGTGCTGCTCTCTCTTCCACTTCTGTATACAATATGCCTGACCCAAAGGGGCCATTTATCATTACAGGCCATCGGCAGTCCAACATCATACTGACCACAATAATGTGCTTATACTGACAACCTCACTGTTCGTTTTACCTGGTTTTGTAATAATTTAAATAAAACAACATGACCTTCCAGTGGGAGACATTTCGTCCCCCTTTTCCTTCTGTGAAATTTGTCAGTAAGCTTTTTGGCTTCCAGCTAGCGAAATGCCGAAGAGTACGGCCGGTAAACGATTCACAAACCACGATTTAGTGCCGTTAAGACGATTTCTTCAAACATTGTCGTAGCTGAAGGAATTAGGTTTCTTCATATATCGTCTTATGCAGCAACGTTCACAGATATCTCAAATAGGAAAAGCTCTTTATCCAGGTACGAAGGTTGTGAAACAAACATCCCACAGTTTGTGTCAGGTTGATCTTTTCGTCTCATAGCACTGCGTAAGTATTTTGTCCAAGAGGCATCACAAGTTGTGTTCCTGTAGCTGTGGGAATCATTGGTTGAAAACGAGTTTAACACCAATGGGTACAGTACTGCTAAATATTCAAAATGATTATCAACCTAAGTCTGAGTTCATCCACAAACTAATGCCTATTTATAATATTGAAGCTAGAGTGTGTATCCTTGTCTTCCTTGAGTGGGCATTGGAAGGCGCTTACACACAAGTATACAGTACTATTAATACTTCGAACGCTATAGTTAACGTTGCTCTCATAAACTAATTTTGTTTTTTTAATTCTTATGGGTCTTCAGCGTGCAATATGTGTTGTAGATACAGTCATAGACAAAAAAATTCACCGCCGAGTCGTTCACGTAAGGTGGGCAATACAGTCGTGCTCCCCTCAGAATTCCATGTAGAGCATTATGCTCGATCTGCCAACATTGTAGACAGCGGCACATCCCGGAGGAAGTCTTGACTGTGGCCTGAGTACATCACTCTTGACA
Source organism: Schistocerca piceifrons (assembly GCF_021461385.2). Classification (NCBI taxonomy): domain Eukaryota; kingdom Metazoa; phylum Arthropoda; class Insecta; order Orthoptera; family Acrididae; genus Schistocerca; species Schistocerca piceifrons. The sequence continues at coordinate 184,733,728 of NC_060149.1, forward strand.
ACGACCGTAGTCTTCAGGTAAAACGCGAGACTAGCTAATACGACGTCTGGCCACCGAAAGGACACGTCGACAAAATGTTTATCGCCCTTTTCCTCTAAGTGCTGAAGCTGTGAGTGTAATTCAAGCCAATCTGCAATGTATTTCGCTTTCTGTCACATTGGTAATAACAGTTTGGTTCAAGTATATTTTAGCGAGAGATTTCTTGGCCGACCTTCTGCCTCTGAACACGGCATGCGTCTGAGTTCTCTGGGACCCGTTTGCTGCCTTCCGGCGGGGGCTAAGGCACTGCGCTGTCTCACCTTCTGTCGACAATGTCTGCTCCACTCCCCACTCTCGACGGTGTAAAATGCTTTAATGTTGTTGAGTGGTGACCCATAAAATCTGTCTACGATTTGTGTTTCACATTCGAAAGCATCAGAGGCACAAAACCGTTTTTATTTGATGAGTATTTTATTACACTAGTAGGCAATACATCAATGTGGCACAGAATTATTTTGTTTCTGATCCAGTTCGCTATAATTAAGGCGTTACATCCTGTTCTTTTTCCTTTCACAGGAGATTCTCCAAATAATTTATTTTTGTCAAGGATTCATATGTATTAGTCAAGGCACAGAGAGTATATGCAATGTATGTGTTTGGTATGTTTCTTTGATTCCCTATGGTAAATGGATGCAGAACATTGTGTCAATACCTTTCAGAACATGCTCTATAGCTGCTGAGGCAAATTGCGCTTTGAGGTCCATATATTAATTAATGGAAAAGTGAACGCTGTTCAAAAGTGGTGTTTAAACTATTCAATTGGATTTAAGGCAACAAAATTGCCCATGTTTGAAGCTACCCAGAAAAAAAGTAAGTTGCTAGAGCCGCTGTTAGCAAATGTCTGCAGAGAGTTCCTAATAGTTATTGTGGAAATTTAGCATAGAGGCCCTGTAGTAATCAAGAGGTTCCTTTCCTTATCACCCTGGTATGTGAGTCTTAAGTGAAGACCAATACTGAATTTCGTATCGTTGACGGTCGATTCGAATTTCTTCAGAAACGCCTGTATTGTGAAGCAGCTTGTCAGTCAGAAAGCCAAGATATATGACCATTTACACAACTTACTGTGTCGAGCTACCAGGAGGACTTGATGTGTAAAGGTTTTTTTCCGATTTCGTCAGAGAATTTTTTCTGGAAATTCACACCTCCGTAAAATAAATTAGAAAAAAAAAGGCCGCACACGTTGGCCCCTACCACGGTTAGAACTGACGACTCACTGAGCCGTCGCGATACGAGACACGGGCGATACAACGCTGCTACGGACACACTGCTGCCAGCACGTCACCCTCATCATGGTATTAGTCGCTCAGCCTCATAACGTATCGTGAAAGATAGTAGAAGTTGTTACTTATGTGAAGAATAGCATTTCTTTAGCCAAAAAATTGAATTTTCGGTCTCAGTGTCTTAGTTAACATGAGGATTATATAACACGAGTCATTCAAATGGAAAAGGAATATCAAGTGAATTTAGTGAGTCAGTTCAGGACCATACGCGGAAGTGATTGCACTGTCACATTGTTGCCAAATGTTTGTGACGATGTTGCCAATTCTCAGCTGTGCTAGGAAGAGCTCTGTAGCGTTATAGGAGGAGAATCCCGTGCTCGTGACATAGGAGGATACGGAGAGGAGGCGCAGGGTTTGGTTAATATGAAGCGTTTTGTCCTACCAGTTGTGTCAAACATTCAGGTGTATAATCTTCCCTCACGATTACAGTTTCTCACAAAATATATACTAATAAAACACTTACCTTGTTACTTTGTGACAGTACAATAAAAAGTCGTTGGAAACCAACTTTGTCCACCTGTCACGAAAAGTAAGATAACAAACACTTTGCACCTCTAAATCGATTGCATCTATGTGCAGTCTTGTGATCATATAAGTAGAATTTCATGAATTGCACGAGAATGTAGAAAAATGTTGGTGCGAATGGAAGCTATGAGAAACACAGTTAACTAATTATTCTGTGCCACGTAATAATCAATTCATTTGAACATTTAGAAGAGAAGAAACTAAAAATTATACCCATTAAGACAGAAACTAAAGTGCAGATGCGGGCACTGTGCAGATCTTCGCTTTCCATCTTCAGATCTATACAAATAATGTTTATTAACCAGCGTATTCATTGCTTTCGTAATCTTTCCCTCTTGTTTAGTCTTCTATTGATGAACTGGATTCACACCCATGAGTCTGATTGTTTCTTTGTATCCTTCCATCTACTGTCTTTGTGTGTTATTGCTCGGTGTTCAAAGAGCAAAATATTATGCCTTCTCCCACGAGGTATTAGAATGAGGTTGCAAGAAGGCTAACGAATTATAATTAAAATACACTGAGACACCAATTTGTCTGTCGTCATGGTGTTAAGTCGACAGAAATAGTTGGGTATCATTGCCTGCATCACTGGCATCTTCTCTTACTGAGATTTTCATATTTCCCTGAACACAAGACGCCGAGATAAATGAGTATATTCTCCGTGACGAAACACCCCACATTCCATTCATCCTGATCCATTCGTTACGTGCATGGGCAGCAATGAGTGATAGGAAAGCTGTTGTGAGGTGACGAATAACAATAACAGTGGTAGTAATAACAAATCAGTAATCAAGGATATTTACTGCATAACAGACAATTGTTAACAAGTAACAAAATAACGAAGAAAGCCTGAGTGTTTAATTGGCGCACTGCATAGGTGTTCTTACCACTTTGTTACTGAATTTTGTTCTGGTTGTTTGCAGAGAGAAAAGAAAGAACCCTGTAGCCATACATATCGCTAGTACAATGAGATATTACCTATCAACTATACTTGCTTTACATTACGAGGCGAACATGGCATCACCAAGCTGATATTTGAAATACATCTTTGTTTTCTCTCTCTCTATCTCCCTCTCTCCTCATTTTTCTTTTATTTTTTGAGGAAAGCATCAAGAAGCGCGAGTAATAAGCAAGTAGGCATATAATCTATTTACAGTTATTCTCATCGGGATACATAATACAAAAATACCACTTTTAAGTGTATTAATGTGTAATTCCAGTTACTGACAGTCTATTCGTGACCTTGCTTGCATTCAGTGGGTGGGAACCTGTCACAGAAGCAAACCAAACACAAATATTTCTTGCACCACGCCCAACACACAAACGAAATCTCGCTGAACTGACGTGTTGCCAATATATTTCTCGGAAAAATATTTGATTCATGTTGCTAAATATAGCTCTGCCAGATATCAATTTCGATGCGTACTTAGTGTATAAAACTGTATCTAGAAATACACAGAAAGGCACATAGACATAGACATGACCAAGATTGTAACTGGGGTCGACAGCATCGTCTTCTACCACCTTGACGACACGAACGGTGACAGTGCTCGGCAGGTTACTTACGTTTACTGATATCAAAGCTACAGCATGAGAGCACAAAAATGTTAATAAACCGAAGATCATTAACTTTGGAACCCATAGTAAAGTAAAGCAGTCATCAGACGGAAGATTGGTTTGAACACCACAGAGCTTTAATAGGCATGGTCTTGTTCGACGTGGTATGCCGTTGCCTTCCTCCGACCTTTGAGTTGACTTACCTATCCAGTTAATAGGAGAACCTACAGTTTAACGTGGCTTTTGGACCACAGTGCAACTCGGCAATTTTCACATCAACAAACACTGCCCGAGAGGAAATAAGTGTAAAATGGTAAATAAAAAACAGCATATAAAATTGGTGGAACGAACTACGGCAGGTGCAGTGCGTGGGTTCAGGCATTTACTTTTAAGAGGCACAAACATATTTACTTTACCTCTGGTAAGCCTCAAGAGAAACACGTTATAATACAGAATCCGCACTAAACAGCACGTTCCTTCATTACCAACTGGGCAGATCCGGTTTACGTTGGGAAATGACATATGCGGAAGGCATGGTAAACAGAAATACTGTCGCCAATAAATATACTTACATTAGAAAATTATATTATATCTGATGAACCGATAGCCACTTAAAGGACCAGGGCTCTTATTTTACGGCTACTCCATTGAACTAGAGACGTTGAAAAATTTGGTGGTGGACTGTGATTCAAATTCGTATATCCTCTTTCAAGGATCTGAATCTCTCGGAACAGTATAGTTCAATCATTTCGTTCCTTTTCCCAAGACTGCAGTCTTCTCTGAGTCTCCTCCAAAGGTAAATACACTCCTGGAAATTGAAATAAGAACACCGTGAATTCATTGTCCCAGGAAGGGGACACTTTATTGACACATTCCTGGGGTCAGATACATCACATGATCACACTGACAGAACCACAGGCACATAGACACAGGCAACAGAGCATGCACAATGTCGGCACTAGTACAGTGTATATCCACCTTTCGCAGCAATGCAGGCTGCTATTCTCCCATGGAGACGATCGTAGAGATGCTGGATGTAGTCCTGTGGAACGGCTTGCCATGCCATTTCCAACTGGCGCCTCAGTTGGACCAGCGTTCGTGCTGGACGTGCAGACCGCGTGAGACGACGCTTCATCCAGTCCCAAACATGCTCAATGGGGGACAGATCCAGAGATCTTGCTGGCCAGGGTAGTTGACTTACACCTTCTAGAGCACGTTGGGTGGCACGGGATACATGCGGACGTGCATTGTCCTGTTGGAACAGCAAGTTCCCTTGCCGGCCTAGGAATGGTAGAACGATGGGTTCGATGACGGTTTGGATGTACCGTGCACTATTCAGTGTCCCCTCGACGATCACCAGTGGTGTACGGCCAGTGTAGGAGATCGCTCCCCACACCATGATACTGGGTGTTGGCCCTGTGTGCCTCGGTTGTATGCAGTCCTGATTGTGGCGCTCACCTGCACGGCGCCAAACACGCATACGACCATCATTGGCACCAAGGCAGATGCGACTCTCATCGCTGAAAACGACACGTCTCCATTCGTCCCTCCATTCACGCCTGTCGCGACACCACTGGAGGCGGGCTGCACGATGTTGGGGCGTGAGCGGAAGACGGCCTAACGGTGTGCGGGACCGTAGCCCAGCTTCATGGAGACGGTCGCGTATGGTCCTCGCCGATACCCCAGGAGCAACAGTGTCCCTAATTTGCTGGGAAGTGGCGGTGCGGTCCCCTACGGCACTGCGTAGGATCCTACGGTCTTGGCGTGCATCCGGTCCGGTCCCAGGACAACGGGCACGTGCACCTTCCACCGACCACTGGCGACAACATCGATGTACTGTGGAGACCTCACGCCCCACGTGTTGAGCAATTCGGCGGTACGTCCACCCGGCCTCCCGCATGCCCACTATACGCCCTCGCTCAAAGTCCGTCAACTGCACATACGGTTCGCGTCCACGCTGTCGCGGTATGCTACCAGTGTTAAAGACTGCGATGGAGCTCCGTATGCCACGGCAAACTGGCTGACACTGACGGCGGCGGTGCACAAATGCTGCGCAGCTAGCGCCATTCGACGGCCAACACCGCGGTTCCTGGTGTGTCCGCTGTGCCGTGCGTGTGATCATTGCTTGTACAGCCCTCTCGCAGTGTCCGGAGCAAGTATGGTGGGTCTGACACACCGGTGTCAATGTGTTCTTTTTTCCATTTCCAGGAGTGTATGTGGATCCGAATCCTGATCCAGTACAAAAATATCACGTGCACACCGGCCTGCTAGTGAAAATTAACGTGCATTTTTAATGTCTGTTCATGTGTTGCCAACAATCGCAATAGGTGTCGATATTTCTGGTCAAACACGCACACATCTTACCGTTGGTGAGTAAGCAATTGATACTTATGCTATATTCGTGGATGATAAAGAAGGTCGATAGGCGTGCAGTTCGATTGTCGCTCAGGCACAAAGATTTGTACCCTTACTTTAGATTGCAACACCTAGCAGGTGGTAAGAAATACCGATACGTAACATTTGATTTTACTTAGTTAACAATCTGACTACGTGTTGGGCTCGTACCTCCATCACAGAACTTCACATCATGCGCTTCATCTATAAATGTATGCACACATTGTTACTTATGAATGGAGATATACCAGACATCTCTAGTCTTTAGTTAACAGGAACGAAAGGGTCTTGAAAGGAGTCCTGGTTTATTACAAAAACTGTCGTATTTTATTTTCAAGTTTATGTTTGGTTACTGATATTGGCAAAAATTTCGGTAATTCATGACTCTTCACTGCTAGTCAGAAATATATGATTAGATTAGATTAATACTTGTTCCATAGATCATGAATACGACATTTCGTAATCATGTGGAACATGTCATTTTCATGAAAGATTTCTTTACATACCACGATTCAATTTCTTTACAACAATTTTGTACTCTCTCTCTCATTCTTTTTTATTTTTATCGCTCTCTCTCTCTCTCTCTCTCTCTCTCTCTCTCTCTCTCTCTCTCTCTCACACACACACACACACACACACACACACACACACACACTTTCTTCATTTCTTTTTATTTGTTTGTTATGCTCCACTATCGGCGAGGCACAAAAACGCCCATGAATGAGTGTTTTGGTTTTGAGTACGCATACGAAAGAAATATAAAAACAACTATGAGAGTTCCTGATTTATGATCCTTAGTTTGCAGTCAGTTGTGAGTATTATTAGTAACTACGCTCCAGTCCATAAACCTAGTTACCGAAATGCGAATAAGACGCATCACGTATTCCAGGCCGCAGCAGCCCCGTCCTTGGGACGCCAGCTATGGTTACTTCCCAGCCCGCTGTAGGATCACATCGGTTCGTCTTCTTCCCGCCGGTGCTGTAATTGAGATTTGGCACCAAGGCAAGTATGTTTGGCAACCCTGAGATCGACGAGTTACTTCCTGGTGTGTACGGAATTAAACCTTAAGTTCATATGCTTTTTCCTGTCATTTCCGCTGAATAATCTGAGTTATTATCGCTTGAGGTGTAACAAAAGAATGTAAATTTACGGTTTTCAGTCCAGGAAAGTCGTTGCACGTGGAAATCTCAACTAATCTCGTCCTTTAAATAGCAGAGTACGAGTTCTAGCCACTATTGGCCTCGTAAGAGGAAGCCAGACCATTAGCTCTTCGCTAGCCCTGTTGTGAGGTGTCGGCTTGTAAAAAAGCGTCTGTTATGGTTCGCGGTTCCAGTCTCTCTGAGTGTAACGTTTTTATGCGTTCTGTCAAAGAGCTATAAGCAGCCAGATCAAACATCGATAAGGAAATTGCAAGAAAATACTTTCGGCTCATAGTGCAATGGCGAAAAACTTACAATGCCGTACAACAGATAACTCCCTATCCGCTGCTGTCAAACAAATTTTGGGTTATCGATTTGAGCTACGTCCCTTATTTGGAACAATCTATAGCGCCCTTCCGTGCAATAAACTCTGCAGTTTGGAAGGTTCCAATGGCTTGTCCAATGAGAAAGTTGCCAGACAGGAAAAAGAGACAATGACGCTGGTATGGGATATGTCCAAGGGACAGACTTTAAATATCTCGCCAGTATCCATGACGCTCACAGTAGTTTGCTGCTGTGTTAGGAGCGCAGTGAAATAGTTCCATATTCAAGCTGATGACAACGCAGGGGAATAAGCAGAGATACGTCTACACTATAGAAACCTCCAGCAATGTCTCGAGCTGGATATGGCATTTAGTAGAATCACTGGCTGCATCTCTTTCAAACAGCGTCCCTGACTGAATGAGTATATTGATGTTAATTCTGAAAAGAGGTCCCTTCCGACGTGTAATTTTGAAAAGGATTTTTGTAAATAAATTAATAATTCAGTTTTTGGCAGAACCATGGAGAATATTACAAACCAATGTCCATTTCATTTAGTTTACCGCTGAGATGGCCATTATGACACGAGAGATTACACATCCATACCAAACCCAAAGTGGGCCACAATGTTCAGTGGATAGCTAGTACCTATGGAGATTGCTAAGGTTTCAGTGAAGATCACGAAACTTTGTATATCGGTATGTGTATTCTTGATGTCTCAAAACTCTGCATGTACCGACTGCAACGTTACGCGTATTTAGGTGAGCTAATCGGCCTGCCAGTATTGGTGCTAGTGAGATGAATTTGTTGTACGGATGAATGCTGGCCCGACCGATCCTCAGGGCCCGCCGATGTAGTTCCGGTTTCCGGCTAGATGACTGGTATGGGTGAGTACAGGTACAAGGACTAGCAGTGTACCGGAGAAACCCAGTACACGAAAATTTGACGGCTGTTGCTCGTATAGCCTTGGTGTAAGAGACAATGTTCCAAAAATGGCGGAGAGTCAGACAATCTGAAAGATGGCTCTTTGAGATTCAACAATAGATCACATCAAATATTAATGCAAGTATTAATTCATCGGCGATCCCAGAAAAACGAGGTGCGTTCTTCGACAGAACCATAATTTCAATACTTCTACAACTATAGAAGTTAATACTCCACAGTGAATAAACGTTCTCACTATGAACCTCTGAATTAACACTTTTAATCACTTCATGCGATGTCAAAAAACGATATCGCATATGATAGTATTACCCCATAGCTATAATTTTTCAAACCTACATACCTGTATCCATTTTATTTCTTGATTAATTACGGCTTTTATATCTTTTTTATTTCGCAGGTGTTTGTCAGAACATCGTATTCTCCACATTTACACAGCAAATGAGCAGAGAATCAATAACTCATATTTTGTTGTACTTGTGTAGTTATTTAGTGAACAGTTTACTATTTTTGCAGCAACTTTATTCAGATTTAGATTGAAAAAGTTGTTAAAAAACTGTTCAAAGTGATTTTCGTTTCGCGACAGATCGAACCTTACTTTCCGAACATCCCTCGTATTTGAAGACATTAGGTACAGTCCTGAGGAAATGGACATGGCTGGATATGCGGATGATAATCCTTACAGCATAATATCGCAGAACAAGAAGGATAATTGCTTGACAAAAGACGAGGTGAATGGCTCGCATATTGTGGAATTTTTGGGGCTCATATTCAAAATATATCCACACCATATAGATACCAGTGCCAACTAGGGATGGGTGATGGATGTGCATCAGGCGGCTTTACAGGATTTCGTGGATGAGGACCACAAGGGGAGTCTGCAGGGTGGTGATGCATCTCAGATTTTCGTTTCGCGACGGATCGAACCTTACTTTCCGAACATCCCTCGTATTTGAAGACATTAGGTACAGGCCTGAGGAAAATCGTATTAATTAACAGGTCCAAGAAGTTTAAACTGCACTGTAGCTGAAAGTCGACCTGTCGCACCATAACGACAAATGCTTCATCTGTGTAGATTGGGTCGGGGCACTCCCATTTTCACACTGTTCGCTCCAGAATGACTGAGATTGCACGTTGTGTGATGACTGTATACATGCATGTGTCCATATGTGGGTGTTTATGTGTGTACGCGGAATACACACATGAAACGTTTTAGTATTTGTGTGTATGAATGACTGCACAAAATTTTCGCTTCGAAATTGAATGTGGTATTATAGTGTCTATTGTGTACATGTTTCATTTGCACGCCATGTGTGCTTGTATTTGTTGTATATATGTGTGCTAAGGTATATATGTGAAGTTGTTTCTTCTTCACGCCGCGCAGGGTAGCCGTGCGGTCTGACGCTCCTTGCTACGGTTAGCGCGGTTGCCTCCGTCGGAGGTTCGAGTCCTCCCTTGGACATGGGTGTTTGTGTTGTCCTTAGCTTTAGTTAATGTAAGTTAGATTAAGTTGTGTGTGTAAGCCTAGGGACCGATGACCTCAGCAGTTTGGTCCAATTGAACTTACCACAATTTTCCCATTTTTACTTCTTCACGTGTAGCTGATAGTCTCCATGCAGTGTAAATATCAGAAATGAAAATTTACAGTAGTAGTAGAACAATGTATCTCAGCGTAAATAAGCAACTGGCTGCTGTTTGTCGTGCAGATATTGTATATAACGTTCTTCGGCCACTTTCGGAATAGTATACTGACGGAAAAAGAAATTGATACACGAAGAAACGGTTTTGCGACATTAACGAAAGATGGTTGGCATGATTCGACATCTGAATGACGATATCTACTCAGATTTTGCACCAGTCACACAAGAGTGGCACTAGAAGAATGTTCACCTGCGTCGACATAACTGAGTGTTAGTGTTGTCCTCATCATTTCATCATCATTCATGAAAGTGGCGAGATTGGGTTGAGTCAAGGTTGGGCATTTCTATGGGCGCTGATAACCGCGCAGTTGAGCGCCCACAAACCAAACACCATCATCATCATCATCTAGTAGAATGACTATTAGGGTGCAAAACATGTTTGCTTTAAATACACGCTGTAACGATCATGAGCGTTAGTTACCTTTGAGACTGGACGTGGAGAGTTGAAATTAGTCATGAATGCCTTTAAGGCGACAGAAATGTCATTAGCAACACCCCACTGAGTTTGAACGTGGTAGTGTAATAGGGCTGCGAGAAGCTGATATTCCTTCTGAGATACTGCAGAAATCCTTGGCAGAAGTGTAGTGACTGTGCATAACTGCTGTCAGCGGTTGTCACAAGAATTTACAGTTTCAAGAAGACCAGACTCTGGATGGCCACGTGGCACTGCAAGAGGGAAGACCATTGTGTTTGGGTTATGGCTCTGTTGCCTCGTACTGCATCTACACCAGCAATCTGAGCAGCAGATGGCACCTCAGTGACACAACGAACTGTTAAAAATCGGTTGCTTGAAGGACAGCTCGGAGACAGATGCCGTGTAGCGTGAATTCCATTGACTATACACCATCATCATTTGCCACTTAAGTGATGTCATGCGAGACCTCGTTAGATGGTAGGTTTTTCTGATGGGAGCTGGTTCTACCTCGGTGTCAGTGATGGCCATGTGTTGGTTGGTAAAAGACTGGTTGAGGGTCTGCAACAAACTTGTGTGCGTGGTAGACCCTTGGGACCGTCATCTACTCATGCCATGACATCGAGGTGCACAGGTACACTGGTGCCATCAGAAGATCTCTTGGAAGATTATTCTTGCGAATAAAACAGATTCTGTCTGCAAGCAAGTGATGGTCGTTTGCGTGTACAATGTAGACTTCGTGAGCGCTGTCTCGTAGAGTGCATTCGTCCAAGAAACGCTGACCCAACTCCAGTTCTTATGGTCTCGGATGCGATAAATTACAACTCTCGTTCATCTTTTGTGTTTCTGGATGTGAAGCTAACCAGTTCTCGATATGTGCAAAATGTCGTTAGATACGTTATTTTGACATTCTTGCAAATGGAATATGATGTGTTGTTCTAGCAGGGTAATATTCGCCAAAAGTCCGCCCCCCGTAGCTGAATGGTCTACATGACAGATTGTCAATCCTCTGGGCTCAAGTTCGATTCCCGGCTGGGTCGGGGAATTTCTTCCGCCCAGAGACTGGGTGTTGTGCTGTCCTCACCATCATCCTATTATCCTCATCGACTGCAGGTCGCAGAAGTGGCCTCAAATTGAAAAACCTGCACCCGGCAAATGGTCTGCCCGACGGGGGTCCTAGCCATACGATTAAATAAAATAAATAAATTCTACAACACACTTCGAGGGTAACACAACGCGCTCTGCAAGACGTGTAGCAAATTCCATGAAAAGCATGAACACCACACTTGTCTCCAATAGATCACGCATGGGATATGATGGGGCGACAAGAGACTCGTGCAACACTTCAGCCAACAATTCTCACAGAGCTACGTGAACAGGTCGATCAGGGGTAGCATAATGTATCCCAGGACGAGTATTTGCCATCTGTACGATCGGCTAGATGCACTGCTGCCCATATAAGTCACACCACATAATAATATAAGTGTGTCAGCATGTGTCGATACTCAGCAGTTCTAGAACCGCTTGTGCTATCGATCTGTATAAGTAATCATTTCATATACTCCATATACACTATTGCAACAATAAATCTTGATGGAACTGGAAACCTCTAAAAGGATGTACGAATTAGTTTTCCATTGAATTCCATACTATCCTGTATAACATATTCTTCGAACATTGAACCCTTTTGTCATTAACAAGCCTCACTGTTTTATATGAACATCCCTACAGTGCTCCATCGCCGAGTCATCTTCGTAGACTAAACTGTATGATTTGATATGTCTATTTACCTTTCTGTTGGGACCCTGTGTCGACCATAACGAACTCGTCGCTACAGACGAACTACATTTATTTTTCCAAACACTAGTGTCTTTCATGGTAGCAACAGCAGCAGCACTAAGTATCTGGTCACACAGGAGACACCACTGCTGAGCCTACAATAGCCATCACACACTAAACTTGTTTGGTTGTTACTGGTACGTTTGGCTATGCATTCTCTGAGTTTAGATCCTCTCCGACAATTATTTCAGGGTTTTGCAACTTTTAGGAACAATAGTTTACTTAGAAGTGACGCTGCCGAACATAATGGGCGTATGCACGCTGCTGCCTAGTGGTGGCGGGGTACACTTCAAATGTCGCTTGGTGCGTTCATGCGCTCTGCTGCCGAGGCGCCTTGTGGTGTATCCGATGTGGGGAACAGCACTCGCTGCAGAGTGACTTCCCTGCTGAAATTGGTTCGCGTCGCTTCAAGCGGAGTGTGGATAGGAGTATACAGAGTGGTCCTCAACAATCTGAAAAGCTTGAAAGTGTGTTGCTGAGTGAGCCACGCTGCGAAATAATGATTAAGAAAAAAATTCCGATACCTTGCGCCATTTGAGAGTTAATTAGCATTGAAATTGGCCAATCAGGCCGTTGCACACGCTAATTCAAGTGGCCTGGCTGATACAATTAGTGATAATTTTTTTCATGGCGTAGATGATCGCACAGGAGATTGCTCAGCCTTTGCCATGTGGTTCGATTCTTACTACCGTCCCATGTTCAGTTTTTGTATCAGTCTCATGTTCGGTTGTAGGAAATCAAAGAGGCAGCATGTCTGACGACACCGTCTCAGGAGGGCAGTATGAGTTTGCGCACGCAATGGCCTAATTGCCTAACTTCAACATACAATAATTAACTCGGAAATGGCGCAACGTTCTTATTATTTTCTTAACAATGGTTTCTGCCCTGCTACACCCTTAGAAGCTCTTTCGAAGGTTTCTGACCACCCTGTACATTCGCCTGATGACTCAACAAGCGACTGTTTGTTCAGTCCGATCGGATCAGGAGTTTCTGTGTTGGGTACATTATTTAGCCCTTTCAGAAACATATCCTCTAGGACTCGAAAGAAGTCCGTATGGGCTCAGTAAGCCTGCTGGGTGGCCTTATCCGAGATGTGGAGGAGGCCCAACCTACAGCTATCGAGGGTGCAAGGTGCACTCATCTTCATGTTGTGGCTCACGTCGGCACTAAAGACACGAGTTGCTTAGGTTCAGAGGCCATCTTCAGTTCGTTCAGTAGAAGTTGAGGAGACAATTGGTGTCGCTCATGGGGTGCACGCAGAGCTATATCGTGCCCAAAATTGACTATGGTCAGTTTGTTTGGAGCCGACTGGAGGGTCTCAACCAAAGGGCCGATCGGTTCTGTGATGGTCTTGGTTTCAGATTTTTAGACTTGCGTTATGGAATGGAGAATTGCAGGATTCCCCTTGATAGGTGAGGAGTGCACTTCTCAAAGGAAACAGTTACTCGACTAGTGAAAAGGAGAGCAAATGATGGGCTCCTAGGCTAGGCAGTTCTTTGAAGTACTCCAATGAAAGATCGACAATCGAAGCTGATACAACGGAATCAGTTCACATATAAGATAAAGAAATTTCGAATGACAAAACAAGCCATGAAAATTGACCCTCTTAAACCGTACTCGAAACCGAGAGCTGTATGCTACCCGAAGAAGTATGCTCAAAACTATTTAACGAGGCATAGAAAGCATGTCGAAATGACAGGTTGCTCACCATAGGAGATGGAGTGTTCATTGCAGTTGATTATAATAATGTGTCTATCAAGGTCGAAATTAGGTCTGTGAATTTATCTGGACTCGACTATCTGACCTATGTGAACACAAGATAATCATCAGATTTTTTGCCACGCACGTAATACCACCATAACAGTTGCCACAAATGGTTCAAATGGCTCTAAGCACTAGGGGACTTAACATCTGAGGTCATTAGTCCCCTGGACGTAGACCTACTCAAACCTAACTAACTTCAACAGAGAAGGACATCACCATGCCCGAGGCAGGATTCGACCCTGCGACCGTAGCAGCAGTGCGGTTCCGGACTGAAGCGGCCGGCCACAACAGTTGCAGAACCACTCAAAAGGAAGTCTACACACAGAAGCGCGGAAGTGTCGATTTCACGCAATTTTAATTGGAGGTGACTTGAACACACCGAGGATAGACTCAGACCAGAAATGATGGTGGTGCACTTTGCTCATCAAGGAAACTATTTACAAAGGACAAAAAATGAGCTTAGTGCTCATATTTTGGTAATCCATGATGTAAATAGATCGCTCGCTCATGTCTCTGCAACATAACACCAGAACATGTACACAGTATAAAGAATTTCTTTGGAGAATAAAATAAAATTAAGAGGAATTGCTACTCTATACCCATATAAACTAGTAGGCGTAATAACACCAGAACATGTACACAGCATAAAATATTACTTCAGGAATAAAACAGAGTAAGATGAACGGTAATTGTATGTACCTATAAACTACTAGGGCTGCCTTGTTCACCCTTCCCTGCAAAACCGATGTAAACGCCATTCTATTGTATCCATCCCGTTTGATGTAGTTGCAAATCACTTGCACTGGAATGTCGTTCTTTATTTCCTTCATATTTCTAAATTTTTCAATCACTCTCTGAACTCAGGAATTACTAAACTAATTCTCATTTCATAGGAACAATGAAACCGAACAAGGTCAAAACTCCACACATACTTACGTACTCCTCTCGTCCATACACAACAGAGAGTTTCGTTACATGTTTCTTTGCTTTCAACAGAGAATAGCATTCAGTAACAGCACCGAAAGAAATTTTGGAAAATTGGAAGACTAAGTGTGAATTGTTGAAGGAGTGTATAGAGGGTCTATACAAGGGTGATGTACTTGAGGACAATATTATGGAAATGGAAGAGAATGTAGATGAAGGCGAAATGGGAGATACGGTACTGCATGAAGAGTTTGACAGAGCACTGAAAGACCTGAGTCGGAACAAGGCCCCGGGAGTTGACAACATTACATTAGAACTACTGACAGCCTAGGGAGAGCCAGTCCTGACAAAACTCTACCAACTGGTGAGCAAGATGTATGAGACAGGCGAAATATCCTCAGACTTCAAGAAGAATATGATAATTCCAATCCCAAAGAAAGCAGGTGTTGACAGATGTGAAAATAACCGAACAATCAGTTTAAGAAGCCACAGCTGCAAAATACTAACGCGAATTCTTTACAGACGAATGGAAAAACTAGTAGAAGCCGACCTCGGGGAAGATCAGTTTGGATTGCGCAGAAATGTTGGAACACGTGAGGCAATACTGACTCTACGACTTATCTTAGAAAATAGATTAAGGAAAGGCAAACCTACATTTCTAGCATTTGTAGACTTACAGAAAACTTTTGACAATGTTGACTGTAATACTCTCTTTCAAATTCTAAAGGTGGCAGAGGTAAAATACAGGGAGCGGAAGGCTATTTACAATTTGTACAGAAACCAGATGGCAGTTATAAGAGTCGAGGGGTATGAAAGGGAAGCAGCGGTTGGGAAGGGAGTGAGACAGGGTTATAGCCTGTCCCCGATGTTATTCAATCCGTATATTGAGCAAGCAGTAAAGGAAACAAAAGAAAAATTCGGAGTAGGTATTAAAGTCCACGGAGAAGAAATAAAAATGTTAAGGTTCGCCAATGACATTGTAATTCTGTCAGAGACAGCAAAGGACTTGGAAGAGCAGTTGAACGGAATGGACAGTGTCTTGAAAGGAGGATATAAGATGAACATCAACAAAAGCAAAACGAGGATAATGGAATGCAGTCGAAGTAAGACGGTTGATGCTGAGGGAATTAGATTAGGAAATGAGACACTTAAAGTAGTAAAGGAGTTTTGCTATTTGGGGAGCAAAATAACTGATGATGGTCGAAGTAGAGAGGATATAAAATGTAGACTGGCAATGGCAAGGAAAGCGTTTCTGAAGAAGAGAAACTTGTTAACATCGAGTATAGATTTAAGTGTCAGGAAGTCGTTTCTGAAAGTATTTGTACGGAGTGTAGCCATGTATGGAAGTGAAACATGGACGATAAATAGTTTAGACAAGAAGAGAATAGAAGCTTTCGAAATGTATTGCTACAGAAGAATGCTGAAGATTAGATGGGTGGATCACATAACTAATGAGGAGGTATTGAATAGAATTGGGGAGAAGAGGAGTTTGTGGCATAACTTGACAAGAAGACGGGACCGGTTGGTAGGACATGTTCTGAGGCATCAAGGGATCACATATTTAGCATTGGAAGGCAGCGTGGAGGGTAAAAATCGTAGAGGGAGACCAAGAGATGAATACACAAAGCAGATTCAGAAGGATGTAGGGGAGGACGACGGTTCAGTCCCGCGTCCGGCCATCCAGATTTCGGTTTTCCGTGATTTTCCTAAACCCCTCCAAGCAAATGCCGGGATGGTTCCTTTCAAAGGGCACCGCCGACTTCCTTCCCCGTCCTTCCCTAATCCGATGAGACCGATGTCCTCGCTGTCTGGTCTCCTTCCCCCCAACAATCAACCAACCAGAAGGATGTAGTTTGCAGTAAGTACTGGGAGATGAAGAAGCTTGCACAGGATAGAGTAGCATGGAGAGCTGCATCAAACCAGTCTCAGGACTGAAGACCACAGCAACAACAATAAGTGTGAATTTCTCTGGTACAAAGAGAGAGGCTGTAACTAGGTTTCTAGTAAATTTAAATCTTTCTTTCACCTCGTAACTTACAAGATCCATACTTCCAGAATGAAATTTTCACTCTGCAGCGGAATTTGCGCTGATATGCAACTTCCTGGCAGATTAAAACTGTGTGCCGGATTGAGACTCGACCTCGGGATCTTAGCCTTTCACTGGCAAGTGCTCTACCGGTCTCGATCCGGCATACAGTTTCGATCTGCCAGGAAGTTTCAACATCCATATTTGTTTTGACTCCTGCAGTAGATTATCCGTCTTCAGTTCTCGCTCTTTTATAATATTCGTGCAAATCTATTGTTTTTTCAGTCACACCTTCCCTAATGTTTGTAATTTTATGCTCAAAACCTGTCAGCTGATTTTGTGAGTAAGTTGGGTCATTATCCCTTTTCTGTAGCTTCAATACAAAATTTCGAAATAGATCATAACTCTCCCAAAAAAAAAAGGAAGCCGAGAGCCATAAAAAGAACCGTTCCCCTTCAAAGCGATTGGTCATATCATTCACGCACTTGACAATATCTTCCCTATATTCGAATCCGGTATTGACTCACATTCACTGCAAATTCCAAAGAGTAGAAATTCAATGTGACAGTCGTTTTCGTACTATTTCATCGAAAATTGCTACAATGTCACTGAATTTTGGTGAAAAACATTCGCCCATTTTGATTAATCGAAATGACTGTGAGCAAAATGAGATTCACATAGTGGTCCAACAATGCATGTACGGTTGATTAGAGAACTTTCCTTTTACACGACCTTCACACCGTGTGACGAACCATTCATGACTGAAACACGATCTTATATTTGTGCTATTAGTTTGTGTGAACACTTCTTCAAACCGCGCGGGGTAACGTCGTGGTCTAGGTCGTCCTGTCACGGTTCGCGTGGCTCCTCCCGTCGGAGGTACGAGTCCTCCCTCGGGCATGGGTGTGTGTGTTGTCTTAGCGTAAGTTAGCTTAAGTAAGATTGAGTAGTGTGTAAGCTTAGGGACCGATGACTTCAGCAGTTTGGTACCATAAGATCTTACCCGATAATTAATTAATTAACTTGTTCAAAATTGATTTATCTGTTCTACGATGTACGTTGCCAAAATCTGGGCATCATGCTCCTGGTGCTAGATCTTCATAACAGTTTTCAACTGGTGTTGCACTAATTATGTCTGCATATATTAATACCATCAGGAAAATGCAGTCTATGTTACTGGTTTCGTCAGTTCCTTCAGCCAAAAACTCCGGACTCTTAATTTCCTTTCAGACTTCCTCTTGGAAGCGTTCATTCTGGATGGTTTTAGAAGTGCCATTGGAAACTGTTTCTTTTGCTGAATGCGACATTAATACCAGCCCCAAACCTAATTCAGCGCTAAAATTTATCAAGGCAGGAAAAACGACAAGAGTGGGAAATAATTAAGTCTCATCGTGTCACCTGAGGGCAAGTTCCAAAGCACTACAAAATCGAATGCAATTAACAGTTGGATTTTGTACTTACTTATTATTGGTAACTTTTTGGCTGTGAAATGTCACAGACTTTCTCTACCACAGTCTTCTTTCTTTCAGTCTGTCTCTGTAGCCCAACATTTATCTTTCCATTTCCCCTTTGGGCTACTATTAGTTTCCTAACAATGAACTCAAAGTCCATCCCTCACTGCAACAAGTTATTACTGGCAATATAATTTGGACAAAAGCTGTTATCTTGAGCTCGACCGACATCCTGGACTTCAGAACTGAAGAGTATATTCCATAAGCTTGCCAGCCTAATTTATACGCAGAAATATTTCTGGTTTTAGGTCTCCTTTTACATTTAGCAGCTGACCCTGACGGACATATTCTGTGTCATTTTGCAATTGTGTACTGCCAAGAGATGTATTTCCTTCCGGTAATCAGTTCATTCAGCATGATCTTGGCTTTATAATAGTTCATTATTGGGACAACTCCATGCAGACTGACGCAAGTTCACTAACCTGTATTTGAAGTTCTTCTATCCTATTTGCAAATAGTAGAATATCGTTTGCGAATCTCAGGTTATTTAAAGTCTTAATTTGAATTCTCTTTGTTTCCAAATCTAATTTAGGCATTGCTATTTCGAAGACTGCTGAAAATAGTTTCAAGATCCAGTGTCATCTTGTTTTATCGCCCTTTTCGATGGGAAATTCATTGGTTTCTTCAACTACATTCACAAACGCTATGGAGGTTATTTATATTTTTTATAAGAACTTAACGCAAGTGTGCTCTATTCCTTACTCTGCTAAGGCCACAAACACCGCTGGGTTAGTCATCGAACTGAATTCCTTTTCAAAATCTATGAAGGCAAGGAAAAGCGGTAGACGGTATTCATTTGTTCCACTAATTGTCTCGCGTACAGTGAGGATATGGTCGATTGTATTTTTTGTATCCCACCTGGGAGGCGGCGCGTGGTTAGGAACGGGAAAAGGTAATGCAAGTCGGTACTGCAAGAACGTGGTTTACTGCTGCAAAAACAAGGTGATAAACGATTACATAACTTTATACGTAGGTACGATGCTGAAGCGAAGTGTCCTGGCTGGCTGCACCTGATCAAATGGGCTGAAGCAGTCGCGGAGCTCGTAGACCTCAACAGCACCTGCTAGAGGGCGCTCTCGTCGGTGTCTCGTAGTAGTGTCAACCTATCAGAGCGCACCTACGTTGTGGCATCGTAGCTATCGATACCACAGTATCAAACCCTGTGCTGAACACGGCTCGCTGAATTAGCTGGGTCGGGTCAAGCATAGTGCTCAATTCAGTAGTCAAAATTCTCGAAAAAACTTGGTACAATAAGGGCGGGAGACTGATAGGGCGATAGCTCCTTAAATCTTAATTACCACCTTTCTTATTTAGTAGGATTATTTTCGCTTTATTCCGATCTCTTGGTAATTTTCCACTGTGCAGACAGTTTGGAAATATTTTAGGTAAATGATTTATAGATTGGTCATCCATCATCTTTAAAATATCGACTTACAGTTTGTCGCTTCCTGAGCGGATCCTTTTTTCATCTTTCTCTTAGTACGTTTTTCTGGGACTTGGGAAACAGAGGCATCCAATTAGTCTAGGATTAACATATCATGGTTGACTCTATTGTATAGGTTAATATAAAAATTCTCAACGTATTCGAGTATTTCTCTCTTATCTGTGATTCGGCATAGGTCTGAGTCTTATGCTATTAGTTGGTTCTTTCCGATCATAAGCTTGCGCTTGGCCATCTTTATACTACATATATTTTCAAGACGGCTTTAGCTTATCTTCTTCATACTTCTTGATGGCATCTTTCATGCTCTTTCTCAGAGCTTTGCACAGTTCTGCACATTTTATCTACTCTTTATCTTTTACTACTTTCAGTTTCCTTCTATTGTACAAGTTAATTATTATCTTATTTGTCAGTTTCTTTGGCTGGCTTTGAGATTTTCACAAACCACCCATTTCTTCAGCTGTTGTGATTAGTATCTTTTTTGCTGCTTCTGCTTCATATTGTTTTAATTTTCTCTTAATTCATTCTTGAAACTCCTCTTTCCATGCTTCGTGATTTTGAAAATTTAAAATTTTTCCTTTTGCTTTTAATTAGTTTCAGTATTTCATATTTTCTATTCATTTCAAATATTACTCTTATTTGTTGATCATCACTGTTTGCATTGACCTGTTCAGCAAAGAGAGACCTTTATCGTTTTCAGGCCTGTTGGTAAGAATGAAGCCGATTTCATTTTGGATCCCTCCATGTCCATTTGCGACTAGAATGTTTCTCGAAGAACGTATTCGTAATAGGTGTTTTTACACATTCCGCAAATTGAACCAGTCACTCACCTCTGTGATTTCTTTCATGTATTCCATATTTGTCAACAACTGAATCACTTTTCTTGTACGTTCCAGCCTTGACATTAAAGTCATCAATTATAAAATGTATAACAGCTTGTAACGGAACTGAAATGATGGTGGGCTGACAGTAATTTGGAGCCCGCACGTCGGAAACGGGCGCGCTGGTGTGAGACTGCCAGGGAGTGCACCCTGATGCCATCTATTGGCGAAACTGGGAATTAGCGCTGCCTGTCAGACAATGCACTAAGCTCTCGGAGTCAAATGTATTCTTTTTCTTGGTAATTATAAGTTATTACTGTATGATTTAATGTTATAAGGCGCTAGCAGTAAATTATTATGACTGGTATGAACTCCAGGGTAATAAATATAAATATTCTTAAATACTAAATGATTTCGGTGAAAAGGTGGTAGGGGAACGCTCCCACTCTTGGTGATACGAGCGTAGCTGGAGGTAGCTGGAGACACAGGGACTGAACAATGGATTGGCCTGGGGAGCGTTGACGTGACCGGACGTGCGTAACTGTGCTCACGCAAAAGTGATTGTGCAACAGCGAAGAGGCGAATATCGTTGCTGTTTGTGGAGTGGAACGCGACGAATGGTTGTCGAAGCCGTCTCTATGCCACTGGTGCTGACTGTAAGAGTTCCTGCGCCCAGATTTTATGACGGACGTGCAGTAGCTTATACGAGTGCTACAGCTCGTAGTTCCAGTCGCCATTAAGGGCATGAGGCGTGAAGAGCTGCGTTAGCCACATGCATCTCACCACCAGCACCGACACGTCTACCCAAGGCAAGACTGCTTGCAATTGTTAAGTCGAACTTTGTATACATGTAAAAGGAGAATACCAGTTTTCTTTTATGCAAGTGCAGAGGACAGAATATAGTAATGAGTAAAATTACGACGCATGTTATTCATTGTAAAGTGTAGTAACCTCGAATATAGTGTAGTGAAATCAGACTGAGGCCACCATCGCCTCTTTCATTTACAATTCTTTTGGTTGTAGAATACTTTAGCGTATAAGAATGTTGAAAAGAGCAATGGTCACACCAGAATGAGTCGCCTATTTATAGTTACTTAAATTTTCTGAGTAACCTTTCAAGTAAAGTTACTTAACTAATTCTATATCAATCGTCCAAAGAGTAATATCCAAAATCATTAAATAAGTTGAAGGATAGAATTTTGTTAACCTAAGTTGCATAAGTTGTCTTAGTGGTAATTACCAAGCCAACTCACAGAAATTGAGAGAGTATTTGCTTTGTAGAATCACCTAGAATGATCAGAAATAGTAATATTCAGAATTAAGTTTAAATTCAACTCAAGCCGTTTCACTTTGAAACGAGCCAAAAAATTGATTTATTCTTTTGCTCCTTCAGAGCTGGCGACCGTAGTTATAAGTAATTTCAGGAGGATTCGACGGTAAGTCTGCTGCTCTCGTCGTGCTGATAGGATTATCCACTGCTGCTAGCAGTGGTGATTGGATACATAAGCTCACTACCAAGTTAAGTGGGTCAGGTAGGCAGTGTTACCGTGTGAACTGTAGGGCACTGTAGGCCGTGGATCGAACCCGTTCAATCATCACAGCTCTTTGGGAAATAGTCCGGTTAGGAGTGTACTAATCATTAGGTAAATACTGGCGAGTAACGGTCAAAAATGTATACGCAAGTGAATTTAGCAAGGTCCATGTAGCACCTAGTTAAAGTGGTGCAATGGCGAGGGTAGGAGTGGAGTAAAAGTGAGCTGAGCTTGTGGCAGCTGTGCTGTCTTCAAAGATTAATAACGTGAATTCACTACTACCTCTTACCATTAGGGCTGAGCTATTTACGGTTAAAATACGTAGCAGTAAGCGCAAAGGCGTGACAGCTACAAGTCCGTATTGGCTTTATACATACGGAAGTAGGAAGCGGGTCATTCCGTCAGTGGAGGGGTTAAAACAACCGAGTCAGTTGAGAACATACCCCATTTACTGATGGAAAGATTCGGCGGTTCGGTCGCAAGCTGTCTCGACCTTTTCCATAGGTTTGTTTCAGGCACTCATAGAAGGATCCTCTCATCTCATCCGAGTGACTAGAAGTAGATTCATATGCATGAACTAATTGTATTTTATACCTTTCTGATATTTTGATAACCAAAAGTGGACTTCTGCCTGAAGTTACTTCTAATACTGCTGTGTTGTGTACTTTGCCGGGCGGGATTAGCCGAGCGGTCTGGGGCGCTGCAGTCATGGACTGTGCGGCTGGCCCCGGTGGAGGTTCGAGTCCTCCCCCGGGCATGGCTGTGTGTCTTTATCCTTAGGATAATTTAGTTTTGTTTACCAAAAACCTGACGCCATATAGTTTTCCATTTCGTTCATCATAGTAATAGAAGAGATATCCCGAATTCAGTCGAAGGCAGTTTTCACCTTTATAGCGTACTTCACTTAAGTAAACAATGCTTCAATAAAGTTTTCCTAATTCCTCTTCTATTTCTGTCATTCTGTCCTCTCCCAGTAGCGAGCGATACTTATCTGTACATATTTGAAAGCTCTGCTTCTCCCGTTTCGTATACTTAGGATTTTGTGACATAAAAGCAGCTGCTACCCGGAGATCCTAATGTGGAGCTAATTTAACTCCGGAATATTTTACCTTATTGTCACACATCACGACCCGCAGGTGAGAAGCATAATCGCCGGGCTTGCTTGAGAATGAACTGGCGACGTCACCACTATCTGCGGCTACTCACTGATGATACAATGATGTATAGAAACGTGTAATCGTTGAGTGACTTTAGGGGAATACATTATAACTTCGACAAAACGTCTTGTTGATGTAATGAATGGCAGTTAGCTCTAAATGTAGAAAAATGTAAGTTAATGCCTATGAGTAAAGAAACAAACACATAATACTTGACACAGTCAGATAGTTTAAACATCTGAGCGTAAATTTCCATGGTGGTATGAAATGGAATGAGCATTTAAGGATTTTAGTTGGGGATGCGAATGGTCGACGTCAACTTATTGGGAGAATTTTAGGAAAGCGGGGTTCATCTGTAAATGAGACCGAACGTAGGAGACTAGTGCTACTTATTTTTGACTACTGTTAGAGTGTCTGGGATCCCTGTCAGGTCATGTTAAAGGAATACATTGGTACAATTCAGAGGCGGACTGTCAAATTAGTTACCGGTAAGTTCGAACAACAGGGAAATATTAGGGAGATACTTCGGGAGCTCAAATGGGAATCCCTCCTAGTAAGAACCGATATTTTAGGGTAACTGCAGAAAGATTCTTCTCCCGACAACGAACATTTCGCGTAAGGACCACGAAGATAAGACAAATGGGGACACGTATGGAGGCATATAGACAGTCGTTTTTCCTTCCCTATGTTTGCGAGTAGAACATGAAATAAGATGACTGGTAGTGTCACAAGGTACCCACCACCACGCACCTTACGATGGCTTGCGCATTATGAATTTACTCATTTGTATGTTAAAATTTGCCCCGTTTATTTTTGTGAAACTTTCTTCTTCAAGTCATAAACAACATTATTTGACTAAGTCATCCTTTTCAAGAGCCTTCGAATGTTATTAAAAAATTTATTACGGTGTATTTACGCTTTAACTTTATTCCGCCTCCGTAGCGTAGCGGTAGCGTTACCGACAACCACGCACGGTGCTCGGGTTCGATTCCAGGCAAGGGAGTGGGTGCTGCGTGTCCTTCATCGTCATTTTGGACTTAATTTTGCTCACACACCTAGGTTCACGCTGTTAGCGGACATTGTCAGTGCAGTTGAAAAGGTTGCTGCGCGGCTACCACCTGAAGCAGCTGAAGAAGGACGCCGGGAAACCTGCCGTGCTCTGACGAGAACTAAACCGATCGAGTCGAGTATTACCAGCAGGGAGAGGGCAGCCATTCCAGACCTGAGACAGAGCTCTGAGATTGTTGTCTTACTGGCTGACAAAGGCAATGCTACGGTTGTTCTTTCCCATAAGGACTACATTGAGAAGATGCAGAGCCTGCTAAAGGACGAATCTTACAGGAAGATCAACGCGGACCCCACTAGAAGGTGGAGAACAATACTAGAGCTCTTCTCTAGGACGCAGATTTAGCAGAGGATGTTGTCAAGGAATTGACACTTCAAGGGCCTTTACCGCCAAGACTTCATGGACTCCCTAAAGGCAACTAAGAGGAGGAGCTTTTACGCCCAATTGTCAGCAACATTAGGGCTCCTACATATTTGCTGGCCAAATACCTGACAGAATTACTAAGCCCTTATGTGGGTAAATGCCCTCATCACGTTCGTAATTCTGTGGATTTAGTAAAACGTCTCGACAACTTTAAGCTCAAAGACTCAGATATCCTGTTGAGTTTTGACGTTGTTTAATTATTCACCAGGGTGACTTCGAGAGTCAGTTGAGCTTATTGACGAGAAGACGACCGACCTTTTCAAGCACGTTCTGACCTCCACGTATTTTCTGTTTAATGGAAAATACTATGAACAAACAGAAGCAGTCGCAATGTGGAGCCCACTCTCGCCTGTGGTCGCGAATTGCTATATGGAGTACTTCGAGAAGGAAGCTTTGGCGTCATCCAAATGGAAATCTACTTGTTTTCTACTTTATGTGGATGACACGTTCGTGATCTGGACCCATGGAAGGAACAAGCTCCTAGACTTCCTTACACACCTGAACTCCATAAAGCCGAACATCAGAGTTACTACGGAGTCCGAAGCAGAAGGAAGATTACAATTCCAGGACGTCATGGTCAAAAGAGGAGCAGATGGCACCCTGGGCCACGAGGTATACAGGAAGAAAACGCACACCGACCTGTATTTGCAAGCGGACAGCTGCCACCACCCTGCGCAGAGGAATAGAGTGCTAAAAACGATGGTACACAGGGCGCGCACCATCTCTGACGCAGAGAGTCTGCCCCAAGAGCTGGAACACCTCAAAACTGTATTCTGGAAAAACCGGTACTCGGAATGGCAGATCAGACGCGCTCTCCGCCCCACCTCTACAGTACAGCGTGTGGAGACGGAAGAAGTCACGGAGAAAGAGATAGCCACTGCCTATACAGGGTGTTACAAAAAGGTACGCCCAAACGTTCAGAAAACATTCCTCACACACAAAGAAAGAAAATATGTTATGTGGAAATGTGTCCCGAAACGCTTACTTTCCATTTTAGAGCTCATTTTATTACTTCTCTTCAAATCACATTAATCATGGAATGGAAACACACAGCAACAGAACGTACCTGCGTGACTTCAAACACTTTGTTACAGGAAATGTTCAAAATGTCCTCCGTTAGCGAGGATACATGCATCCACCCTCCGTCGTATGGAATCCCTGATGCGCTGATGCAGCCCTGGAGAATGGCATATTGTATCACAGCCGTCCACAAAACGAGCACGAAGAGTCTCTACATTTGGTACCGGGGTTGCGTAGACAAGAGCTTTCAAATGCCCCCATAAATGAAAGTCAAAAGGGTTGAGGTCAGGAGAGCGTGTAGGCCAAGAATTAGTCCACCTCTACCACTCCATCGGTCACCGAATCTGTTGTAGAGAAGCATACGAACACTTCTACTGAAATGTGCAGGAGCTCCATCGTGCACGAACCACATGTTGTGTCGTATTTGTAAAGGCACATGTTATAGCAGCACAGGTAGAGTATCCCGTATGAAATCATGGTAACTTGCTCCATTGAGCGTAGGTGGAAGAACATGGGGCCCAATCAAGACATCACCAACAATGCCTGCCCAAACGTTCACAAAAAATCTGTGTTGATGACGTGATTGCAAAATTGCGTGCGGATTCTCGTCAGCCCACACATGTTGATTGTGAAAATATACAATTTGATCACGTTGGAACGAAGCCTCATCCGTAAAGAGAACATTTGCACTGAAATGAGGATTGACACATTGTTGGATGAACCATTCGCAGAAGTGTACCCGTGGAGGCCAATCAGCTGCTGATAGTGCCTGCACACGCTGTACATGGAACGGAAACAACTGGTTCTCCTGTAGCACTCTCCATACAGTGACGTGGTCAACGTTACCTTGTACAGCAGCAACTTCTCTGACGCTGACATTAGGGTTATCGTCAACTGCACGAAGAATTGCCTCGTCCATTGCAGGTGTCCTCGTCGTTCTAGGTCTTCCCCAGTCGCGAGTCATAGGCTGGAATGTTCCGTGCTCCCTAAGACGCCGATCAATTGCTTCGAACGTTTTCCTGTCGGGACACCTTCGTTCTGGAAATGTTTCTCGATACAAACGTACCGCGCCTCGGCTATTGCCCCGTGCTAATCCATACATCAAATGGGGATCTGCCAACTCCGCATTTGTAAACATTGCACTAACTGCAAAATCACGTTCGTGATGAACACTAACCTGTTGATGCTACGTACTGATGTGCTTGATGCTAGTACTGTAGAGCAATGAGTCGCACGTCAACACAAGCACCGAAGTCAACATTACCTTCCTTCAATTGGGCTAACTGGCGGTGAATCGAGGAAGTACAGTACATGCTGACGAAACTAAAATGAGTTCTGACATGGAAATTAAGCTTTTCCGGACACATGTCCTCATAACATCTTTTCTTTATTTGTGTGTGAGGAATGTTTTCTGAAAGTTTGGCAGTACCTTTTTGTACCACCATGTATACCATATACTGGCGCACTATCGGGGAAAATTGGTCGAATGTTGAGGAAACACCGAGTAGGAACAGTCTTTTGCCCACCAAATAAAATGCGAGCATTGTTGGGAAGTGTCAAAGACGATCTCGGTTTGCGGAAGGGCGGCATGTACCAGATTCCGTGTCAATGTGGGAAGACTTATACTGGACAGGCACTGCGCACCATCTAAGATCGTTGGCGAGAACATCAAAGGCACACTTGATTTGGGTACCCCAACAAGCCGGCGGACGTAGAGCACTGTTTCTCCGAAAATCACGAAATGGACCAGCAACATACCAGGGTCCTGGCACAGACAACTAAATAATGGGTCAGCGTCGTTAGAGAGGCTATCGAAAGACGTACCAGGGACGGACTCATCAACCGAAAATGCGGCTGCAATCTCAGCAGGACATGGGAACCAGCATTGAGTCTAATTAAAAATACGCTCGGCAAAGGAAACGAACGGGCGACTAGGGCGGACGAGGTAATTACACCGACACCACCACAGACGCCGATGCCAGCGTCTCACCGACCGGTGACGCGCGGGCGCGGACCGCGGAGAGAACGCCTCGTGAGGGGAGGGGATTTAAGACGGCCACCCGCCCTCTGGAGCCCAGTTCACACGCACGGTCGCTAAGATGTGCAGCCGCGAGAAGGACGCACCTGCTCCTGCTAGCGACGCGAAGGGTGTGGCAGATGGTCATCCGGCCGCGCTTGCGCCGTCGGCGGCCCCATCTGGCCCCCAGTTACGACGACCAGTGCTATGGCTATGGATTTGATGGACACAGCTACGGAAACCTTGAAGACAGCGCCGTCTGCTCCGCTCCCCGATTCTGAAGATGAGAGCTCCACCGCGCCTCAGCCACTCGGACGAAGCGGGAAAAATAAGAGGAGGGCAACAGCCGCGACGTCCGCTGTTCGCAGCTCGCCGATCGAGAAGAGGAGCAAGCAAGATTTCGCCCCTGCCGCCGACGGTTTTGTCCCGGCCCGGCGAACTGCAAGACGCATGCAGTCATCGACGACGCTTCCAACTGCCGTCGCCAGCTCATTCGACGCGCTCGCTGACGCGCAGGAACAGCTGCCGCGCGATCCTGCGCCGAGAAAGATTCCCATCTACCGCCGGTGGTCCTCCAGTTTCGGCCGCCATATGGGGAACTGCAGAAGTTGTTGCACAGCTGGACAACGGCCGTGTACACCTTGAAGCCTGCCGGGCGTGGCCTGTGCAGGGTCACACTTCGCACAGCTGACGATTATCGCCGGGTCACTCAGGAGGCGTCTGAGCATGGTATACCATTCTATACCCACGCTTCCGCACCTGACAAGGTCTTGAAGATTGCAATACGCGACCTTCCGTTTAACATGGAAACCGATCACCTGCATCGTGAACTCGCTAACCTGGGCTTCTACATTCCGGCAGTCGTGAAGATGAAGTCGCCTAAGTCACGCGATGATATGCCACTCTTCCTGGTCGTCTGCTCTGACACCGTGGAGAACCGCAAGGTCTACCAATTGACGCGGGTCGCCGACGTCCCGGTTCGGACCGAAGATCTTCGCTCCAGGAGAGGCCCAGTGCAGTACTTTCGCTGCCAGGGGATAAATCACGTCGCGCGCCACTGCTCTATTCCGGACAGATGTGCACACGTGGCCAGTTACCGTGGGCGTGAGATGTGGAAGCTTGCCATCGCTCGCCAACATGGCCAAACACCAGCGCCACGTCCGAGGAAGCCAGCAACGAGACGGCCCGGCGTCTCTTTCGCGGCGGGAGCATCAGGGGCGCCCCCTCCGCCGTCCCGACAGCGCCGGCCGCTCCTGCTCCCGCCGCACCCGATGCCGTGCCGACACCTGAGGCTCCTGCGCCTCCACCACAGCTGCTAGTGGCGGAACCGAGAGCTGCTTCTCCCGAGACGTCGGCCGGACCGCGCCCCGCCAAACGCCGGCGCGGCGGTCGACGCCCAGTGGGTACCCAGCGCTCAGCACCGTCAGTCGAGCAGCCCCAGGTGGACTCTCACAGCGAAGCAGCCACGCCTCCGCCTTCCAGCGACGGGGCCGCGCCTGGTGCCTCCACCGCCGACCTGGCCAACCTCGTCGCGCAGCTCACTGCCCTGGTGACCAGTGCCACGAAGTTGACCGAGGTCCTGTCGCAGCAACTCACCGCTGCAGTGCCGATGGCCTCTCCGGCCCCGACCGCTGTCAACCCTCACCAGCTGCACCATGGGAAGCGTTAGAGGGCTCACGGTCGTCGCGTGGAATGCCAACGGTGTCCGCACCCGAGCCGGCGAACTTCGCCAATTTCTTCGAGACGAAGCCGTCGACGTATGCCTTATCAACGAAACCCACCTGAAGCCTGGGTCCGACGTCAGGGCGGCAAACTACTCCAGCTACCGCACCGATCGACTGACGGCGGGTGGTGGGACAGCCGTTTACGTCCGCAATGGCATTCGTCATCACGTGATACAACTTCGACCACTGGCAACGCTGGAGGCCACTGGTGTCGTCGCTCATACCTCGGCGGGCGCCATCACGTTCGTCGCTGCCTATCGACCGCCGTCCCGTCCACTGGACCCTGCTGACATCGATGCTCTGCTCTCCTTGAGGCGGCAGGTGTTCGTCGCCGGGGACTTCAATAGTAAACATGTCACCTGGCACTCCAGAATCCTCAATGCTGCTGGAAGCTGCCTGCTCAGGATAGCAGAACGTCACCATGCGCTTGTGGTGGGGCCGTACGACCCGACTATCTTCCCTGCCCGTGGCCTCCCGGATATAACCGACATCGCGGTCGTCAAGGGCATCCCTCATCAGATAACTGCCACTACGAGGACGGCGCTGTCTTCTCATCATGTCCCAGTGGTTTTCGATATAAACCTGGACGCCTTATAACAGCCCAGGGGAGACATCTCAGTTGCTGGCATCGACTGGGACAGGTTTCAAGCAGCCGTCACGGACTCACTCGTCGCCGCGCCGCCCCCTGCGGACGCTGGAGCGGACGCAGCATTTCTGCACTTCGCGGCAACCACGATCGACGCCGCCAAAATAGCAACGCCGCCCCGACCACGCGCTCCGCCTGACTACTCCCGACAGCTGCCGCCGGACATCCTTGCGGCCATAACTGAGAAGAACTGGGTCTACCGGGAGTGGCAGAGGACAAGAAATGCCGACACCAAGCGCCTCCTCAACAGGATGCGTCGGGACATCCGGGCCGCCATTGACAACCATCGCCATCGCGACTGGAATAACAAGGTCGCCACCCTCTGCCTTGACGACGTCACGGCATGGCGCACGACGAAGAGTTTGCTACGCCGCACGCAACGTATCCCTCCGCTGATAGTCCATGGTCAGGCTCTCTGCGGACCAGCTGCGAAGGCTGATGCCCTCGCAGACGTCTTTGAGGCTGCGTTTACGCCGATAGAAGACCCGACCGACGCTGTCCATGACGACCTGGTTGCTGACCGGCTACCGCGCTACTTGGAGGCACGATGACGTCATTGAAGAGACGACGGCGGAAGAGGTGTCGTCCATCCTGCGTGCCCTGACCCCAGGGAAGCTACGGGCCCAGACGAAGTTTTGCAACGCCATTCTCAAGAAGATACCCCCGGTGGCAGTTACGCATCTCGCCGACGTCTTTAATGAAATCCTCCGGTCCTGCAGTTTTCCTCAGTCCTGGAAGCATGCAGAGATCGTGGCGATTCCGAAGATAGGGAAGGATCTGCGCCAGCCCGCGAACTACAGGCCTATTAGTTGACTGCCGGCCGTCTCCAAGGTCTTTGAAAGGGTTTGCATCAGACGACTGCAGCGCCACGCTGACGAGGAAGGCCTCCTGCCCGAAGAGCAGTTCGGCTTTGGCAGGGGCCACTCGGCAGTTCACCAACTCTTTCGGCTAGTGGAAGATGCGTTCGTCGCCCTCGAGCAGCGCGAGTTCTTCGGCGCGGTGTTCCTGGACGTTTCGCGTGCTTTCGACAGTGTGTGGCACCGCGGCCTCTTATTCAAACTTTTTGAACTTGGGGTACCGGCGTCGCACGTCCGTCTCATCCGTTCCTAACTTGAAGATCGGGCCTTCCATGTGCGGGCCGCGCATGGCTTGTCCTCCGTCCGCCGCATCAACGCCGGTGTACCGCAGGGCTCGGTCTTGGGGCCACTCCTGTACTCGCTGTACACTTCTGATGCGCCGAAGATCGACCGTGTGTGGCTCGCCCTTTACGCGGATGACACGGCTCTATATACGAGGAGCCTCAATGCCACCGTCATGCGCCGCCGTCTGCAGCTCGCCGTTGACACCCTGGCAGCCTGGGCAGTCAAGTGGCGTCTACAATTCAATGGTGCCAAGACCCAGTTCCTGATCGTCACCAGGCGACTCGTTCCTGCAGGTCTGCAACCGCTCACCGTCGGTGAAAGCCCTGTCCCGTGGCGTCCAACGGCGCATTACCTCGGCGTCACCATCGACCGCCGACTCACGTGGGTTCCGCACATCCGCGAAGTGAAGACCAAAGTGCGGAACAGGCTCCGCATACTCTACCCGGTGCTGAACCCCGGTTCCCAACTACCACCACGGCTGGGCATGACTCTGTACAAGGCGCTGCTCCACCCTGTACTCCAATACGCCGCCGTCGTCTGGGGGAACGCCGACGACACCAACCTGAAGAAGCTGGAGACACTGCAGAATCGCATACTTAGGCTGGCCTTACACCTGCCTTACGATTTCCCCACCGCTCATCTTCAAGACGTACCTCTGCTCCGTGACCTCTTCCAGACGACCGCCCTCACCTTTTACGAACGTGCTGGCCGGTCGCACAACGCCCAAATCCGGACGCTGGGCCGAAAACTGCCGCGTAGCGTCACCACCCGATTGCCACACCTGCTCGCTGCCTCGCTGCAGAACTGTGCTGAGGAGACACCCAAGAAGACAATTTACACGTGAGGACGCATTGCATCGGCATGCATGGGAGGCAAAGCAATAACTGCTGCCAACTCCGTCACACATCGGAGGACAAGTTATCTCCGTGAAGATCCACGCGAGGAGCTCAGTTCGTCAGCGCACCTGACGATGGCAACATGTCTGATCGCCGAAATGGACCGGCAGTACACCCGTGGACTGTTCGAGCAGGAAATACGCCGGGATAAACAGAAGAATCACAACTTTATTCCTGTTCGTACAATAACGTACTTGTGTTCTTACAAGAGTGTTAATGTAAGTTAGCATATTTCACTTTACAATAGAGCACTTTAACATTCTTTCTCACTGTTCTCTCACCCCCCTCCCCTCCCTCAATGTATTTCCACTTATTTGCCGTTAATGTCGCAAACGTCCTTCGATCTCGGCAGACGCGCTAGCTGTCTTGTTTTGTAGGTGGCTCACCATTTCCCGTAGATCGGCGTGTAGCACGTAACATGACCTGACATTTTATTTGATTAGTTTTGTTTTTGGATATTAGCTATTTTATTTCACAAGTCTTGATCATGAGGGCCAGCATATTTATAATGCATACAGTGATGTGCACTGACGACATATTTCCATTGGACAGATGTCATATCAGTTCCTTATTTGGTTTTAAAATGCGAAATCTCATAAGTACTAGTTTTGTACTTTTGGTTATGTTTTACGATATACATAATGGTTCAAATGGCTCTGAGCACTATGGGACCTAACTGCTGTGGTCATCAGTCCCCTAGAACTTAGAACTACTTAAACCTAACTAACCTAAGGACATCACACACATCGCTGCCCGAGGCAGGATTCGAACCTGCGACCGTAGCGGTCGCGCAGTTCCAGACTGACGTGCCTAGAACCGCTCGGCCACTCCGGCCGGCGATATACATAATATCCCCACCAGTTTGTGAGAATATAGTCTTATTATGACGCTTCATTTTGAGATGCATAATTCCGAGTTTGTAATTACTGGTATTGCAGTGCCTTCAGGTTATATATCTTTCTGAATAATACGGATTTACATCTGTTGAAGCCGTGGTAAAAGACTGAATCAAACCACGTTTCGTTGCTACTGGTTGGCTGCTAAGGATTAATTTACTTATCCCTTACCACTGCTGAAGCCATGTTCAAAATATTGTTAAAATACTTTGCCCCACTTAAAAAATAAAGTGTCTGTCGGTAAAATATTGTGAGCACTGACTTTAGATCAGAATTCTTAGTTTTGCATCATAATTTAAGTATCTCAAAAATGTTTTCCACACATTGAATGGTTCATTAAACATTAAAGAGATTCACCATAGGTCAGATTTCTGGCCTATAACGAAAGCTCTTTATGGAACTACAACCCTTACACACGAAGGATTCACTGCTTTGGACAAAAGTCCATATTTTGAAGAACGTTTGTATTAAAAAAAAAGTTTGCTGACGTTCATTTTAGGTTTGAAGTGAAACTCGAACATGGGTCAGGACATTCAACTGAGAGATCAATGCTGCTCTAAATGTAGGTATTGTCTAAGTGAACCAGCTATGCAAATAACACCTGCCGCTTTAGCTGCTTGGTAACAGATGGTCGCGTTGGAAGCGCAGCCTTAGTCACAGATCCGACACAGGACGTTAATCTAAAAACCCTTTCGTCATCTACTCAGGTCACATCGTGTAACTTTCAATGCATGAACAGAACATCGGTTCACGTTATTGTGCTTCTCCCATTTTACTATAAAAGAACTCTTAATGTTTTCTCGCATTTCACTGTTTCATTCAGACAGTACGTTAGCCACAGTTTTCCCACTTTACTTCCACAGATAATCTACTTAGCGTCCGTATTTAGATTGTGAGCATTAAGTTTAATCTCTCCAGATGTGCGAGTCATGAACAAGGAATAGTCACAAAATTTTAATTATAACCTCGAATAAATTGGTTGCGTAATTAATGTTTTATTTTTTTATTTTTTTGTATGTGTCTTCAGTCCTGGTGCAGACTGAATTCTGCACTGCACGGTACCCTAGCACGCAGGTAGAGGATTCAGGATAAAATGTTCCATCATTATTGATAAACTGAAGTACGACTGGATGAACCATTTTCTGCGTTTGAAAGGGAACAGTGTGGCAACAGTACACGTTAAGTTGGTAGATGCGTGCAGCAGAAATTTACAACCAAATTACACAGTTGTTAAACGGCGCAGACGTTTCCAGAGTAGTTCTAGAATTGTTAATGACGAAGAACGAGTTGGCATATATATCTCTGTGGAGAACTGCGAATCGCAACAGATCTGTAGGCACACGTGTTCGAAGCCCGGCATATCGTAATCGGAGTGATACTGAAAAGATTCAAAATTAATCGTGGATCGGTTTTCAGCGTGTTGTATGACATTTTGAACATGACAAAAGTGGACACCCGTTGGAGTCCACGACTGCTCACACCCATTGGAAATGACAGACCCGGGGCAGTTGCGACAGGCCTTCAATAAGTGACAGAACACATATTTTTTCTCGGTCTATTTCGGTTGAAAAATTCTGAATCTTTTGTGGAATATCATGGAATATTCTCGCTAAAGCCTCTCAAATTTCATGAACTTCCGATCGGTAGCAGCGCTATACATAACGTTCAAAATGGCATGTGTTAACGGAGGCGCGTTCCAAGGCAGATATTCATAGGTGCTTGCAGAAAGTCTACGGAAACCTGGGAGTGAACAAAAGCATGGTGAATCGTTTGGTGAGGCGTCTGTCATCAACGAAACAAGACTGTGCACTGCTGCCTGATCTCCGGCGTGCCTACAGGCCGCACAAAGCTCACTCCTGCAATGCTGGAACGTGCAGACACTTCCATTCGATGTCATCGACGGATCACAATAAGGGCGTCTTTGTTGGTAGTGATGACACCCTCGTCCACGAGCTAAGTAATCAATGGTGTGTGTCCGCTGAGTTCCTCGCTGCCTAATAGAAGACCATAAAGAGCAACGAAGGATTATCTGTGCGGAATTACGAAACATGGGTTCATCACCTCGCACCGGAAACAAATTGACAATCCATGGAGCGGCGCTACACCACCTCTCCTCAGAAGGAAATGCTCAAAGCCGTGCTCTCAGTGGTTAAAGTTATCAACGACGATCTTATGGGACTCTGGAGGGGTTATTCCGTTTGATGTCCTCCCTCGTGAATCAACAGTCAACTCTGAAGTGTACCTTGCTACTCTCAGGGAACTGAAGAAACGACTTCACCGTGTTCGCCGCCACGTAAATGGAAACGAGCTTACTCTCCTGCAAGAAAACGCAAGGCCTCACACAAGTCTGTTCACGCGAGAGGAGATCACTTCATTGGACTGTTCTTCAAAAATGGTTCAAATGGCTCTGAGCACTATGGGACTTAACTTCTGACGTCATCAGTCCCCTAGAACTTAAACCTAACTAACCTAAGTACATCACACACACCCATGCCCGAGGCAGGATTCAAACCTGCGACCGTAGTGGTGTTGCGGTTACAGAATGTAACGCCTAGAAGCGCTCGGCCACGGACTGTTCTTCCCCATCCCCCCTACATCCCGGATCTCGCTCCTTCCGACTTCCATATGTTTGGGCCAATGAATGGTTCATCCGCGGGAAGCAGTATGTGGATGATGGGGAGGTTACTGATGCAGGCATTTAGGCCCTATCAGTAGGGTTGTGTAAGGCCGACACACTGGGCGGAGATTATGTTGAAAAATAGGTTTTTGTAGCCGAAGCAGTGGTGAACAGTATGGTGTGCTGGAATCCTGAATAAAAAATACCATTTTCAGAAAGAAAAGGGAGACAGGGATAATGTTGACAATTATAGACCTATTTCTATGCCATCGGTGTTTGCTAAAGTTATCGAGAGGCTTGTATATACAAGGTTACTGCAGCATGTAAATTCACATAATTTGCTGTCAAATGTACAGTTTGGTTTTAGAAATGGCTTAACAACTGAAAATGCTATATTCTCTTTTCTCTGTGAGGTTTTGGACGGATTAAATAAAAGGTTGAGAACGTTAGGTGTTTTCTTTGATTTAACGAAGGCTTTTGACTGTGTTGACCACAAAATATTACTGCAGAAGTTGGAACATTATGGAGTAAGGGGAGTAGCTTACAATTGGTTCGCCTCCTACTTTAAGAACAGAAAGCAGAAGGTAATCCTCCGCAATATTGAGAGTGGTAATGATGTTCAGTCCCAATGGGGCACTGTTAAATGGGGCGTTCCCCAAGGGTCGGTGCTGGGGCCACTGCTGTTCCTTATTTATGTAAATGATATGCCTTCTAGTATTACAGGTGATTCAAAAATATTTCTGTTTGCTGATGACACCACCTTGGTAGTGAAGGATCTTGTGTGTAATATTGAAACATTATCAAATAATGTAGTTCATGAAGTAAGTTCGTGGCTTGTGGAAAATAATTTGATGCTAAATCACAGTAAGACTCAGTTTTTACAGTTTCTAACCCACAATTCAACAAGAACTGACATTTTAATCAGACAGAATGGGCATGTTATAAGCGAGACGGAACAGTTCAAGTTCCTAGGCGTACGGATAGATAGTAAGCTGTTGTGGAAAGCCCATGTTCAGGATCTTGTTCAGAAACTAAATGCCGCTTTATTTACCATTAGAACAGTATCTGAAATAAGTGACATTTCAACACGAAAAGTAGTATACTTCGCATATTTTCATACGCTTATGTCATATGGTATTATTTTTTGGGGTAATTCTTCTGATTCAAAAAGGGTATTTTTGGCTCAAAAACGGGCTGTTCGAGCTATGTATGGTGTAAGTTCGAAAACCTCTTGTCGACCCCTATTCAATAGTCTGGGAATTTTGACATTGCCGTCACAGTATGTATTTTCTTTAATGTCGTTTGTTGTTAGCAATATTAGCTTATTCCCAAGAGTTAGCAGCTTTCACTCAGTTAATACTAGGCAGAAATCAAATCTGCATGTGGAATGCACTTCCTTGACTCTTGTGCAGAAAGGAGTGCAGTATTCTGCTGCATCCATTTTCAATAAGCTACCACAAGAACTCAAAAATCTTAGCAGTAGCCCAAACACTTTTAAGTCTAAACTGAAGAGTTTCCTCATGGCTCACTCCTTCTATTCTGTCGAGGAGCTCCTGGAAGAGATAAAAAATTAAGCAAATTCCAGTGTTACATTCTTGATTTTCTTTATTTAAACTAACGACTTGTTTCATTTTATGTGTTTCTACAATCGTGTTATAATTTCATGTATTGACTCGTTCCATGACCATGGAGACTTCTCCTAAATGTGGTCCCACGGAACAATAAATAAATAAATAAATAAAATAAATAAAAAAATGTGTTGAATTACTTATTGAGCATTTCGTACTATGGCCCCGAGACAGAAGAGAAAGCAAGCAGCAGTTACACGTGAATGCATCATCGTCGATAATGACGAGACTGCCGTCGTGTGGTTGCAGCAGATTATGCTCGTAAGGAGAAAGCCATCACAAGAGTATACTTCGGAAATGTGATTCTTCAGTTTCTCCCTGCGTATTTGTTGATCGAACAGTCCAAGGGTGTACTGCCGGTTCATAGAGTCCAACAGGCACAATATTTCGACGATCCGACATGTCGCCATTGTCAGGAACCCTTACGAACTGAGCTCCTGACGACTACGCTCTCCTTACTGATAGGATCTTCATATTATGCTTTTATGTGAAGTATCAATACTTTGTGTTTTACCTTCGGTTATCGAGAGATATCTAGTCGCTGTGGTCTTAGCTGTTTGATAATGTCTTGACGACTTAAGGCCGGCCGAAGTGGCCGTGCGGTTAAAGGCGCTGCAGTCTGGAACCGCAAGACCGCTACGGTCGCAGGTTCGAATCCTGCCTCGGGCATGGATGTTTGTGATGTCCTTAGGTTAGTTAGGTTTAACTAGTTCTAAGTTCTAGGGGACTAATGACCTCAGCAGTTGAGTCCCATAGTGCTCAGAGCTATTTTTGACGACTTAAGATGTTTTCCTTTACTTGATTATATCATCCGGCATGTTGGTGTTTTTACCGATCAGTGCCGCTTGTGTCGATTATTCTAGTAACAGGTCAGGCCATCTTGTTCTTGGCATCCAATGTAACCGCTGACCAAGGAAGCAGATGTTTTCATTATTTGATCGTGGACAATTCTCATAAAAAGAACGCGCTGTTTCCTTGAGTCTTTCTTTGAGAGGCTGCGCTTCAGCTAGGTCATGCAGCTCCTGCACTGTATAATCCCTCTGGAGGTGTATTGCTGCAGCAAGGGCTTTGTTTTGAAGACACTCTCGTCTGTTGATGTGGGTATCCGCAACATTGCCCCACACTACAACCGCATATTCCAGAAGTGGCCGGATGAGACACGTGTATAAGGTAATGCCAAGATGCGGTGGAAGTGTCAATGACTTGTTGAGGACCAGGTAGAGATTTCTCAGTCATCCTAACCCTTTACATCGCGCTTCTTGATACGGTGTCTCCATGTTACTCTGCGGTCGATCGTAATTCCCAGATATCTTGTTGCTTCCTTCCACTCTACTGGGATTCTGCGGATGACAACTGGTGGAATTTCTGCTGGAATTTGTTTGCGTTTATAATGGCTTGAGTCTTGGTAGCATTAAAGGACAATCTCCAGGTTGTTGTCCATTCAGACACATCATCCACTGCTTGCTGAAATCGAAGCAGAATTAGATGCGATGCTCTGCTTTTTGCGTAGATCGTCGTGTCATCAGCTTAGAGTGCAAGGTGTATTCTAGGTGTAGGAGATTGGCTCAAAGTGTACGATATGTACGACTGGGGCCCAAGTACTGAGCCTTGTGGAACGCCAGTCTGTATATGGCGTCGGGTGAAGATGTCTGTAACGGCTCGTACATAAAATGTTCTGCCATGCAAGTAACTGTTTAGGACTTGTAGATGAGAGGTCGGTATTCCCAGGGTGCATAGTTACTATAAGAGACCCTCGTGTCACACAGAGTCGATGGCTCGGGTAACATCCAGCAGGAGAGCACCAAAGCATTCTGATCGATCTGTAGCTTCCATAGCCTCTTCGACTAAGCGGAGAAGCTGGTAAGCTGCAGAGTGACCTAGACAAAATCCATGCTGCTCATCAGGTAGGATGCCCTCTTATGTGACGTGATGAAGTAGTCGGCACATATACAGGATGTTACAAAAAGGTACGTCCAAACTTTCAGGAAGTATTCCTCACACACAAATAAAGAAAAGATGTTATGTGGACATGTGTCCGGAAACGCTTACTTTCCATGTTAGAGCTCATTTTAGTTTCTTCCACCTACGCTCAATGGAGCACGTTATCATGATTTCATACGGGATACTCTATCTGTGCTGCTAGAACATGTGTCTTCACAAGTACGACACAACATGTGGTTCATGCACGATGGAGCTCCTGCACATTTCAGTCGATGTGTTCGTACGCTTTTCAACAACATATTCGGTGACCGATGGATTGGTAGAGGCGGACCAATTCCATGGCCTCCACGGTCTCCTGACCTCACCTCTCTAGACTTTCATTTATGGGGGCATTTGAAAGCTCCTGTCTACGCAACCCCTGAACCAAATGTAGAGACTCTTCGTGCTCGTATTGAGGTCGGCTGTGATAGAATACGCCATTCTCCAGGGATGCATCAGCGCATCAGGGATTCCATGCGACGGAGGGTGGATACATGTATCCTCGCTAACGGAGGACATTTTGAACATTCCTGTAACAAAGTGTTTGAAGACACGCTGGTACGTTCTGTTGCTGTGTGTTTCCATTCCATGATTAATGTGATTTGAAGAGAAGTAATAAAATGAGCTCTAACATGGAAAGTAAGCGTTTCCGGACACATGTCCACATAACACATTTTCTTTCTTTGTGTGTGAGGAATGTTTCCTGAAAGTTTGGCGGTACCTTTTTGTAACACCCTGTATATTTGTTGGAAAACTTTCGGCAGGGCTGGAAGTAAGCTGATGGGCGATAACTAATAGTAGGATGTGGATCCTTTCCAGGTTTGGGGATAGCAAATCTCTGCGTCCTTGTAGAATGTTGGAAAGATACCAGTTTCCAGAATGTTGTTTCAAACAGAAGCAGTATGCTGCGGATACCGGTGGCAGTGGTTTCAGCATGACGTTGAAGACGAGGTCTACTCCTCTTGCTTTTCGAGAGTTTAGGTAGCGAAGCTGCTTCCTAACTTCCCGTGCTCTGACTGGTGTATGTGGTCCTCGTCTCATCTCTTGCAGCCAGGAGCGCAGGCAGTCGCTCATCGACCAGAGCGATATGGTCCAGATCTGACGGGTTATCAATCGGCGTAAATGTTTCAGCAAACGCATTTGCCTCTGCTTCAGCCTTCACATTTGGCTCGTTAATGTTTCACCTTCACCTTTCAGTGGAAACATTCTCGGCAGAGCGCGTGGCCACTGGCGTCGGCGTCGGCGGTCGCGGAGACGCTAGCGTTGGCGTCTTTGATGGCGATGATTTAAGTTATCTGTAAGCCCTGGTCACCATATCGTTTTCTTTGCTGACAGTTTTTTCTTAATTAAACTCATTGCTGATTCCCGAGCGTTGCAACGATTACAGCCGCAATCTCGGTTGAATTGATCGAAATTCTGTGGGCTCTCTAACGACGCTGTCTCAGTATTTGGAAGTCTGTGTCAAGATCCTGGTACTTTCGCACTCCATCGCATGATTCTCAGACAAGCAGTGCTCAGCGGCAGCCGACTTGTAGAGATTCATCAGCCTTGTGTGCCTCTTATGTTCTCGGCGTCGGCCTTTGACGTTGCGCACTCTCTGTCCAATACATGTCATCCCACATTATATGAAATCCGGTATACGCCGACCTTCCGCAAACCGAGATCATCTTTTACACTTGCCAATAATACTCTCGTTATATTGGGCGGGCAAATGACGGTTTTTACTCGGTTCTTCTTCAATATGCGTCCGATTCTTACCGATAGAGCCCCAGTGTACGGTATAAAGACAGTGGCTACCTCTTCCTCCGTGGTTTCTTCCGGCTCCACAGGTTGTGCTCTTTTTGTGAGGCGGAAAGTGCGCCTAATCTGCCATTCTGGTTACCCGTTTTCTCGGAATACAGCTGTAATGTGTTCCAGCTCCTAGGGTAGACTTTCTGCGTCTGAAATGGTGTGCGCCTTGTGTACTAGCCCTGTGTACCCCATTCCTCTACGAAGGGTGGTGGCAGCTCTCTGCATGCAAATAAATGTCAGTGTGCGTTTTTCTTCCAATGCGCACTGTGGCCTAGGGTGCCATCAGCTCTTGTCTCGACCATGAGGTCCAGGAATCGTAATCTTCCTTCTGCTTCGATTCCCATAATGAATTTGATGTTGGGCTATATGGAGTTCAAATGTGTAAGGAAGTCAAGGAGTTTCTCCCTTCCGCCGGCCAGAGTGGCCGAGCGGTTCTAGGCGCTACAGTCTGGAACCGCGCGACCGCTACGGTCGCAGGTTAGAATCCTGCCTCGGGCATGGATGTGTGTGATGTCCTTAGGTTAGTTAGGTTTAATTAGTTCTAAGTTCTAGGCGACTTATGACCTCAGAAGTTAAGTCGCATAGTACTCAGAGCCATTTGTACCATTTTTTCCCTTCCATGGAGCCAGTTGACAAACGTGTCATCCACATAACGGGAAAAACACGTGGGTTTCCATTTGGATGCGCACTGTCGAAGATCGTTGCCGAGAGCGCTAGAATCACACCCGACTGATGTACCCCAACAAGTCAGCGGTCGCAGAACACTGTTTGTCCGAGAAGCACGCGATGGAGTACTAATGTACCAGGGTCTTGGCACAGACTTCCAAATACTGGAACAGCGTGGTTAGAGAGGCCATAGAAATCCGTACAAGGAATGATATCATCAACCGAGGTTGCGGCTATAATCTTAACAAAGGTTGGGAACTAGCACTGAGTTTAATTAAGAAGACTCTTAGGAAGCAAAATGATATGGCGACAAGGGTGGTCAGAGAGCTTACATCACCGCCATCAAAGACGCCGACGCTACCGTATTCGCAACTGCCGAAGCCGACGAGCGGCCGCGGACGCAGACCGTGGATGGAGCGCCTCGCGGGGACAGCGGTATTAGTCGGCCATGCGAGCTTACTATGTCAGTTCGTTGGTCACTATGAACCCGCAGTACACCCGTGGACTGTTTCATCATACTTCGGAAATGTTCTCACGAGTTTACAGGAGGCTGTCGTGAGGAAGCGTCGCGAGATGTGGGAGGGAGCATTTTGCTCCGCGACAACGCCCCAGCTCCTTCTCCACAGGACTCAGTGACATATGCTACTTCTTTCACCTTTCAAAATTTGATTACCCCCTCCCCTGTTATCCTGACACAGCATTAAGTGTTTCCTTGTTATTTTCCCGGATGGAAAAACGTTTGTGATGCACGAATGTCTAGGATGACCACGAAGTGATTTACGAGTTCGAACGTCTCCTGAAAAGTCAGTATGCTGTACAGATGCAGAAGACATCTGGCCAGCAGAGGCTCGGTGGGGGCATCCTTTAGGGACTCTGAATTACAAGGTGTAATTTTCGTGGGCCAAAAGGTAGAAACCACTTTGGCTTGTAAAGTGTTAGTAATGGTGATATCAAGAAGTTAATATCGATGTTACAGCCAGGTCTGACAAAAAAGGAGTAGGAAAGTAATGATGTCACTGCTAGCCGAAAAGGGAGGCAGAGTGAGCGTCCAGCCAGAACCCAAAGGTCCAGGCTGCGGCAAGTAATTCATCTGAGGTTTATCTTCCACTTCTCCTGTTTGCTACCCACAGCTGGTGAATAGTGGGACTGTTCTCTGCAGGTCACACTCCACACGAATAAAGAATCATACCTAGCGAGGTGGCGAAGTGGTTAGCACACTGGAGACACATTCGAGAGTACGACGGTTCAAAATACCCCGCTCGCCATCCATAATTTAGTTTTCCGTATTTTCCCTAGACTGCTTACTGCATACGCCGTCATGTTTCCCTGGAGACGAAATGGAAGATTTCCTGTTCCATGCTTCCCTAATCCAAGATTGTACTCCACCTCTACTGATCTCGTTGTTGAGGGCTCTTTCAATTCTAATCATCTTCCCTTCTTTTACAAATAAATTTCCTTGAAGCGACGCTCCTACTAGGCATGAGAGTCACAGAAAATTGTACTTTAACATGACATGGAAATATTAAAAGGAAAAGTTGAAATTAAAATACTTCTTAAAATCGCAACAGACAGGCTAGGCGACCTGCACAGTATAGTTTTCTACAGCCAAGCTCTTCACTGTCGATTGTGATATGTAATTTAACATTGTCGTACTGATGTTAATGAGGGACGATAGTATATTGCATAATGTGGCGGAAGTAATTATGTATAACGACAATAACAACATTCAATATACACTCCTGGAAATGGAAAAAAGAACACATTGACACCGGTGTGTCAGACCCACCATACTTGCTCCGGACATTGCGAGAGGGCTGTGCAAGCAATGATCACACGCACGGCACAGCGGACACACCAGGAACCGTGGTGTTGGCCGTCGAATGGCGCTAGCTGCGTAGCATTTGTGCACCGCCGCCGTCAGTGTCAGCCAGTTTGCCGTGGCATACGGAGCTCCATCGCAGTCTTTAACACTGGTAGCATGCCGCGACAGCGTGGACGTGAACCGTATGTGCAGTTGACGGACTTTGTGCGAGGGCGTATAGTGGGCATGCGGGAGGCCGGGTGGACGTACCGCCGAATTGCTCAACACGTGGGGCGTGAGGTCTCCACAGTACATCGATGTTGTCGCCAGTGGTCGGCGGAAGGTGCACGTGCCCGTCGACCTGGGACCGGACCGCAGCGACGCACGGATGCACGCCAAGACCGTAGGATCCTACGCAGTGCCGTAGGGGACCGCACCGCCACTTCCCAGCAAATTAGGGACACAGTTGCTCCTGGGGTATCGGCGAGGACCATTCGCAACCGTCTCCATGAAGCTGGGCTACGGTCCCGCACACCGTTTGGCCGTCTTCCGCTCACGCCCCAACATCGTGCAGCCCGCCTCCAGTGGTGTCGCGGCAGGCGTGAATGGAGGGACGAATGGAGACGTGTCGTCTTCAGCGATGAGAGTCGCTTCTGCCTTGGTGCCAATGATGGTCGTATGCGTGTTTGGCGCCGTGCAGGTGAGCGCCACAATCAGGACTGCATACGACCGAGGCACACAGGGCCAACACCCGGCATCACGGTGTGGGGAGCGATCTCCTACACTGGCCGTACACCACTGGTGATCGTCGAGGGGACACTGAATAGTGCACGGTACATCCAAACCGTCATCGAACCCATCGTTCTACCATTCCTAGACCGGCAAGGGAACTTGCTGTTCCAACAGGACAATGCACGTCCGCATGTATCCCGTGCCACCCAACGTGCTCTAGAAGGTGTAAGTCAACTACCCTGGCCAG
Source organism: Schistocerca piceifrons (assembly GCF_021461385.2). Lineage (NCBI taxonomy): Eukaryota > Metazoa > Arthropoda > Insecta > Orthoptera > Acrididae > Schistocerca > Schistocerca piceifrons. The sequence continues at coordinate 184,778,344 of NC_060149.1, forward strand.
CAAGACCTCCGGATCTGTCCCCCATTGAGCATGTTTGGGACTGGATGAAGCGTCGTCTCACGCGGTCTGCACGTCCAGCACGAACGCTGGTCCAACTGAGGCGCCAGGTGGAAATGGCATGGCAAGCCGTTCCACAGGACTACATCCAGCATCTCTACGATCGTCTCCATGGGAGAATAGCAGCCTGCATTGCTGCGAAAGGTGGATATACACTGTACTAGTGCCGACATTGTGCATACTTTGTTGCCTGTGTCTATGTGCCTGTGGTTCTGTCAGTGTGATCATGTGATGTATCTGACCCCAGGAATGTGTCAATAAAGTTTCCCCTTCCTGGGACAATGAATTCACGGTGTTCTTATTTCAATTTCCAGGAGTGTATTAATAAGGTTCGCCGCTCGACCTTAAACATTTAATCACATATTTAATTACCTTTGTAGTGAATCGTTAGCACCAAACTATTGTGGCATTATAGGGCTGCTCTTGCGAACTCCCAGCCGCGTTCAGTATGAAATCTGCTCCGCCAACGTGGCATAGCAAGTGAAATTAAGTCACTCCTCTGCAACACACGCCGCTTGCCTCCCCATGCTTTAACGCAGCACGCAACATTTCCTATCGTTGCAAATTTGTGTGTGCCAGTAGCGTGTTTGCAATTTACCTGTTGCCTACTACAGGCCATTACACTTTACAGTTTTGCCCGCTTCGTAATGCAGCTTCGATCCTGACATCGTTACATAACAGACGCTGTCGCTGGCAGCGTGTTTCGTGGTCCAAGCCAATACCCGAACATCATAAAGTACAGGGTGATAGCTACCGAACTCTATGAAATAAAATCGTCATAACTTCTGAACAGCTTACGTTAGGAAGTACAAAAAGCACGGTTGGTTGCGGGGAATGATGGGAATTAGCATGGTTTAGCGACGAAGCCTTCTTTCTTTTGGATGATTTCGTCAATAAGCAAACAGGCGTATTTAGGGGACTGAGAAACCGTATTTTGCGGTCAAGAAGACTCCTCACCCTCAGCGAGTGACTTTCTGCTGTGCAATGCCCAGCCATGGAATCATCGATGCTATATTCCTTGATGGCACATTGACTACCAAACAGTACGTGAAGGTTTGAGAAGTTGATTTCATCTCCATTACCCAAAGTGACTCTGAATCCGAAAAGATGTGGTTCGTGCAAGGCGGAGCTCGACCCCATCGAAGCAGGAGAGTGTTTGATGTCCTGGCGGAGTGCTTTGGGGATCGCATTCCGTCTCTGGGGTACCCAGAGGCTACTGGCGTTGCCGGCCCTATCTGTGGAACTACGGGGTTTTCAAAAAGCGCAGTATGGTAGTTAGCAGCACGTGTCGTTCCCCACAGTGAATATACCGAAATGAAACTCATTGAACTTCAAGTTATTAATTGATTGAATATTCATTTTTACTGAGATAATCGAAACAGTGGAATGTTGGGAGAGTCCACTTGAAGGGATGTAACCCAGGCAGGCGAAGAATCATACAGCACTGCGGAGAGACTTTTTGAACACCCATACAAGGTGTAGAGCGATAACCCCAAACCATTGCTGAACAGAAAACTACAATTCAGGTGGTCATCGACACCACTGATGTTCCGATACTTCAGCGGGTCATGCAGAATTTCGCTATTTGTCTGCGCCACATCATCGCCAATAATGGCAGGCATATCGAACATGTCATAACCTAAATCTGAATATCTGTAGTTATCTTTACGTGTTGAATACAGTGTGTGCATGCAACACTATGTAACTAATTTAAGTTTCATTTCATATAGTTCAATAATAGTCATCCTGTAAGTTACATGAGCTGGCCCACATCGTCTCCATAGTATTTCACACACTTCAATAAATACCCTGGATTGCTGTATGGATACTCCATGACTCCTATCATTTACTTGTCCTGTGGAGCTACGCTGTACAGGATACCCTAATCTCCTTACTGTATTATACAGCTATTGCATAAACTGTTCCTGTGACTAACTCGAGAACTTTCTTCCACCTAACCTTGAGACCAGGTAAATCTTTAAGCATAAATTTGCAGCATGCTGCCAGAAACTGTGACGACTGCTCCAGTCTCTTTGCAGCAGTCAGCCCAATGCTCTAAATTTCTGACACCTCGAGATGAGCCTAGTCCTAATAACATGGCCTCGGAATCTATATTTTAATACCTCAAGGTAGTTATTATCTGTTTCTATTCATCGGATCAACTAAATTCTTCAGCCAGATGAAAAAGTCGTTGTAGGCTCCATACCTGCTTACACATGGTTTTGCATAGTGGTTTCGTATCCATGCCCTGGCAGTTAATCCTTCTTACCCGGAGTACCGTGTGCCTAAATCTCACGCCGGTCGCGTTGTAAATAAATTGCATGGGTCTACGTAATTTAGGGAGAATGAAAATTTCACTCAGAGACAGTATCTTAAATTCGCTCACCGTTTCATTGATTCACAGTGCAGCCACTCGTCACATCGCTGCACTTAACGTAGTATGCACGTGGATCGCGTGTTAAATTACGTTCCACAAGTTACTAACGCACTTGCATATATTCTGAATGTATTTCATCCCAAGTACTCACTTACAGCGGCCGTGGTGGTTGAGCGGGTAGAGTATCAGGCTCCGGCCCTGAATGTACCAGTTTCAATTCCGGATAGGGGCGCGGTTTTCCTCGTTCTTGTCACTCCAGAACGGCCCTGCGTGCGCTGGCCGGCTATGCATGAGTACCGGGGACCTCTCCCTGAGGTAAAAGGAGGCCTGGGCTATGGGCTCGTCACCCACACCCTCTTAGTGCTGCGGTGAGGATAGCCCTGCAGTCAAGCCAATAATCAGGCCACGGGCTTCCGCCACAGGCTACACTCGCTTAAACATTGTACAGTTCTACAGACATTGATTTAATAGTGATCGTGGTAGACTATTACTGTAGTTTTAAGGCACCATTCCCCTGTAATTACGCGAGGTTCCCGTTTTAATTACATAGTGAAATTATTCAACTATGTGAAATAAAATCGTCATTACTTCTGAACGGTTTGCGGTAGGACGACCAAACTGCACGATTGGCCGTGTGGCATGATGTGAATTACTATGCGCAGTATGGTTTGGTTTAGCGACGAAGCCTACTTCCTTTTGGATGAGCTCGTCGACAAGCAAAATTGGCGCATTTAGAGGACTGAGAATCCGTACTTCGCGATCGAGAAGTCTCTTCACCCTCAACGGGTGACTGTGTGCTATACAATGTTCAGTCACGGAACAATGGGTGCGATATTCACTGATGGCACGGTGCCTACCGAACGGTACGGAACGTTTTGAAAAATGATTTCATCCCCATTATCCAAAGTGACCCTGATTTCAAGAAGATGTGGTTCATGAAAGACAGAGCTCGACCCCATCGAAGCAGGAGAATGTTTGATGTCCTGGAGGAGTACTTTGGGGACCGCATCCCGTCTCTGGGGTACCCAGAGGCCACTGGCATGGGCCGCGATTGGCCGCGATATTCTTCGGATCTGAACATATGCGACACTTTTTGTGGGGCTATATTAAAAACAAGGTGTACAGCGATAACCCCAAAACCAATGCTGATGTGAAAACAACAATTCAGGTGGTCATCGACAGCATCGCTGTTCCGTCACTTCAGCGGGTCATGCAGAATTTCGCTATTCGACTGTGCCACATCATCGCTAATGATACTGCATATCGAACATGTCATAACCTAAATCCAAATATCTGTAGTGATGTTTATATGTTGAATAAAGTGTGTGCACGCCGTAGTTTGTAACTAACTTATGTTTCTTTTCATTATAGTTCAGCAACTGTCACCTTGTATTAGTATCATTGTTTCTCATTCGGTTGAAGACACATTTTGGTTTTTTTGCTTGTCGGATCGTATTATGAAAATATTTCAGGTTTTGTGCTATTTTTGGCCTGGAAGGATCACGTTAGTGAGTATATACGGGTTGGGCAGTAAGTTAATTGTCACTTGCAACCCGTAGACTTTGTTTCGCCTTGGGAAGTGGTAGTCAATTCTGAACTTGAATGGTGCATTGTACCTGTAAGTTAGTTTATACTAGCAGTTTGAGGTTATGTCGTCTGTTGTCGTCTGAGTAACAACGAATAGAAAGTTAACTACAGACTATCGTTTATTTGTTATGCAGATATAATCGACACGTGACTACAGCCAAAGTAGTGATTCCAATTTGCTTATGGAACGTTCTCCAAACATCCAGCGTCCATCTCGACAAGGAATTCGTAAATTAAATTCAAGATTTCAAGAGACTGAGTAGGTAGCTGGGCTTCTTCGTTTAGGAAGGCCAAAGACTGTTTTGCAGAAGACAATCTTAACATTGTCGTGCAATGTTTTCTGCAATCAGCGACTGAATCTCAAAGGAAGTCATCGAAGAACCAAGGAATACCAAGATGTGAGTGTATGGGCAAGGATTTTCAGCGGTAGGCTAACCGGGCCATATTTTTAACAGTTTAGTCAATTCTGTAAATTAAAATACTGATGGATCTGGAAAATAGTCCGCGTGTTGAACACGCGCAGTCAGTTAAGCAGAAGTTGGTGAGGCAGAAAGATGGAGCATCCCCTTATTAGGCAGTTATTGAGAGGCTTTCTACTAAAAACTTTGTTGAATTTATTGGCAGAGGGGGGTGCTACTGAATAGCCTCCACGATCCCAAGATATCACAACCGTAAGTTGTTCAGTGGGGGTATATTAAAAAAAAAGGTTCATTCCGTCAAGATTTGTGATGTTGAACATTTCAAGGAACGACTCCAATCAGAAGGTAAAAACCTATCGTCCAGGAAAAGCTGCGACCAAATTTTGTAAATATGGATGAAAAGCTGCAATGTGTGGATTGAGAAGCATGGAAATGCCTTTCAGCATTTTTGTAGGTTAACTGAACTTTGCATTTATTTCTGCGTTGATAAGAAATATGTATTTTCATGTGTTTAAGTGTTACTGCACCAAGCACATTTTGAAAACTGACTTAGCAACCCACCCTGTATTGCTAGTATATCAGTCACTTTCTTTTACCTGATATTATTAGAGTGTAATTTACTAAAGTACGGTACGTCAGATACTTTTACACCGTTAAACTACATTACATTCATATTTTCAGATAGTAGCAACGACACGGTGCTTCTACGCTGCGGCAAATGAGACACCATAAACAGTGTGTTTCACAATCCATATTACAGGATTTTAGAAGCTATGTAGAGAACGTAGTAGATAAAATTTTGTAAGGATACACATGTTCTGAAATGTACCGTTTGAATGTAATGAAGTTCGGAAAATCGGGTCACTTTCAAATTCCCCTCCCAGTTCACGGTACGTATACAAACTGAGATGAGGGGGCCGCCGACGTCCCTTGTTGAAAGTATGATATTACGTGGAATTTTATTCTTATTTTTATTCACTGTGACTGTGAGAAATTGATACGTTTGCAACTAGGGGGTTTGGCGGTGGTGCTCCAGGAACGCACCACACTCTCGACTTTGAGCATATAAAGGAAGGAGGATTAGTGTTCAAATTCCCTGTTGACAACGAGTTCATTAGAGAAGGAGCACATGCTCAGATTACGAATGGATGAGGGATGATATCGGCGGTGCCCTTTTAAAGGAACCATCCAGCCGTTTATCTTAAGCGAGTAAGGGAAAAAGACCTAAATCTGGATGGTCAGACGGTAATTAGAACCGCTGTCTTCCAGAATACAAATGCAGTGTGCTAATCACTGGGACACCTCGTCCAGTTATACTGTGAAGAGGACGTCCTTCCTCATGTAAAAGAACCTGACGGCGAGAGCTCAAGACAGTGCCAGTACCTTGAACTCTCGTAGAGCACACAGTTCAGAGATCATTGTCTATGCAGTGTTCGTACAGTGAAGTGGAAGATTTGAAAGCGATACTATCTTCGCACTTACACTGACGGAATAAAAGCATCACCAAAAAAATTAATGTAGAGTAATGAAATTTCAGGAATATATTTGTCTAGATAACATATTCAAGTGATTAACGTTGCAAGATCACAGGTTAATGTAGGCGAGAGGTATGCCATTGCATATGTGAATTGCTGGTACATTAATAACCGGTGTAACCGACAAAATGTTGAATGCGATCACGCAAACGTGCGTTCATTCTGTTGTACAGGTGCCGGATGTCAATTTGTGGGATGGAGTTCCATGCCTGTTGCACTTGATCGGTCAATAGACGGACACTTAATGCTGTTCCTCGATGAGTTTTCGTCTGATGGTGTCCCATGTCTGATCAATTCGAGACAGATCTGGTGATCGAGTGGTCCGAGGCAACATGTCGACTCTCTGTGCAGCATGGTGGGTTACAATAGCGGTATGTGGGCGAGGTATTATCCAGTGCGAAAGCACTCCCTCGAATTCCGTTTATGCATGGCAGCTCAGCGGATCGAATCACCAGACAGACGTACAGATTTGCAATCAGGGAGCGTGAGATAACCATGAGAGTGCTCCAGCTGTCATACGAAATCGCACCCCAGTCGATAACACCAGGTGTAGGTCCAGTGTGCAGGCTGCTGTGGCCGAGCGGTTCTAGGCGCTTCAGTCCGTAACCAAGCTGCTGCTCTACTGTCGCAGGTTCGAACCCTGCCTCGGGAATGGATGTGTGTGATGTTCTTAGGCTGGTTAGGTTTAAGTAGTTCTATGTCTAGGGGACTGTTGACCTCAGATGTTAAGTCCCATAGTGCTTAGAACCATTGGAACCATTGGAGGTCCAGAGTGTCTAGCATGCAGGCAGGTTGGCTGCAGGCCCACAGCTGGCCTCCTCCTAACCAACACACGACCATCACTCGCACCGAGGTAGAACCAGATTTCATCAGAAAGCACAACAGCCTCCATTTTGCTCTCCACTGAGTTCTCGCCTGACACCAATGAAGGTGCAAATGGCGGTGGTTTCGTGTTAGGGAATGCACGGTACAGGGCATCTGGCTCAGAGATGTCCCTGAAGCAATCGATTTATAACAATTTGTTGTGTCATTGAGGTGCCAGGTCCCGCTCAGACTGCTGCAGTACGATGCGCCAGAGCCATAAGCCGTACACGATGGTCTTCCCTCTCGGAAGTGGCATGTAGCCGATCTTCTTGCAAACGCACATTCTCGTGACCTCGGTTGTCAGCAGTCATGTACATTTGTTTCATTCGTGCCACGTCTTTCTGCAATATCACAAGAGGAAAATGCAGCTAGTCGTAGCCCTGTTACGCGACCTTGTTCAGATTTGAAATGGCGTCTTTGTCGCCTTAGTGGCACTGTTGACTAACGTAAACTCACCACGTCCATTCTGAAAGATATCTAACGCTTATGATAGTTACAGCGTGTAATTAAAAGAAAGCTGATACCCACCCTCATAGTGGTGCTACGAGAGCCAATCTTATACGACTGGCGCGAAGTTTGAATAATCACCTCTCAGGTGTAGAAACAGGCCTATCATCTTTCTTTTATTTCGCACAACTCCTTCTTGGTGTTGCGATTTTTCTTCGTCATTCTATTTTGTACGAAAACTGTACATTTCCGACATGATTTCTTCAACCAAATTTTATCTACTAAGTGCACTCTACAACGCGTAGAATCATGTAACAGGATATTTGGAGACACCCTGAATCTGGCACAGACTGCTGGAGCGTAATTGGCGACGAAACTAAAACCGTGGCAACAGTGATCAGCTGTAGTCAACATTGTCGGCGCGTAACCTGAAATTTCCAAAGATAAGGCTACATAGGAACGACGCTATGCTTACTCTCTGGTGTGACTTTTTTCATAATTACAAGGAAATTAAGAAAATTCCAAAATTTCAGCCAATGTAGGGCGACACAGAGGTTCCCTTATCTGCAGGAAACTGACCGCCACAGACAAGAAATCAAACGAATCCAAAAAGAAAAATTACCTGGCCAAGAGTCAAAGGATGTAAAGCATCAAAATCAGCTAGATTAATGCAGACACACAAAAAAATTAAACTAAATCTACATCCAGCAAGAAGAGTGCATAAAAACAAATACATTAATAAAACAGCGTATACGCAATTTTCTAAAAAGTAGGTACAATGAATCTAAGTAAGTAATTTTTTATTTACATAACCGATCATTTACAAAATGAGGATAAGAAAGAAAATACAAGTGCTTACACTTGACAAAAGATTCCTTTTTGTGGTAATGTAACAGAAAGAACTAGAAGCATACTCTGCAAATGGCCACAGTTTTTTGCTACGTCGGATGCCAGTATGCGTGATCGTCTCAAAATCTCTAACCCTGTATTTTCGTGAATTCATTACCTAGTACACAATTCAAAAAAAATTGTTCAAATGGCTCTGAGCACTACGGGACTTAACATCTGCAGTCATCAGTTCCCTAGAACTTACAGCTGCTTAAACCTAACTAAACTAAGGACATCACACACACCCATGCCCGAGGCAGGATTCGAACCTGCGACCGTAGCGGTCGCGCGGTTCCAGACTGAAGCGCCTAGAAGCGCTCGGCCACCCCGGCCGGCTTAGAGTCCTCCCTCGGGCATGGGTGTGTGTGTTTGTCCTTATGATAGTTTAGGTTAAGTAGTGTGTAAGCTTAGGGACTGATGACCTTAGCAGTTAAGTCCCATAAGATTTCACACACATTTTTGAACCTGGCTGAAAATTACTTACAAGTTCGTGGCGCCCTCCATCTCTAATGCTGAAATTCAATATGGCGTTGACCCACACGTAGCCTTGATGATAGCTTCCACTCTCGCAGCATCACGTGCTGGAAGGTTTCTTGGGGAATGGCAGCCCATATTCACGGAGTGCTGCACTGGGGAGAGGTATCGATGTCGGTCGGTGAAGCCTGGCACGAAATCGGCGTTCCAAAACATCCCAAAGGTGTTCTACAGGTTTCCGTTCAGGACTCTGTGCAGGCCAGTCCATCACAGGCCAGTCCATTACAGGAATGTTATCGTCGTATAACCACTCCACCACAGGCCGTGCATTATGAACAGGTGCACGATCGTGAAATATGCAATCGCCATCCTCGAACTGCTCCTTAACAATGGGAAGCAAGAAGGAGTTTAAAACATCAATGTAGGCCTGTGCTGTGACAGTGCCACGGAAAACAACGAGGAGTGCAAGACCCCTCCATGAAAAATACGACCACACCATAACACCACCGCCTCCGATGGCAGATGTTCATCGGGCATTCGCCATACCCACACCCTGCCATCGGATCGCCACGTTGTGTGCCCTGATTCGACATTCCACACAACGTGTTTCCACTGTCAAATCGTCCAATGTTTACGCTCCTGGCACCAAGCGCGGCGTCGCTTAGCATTTACCGGCGTGACGTGTGGCTTATGAGCAGCCGCTCGACGATGAAATTCAAGCTTTCACACCTCCCACCTAACTGTCATAGTACTTGCAGTGGATCCTGATGCAGTCTGGAATTCCTGTGTAATGATTTGGATAGATGTCTGCAAATTACACATTACCACCCTCTTCAACGATTGGCGGTCTCTGTCAGTCAACAGACGAGGTCGGCCTGTAAGCTTTTGTGCAGTACGTGACCCTTCACATTTCCACTTCACTATCATATAGGAAACAGTGGACCTAGGGATGTTTAGGAGTGTGGAAATCTCGCGTACAGACGTATGACACAAGTGACACCCAGTCACCTGACCACGTTCGAAGTCAGTGAGTTCCGCGGAGCGCCACATTTTGCTCTTTCACGATGTCTAATGACTACTGAGGTCTCTCATATTGAGTACCTGGCAGTAGGTGGCAGCACAATGCGCGTAGTATGAAAAATGTATATTTTTGGGGGTGTCCGGATAATTTTGATCACATAACGTATATCACAAAAATCCAATTCTTTGTGTATGTGAACATATTCTCAGACAGCAGAGGTACATGAAATACGTGACTAATTAACATAGGCAGGTTCTACTTCTCTGCGTGTGCTGGAGTTTAAAAGGAACCATCATACAATAAAATGGCCGGCCAGTGTGGCCGAGCGGTTCTAGGCGCTTCAGTCTGGAACCGCACGACCGCAAAGGTCGCTGGTTCGAATCCTGCCTCGGGCATGGATGTGTGTGATGTCCTTAGGTTAGTTAGGTTTAAGTAGTTCTAAGTTGTAGGGGACTGATGACCTTAGATGTTAAGTCCCATAGTGCTCAGAACCATTTGAACCATACAATAAATTGAATAGAACACTGACTCTGCCGTGTATACAGAGTGTCCATGATTAAAAGTCCAGTTTGATAACGATGTAGAACTACTGCACAGAATGAAGTCAAATGCGAACATCGTATTATTAACGCTGGGGGAGAGGTCATGGAACCAAGAAAATTAACGAAAATTTTAGCAATGGATGGCACTGTGAGCGTGTTAACGTAAATGGTGTACGCTACAAGTGACAGATTAATCACAACGCGACGGCTGTGGTTTGAGTAGGACGTTACATCATCCGTACTGTTTAATGGGCATGACTGTACAAGCTCGGCAGTCAACAGTTGAGGTACTGTTAGTTAGCCCATCCACCATGGAAATATCGAACGATATCGGATAGGAAAAATCGGGTTTTCATTGTTTTATGCCAAAACTGCTGTGGTAATCAGTCCCCTAGAACTTAGAACTACTTAAACCTAACTAACCTAAGGACATCACACACACTCATGCCCGAGGCAGGATTTGAACCTGCGACCGTAGCAGCAGCGCGGCTCCGGACTGGAGCGCCTAGAACCGCACGGCCACCGCGGCCGGCTTTCGTGAGACTGGCACGAGACATGTTGTGCATGCTGTCCGCCATTTTCCGCCACAAGTTGAAATCGAGAAACACCACGTTCAATCGGGGTATTTCGGGGGTCACGTTCAGAATCCGCTGCACAATGTAGAACTTCAAGTCAGCTATGTTCGTAATTGGAGCTCTTCTCACAATGTCTTTCAGATAACCCCACTGCCAGAAGTCAGCCGGCTTAAGATCAGGTGATCTGGATAGTCAGGCTGTGGGGAAATGACGGCAGATAATTTCAGCATTTCCGAAATTCCTCAGCGGCAGTCGCTCTTCTGACTGTGGATTGTGCGGAGGAGCGCCATCTAGCGAAACAAAAATGGTACTATTCACACATCCACGCAGTTGAAGGGTTGGAATGACGTTGGTGCACGAAAGACTGTCATAGAGTTTACTAGTGAAGGTACAGATAACAGGACCCACAAGATTCATCGCCTCAAAAAAATACGGCCTTACCATAAACGATGCCTTCAACCCGCACAGCATAGTTACCTTTTCAGACTGAGGGGTTACCAGGTGATGTGCCTACGGATTTTCCGTTGCCCATATTCTGCAATTCTGATTATTGACAAGTCCTAGGAGATGAAATTGGGCTTCGTCTGTCCACAGAATGGCCGATGGCTATTCGTTGTCCACTTCCATGCGAGCAAGAAATTCCAGAGTGAGTGTTTGTTTGCTGGCAGATCAGTAGGAAGTAACTCCTAAACGTGGGTGATTTTGTCTGGAGAGCAGTGCTGGATCTTTCGTAGGAACCGTGCTCGCAGGCATGTACAACTTTCGGGCAATTCCACGTGCACTGCATCTTTATACACCACCGCTCGATCACTTGTGTTATGTTGTCGTCACATCTTCGACAGACGTCGGACAGCCGCTTTCCTCCCTTTGCCATACTGCCCTTCAAAAGAACCTGTCGTTTCGTATTTTGCAATAATTTTCTCCAGAACCTTATCAGAAATCGGACCAATGCTTTTTATCACACACTTGAGTGTCCGGATCTTCTACAGGGCTACTAGCTCACACTCACCGTTCTTGTAAACAGCTTTACCAGAAGCGCGCGATCCTTAGACAGTGATGTTAGTCGTCTCGAACGAAAACTAGGGAACAGTCATGTACCACGCGTCTGTTGGTTCGCATACTCTGTCGCCTATAGCGCCGTGTATTGATAAGGTATTTGTTAATTTTTTTGTTCCCTAGCATTCCCTCTGTGTCAATAACATGCTGTTCAAATTTGACGTCATTCTGAGTAGTGGTTCACTTTCTACATCTTTTTGAATCTAGTAATTTTATTATGGCCTGCCTGTGTAATTATTGTTGGTATTATATATAAAATATTAGGAAATAACATACTCTATGAAGATTTGACAATGAAGCATATTACCATATCAATCAGTCAACACGACGCATTAAATTCATTGGTATATCCCTTATCGTTTTTCTACAAACCTTTCTGCCTGTGTCTTCTCCAGTGTGAGTCCTTCTCTTTGATTACGACATTGTCTTCTTGTAGGTAAGCAATTTTCCTTTGATTGGCCAATGTCGTCTTCTGCATGATGACCCTCCTGCTCTGTCATTGCCTCCCCACCTGTTCCATGCAGTCTAATATTTTTTGGATAACTCACTTACAGTCTTCATTCATCCGTTGTTTCTTTTCCCCTTTCTCTGCTACATATTCGCATTTTTCTCATAATATTACGAAAATATCTTAGTGTTCGTGCCATTTTTTTTTCCTGAGAGTATCACATAAGTGCGTACACATTGCTCATATGATCAGTCGTTTTCTGTTCTCTAAATATTAGAGCGTACATTTATAAAACGAGCCACACACCTTTACACCATTAAAACCACATAACAGCGGACATTGTTTGACAGAATTGATACGGTGTTTGTACAGTTAGATGGAAAAAGTCATGGAATACCTTAATTTCGTGTCGGACTTCCTTTATCACGACGTAGTGCAGCAACACCAAGGGGCATTATTCAATAAGTCGTTCGAAGTCCACTACAGAACTATTGAGCCATGCTGCCTCTACAGCCGTTCATAATTGCAAAACTGTTGCTGGTATAGGATTTTGTGCACGAACTAACCTCTCGATTATCTCCCATAAATGTTCGATAGTATTCTGTCGGGCGCTCTGGTTGACAAAATCATTCGCTCGAATAGTCCAGACTGTTCTTCAAACAAATCGCGGACAACTGTGGCCCGGTGACGGGGTGCAAAGTAACCACAAAAATTTCGTCTTTATTAGGGAACATTAAGTTCCGAATAGTTACAAATGGTCTCCAAGTAGCCGATCATGACCATTTCCAATCAATGATCTACTCAGTTGGACTAGAGGACTCAGTCCATTCTATGTAAATTAGTCCACACCACTACAGAGCCATCACCGGCTCGCGCAGTGCCTAGTTGACAACTTGAGGTCCATGGCTTCGTTGAGTGTGCGCCACATTCGAAACCAACCATCAGCTCTTACCACCTGAAATCGGGACTCATCAGACCAGGCCACAGTTTTATAGTCTTCTAGGGTCCAGTCAATACGGTTTCGAGCCCAAGAGAGGGGCTGCAGGCAATGTCGTATTGTCAGCGAAGGTACTCGCGTCGGTCGTCTGCTGCCACAGCCCATTAACTTCAAATTTTCCGGCACTGTCCTAACGGATACGTTAGTCGTACGTCCCACGTTCATTTCTATTGTTATTTCAGGCAGTGTCGCGTATCTGTTAGCACTTACAATTCTACGCAAACACTGCTGCTCTCGGTCGTTACGTGAAGGCTGTTGGGCACTGTGTTGTCCGTGGTGAGAGGTAATTTCGGAAATTTTGTATTCTCGGCTTACTTTGACTCTGTAGATCAATGAATAAATTATTCCCTAATGAGTTCCGAAATGGAATGTCCCATGCGTCTAACTCCAACTATCATTCCGCGTGCAGATACAATCACGCCGGAAACCTTTTCGAATGAATCATCTGAGTACAAACAAGAAATCCGTCTATGAACTGCCCTTTTATTCTTTGTGTAAGCGATGCTACTGCCATCTGTATAGCCGGCCGAAGTGGCCGAGCGGTTCTAGGCGCTTCAGTCTCGTACCGCGTGACCGCTACGGTCGCAGGTTCGAATCCTGCCTCGGGCATGGATGTGTGTGATGTCCTTAGGTTAGTTAGGTTTAAGTAGTTCTAAGTTCTAGGGGACTGATGACCTCAGATGTTAAGTCCCATAGTGCTCAGAGCCATTTTTTTGCCATCTGTATATGTGCATATCGCTGTCCCATGACTTTCGGCAACTCTGTGTATACTGCGGCTGTCTGCCTGCACGACATACGTTTGGGCACACTCTGACACAGGCGGCAAGTCCAAAAACACGACGACGAAGCCCAGATGCAGTCAACAGTGCGGACACTGAAGTGAAATGTTCTAAGATAAGGCGTAAGGCTTACGTTACAAGAACCGTGTCCTGCTTCGCAGAAATCTCTCAGATATCCATGTGCCTACGTTCCATACTGAGGCAGTAAACAAACTATTTTATCCATATACCTTGTGCAGTAGCCACGACAACATAATTGGAGATGTTTACGTTTTCACAGAGAGGTAGAGACGTGCCATTCATCACTGGGATAGGAAAGGTTCAAAATAGTACCATTCAATATGTATCACTCACCAACACTCGTTCGGTGATTTTAGGAGAACAGATATATGTTTAGTTTTAAGTAACTTACCACAACAATTAAATAAGTACCGTGAATCGGGAAATGGTTGGATTCTTCATATCAGTCACGACAGCCAAACATCTGTTGAATGAAAGCGACAATTTCCCTTGTAGAATGTAATAGCTCTGAAAACCTCTTATTAGTTACACAATTAATTTCAGCTAAAAAGTCATATTTTAGTGTTTGTCAAGGACAAGTTGCCACACGCTTGGAAATGGCAATAATTTGTAAACCTTCCCTAACGATACAGTGTGGTCTGAAATTGCTGCCCTTCTAATGCGTATGGCATCATATTCTAGTAAAACTCTCTAAAATGTCTTTTTGAGTAGAAAAGATTTTTGTAGCTGTGAAAACCTTTCCATAAATCAAACCTTAGAGGAAAAATGTCGCCTTCAATCGATTTAACACTACATTTTTATTGTTGCCTGCATGCGATTATTGCAAATTAAATTATTTGATTCGATGAGTGCTAAAATCAGTCTTCAGATTGGCCGAGCTATTTAATTGCCTGGTATAGTTCTCGACTACATGGTAGTATGGCTTTCACGTTTCTGTCCGCAGCTCGTGGTCTAACTTTGCTGCCTCTGGATCACGGGGTCCCAGGTCAGGTTTCCGTCCGCAGCTCGTGGTCTAGCGTTGCTGCCTCTGGATCACGGGCTCCCAGGGTTCGATTCCGGCCGGCTTGGGGATTGGGTGTTTGTATTGTCTTCATCATCATCATCATCATCATAATCATTTGTGACAGTGGATAGATTGGATTGGGTAAAAAAATTAGACTGTGTAAAAAATTGTGACTTTGTACGGGAAATACGAAGGTAATGAGAAGTAGTAGAAATGAGAACAGCGAGGAACTTAACATCAGGATTGATAGTCACGAAGTCAATGAAGTTAAGGAATTCTGCTACCTAGGCAGTAAAATAACCAATGACGGACGAAGCAAGGAGGACATCAAAAGCAGACCCGCTATGGCAAAAAAGGCATTTCTGGCCAAGAGAAGTCTACTAATATCAATTACCGGCCTTAATTTCAGGAAGAAATTTCTGAGGATGTACGTCTGGAGTACAGCATTGTATGGTAGTGAAACATGAACTGTGGGAGAACCGGAACAGAAGAGAATCGAAGCATTTGAGATGTGGTGCTATAGACGAATGTTGAAAATTAGGTGGACTGATAACGTAAGGAATGAGGAGGTTCTACACAGAATCGGAGAGGAGAGGAATATGTGGAAAATACTGATAAGGAGAAGGGACAGGATGATAGGACATCTGCTAAGACATGAGGGAATGACTTCCATGGTACTAGAGGGAGCTGTAGAGGGCAAAAAGTGTAGAGGAAGACAGAGATTGGAATACGTCAAGCAAATAATTGAGGACGTAGGTTGCAAGTGCTACTCTGAGATGAAGAGGTTAGGACAGGAAAGGAATTCGTGGCGGGCCGCATCAAACCAGTCAGTAGACTTATGACCAAAAAAAAAAAAAAAAACTGGCGCTAACAACCGCACAGTTGAGCGCCCCGCAAACCAAACATCATCATCATCATCTCAGGTTTCCAGCGCATAACCCACATTTCTCACCTACAGCTTTCCCATTTAAGGCAAAACTTCGAGTAGCTCATCCTCAGTAAGCAATAAAATTAAGAAAAACTACAGTTACTTACTGAATAATAGTCTACCACTCCCTGCTACATTGTATCCAAATAAATCGTCAAGTTTTCCGAACTTCTGTAAGCTTTAGTCAAAAACAAAAAAACATAAAAAGCATTAAATCAATCGTAGCAAGCTTGAAGTTTCATCCGATTTGGATGTGCCAAATGAGTTTGCATTGTTTTGTTGAAGAATGGCATCACCCCACCTTTAGTAATTACAATTTTCGGGAAATTATGAAAAACACAGGAAGACAAAACATTTTCCTCGTCATCTATTATGACAATGTCGCAGGCATTATAATGATGTAAAAAGATTACTAGGAACTGAAAGCGAGCCTTTTTAATGCTAGCATCTTAAATTCATTCATTTCGACTACAGAAATGGACAAAACATTGATCTGCCAGGAAGTGCAAGTCCTTTCCGCCTACGACTGCATGCTGCTGGTGTCCACAACCAGTAGCATGCTACAGAAGCCTCTACATATCGTTATCTAAAAACTCCTACTGCATTCCTCTCCAGTACCTCTCTGCTGCCAAAATCTTCTTCGACTTCGCTGTACGAGTTGGCGAGAAGTTTGTTCAGATGAGGATGGACGACCCTCATTATGGAGGCCACATAATTATCATTGGCCGATGTATGGAATGTATAATAGCTCGCGAGGTCTCCCGACTTCAGTCTAATAAATCAGGTGCGGCATCCTTTGGTTTCAGATATATAGCTGCGTCCATGACGCACGTTAGATACTCATCAGATTCGTGTTATTGCCACACAGGACAGTGTTAGAGGACGTTAGAATATTTGTAATTCTGTATCTCCTGAATCCCCCGAAGACTTACGGACGTACACGACAGTGAGGAATGGTGGTATTTGGACTGAATATAGAAGCAGAATTTTTTTGTATTAAATGTTGTGATTTATAGTTTTGTGTGCAAAGAAATAAAGTGATTCCCACATCCCTTGAACCACAACGATATTAGTCCATGAGAATTCACAGTACTCATATAAATGGGAAAAGTACAATCTTTTTTTCCAGTTTCTCAATTTCACTCTTTAATCTTATCATTGTTGCAATAATAAATGTCATTGAAGAACGCCAGTTTTTCTGATTTTTTTTAAGATTGTTTTTGGATAGCCTTCTCAATTATAACCAAAAACTCCTCTCATTGTAATTTTATAACGACACATTATCTCAATATAGCCAAGCTTACAATTGGAAAGTTTCTTTATCTAGCCTGCAAAGTCCCATCTTACCAGATAAACTGCTCAAAAAATTTTTGTCCACGCCATTAGTTCAATGTTTTTGTCTTGCTGATCTGAAACGTCGGTCTCAGTTATATTTTGAACACTGGAATCAGTTTGGTATGGCCACCTGTGTAATGGAGGTGAAAGAAAACCAGCATTATCATAGCTATGGGGTTTGTGTACACGGAAGTCTCTCTAAAAATGTTTCGAAGTGTCGTTTTCTGTCTAGACAGTTTGAGTTTACTGTAAGAAGGGTTGTCAGCACAGAAGCCGAACACCGAAGTAGTCCACACCACAATGATCCCACTTCAACTGTCAACCGCTGTAGGGAGTCACAAAACAAACAACTTTATTTTGCTCCGAAATAAATTCACTGATTACGAATATATTGATATCAGCTGTGTTTGGTATAGATATATTACCTATTAGTGACATATGAAAATTTGTGCCGAATCGGGACTCGACAATTGATTTCCCGCTTATCGCATTTGACATCTGTATTTGTTACAGGCCCAAAACGTGAAGGACCCACTTCCATTCTGAATTCGGAGAATCACATGTCTGAACCGTGCACTGGTTACCAGGCCGCCTCCACACTCTTCTATACCGACCATCACTATCAGTGAACGTATTCCGCACCGACCAAAGCTTCCATAAGTCACACTATCTAAATCTCCATATCACAGTTCTCTACACTTATCACTTATTCTGGCACCTTTACTCTGTATTTCCGCACCAATGAGAAAATCGTCTTGTGCCCATCTCCACACGTAATATTTACTTGCATGTCTGGATGAACAGACATTGCCCAGCATAATTTTTCGTATATCACTAATAGGTACTACCGTATATCGACACTGCTGATAACAAGATATTAGCATTCAGCGAACTTATTTCGAGTTAATGTTGGACGACTGTAAATCGCCGCTAATGTTTGTTCATCCAGACATGCAAATAAATCTTACATGCCAAGAAGGGCACAGGACGATGATATCAGGACTTTCGATTCCTCAAAATTTCTTTTTTACCAGTGCTGGAATACATAGCAGAGCTGCCAGAATTGAGAGATGAATGTAGAAGACTATAGTGTAGGGATGTAGGCTGTGTGACTTATGGAAGTTTATATCGGTCCGGAAGGCGGGCAAACATAGCTGAAGCAATCAAGGCGACGGCTCGCGTTAAGCTAGAAATCCAGGTTCGAGTCCCGGTCCAGCAAAAATTTTCATATATCTCTAACAGTCAGTATATCTTCACCTAACACTGCTGACGCCAATGTATTCGCTTTAATTTTGGACGGGTGTCAGTCGTCATTAATGTCTTTTCATCCAAACACGCAAGTCAGGGTTTATTTTGATAATTGTTTTGTTTTCATTGAGCACTAAATCTACTTTTTCGTAAGGCTTATCCTTTCATTCTCTGCATCCCTTGAGTCTAAGCCCTCGGACTTTCACACATACCCTGGAGATGCCCTTTGAAATTCTTGGCACCACACGTACAGAACTTTTCTCTGCAACAGTTGTGGTCCATGATTATGTGTCATTCTCTCGAATGAAAACAAATAAACAAATTCACTTAGGTGATAAACTGTTATTATGCGCTCCCTTTCAAGCAAAAGATACTGTTTTCGTTTTGAAACTGCCATTCAGTAAACGTATGTTGTCATTAATACTATTTTTAGGCTACAGAGGCGAGTGGAAACAGTAACGGTTAGATCATAGGCTTCTAGATAATTTGTCAACATTCATGACATCTCAGCTATACGTCATACATAAAGAGCATATTAGCAGCAATAAAGGAAGTAGAGACTGACGGATCTTATGTTGCTGACCGTGTCTGCCAGATCTAAAGGATGTACGCTGCTAGAACGGTTGTAATTCAAATGCTGGCCAACTACTGTCGAACAGTAGGCGTAAACAAATCACCAGCTTGTTTGAGTGACACAAGATGGCAGTGTCCTAGGGCCGGAATCAATACCGGAGACAACAGAATCAAGTTAAGTGGCCGAAGCAAACAATATCCTCAGCTCTGATATAAACTCTATGCCATAAGTGATCAGTTACAACATTAATATGGAAGCGTAGTAACTAGATTACAATTCTCCTGTACTGAAAAATATTCGCTGACAAATTTGTGTATTTCATCACCACGTTTGGCTAACAAGTGCTGAGGTCAGTTATACAGGAAACAGATATTCGGAGAGAATATTTTGCATGCTCTAAAATTACTTTTAATTCCGGAACCATTACAATGGCTACTGATAAAATGATCGTGTCAATGGAGAATGAAGTTAGTAGCTTCATGCCATTGATAGGCGCTTCGAGGAAAGCCTTATAATTGCTACTTGTTGTTATTCTAAGAAACACTAAACTTCTTCGGATCTATTCCATACTTATTACATTAACATCCTTTTCAAACTAAAGAGTCACAACAGCATCTATTTGGGTATAACATCTCAACTACCTGGCTAAGATAAGGGACTTCGAAGCGGGCAGTGTACTTTAACGCCACTCAATATATTATCATTTAGTGTATTACAACCTAACTTGGGCAGGACAAGTAAAATAACTAAAAACACTGTCCCGCACTGAGATCACATTCGGACAAATAACAACGCTTAATTCATTTAACATTGTTTTAGTTTGTCTCATGCACATAAGGAAAATGCAGTACATATGTTCTGTAACCCTCTTACGTAGTCTGGCGTCACAGTTTAAATGTCACGTTCGCAGATTAATTTAGACGAGTTAATCCTGACATAGGGTCCAAATCAGATTATTATATATTTTATCAATTACGCGTCTTTAAGAAAATATCTCCAAGCTATTTACGTCGTAGGATAATAATTAATACGATTTTAAGAAATTTACGTCTAAAAACACACACACTTCCACTTCATGGTTGTTGTGGATTGGCAAGAGAGCCAACCCGGTATACTAGAGGAAGCCGAAAGGCACGCGTTTTAGCTCACGCAGGCTGGCGTGAGGTCTGGAACAGGACAAGGAAATTAGACTTTAGCAAAAAAACGTACGTAACAGCTGGAATACTTAACTTTAATCCATAAATGGTGAACGTCGCTCTTGACGGTACATGTTTTACAGCATCAATAGTAACTGGTAATGGCGCCTTGCTAGGCCGTAGCAAATGACGTAGCTGAAGGCTATGCTAACTATCGTCTCGGCAAATGAAAGCGTATTTTGTCAGTGAACCATCGCTAGCAAGGTCGGTTGTACCACTGGGGCGAGTGCTAGGAAGTCTCTCTAGACCTGCCGTGTAACGGCGCTTGGTCTGCAATCCTGATAGTGGCGACACGCGGGTACGACGTATACTAACGGACCGCGGCCGATTTAAAGGCTACCACCTAGCAAGTGTGGTGTCCGGCGGTGACACCACAATGGTGTTCACCTATTTCGAGTTTAAATGGGTTACCCGCCAAGACGTAGACGTGTTTTTAAAGCAATAAGCCATACGCACAGCACGCGTGTCTGCAGCTCAGCTGTATTCAAGTATAATGTTGGTAGCACTGGCAGAGTTCATAGCTGGCAGACTCTATCCTGTGCCGCTGTTTTGTAAGTTAGGCAGTCGAGTATCTTTACAACAGTTCTCTAACTGTGTTATAAGAAGAACTGATTAATAAAGAAAACAATACACTTAAAATCCATACAATGTTTTCAGTGACCCAGCTAACATTTTCGACACTCAATAAAATTTTAAGAACAGTGTCACATTCGATTGTGCATTTTTTTCATTAAAAGTAAGTGGCCCTACGAATATTATTTCAAAAATGAACTCGAACAACCTTAAAACACTACCACCAAATCTGGAAATTTAGTATGAATACGTGCTAGCACCACCGCTAACGCATGCAAAGAACAGTTTCCGAATTCATACGATTTTCCTGGTGTGTGCCTGTCTACTATATTTTTAGATGGCAAGAACCCGAACTTGGATCTTTTCAACCCAATGGTTGGCATAATGTTAAGATAAATAATTAAGAATGCGGATAGCAAAACTTTCAACATCTCTACAATCTTGTGTTTGTGTTAAAACTGAGACTGCATCTGCGCATTCTTACTTCATTGATTGATATAATAGTTAACAGTAAGATGATCAAACCTAATGAATAGATGTCACGATAACGTTTAGGCATTAGTTTCAATTCTTTATCACCATTACATAAGATAAAATAGTCACTAACATTGAATATTGCGTTTCAGTAAATATAGTGAGCCGCTATCACAAAACACACTAATGGAACTAGATCTTCGGACGTATGTACATGCTACCATTTAAGGCACAAGACTCCCGCTTGATAATCGAACAAAGGTGTGGAATGTGTATTCCAACTGTACTAAACGGCACGGTTTCAATATTTCATTTTCGCTATCGTCATACACCAGAGGGGAGCCAGCCGTGTGTAGCTAATGTTTTGGTTACCATGCGGCCGATTCTGTGCGTGAAGTACCCACACAGACGATCACACCTCAACAAAGCCTAACACTCTCAGGCACATTAAAGGAAAACGTACATACCAATTCGTGGCACAAAACGACATCTTATTCCAAAGAACCTTTGCTGTCACAGAATAAGAAACAGGCACAGTCGCAGCACAAGACGCCCCACGTACGCTGTTGAAAATTTTACACTGTCGCCGTCTTCCTCTGCGACAAGCAACACATCTGCTATGCTAAATTTCCTTTCTTCCCAATAACATTCCGCTGGCACCGCAGCCGACTCAGCACAGCGAAAATTCCCAGACTCGGAACGCACAATTCAATCTACGCGACCGTTCACCGAGCGTCTCGCATAATGCACCGACGGCGTCGCAGATTATACCTCAGCGCAGCCAATTCCCTCCATCACTGCACATTGCGACATCATTGCTGAAGTTAAATATAATAATTAGCGTTCCATTTCGGAGAGCGCTTGGAATAAGGAAGGATGGAAGTTAAGAACTTACAGATATGTCGACATAGAGATCGGAAGCCTTTGATACCCTGCACACAAATGACATACAGTGGTCTGTTATAGCGGTGTACTACTTCGGCATTTATATCTGTACTCCACAAGCTACCTTATGATGCGTGGCAGTGGGCAGTCTAATTTTACATTTACAGTCTTTTCGTGAGATATACGTCGGAGGATGGAATACAGAGTGATTATAATTAAAGTCAGAATGAGGTCAAATTAAAACGGAATGGTATCAGAGAAGGGGGAAAACATATGGAGAAGAAAAAAAATAGTGTGAAAGTTGATCAATAGATGACGCTGGACGTGTCAGAATACGTAAATAACAACATCTGTCATGCGCACGACCCGTTGATGTTGGTATAAAGATGTCGGGTACACGGCGTTTCCTCCTTTCGCGTGTGCGACGTTTGCTATGACTGTCTCAATGCTGCATCGCGCTTTATTACAAGAATGACGACTGTGCACATGTCGTTCCGGACATTGAATAAAGGCGTTGGTCCGATGACTGCCGTGGGTCTGAAGAAATTGATTCAGAAATTCGAAAAGACGGGTTCTCTCTGTGTGCAACCTGGTAGAGGGAGGAAACGAATTGATTCGACGTAGTGGAAGCAGTGGCCACAGCAATGCAGGAGGAGACGAGTGGTGGTGTGCAAACATGTAGTGAACGGACGTTTACCTGCACATTGGACATACCCGTGAGCACGGTGCGTAAAATCCTACGAAACATCCTTTGCTGTCCGTTCAAAACCACCCATGCGCACTAGTTGCTTCCCGTTGATCTGCCATCAACAGAAACCTTTTCTTTAGAATTTCTTGCTCCAGTGGAAGAGGACAATGACTGGCCGTGGAAGATTTTGTTGACAGACGAAGCCCACTTCCATCTGACAAGATATGTCAATACACAGAATTGTCGAATGTGGGCAACTGAAAATCCACACGCAAATCAACCAGTATCACTTCATCCTGAAAATGTCACTGTGTGGTGCTGGTTTACGGCATTATTTACCATAAGGCCATATATTTTCTAAGAGACAGGTTCTTCCGGTCCTGTTACCTGTACCGTCAATTGGCAAGCGCTACAATATGAGTGTCTTTCGCGCAACCTCTCCAACAGTGTGGCTGTGTGGATGGGATCATTTTTATGCAAGATGGAGCACCTCCGCACATTGCAAATCCAGTTAAGCAGCCGCTGAAGTGTCATTTCGGAAATGCTAGAATTATCAGCCACCATTTCCCTACAGCCTGGCCCTCCCGATCACCTGATCTTAATCCGTGTTACTTCTGATTGTGGGGCTGTCTGAAAGATGTTGTGTTCAGTGTTCCGATTGCAAACTTAGCTGCACTGAAGGCACACATTGCGCAACACATTCTGAACATGACCTCGGAAACACTTCGATCAGTTGTGGAACATGCTGTTTCTCGATTTCAACTTGTTGCAGAAAACGGTGGACAGCTTATTGAACATGGTTTGCGCCAGTCACACTGAAATTAATAATCTGATTTGATTTTGACTGATGCTTTATATGCGGTTTTTGGCCTCAGGACAGATAAAAACCGATGTGATTGATGATTTTTATGCAGTTTTTGGCCTAAGGACAATTAAAAACCGATGTGATTGATGATTTTTTTGCGGGTTTTAGCCTCAGAACAATTAAAAACCGATTTTCCCATCCGATGGGGTATGACCTTGCCGTGGTGGATGGGCTTACGTAACTAACAGTATCACACCTGTACACCCATGCACACTGAGTAGTACAGTTTGTTTAACGTCAAACGTTCACCTTAGGCATTGTTGTATGATTCATTTATTAATTATTAAATTATGATGCTTACAGCGCCATTAATTGCTACGTTTTGTAACTATTTATTTATCTTCTGTCATACGTTTTCCCCCTTCACCGACAATATTCCGTTGCAATTTGACGCAATTCTGACCAGTAGTGTTATTTCTACAGCGGTTTGAAAGTTTCACTTTAGTTATAATCACCCTGTATATTGCTTGCACACTTCTAGGAACGCACAGTTTCGTAACATTAACAGTAAACTACACCACGAAGCAGATCACGTCTCGTAGAGCGTCTACCACTGTAATTGGCCGAACGTGTCTTTCACGCACCCGCGTTTACTAAATAAAACTGTAATGAAAACCGCACAACTATATTGGATTTTCTCCATTTCCTATGTGGTACGGATGCCAGTCTAACGAGAAATACCGGGTGTCTATAATTAAACTTTCCCTATTTAACACGTTATAATACGGAAACTAATTACCGTACTAATACCAAACTTGTTACATATGTGTTTAGAGTATGGGTTGTATGATTTCCATGCGTCACAGCGCCACTTTCCAATTCGAACTATGGCCACCACGTGCCGTCAACAGTCATCGTGATTCATTCTCTCACACACCTGGCCAGTCGCCTTGTTGACGTATCAATATGAGCTCGGACAAAAGGAGCAAAGCATTATTATTGAACCTCTACTATCAAAACAACAGTAATGCTGCACCTGCACTTCCAGAATATCGCCGGCTGAAAGGATTAAAGAAGGGTCCTCTTTCTCCACCTGCTGTTTGGAGCATGGTGGAGAAGTCTGAACGAATTGGAGAACTGTGCGTCGCTCAGGGAAGAGGCCGAGGACCGGTTGTACCACAGGTGGTTGATGAAATAGGTGTTGCTATGGCAGACAGCGCTGCGCGCAATTCCCGATCGTCAGGCAGAACGAGTGCTGTGTCACGCCAATTGAACATCCCGTGGTCCATTGTACGAAAGGTGCTTCGAACCATTCTCATATGGTATCCGTTCAAGATCCATATGGTACAGCAGTTTGCACCACAGGACGCACAACGACGTGTTGAATACGCTCTCCACTTTCTCGCAAGAATTGAAGTTCACGAGGGCTGGCCCTGGACCATTCTATGTACAGACAAAGCTCGTTTTTCTTTGACGGGTGAGGTGAATATACAGAATTACCAAGGGTGAGGATCTTCACTTCCAGTCACTGTGCATGAAGTTCCTCTGTATGGTGAACCTGTCACCGTATGGTGTGGCTTCACGGCTACGTTCATCGTTGGCCCAGTCTTTTTTGAACATGTTGGCACTCAAGGAAAAATGACGTGCAGTGTGACTGGTAGCGTTACTGCGATATGCTTCACCAGTACGTCATACCCGCCCTACAGGAGAGAGACGCATTGAACTCAACAAGTTTCATGCAAGACGGTGCCCCAACGCACATCGCTCGTGAAGTTCACCTGCTTCTCCGAAACACGTTTGCAAAAGGTCGAAATATCAGCCGCGCCTTTCCAAATGCTTGGCCGACATGATCACCTGATCTCACTCCCTGCGATTTCTGGTTGTGGGGTTACCTCAAGGACAGGGTTTACCAGCGGAACATTCACACATGTGCTGATCTGCAGCGCAGTATATCAAGAGAGGTAGCTACAATACCTCCGGACGTGTTTCGTTCTGCTGTGCAGAAAGCAATCCTGCGGTCTCAGACAACTCTGGACACTTACGGGTGGCATATTGAGTCCCTTTTGTAGCAGTATTGGTACCGGTATGTAATGGTATGATGTATCGTAGCAGCCCATTAAAAGTGTTTCAACTGAACTGATTCTGAATTATCTCCCCCATGTCCTTGACACTAATGCTACCAAATTTGTTCCTCGTACGATAATTAGTTTCCGTGTTGTAACGTATTAAACAGGAAAAAGGTTTAATTATAACTATCCGGTATTCAAGAATTCTTGGAACGAGGGTTTGTAAATGAATGAGGGAAGGTGGGGTTATAGTTTTGTCTGTATTTGGAAGTCTTTCCAACTCACCTCGTAAATCTAATCGTCATTCGCTTCTTCTCTTGCAGTCTAGGAGCAGCAGCTTCAGTGTTGCTGTAATAAATTATAACTAACAAGGGGAATAAAGGAGTGCCAACTACCGAAATTTAAGTTTCAGCAGCCGGCCGTGGTGGCTGAGCGGTGCTACGCGCTTCAGTCTGGAACCGTGCGACCGCTACGTTCGCAGGTTCGAATCCTGCCTCGGGTATGGATGTGTGTGATGTCCTTAGGTTAGTTAGATTTAAGCAGTTCTAAGTTCTAGGAGACTGATGACCTCATAAGTTAAGTCCCATAGCGCTCAGAGCCATTTGAGCCATTTTTTTAAGTTTCAGCTTAGTATGATCCAGTGATGTATTTTTTTAGCACTTACACTACACAGGGCTGCGCTGTTATACGCTTCACAAAGTAACAAATATGTCGATACACTGATACATACAGTAACACTACACCACAATACATCATCCCACACTGCAATCGCCGCCCGGTGTGGCCGAGCGGTTCTAGGCGCTTCAGTCTGGAACCGCGCGACCGCTACGGTCGCAGGTTCGAATCCTGCCTCGGGCATGGATGTGTGTGATGTTCTTAGGTTAGTTAGGTTTAAGTAGTTCTAAGTTGTTAAGTCGCATAGTGCTCAGAGTCATTTGAACCATTTTGAACACTGCAAGCCAGATGCGGCGTTCGCGGCAATATAGGTAATCCAAGATTCATTTAACGGCGCGGATGAGATGCTCGCGGCATTTAATGATTTTCTCTTTATTTTTCCCGTGGTTTTTATTTTCGCGAACCACGGATTACGTCTCGAGAGGTACACGAATGATTACACAGCATCAAACACCTCTATAGTCACAAAATTTACTTGTTCTCTTAGCGTGATTCCTTAACATCTTCACACCAGGCACACGGTTAAACACCTCCTCGTGACTCCCTCGCTCGTTCTGGTGCGAAAAAAAAAGAAGCGACCATAGCACTGTCATCATAATCGATATCAGCGCTACTCGAAATATGCTTACAGATTCTGTAAGGTACCTGTTTTGAGGGTGAAATACACTTCCTGGAGATTCTTGTAATGCAACCTGTGGTTGTACGGATATGAGTAGTCCTTAGAGGCTAGCCTTCAAACATTCCTTTAAAATATTTTGTGACTAAAGACCTTCTGGCCTGTTATTTATTTTATACGTGACATGTAAGTGCTGTCTCCGTCTTGTATTGTTAGTCAGTACTTATACCTTTTTTACATAAAAAAAATTTTCTTCCCACAAATTTGTAATTATGTTATATGTCACTTTAAATGTCTAAATTCTGATCAAGGTGGAACATCCCTTTAGAAAAATTAGTGAATCACTGTGCTGATAAACCTCTTACGTTATTTGATTTAGAAACAGCTGAGCAGAACTGAATGTACTCAGACTTTTCGCTCTTTACTTATTCTGATCAACACTAAATTGACACACACTATTTTTAGCGCAACGCAATCTGACTGTCAATAATCCCTACAAAAGAATGGCCCTGATTAACAATAACCTATATCTTTCATGAATCACTTACCTCACAAAAATCTTCGTTACTCGAACTAATGCCATACAGCGAGCGCCAATACTGCCAGCTAAATAAAAGATTCTAACTACTGATGGCACTAACTACTGATAGGCATACTTAGCAAATGAAAGATTTTGATAGAGAACAAACAATGTATTTAATTTCATAATATTCAAAAGTCATCATATATATATATATATATATATATATATATATATATATATACACACATCAGTTCATGATATATATATATATCAGTTCATGATATACAGTATTAAAAATTTACTCTTTCTGATGGACACACGTCCAGATCGTCCGCTCTCAAAATTCTACCATCTCTCTCTCCACATCCACCACTGCTGGCGGCTCACCTCCAACTGCGCAACGCTACGCCCTGTTCACACCCAACTGCCCAACACTACAATAGCAAATATTCCAAGAATGCAAACCAGCCACAGACTTCACACAGCACAGTCAATGATTTTCACGTGGCGTTACCAACATAAAAACCTAACAGCCTACTTACATAGCCTCCATGCTCCCCACAAAAAAATTTACAAATTGTTTTGGGCAGTGGCCAATAATGATTTTATAAAATTTTTCATAATTACAATAAGAAAGATATCGAATGCACACACTTATTGATGCAATGTTGGTCGAAAGCAAAAATTGCTCTCATAAAGACAGTCCTGATCATTTATCACAATAGTAATTACAGTTTTCTTTTTTTTCTCAAAGTCTGAGCAGTAAAAGAAATTGCACACGGAAGTAGTGGATTTCCGTGAGTCTTGATGAAGTAGTGTTCTCCTTCCAACGGAAAGACAATGCTGACTCTTGACGTGCAGACAGGTAATGGGCCACAACAGAGCAAATCCACAGCAGAATCAGTCGACGTTTTGAAGAATATTGGTAAGTAGGTTATCACAGAGCAGACCCACTGTAGACCTGGTATTGGTGGGCCACCAGAGGTGCAGACCCACTGCAGTCCTTGTAGAAATTATTGTATTGGTGGGCCATCAAAGGTGCAGTCACACTGTAGTCCTTGTAGAGGTGGCTAGCAGCCATCCATTGCGGCAATGCGGGTGAGCAATCACCACTGAAGAGTCTTGCAGATAATATAGCAAGTCCATGAACCACCACTTGTGCACTCACACACTTTTTGGAATGTTCTTAGAACCAACAGTGCTGTTAACCAGTTCCTTGCTGAATTATCAACACACCTGCAAACGCTAACAGTCCCCCTTTTTTCAACTTCTCATATATTATGTATATACTATGACCAACAGAAATGTATGCAGTGAAGTGAATGCTTACAAGTTACTTAATTTGATGAGTTGGGGTCAATTACAATTTTATAACATGAGAATACAACTACAAAGGTACAGAAAGCATCATTAAAAACATAATAATACAGATAACACTTGTAGTAATACAGACTTTACAAAAGAATAGAAATAAACATGTACATCAGTGTTACAGGAATTATGACATAAGTAAATAAATAAAATAATGAGAATAGTTTTCGAAAAATTAATTTCACACATGAGCATTAAAACAGAACAGAATAAATAAAGTCTAAACATCTTTACAAAGAAAATAACATATTGTTAGAAAAATTCTAATCGTTCAGGTTCTTCGTTGATCCATTCATTCAGTTTTTTATTACAGAGGGTAGCTAACCCTCTGACCGAATACGCTGAGCTACCGTGCCGGCAATTTTTTTTTTTTTTGTTCTATATTGTTCGTGGAATTTGATCGGGGCGGACGTCCGATAACACCCGTTTAGGTTCTTCGTTGATCCGTTCACGCTGATCTACCGTGCCAGCTAACAACTAGACTATGGCGACTGTGCTACTCGTCTTTTTGTGCGACATTGCTCCCTCCTGAAGGGAACAGCGTCTTGGTGTTACATCCTCCTAGTCCGGGACTGATGTTCGCTATGGCGATGATCTTCTTAGAACTTCCCTTGCCGCTAAGTTCTTAGTTGCCTTTCCGCTTGTTGCCTGTCGCTGGGCCTTCGAATTTACCCTGGGTTGCAGGATGCTTACAGTGCTTCATTCGAATTACGTGGACCGTATCTCTGATCTTTCGTCGTCTTGTGTCGGGGTTGATATCTTCAACTTCATACGCAACATCAGACAACCGTCTTACAACATTAAAAGGTCCAAAGTAGCACCTGATGACTTTTCATGGGGCCGGCCGCGGTGGCCGTGCGGTTCTAGGCGCTCCAGTCTGGAGTCGCGCTGCTGCTACAGTCGCAGGTTCGAATCCTGCCTCGGGCATGGGTGTGTGTGATGTCCTTAGGTTAGTTAGGTTTAAGTAGTTCTAAGTTCTAGGGGACTAATGACCACAGCAGTTGAGTCCCGTAGTGCTCAGAGCCATTTGAACAATTTTTTTTGACCTTTTCATGGAGACCAACCTTCCGAACAGGAGTGAAGATCCAGACGAGGTCACCGGGCTGGTAGACAACAGGGCGGTGGCTCGCGTCATACCTTTGACGATCGTTTTCTTGAGCCTGCAGCGTGCGGAGTCGAGCTAACTGCCGAGCTTCCTCAGCACTGTTTAACACCTGGCTGATGTAGTCGTCGTCTACGTCATCAGGGTGTAATAGAAACACAGTGACCATCGTCGTCGCCGCCTCACGCCCATGCACCAGGAAAAATGGCGTAAATCCTGTTGTGTCTTGTTTGGCGGTGTTGTAGGCAAACGTCACGAGAGGTAGCACTCCATCCCAGTTGCTCTGCTCAGCATTGACGAACATTGATAGCACGTCAGCCAAGGTCTTATTAAGGCGTTAAGTAAGCCGATTAGTTTGCGGATGGTAGGAAGTCGTCATGTGGTGAGTAATGTTGCACCGACGGTTTACCTCTGTCACAAGATTCGATTGAAAAACTTTTCCTCGATCCGTAACTAACGATCTTGGGGCACCGTGTTTTAATACAATGTCTTCCACGATGAATTTGGCTACCTCGAATGCTTCGGCTGTTTTCACGGCTTTTGTGATAGCATAGCGTGTCAGATAATCAATGCAAACAATAATCCATCTATTTCCACTAGCAGACGTTGGAAATCGACCGAGGAAGTCAATCCCAACACGCTGGAAAAGCGTTTCGGCTGGTGGAATTGGTATGAGTCGGCCAGGTGGTTTCTGAGGAACTGCCTTTCTCCTCTGGCACTCTCGACAGCGCGGCACATAGTGACGGACACTCCTAAATAAACCTGGCCAAAAAAATCTCTTGCGGATCCTATCGTATGTCTTAATAAATCCTAAATGTCCAGCCTCAGATGTGTCATGGAATTTCTGTAGAACATCTAAGCGCATATGTTTACTAATCACTGGTAGCCACCGCTTCCCTAACGGAAAGTTTTTCTTGCAAAGTAATCCATTAACTACCTTAAATCGTCCTTTTAAATCCTCTGACCGATTTAAGGCAAGCATAATTTGAGATATCTTGGCGTCCTCCTTCTGCTCAACAGAGAGATCCTGGAGTGCAGCGAGACAGTCACTATCTTCATCAAACTGTTGATGGTCTTGCACATGGTTTCTTGAGAGACAGTCGGCATCTTGGTGTTTTCTTCCACTTTTGTACACTATGGTAATGTCGTACTCTTAAAGACGTAGTGCCCTGCTGGCGAGTCGTCCTGTTGGATCCTTGAGACCTGTCAGCCAACAAAGTGAATGATGGTCTGTAACAACTATGAATGGCCTTCCATAGAGATACTGTCGAAATCTGCACATCGCCCAGATCACAGCAAGACATTCTCTTTCGGTAGTTGACTACTTTCT
The DNA here is from genome assembly GCF_021461385.2 of Schistocerca piceifrons. Taxonomy (NCBI): domain Eukaryota; kingdom Metazoa; phylum Arthropoda; class Insecta; order Orthoptera; family Acrididae; genus Schistocerca; species Schistocerca piceifrons. The sequence continues at coordinate 184,809,823 of NC_060149.1, forward strand.
CTCGGCTTTTGTAGGTGTCCTAGAATCATAGGCTATAACCCTCTCTTTTCTATCCGAAATCTGCATCACAACAGCACCGATCCCATATCCACTGGCATCTGTGTGTTGCTCTGTAGGTGCATCATACTGACCAAGTACAGGGTCAGTCATCAGAGCTTTTCGTAGCACATCGAAAGAATCTTGTTGAACACCACCCCAGATCAATTAAGCATCGGCTTTTAACAACTCTTGCAGTGGCCTGGCTTGATACAAAAGTCTTTTATAAAACGACGGTAATAAGAACACAATCTGAGGAAGCTTCTCACGTCTCTAATACTTTTAGCAATAGGCAATTCCGTTATAGCTCTCACCTCTTCTGGGTCTGACCACACACCTTCGTTTGACACAAGGTGACCAAGTATTTTGATTTATTTTGCTCCAAAGAGACACTTTCTTGGAGACACTTGCGAACGGCCCTCAGTCTTTTTATGTATTCATCAAATGTCTCTGTGAACACTATAATGTGATCTAAATAACAAAGATACATCGTCCACTTCAGGTGCCTTAGGAGATTATCCATTATTCGTTCAAAATTTGCTGGTGCATTACACAAACCAAACGGTATTACCCTAAAATTATACAGGCCCTCAGGGGTGATGAACGCAGCTTTCTCACGATCAGCCTCATCTACGTCAATTTGCCAGTATCCCGAGTACATGTCCATGGCTGAGAAAAACTTAGTCCCCTTCAGACAATCTAGTGTGTCGTCAATCCGTGGAAGAGGGTAAAAGTCCTTTTTAGTTATCTTATTAATCTTCCTGTAATCAACACAAAAACGCCAACTGCCATCCTTCTTCCTGACGAGATCCACTGGTGACGACCATGGGCTATGCGAAGGCTAAATGATGTCATTCTTCAACATTTCCCTACCTCGTCGCGAATTATTCGACGTTCCGTTGCTGACACGCGGTATGCTCTCTGGCTTATGGGTTGATGGTCTCCAGTGCTAATCCGGTGCTTCACCGTCGATTTGTCTAATTCGCTTTTCATCTGTGGATTGAAGCATTCAGAGAACTCTTGAAGAATGGCAAGTAGCTTCTTCCGTTGTTCCTTAGTGAGATCTGGTAATAGTCGTGCTAGAAGACCTTGCCTCGTAGGGGTAGCGCTAACTTCGCCCACAGACTCGGCATGGGAGGTTTCTATGACGCTCAACTGTTCTGTAATTAACGGCTCAGCATTAGCTACGCACATGCGTCTTGGAAGGATCTGCGGTTCTTGGCGACAGTTAACTATCCACAATTCACCGAATCCGTTTTTAAACGAGACGACAGAGGCTGAGATGGCCAAGTTACTCTTCAGTGGTATGCTTCTCTTACATTAAACTACAAGATCCATGGGTTGATGCATGGCAGGACACGTGACAGCTACCTTTCTAGCGCTGACTGCAGGAATCGATCACTTCATCCAGCTCAAATAGTCTCCACACACGCGGATGCGCGTCTTTCTGTCCACAGTATCTCATCTCGTCTAGCATAATCTTCGAGTGACCATAAACTATAATTGCTTGAGAAGCTTTCAAAAAGTCCCATCCGAAAATGACGTAATGGCTACACTCTTGTAAGACGATGAATTCTCTGGGCTATATATGGCCACTTACATCCACACCAATGGGACATCTTAATGTAGGTTTTACATATTTCTCATTAGCCACCTTTAGCAGAGAGCTTCTAAACGGCGATCGAGACCTTGATCGGCGTGTTGTGTAGTGTCCTCTCCAGCGGCTAGCTTGCGGCGATGGTGACCTACGTCGTCCTGCACCCAAATCTTCTTGTTCATCTTCGTTAACCCGGAGTTGGATTCGGCTAAGATCGGTCTGCTGTCTTCCGGCGCGTACGTCAACAAATATCCGCCGTCTTTCTCGACAATAGCGCATCACATGTTCCGGTCGTCCGCAGTGGAAACATACTGTTTGGTTATCCTGGGTCCTCCAGACATCAGTCATCCCATGTGTCCAAACAGGTTCCTCATGTGCATTGTTGGAACGTAACTTGAACTTTTTTAGCGTTTTAAAGAGAAATAAAGGACGAGAGATTCGGTTCAATGTCTGTTCCACTCCCTCCCTTTTGACCTCTTGAAGCGTCTCGGTTTTCTGCTCGCCGTGCAATGCAAGTGCCTTCTGAACTTTCTCTCTCACTATCTGACGAAGAACACTTGCGAAAGCAGTTACTTCCTCCATCACAGACATCTATACGACGTTTGGAAGCCGTTCAAACTTCTTGCGTGTAATTCTTTTTTGATGCATTGTCTCGATATACTGGCACCATTTTATGAAGTCGGCTGCTGTTGAAACCTCCTTCAGGAGTAGGGCTTGATGCATATCCTCAGCAACACCCTTCATGAGATGTGCAACCTTATCTTCCTCCTTCATTCTTGGATCCACTATTTTAGACAGCTCCAAGACGTCTTGAATGTAGGATGCTGTAGTTTCTCCTGGACGCTGTGCCCTGCACTTTAATTTATCATCAGCCTTGCACTACTGTCGTGGTGTGTCGCCGAAATACTAGTGCAGTCCCACCTGGAATACTTCCCAGCTTGTGAAATTCTCCTCATTGTTCTCATACCATTGCTTGGCAGTGCCCTCCAAGAAGAAAAATACGTTAGCCAAACACAGGGTCTCATCACATTTGTTAAATTTGGCTATACGCTTATATACCTTCAGCCGCTTGTTTGGATCTTGGTCATCGTCACCAGAGAATCCGGAAGGATGTCTCAATAGGTAGAACACCGTTGCTGTCATCGTGACGTCCTCTCATTCTTCTGTCTCCGATAGATTGCGATCAGTTGAACATGGCTCGAACTCGAGTTTCTCGCCACGTAAACGGCGGCTGTGTCGTGGTGTGATGGGAGCCACTTTGTCGCCGATAATGTACGCTGTCACAAGTTCCAATACCCAGCGTCTCCACCAGAATAACGTCAGGTAGAAGAAGGTGTAATTAGATGATTGACGAACACTAAATTCCCTTAACGAATCTTTATTCAGCACTTGCACATACAAGAGCGCGGAGCAAAATGCCTCCAGCCAGAACACATACAGTATATATACAGCTACAGAACATTCCTGTACTATGCTTCTTGCCTTTTGTGGATACTTCTAGAATGTACTCGAACCGAATATAGAAATTAATATTTTTCAGTTCAGGTGAGTTTTGAACTCACGACTCTCCATGCAACAATCTTGTGTCACAACCACTACACTGCGGCGACTGCGTTACCGCACCCCTTCTGCGACATTACTTTACGTTATTAACTGTTTTCATTTGCACTCGAATTATCTTTCCTTTTACAATAAACTTACTTAACGTCTTATCATACAAAATTCCCCGTCCTCTGCATTCACACTGTCTTAAAACTATCTCACAGTAATTCGTACAGCGTTCATCAGTAGAACAATTACCTACATATTTACTTCAGACCACATTTACGCAACTAAAAGCATATACAAAACTGTACAAACATTAATAACAAAAAAATCCTTCAAGAAATAAACAGAAAAATTCACAAAAACATTCTCTTAACCTGTTTCTTTAATGTCTCTCAGCATTACTGGATTCTGGTGATCAAAATTCGTAACTACATTATAGTTCTTTTTGTTTATTCCTGTCCGCTACTGTCCACTAGCAGATGAAAATTGGAACTACGTACGGACGGACTGCGAACAACGTTGGCATGGTGGATGGTATATGCAAACCCATTGTTCCGGCGGGTGCTAATACCATATGGGAAGGACATGACTGCTTGGCACCGTCATACTTTCGGATTTCATTACTCGATGCTTCTCGAACTCGCTTTCCAACCGCCGTCACCAGACTGACAGATGATAAGACCCCGAATTAAATCCAAAATATTGGCTCTTCTGCGATGAAAACTGGAAAGGGTCGTCGTGCGGTTGCGGCGTCAAGACGGAGAAAGCGGAAAATCCCAACTGTGCACCACATTGTGGTCGATACCCGTCGAGGCCGAAGGCAGGTGATCACAGCTGATCACAGACCTCACCTTGCCGAATGGATGATCCTTAAGGACCTAGGCAGACATTGTGGAAGTCTTTGCAGACCATTATGATCAATTTTATCAGGAGGAGGTGGAGGTGGGGGCGATAATGACTTTTGCAGCACTTATCTCATACCCTCCACGACTCATTAGGATTGTCGCTTTTAGCGGAGATTATACCAGACAATGTTAAGCACACGCTGGACAAAGGTGCGCTTAACAAATCGCCCTGACCAGACGGACTGGTATTCGAATTCTATCGGACTTCCCGCACCCTGATGGTACCACTTTGGATCACCATGTACTGAGAACTGAACCCCCCCCCCCCCCCCCCCCCCACGTTTTTGCATGTCATCTGCCTTTGTCGGTAGACTACGCGTACCGACACATAAGTCTTCAAGGGATCGGACGCCGAGTGCAATCGCCAGATTACGATGTTAAATTCTGGATATAAGATCTTCGCCCAGCTTCTGACAGCACGCATGAAGATTATCCTGCCACTAACCCTTTTCAATGGAGCAAAAGGCACAGGGAGAGAGACAAACGTGCAAAAGTCACTGGAGAATGTAGGAATTTGATCGCTTTCTCCATATCCTGTCGCATATTAGGTGCTGTGATATCAACTGATTTCGATCACGTTTTCGACGGAGTGCATCACAAGTTTGTTATACCAGTTCTGGCCTGAATGGGCTTCCAACCTGAATGCTTCGACGTAGTTTTGAACCCCTTACGCGAAGATACATCCAATATACTCTTTTACATGGAAATACGGTGGGTCCATATCCCATCTAGCGCTCGGTTCGACAAGGATGTCTACTCTCCATGATTTTTTACGCCAACGCACTGTAACCGCTCATAGGAGGGCTGTAACAAAGACTTTCTAGGATTACGCTGAGAAGCCACACCTTCAACGCAGAACAAATTCTGATGACCCTCTACTGCTTTCTCTATCACGTGATGAGATACACCTGTGCTCGAATGGATCAAGCGATATCGAGTGGCGGCCAGAAGCCAAGTGAATATAGTCATGTCGACGGTGATGTTTGTTGCAAGAGGGCTCTAGGAGGGCTGCGTGGCGCCCGTACTGCCGCTGGATTTGATCAGATATTGGGCATTACATTTACACGGCATGTCCGCTGCACTGTTTCCAGGAACTATAGACGACTACTGCACACAATATGCACGGAAGTTCGCTGTAACCTACTTTGACGTATGGACCCCAAACAGCTAGTCAGATACCTGAACATCCACGTGCCGACCAAGTTTATACACATGACTAAGATTCTCCCTCTATCAACAGCAATGGCACACAGGCAGCATGCGGCGTCTTGATATACCTCAGTGCTGGGTTCCTGTTTAAATTCCACTATGACACCCTCAGCCTTCCTCTGTATGAGGGCGTGCTGGAAATTATAAACGTAAGAGTGAAGGTTGTAGCCTCGAATTTGTGCACGATCGCAAACATTTGGACCCGTTAATACACTTCATCTGCAGGCCGCCTGTTGCATGAACTGATACTGCCATCCATACTGCCACCAGTTACGTGAGTTGTGTTCTGGGGTTATAGCAGGGTGGAGGGGGCAGTGTTAGAGCGTAGAAGTTGGTAGGTGAGGTCGGAAGCCGGACTGTGCACGTGCACTTCCCTCCTTGACAGACTGCAACCTGAAGCACACACTGCTTGCAACGTGGTTCAGAGTAAAGGCCAGCCATAGTATCACCTGCAGTGTAGAGAGCAGTCCCACAGCCCTTTTTCCCTACATGGGGTACGAGCAACGTGATACCATACCGGATAATGTAATGAGAAACAGGTTGCACGCTATCGAGCTGACGAAGTCTCCCCTCTGCCTGCAGTGGCACCTCCCAGACACCCACAAACGCCGTGTAACATGTGGTTCAGCGTTTGACGTGTGGATGCTTGTACAGAAGATCCTCACATGTTAGCTTCATGCCCCGCCTAGCACGACTGACCCCTGGCACCTCCTATGCCTGAAGAATAGTTACTTCTCGACTGCATACAGTCATGCTATAACATAGTTTAAAGGCATGTCCATTTATTACTTATTCCGAGATGATGAAAGGTTAGTTTTTGACTACTGGTAATATCTCCAATACTATCATACCACACTTGAGCACACTCGTTGCCATCAAAAACTTTTTTGCAAATGACTTGCTAAGTATCTTCATGAAGCCCCCTCACCACATTTGGGGAGTACTGGGCAAGGGACGACCCCTGCAGTGGAGCTTGCCACGATGCTAAATGGTTATTGACTGCGGAGCGCTCGTGAAATGGCGTGCTAGAATTTATTTACATCATTATTTTGATTTCCTTCAACTATATATATATATATATATATATATATATATATATATATATATATATATATAGGGTAAGTCACCTAACGTTACCGCTGGATATATTTCGTAAACCACATCAAATGCTGACGAACCGATTCCACAGACCGAACGTGAGGAGAAGTGCTGGTGTAATTGTTTAATACAAACCATACAAAAATGCACGGAAGTATCTTTTTTAACACAAACCTACGTTTTTTTAAATGAAACCACGTTAGTTTTGTTAGCAAATCTGAACGTATAAACAAGTACGTAATCAGTGCCGTTTGTTGCATTGTAAAATGTTAATTACATCCGGAGATATTGTAACCTAAAGTTGACGCTTGAAACCTCCGACGTTCAGTTGCGTGTTGTAACAAACACGGGCCACGGTCGGCGAGCAGCATCTGCAGGGACATGTTTACGATGACGACCGTGTTTACGAGTGTGGCTGTAGTGCACTGTTGTGGTTTGGTCTAACTGTCGCAGTGTCCGCATGTAGCGCTTGCTGCTATTGTTATTCTGCATTCGTCTCCGCACGCAGGCCAACTGTAGTACACCGTGTTACCAGACGTCTGTGATAGTGTAGTGTTGTAGGAACTGTGACCATGGTCTATTCGAACTCTGAAAAGGCGGAGATGATACTCATCTATGGCGAGTGTCGACGAAATGCAGCTGAAGCCTGCAGTGTGTATGCAGAACGGTGCCCGGACAGAGAGCATCCGTCGTGCCGCACATTGCAAAACATCTACCGCCAACTGTATGCAACAGGTATGGTCGTAGCACGCAAACGGGTCCGTAACAGGCCCGTCACAGGAGAAGCGGGTGCAGTTGGTATGTTAGCTGCTGTTGCCATGAACCCACACGTGAGTACACGGGACATTGCGAGAGCCGGTGGACTGAGTCAAAGTAGTGTTATGCGCAAACTGCATCGTCACCGCTTTCACCCGTTTCATGTGTCGCTACGTCAGCAATTACATGGTGATGACTTTAATCATCGAGTGCAATTCTGTCAATGGGCGTTAACAGAGAATGCGTTGCAGTTCTATTTGTTTACCGATGAAGCGGGTTTCACAAACTACGGGGTAGTGAATCTATGGAACATGCGTTACTGGTCCGTGGACAATCCTCACTGGCTCAGACAGGTAGAGCGACAGCGACCGTGGACTGTAAATGTATGGTACGGAATCATTGGCGACCACCTCATTAGTAATCACTTCATTGCAGGAGCCCAAACAGCTGCAACACACATCGCGTTTCTAAAGAATGATCTGCCAACGTTGCTCGAAAATGTCCCACTGGAAACGCATCGACGTATGTGGTATCAGCATCATGGTGCATCTGCACATTCCGCAATTAACACTAGGCTGCCCTTTGACAGGATGTTCGACGGGCGTTTTATAGGACGTGGAGGACACATAAATTGGCCAGCCCGTTCTCCAGATCTTACACCTCTGGACTTCTTTCTGTGGCGTACGTTAAAGGAGAATGTGTACCGTGATGTGCCTACAACGCCAGAGGATATGAAACAAGGTATTGTGGCAGCCTGCGGCGACATTACACCAGATGTACTGCGGCGTGTACGACACTCATTACGCCAGAGATTGCAATTGTGTGCAGCAAATGATGGCCACCACATTGAACATCTATTGACCTTTCATGTCGGGACACTCTCTATTCCACTCCGTAACTGAAAACGGAAACCACGCGTGTACGTGTACCTCACCCCTCATGGTAATGTACACGTGTGTCAGTGAAAAAGACCAATAAAAAGGTGTTAGCATGTTGACGTAATGTGCAGTTCCAGTTTCTTCTCTACCTAAGGTCCTTCACCGTTCCCTTTGGATCCCTACGAAATTCGGTGCTCTCCGATACACACGATCGAACAGCGGAGGAGTGGTACTCAAGCGTCAACTTTAGGTTACAATATCTCCGAATGTAATTAACATTTTACAATGCAACAAAGGGCACTGATTACGTACTTGTTTATATGTTCAGATGTGCTAACAAACCTAACGGGGTTCCATTTAAAAAAAACGTAGGTTTGTGTTAAAAAACATACTTCCGGGCATATTTTTATGGTTTGTATTAACCAATTACACTAGCCCCTCTCCTCACGTTCGGTCTGTGGAATCGATTCATCAGTATTTGATGTGGTTTACGAAATATATCCAGCGGTAATGTTAAGTGACTCACCTTGTATAAACTCTTACCCTTGTGGGGCGGCGGGTGGAATTAATTGTTATATAGATGTAGAATGTAAAGTATATATATATATATATATATATATATATATATATATATATATATACTCAGCAAGTAAATATATGACTAACCTGCATTGCTCAGAGAGTAGAGTGCGCAATGAGATGACTGGTCATTTGAGTGTTAGTGAGAGCAACATCTCAATTTACAAATAGTGGCTTTAAATATTTCATTTTACAATCGTTATTCTGGAAGATGTAATTGAATGTGTCACTGAAAAGTAAAATTTGGGTAATTAATGATTTAACTTCATCACATCTACTGAAAAAAACTATTTTCACTGGAATTATTACCTGAGATTACACCTGCCGAATATTAATGAATTCAGACTGTGGACTTTTGAAGTAAGCTTCATTGTCACCTTCACAACTCATCAGACATCTTTCACATAAAATTTGTTTATCGCCGATATAAACCCACTGCATTTTCGAACACAGAATTTGTCGATATGTCAGGTACCATATTCTGGTTTTATGACTATAAAATGTAAACTGACTTTAGCACGTTTAACATGGGACTGGAAAACACTCACTACGTACCGAATAGAACGCGCAAAACCACGTACATTAACTAATCCAATAATTATTCAAATAAAACCATACAGTTGAGAGAGGTTGACTTTGCGATAGTAAAAAAGATTTGACTTTGCATAGAAGGGTCATGTAAACAAATTTACTGTTTGCACAACACTTGCGATAACAAAACTTAAGGTCTGTTGTCATGTTAGTCAGTAACTTTGTGCCTTTATTGTATGTGCTACGTAATTTCGACAGCTGCAGTAACTTAGATATTTGGTTGTATTCAACAAGTCATATTCCATTTGATCTGCTGCTTCCTTTATGCAGCTAGCCAGCTAAAGGCCCAAGCCAAGTTGTGATGTCTGTTTCATCCTTACATAAGCTGGTTGTTAAAACTGAACAAAAATTTTACTAACAATCTCCATGATGTTGGTGTGTGGTTGGAATGTAACTGACGGCTCAGCAGTAGCATTTTATATACAATAAACTAGAAACTGGGTCCATGTTGCTCACTACAAACACCTTTATCGACTGCATAGACTCAAAAAGAAGACCCTTGAAAAGGTGGGATGATAATCTGATCTTTGATCATCGTTCTTCCCCTAACTGACATACATTGCTGTTCTCTCTACAGACTTTACTCTGTTTTTAGTTATATTTATTCTTTGAAAGTAACATCTACTTATTTATTTTATACACAATATTAGTCAAGTATGAAACATTTTTGTGAATAAACACTACTTCATACATAATTCACTGTGTAACTAGTCACTTGTTTTGTATATAAAATAGGATGTATGTGTATGTCGAGGAACTTCTCCAAAATCCCTGGATAGATTTCAGCCAAATTTGGCACAGATGCAGCAAGCCTTACATATATCAGTACTATGGGCTTTATAAACTCCTAGGTCCAGTAGGAGTGGGAATATGGGTAAAAACATATTTTTCTCAGCCCTTGACATATACACTGCACTGCACAACAGATATGTTGTGTGGGAACAGTACTGACCTGCCAAAGTAACTTGCTTTGCAGGGCGGCTTACATGTAAGGAGCAAGAAGTGGGTTTCTGGGCCCTGACATGTAGGCTGCCATGCATGACAGATATGTTCTGTTGGAGTAATATCAGCCTGCTACTATCAACCTACTTTACATAGTAGCCTGTATGTCAGGACACATAAGTAATTTTCAAGCCTCTGATGTGCAGCTTGCCTTGCGTGACAGGCACATTGTGGCATTACTATCAGCTGCTTTATTAAACTATATTGGCAGGTCTACACATCCTGGTGAAAATGGCTGGAGATGGTTGAGATAGAAAGAAGAGGAGATGGACAGTGTTAGTGAGAGAAGGATGTGGAAATGGACAAAGAGAGGGAGAGGAGAAGATGAAGACAAAGAGTGGAGAGGAAAAGAGAGACAGATGGGGATAAGGTGGACAGACAGAGGGAGGAAGAGCTGGACAAAGAAAAGGGGGAGGGGCAGAAAGAGTTGTGTCTAGCACGAACACAGGTGAAAAAGTCTAGTCACAATTTTTCAGTAAGTGGTAGTATGTCCTCTAACCTTTCATTAACTCTTACTGCTGCAACATGATGACATAACTGTGCACAAAGCTAATAGCCACCTGGGTGTATACATGTAGATAGATGCCTTCGCTATATACACTTGTAGCCAATGGAAGAAAATGAAAGAGTACATTTAGAATGGTGTGCATTGTTACAATTGATGTTGACAACTCAAATTTTGGGGAACATCAGAATTGGACTCTTGAAGTAGAAGAGCATGTTGCAATGGTAACAAATGTTGTGAAAACAAAGAACAATATAATAATTGTGAAACACACTATTCTGATAGTGCAGAAACCAAATGTGGTGAAGAATCTTCGACCAACAAAGGTACCATGCTGAAAAAACCTGTGGGAAATGGATGAAATAACATATCCTCTACTGCACTGCGTTAGTCATAATAATATTTATTGGGTAAGTAAGCAACAGAATCTAGTTCAAAACATACAATATATGAGGCGAAGAAGCTGAGGAACGAATGGCAAACCCTTATCTCGAATTTCAAAAAACATAAAAGGGGACAGAATGGCGATGAAATCGTGCCAGCCTGAATGATGCATATCAAAGAATTCCATGAGCTGAAAAATATGGCTGAGGAGCAAAACGTGTCCTAGGCAGATGATGAATACAACTCAATGGATGGAGCGTAACTTCGATTATGCAGCAAGCAGTAATGAAAATCTGAAACGGAATGGCAGAGATCACATACAAACCAGTGCAGCAAAATGAAGTACTACAACTGCTCATGACAGAAAGTGGATCTGTCACTGAAAATTTATATCCGTACTGAGACATCACTTCATTGTCAACGTCGATATGGTTGTTACGACCCTAGCTCTCAGTATCTCTAGTATTATCACCTCGTCCAAATGGGCAGTTTTCGGGAAAATTCTTCCTGCAGAAGTAGTATGTCAAGACATTTCCCTTACACCCGCATATGACATCTACAATGTTGTTGTTGTCGTCTTCAGTCCAAAGAGTGCTTTTATGCAGCTCCCCACGCTACTTCATCCTGTGCAAGCCTCTTCATCTCCGAGTAACTGCTGCAACCTACATACTTCTGAATCTGCTCACTGAATTCATTTCTTGGTCTCCCTCTACGATTTTTACCCTCCACGCTTCCCTCCAGTACTAAATTGGGAATCCCTTGATGCCTCAGAAATTGCGCTACCATCCGATCCCTTCTTCTAGTCAGGTTGTACCACAAATTTCTCTTTACCCCACTTCTCTTCAGTACGTCCTCAATAGTTACGTGATGTACCCACCTACTCTTCAGGAATCTTCTGTAGCACCACATCTCAAAAGCTTCTATTCTCTTCCTGAGCCGCACGCAGTGGAAGTGCCATGTCACGGATTGCGCGGACCCTCCCGCCGGAGGTTCGAGTACTCCCTCTGGCATGGGTGTGTGTGTTGTTCGTAGCAAAAGTTTAAAAGTCAGTTTAAGTATAGGGACCAATAACCTCAGCAGTTTCGTCCCTTAGGAATTCACACACATTTGAACATTTCTTTTTTCCCTTCTTGTCTAAGCTGTTATTCGTCCACGTTTCACCTCCATACATGACTACACACCATACGAATACTTTCAGAAAGGACTTCTTGACACTTAAATCTATAATCGATATTAACAAATTTGAATAGCATATTATTAGCATGGTGCAGCAGAGTCAGCAACTGTATAATGAAACTATATTAAATTTCTGACTACGCCCCATACGAATACTTTCAGAAAGGTCTTCTTGACACTTAAATCTGTAAGGGATATTAACAAATTTGAATAGACTGTTATTAGCATGGTGCAGCAGAGTCAGCAACTGTATAATAAAACTATATTAAATTTCAGCCTCCAGTTGCGTAAGTAAAGAATCTTTACCGAGGTATCGGCTATAATAATGTAGCCGTCATCAGAAATGTCACAATAAAAAATTAAAATTGGAACATATCAGATATTGGCCTTGTTACGCTTAAAATGTTAGTACTACAGTACATAATCGTAAGAATGCTTCACTTCTACTAATATTTTGCCGATAGGCCACACAAACAGGCTAGACAGGTGGGCCGCAGGCGCTGAGTCGTAACTGAGCGGCGCAGGCAGCGACACAGTGGGCTCAGCTGGTCGTTGCGCGCATGCGCGTGCGGAGTAATACTGACTTAAAACCAGAAAATGTTAACTGAGAATACTATGGAAAATAGTTTATTACAATAGTTCGAACTATTAATGGCATTAAAACCATCAGTCACAAATTAACATTCCATAAAAGGCAAAAGACGTATAACAAGTGTGCTGCACATAAGTAGGAATAAACATTAATTGATAACATTGTTTGTTACAACTGCCTGTTCTGATTTGTCTGAAATCGTGTCTTTCGATATCGGAAGTTTATACACAAAGCTCCCAGTAGACCAAACCTTGGATATATTAGAAGCCAATGTTCGTTTTCACAAAAAATTATCCATTATCGAAGTAGACGAATTAATGACCCTTTTACACACTATTCCTAAGTACAACTGTTTCTCATTTAATGACAGAATGTATTCACAACCATTTGGTCTAGCCATGGGCAGCCCGTTGACAGGCATTTTGTCATAAATTTTTGTAAATTCTATGGAGCACTCTTTTTCTTTCGAAATTACCCTGATTTGGCAAACAGAATAATTTTTTATGCAAGATACGTAGATGATTTAATATTTTTAATTGAAGGCACCCACGTTCACATAGATCAGATTTATACCGCGTTTAATAACCTCCACGAGAAAATAAGCGTCACCCAACAAACTGAAATAGCTAATAGACAGTTGAATTACCTTGACGTAGCTTTGGCAGTATCTGACAACAAAATAAGTTTTAACATTTTCCGTAAAGACACATTCTCCAATAATATTATTCCTGCTGGTTCCACACACCCCCAAGCCCACAAAATGGCCTTTTTCCACTCAAGTATACACCGAGCACTATCTATCCCGCAATCTTCAGACAATTTACAGAATGAATTAAAGACACTTGCCTATATTGCCCAAAATAATGGTTACAAAACCAAACATCGTGAAACAGATCCATGACAAGAAAACACATATAAACATTACGAACTTATCTACACTAGGTACCGCTTATAAAGATCACTCCATTAATTTCATTTCTGTCCCGTTTATAGGCAAAGCTTCTTACAAACTAGGGCGCATCTTAAGGAGTCGGGGCTTTAAAGTCGTCTATTCCACTAATAATAGCCTTAAAAAGAACCTAATCCACTCTCTAGGCAACACTAACTATAAATTGTCACGATGAGATGTTTACAAAATTATCTGTAGCGATTACCCTAGTTGTGACATAGGTCAGTCAGGAAGAGCTTTATCGGCTACGTACAAGGAGCATTTACCCACAAAAAGTGGAGATGGCACCCGTATATCAACATTTGCAGAACATCTAACACAAATGGCCCATGCCCCTAACCCACTTATAAACACAGAGTTCTTAAACCAAGAAGCTAAAGGATGCATGCTAGATACACTCGAAGAACTGCAAATTTTCAAGCACCTCCTTTATGATAAAGACAACTTGCTTAATGACCAATTTCAGTTGAAAAATAAGAACTTCTTCGAAGGATTTCAGCCCTTGCTTCGTCTACCATGATGATGCGGTACTTTCTATGTCGCCCGATGCCAGTGCCCTCTTATCTTTATGTTTACATACGCATTTCACGTAATCGTTGTTATTTACTATAAGTTTAAGGCTTTTATCATAATTGATATACGTCAAATGATGTATCTCTAATTTCGAGCTTCCTGAAGTTTTCATACACATGACTTCTTATAACTGCCTTTATAATAAATTGTGGCGTGGTACGTCCCCACGTACTACTTATTAACCCGTTTAATTTAATACTGTATATTGCTTACTACCCAGTACCTGGCTACAACGTACAGCCTTTTTTGTTCTTATTAGTAGCTTCGAGCATTCCCCGATTAGACAATGCATATTTAATACACTAACCTATGTTCGATGCTGTTTCACAATTTGTTACACTTCAAATGGGGTATTTATATTTAACAGATTCATAAAGTTTGCATATAACTTGTAACGTGCGCGTGGGGCACACAATACTCATTAAAGCATGTACTATGGTAAGTGAGTGGGGTTTACCTTACGAGACAGGATTTTGTATAGATATTGACCGCGTGTACCTGAATGGAGGCAAATCAGACTTACACCCACTCTAATAACAATGATACGTCAAATAAGTCCGAAATGCAACTACACGTCAGGACGGACAAAAACACAACACAGAAGATGCTACCAATTTGTTAATAATACGGTTGCCAGCCTAATTAGGCATTAACTGAGTTTCTTCCCTGTACTAGTTGCAGATATTCGTGCAAAGCAACAAGTAGTAACACTGCATAATATAGTAGAATTTTAGAACCAGAAAATCTATTGAACTGATAGTTTCACTTTCTGTACTGATATGGAAAAACCATAAATACATAACACTATACTATAATGTATACTACAAGACTTCGTACTGTCTATTGATCTGATTAATATCGGGTATAGATTACCCTAGAAACAGCACCTTCGAGTCACACACACAATGTCAATTTTGTTAAAGATCAAAACACTGATAAATTTTGGATTTTATATTGACTTTAACTTTTGCTGATCAAATCTATTTAGAACACTTCAGAATTCAAATGAATAAAAAAGAAGGGGGGGGGGGGGGGGGAGGAACCTGAAACTGTTATGATCACTGTATAAAATTATTAATTACTGAAATCA